>NC_143013.1:196475394-197221227 GCF_055824585.1 Amblyomma mixtum
ATCCCCTTTCCCTGTAAAATATTGTGACTGCCTCTCCCTTATCAACTTTTCTCGGAAATAGCACTTGAGGAAGGGAAACGCCCAGGAAGAATGGGAGAGAAGAAATGAAAGCGCGCCCATTCTGGTGCCGGCAGCCGTTGCGGTCGGAGCTTCCCGCGCCGTTCTCCAATTGTGAGTCCCTGATTGTACCGTGCGCGCTCCACCATGATTTATGACATTCGTGCTATTCTCTCTGCAGGTATCGCGAAGATCCGGGAGATCGACGAGGACCACAGGGACCTGGGAATCCACCGTCGCCTGCTGCTGCAGAGGCTTGTCGACGAGCTGTGGTGGGCAAAGGAATATTAGAGCGACGATGAGAGCGACAGCAGCGACGACGGGACCGGCAGCAGCGGCGACGACTGCGACCGGAGCCAGGACGACTGCGGCAGGAGCCAAGACGACAGCCAATGCAGAGACCTCTTCATCGGAGACCTGGATTCTAGCTGTGGAAAAGTTGGCACTCCGACAGACTCCGCCACTTCGTCCGATGACCAGGAGACGTGGATGGTTGTTCCGGGAGGAAGTGGTCTCAAGCTCACCCTGAAGAGAAGCAAGTCACCGGTGCAAGCGGAGCAGGACACCTAAACTCTCGTCGAAACATCGTTCCTGACAATGCCGGCGGCAGCAAACACCTGCCCTTCTCCGAGCCCGTTCCAGATTGCTAATTATAAATCAGTAACACTTAACGGAAGGCAATGCTTCTGCGCTAGTCTGTAGCTGATCATGGTATCTTGGGAAGAGCCTACAACGCAATCAACCTCCAGAAATGGAATGTAGACATTCCTTTCAATACAAAGACACATCTAACGAATACAGTAGACAGGCAGCAACCATTGAAGCATGATGGCGGGTTGCAGTTGAATATCTTTCAAACACATGCGCTAATAAAATACAAGGAAGCCGGCACAAGAGCTTTTTGCAACTACATTGTTTTTTTGAAGAACACTTTTTCTAAATACGTAGACAGAATGAACACACAACAGTAACCAATACCGGCAACATCTCATCAGGCCTGGAACAAGAATAAAGAGAGAGATGTGAGCTCGCAGCCGCTTTTAAGTGCATAGGTAAAAAGATTATTTCATAAACACACACCGAATGGTGGTAGTTTTATTGGTAATTGGAAAAAGGGGTTATCCGTGGCGTGAACTTTAGTTTAGGTCGCTAATATTTTCGATACTCATTCTGTAGATTGCTCAAAAGAACGTGCTGAGATTACTACCTCCGATAATGCATTGGGTAATAAAACCTGCTGTAAGGAACACCTTCAGTGCCAGTGATAAATCCAAAGAGGAAATAACGTCAGACATAAATTCACCAGCGAATGAAAGCAACACCAGGAGAAGAAGAAAACAGGACAACGCTGGACTAACAACTGAAGTTTAATCGAGAAACGGCCAACCTAGGTCACCAGAATACGCATGCGTATCAGACCAACTGAACAAAACAAACAAATACACAAGTGGCTGATCGCCCAGGAGTGGATACGCGCTCAAACACTGGCAACCAACAAAATACAGGTAATAGGCCTATCAATCTTGAACGCGCACACTTCTGCGTCAGTGACAAAAAAAAACCTCGCTTAGTGACGAAATTTAGAAGGCGGTAATAAACGATACTATTGGCATTCATTTCAGAGAGAAGGATCGTAATGCACCACACAATGGTTTGTTGGAGTTGTTTAAAAAGCTCGGTGTTGCGCCGTTCTTCCATTTCCAAATTCCTGCGAAGTATATTTCATACTCTTTTGAATAGATTGTAGAAAATGTGGACTAAAGGGTGAAGTTTTCATGGAACGGGCTTGCGGGAGAATTCCTTGCCCTGCCTCACTTTAAATGAGCGAATTTTTCTCCCACGAAATCTCTATTATGCAGGCCCTTGTCATGCTCGATTGTGTTTTCTTATCACCGGATGTAGCTGACAAGGCGTTCTTGGCAATAGAAAGAAAACGAAAGGTGGTTTTTAGGCGTTTGCCACACAAAGAAAAAGGAGTGCCCATGCACAACCGACACATGAATTGAATTGACCGCGGTTCAGTTTTTTGGGAAATATACGGGAAGGCGGCAAAATGACACGTTTGTGGACAAGCATAGCATAAAAATTCACTATTGTGGGTGTGCATCGGCGCTATAAATACACGTGTTCGATTAACTTAATAAGCAGCACTTTAATAAGGGGCTCAGATGCTCGTTATCCTCTTTTTCGTTTGCGTTGTAAAAAGGAGCACTTTTTCTTATATTGCGTCTTTCCAACACAGTAAAAGACTACATCGTCAGAACATGGAATACTTTAAGGAAGCCACGTGAAAACTGGGGCCGGACGCCAAAACCGGTGTTGCGGCGCGCTCGAAGTCAAGTAGCACGCCTTGCGACCAGTGATTAAGTAAAGGGGGTTGAGCCCCGGCATTGGTGTAGCGGACCGCTGGCAGAAGCCCTCCAGCGTCGACTTCAGGACATGCAAGAGCGAAGCGTAACGCAATTCGTTCTGTGTAATCCATCTATTTAGATGCATATGTTAGTTAAGTCATTGTACTTAGAGTGGCCCTGCGCTATTGTTCCTACACCACGTCATGGTACAGTTCCAAACTCGCCGACAATCGCCCCACTCCATCGCATGGATTCAATTTTGACGCGTACAGACAGCAATAACATTCATCTGCCTTTGACACTAGCACAAATTTGCACCTTCCGTTTGGGAAGAGGGCTTTATCTAAAATGTGACTAAATATTTTTTGAGGTCCCCGCAGTGGTGAGTGGTGTACACCTTTTTGGGGACCCTAAAGAAACGCGGGTAAGGGGGTACCAGTTGATTAAAAGGGGTTGCAGGGAAGGGGGTGTGAGAAAAAGGGAAGTTTTCAGTTTACTGTGCTGTCCAGGGCTTAGTCTCATGACACACCCAGTTCAACTTGTGATTCACCAAGCCCGATATCTAAACATCACACTCTGCCTTCTAACTTAAAGTCGCTTGGTTCCTTTCTGCCTTCCTTCAATCCCCTTTCCCTGTAAAATATTGTGACTGCCTCTCCCTTATCAACTTTTCTCGGAAATAGCACTTGAGGAAGGGAAACGCCCAGGAAGAATGGGAGAGAAGAAATGAAAGCGCGCCCATTCTGGTGCCGGCAGCCGTTGCGGTCGGAGCTTCCCGCGCCGTTCTCCAATTGTGAGTCCCTGATTGTACCGTGCGCGCTCCACCATGATTTATGACATTCGTGCTATTCTCTCTGCAGGTATCGCGAAGATCCGGGAGATCGACGAGGACCACAGGGACCTGGGAATCCACCGTCGCCTGCTGCTGCAGAGGCTTGTCGACGAGCTGTGGTGGGCAAAGGAATATTCGAGCGACGATGAGAGCGACAGCAGCGACGACGGGACCGGCAGCAGCGGCGACGACTGCGACCGGAGCCAGGACGACTGCGGCAGGAGCCAAGACGACAGCCAATGCAGAGACCTCTTCATCGGAGACCTGGATTCTAGCTGTGGAAAAGTTTGCACTCCGACAGACTCCGCCGCTTCGTCCGATGACCAGGAGACGTGGATGGTTGTTCCGGGAGAAAGTGATCTCAAGCTCACCCTGAAGAGAAGCAAGTCACCGGTGCAAGCGGAGCAGGACACCTAAACTCTCGTCGAAACATCGTTCCTGACAATGCCGGCGGCAGCAAACACCTGCCCTTCTCCGAGCCCGTTCCAGATTGCTAATTGTAAATCAGTAACACTTAACGGAAGGCAATGCTTCTACGCTAGTCTGTAGCTGATCATGGTATTTTGGGAAGAGCCTACAACGCGATCAACCTCCAGAAATTGAATATAGACATTCCTTTCAATACAAAGACACATCTAACGAATACAGTAGACAGGCAGCAACCATTGAAGCATGATGGCGGGTTGCAGTTGAATAACTTTCAAACACATGCGCTAAAAAAATACAAGAAAGCCGGCACAAGAGCTTTTTGCAACTACATTGTTTTTTTGAAGAACACTTTTTCTAAATACGTAAACAGAATGAACACACAACAGTAACCAATACCGGCAACATCTCATCAGGCCTGGAACAAGAATAAAGAGAGAGATGTGAGCTAGCAGCCACCTTTAGTGCATAGGTAATATATTATTTCATAAACACACACCGAATGGTGGTAGTTTTATTGGTAATTGGAAAAAGGGGTTATCCGTGGCGTGAACTTTAGTTTAGGTCGCTAATATTTTCGATACTCATTCTGTAGATTGCTCAAATGAACGTGCTGAGATTACTACCTCCGATAATGCATTGGGTAATAAAACCTGCTGTAAGGAACACCTTGAGTGCCAGTGATAAATGCAAAGAGGAAATAACGTCAGACATAAATTCACCAGCGAATGAAAGAGACACCAGGAAAAGAAGAAATCATGACAGCGCTCTACCAACAACCGAAATTTAATCGAGAAACGACCAACCAAGGTCACCAGAAGACTCATGCGTATCACACTAACTGAACAACTCAAACAAATACATAAGTGGCAGATCGCACAGGAGTGATACGCTCTCCAACACTGGCAACCAACAAAATACAGATAATAGGCTTATCAAACTTGAACGCGCACACTTCTGCGTCAGTGACAAAATAAAACCTCGCTTAGTGACGAAATTTAGAACGAGTTAATAAACGATACTATTGGCATTCATTTCAGAGAGAAGGATCATAATGCACCACACAATGGTTTGTTGGAGTTGTTTAAAAAGCTCGGTGTTGCGCCTTTCTTCCATTTCCAAATTCCTGCGAAGTATATTTCATACTCTTTTGAATAGATTGTAGAAAATGTGGACTAAAGGGTGCAGTTTTCTTGGAACGGGCTTGCGGGAGAATTCCTTGCTCTGCCTCATTTTAAATGTGCGAATTTTTCTTCCACGAAATCTCTATCATGCAGGCCCTTGTCATTCTTGATTGTGTTTTCTTATCACCGGATATAGCTGACAAGGCGTTCTTGGCAATAGAAAGAAAACTAAAGGTGGTTTTTAGGCGTTTGCCACACGAAGAAACAGGAGTGCCCATGCACAACCGACACATGAATTGAATTGAGCGCGGTTCAGTTTTTCGGGAAATATACGGGAAGGCGGCAAAACGACACGTTTGTGGACAAGCGTAGCATCAAAAGTCATTATTGTGGGTGTGCATCGGCGCTATAAATACACGTGTTCGATTAACTTAATAAGCAGCATTTTTAATAAGGGGCACAGATGCTCGTTATTGTCTTTTTCTTTTGCGTTGTAAAAAGGAGCACTTTTTCTTACTTTGCGTCTTTCCAACACAGTAAAAGACTACATCGTCAGAACATGGAATACTTTAAGGAAGACACGTGAAAACTGGGGCCGGACGCCAAGGCCGGCGTTGCGGCGCGCTCGAAGTCAAGTAGCACGCCTTGCGACCAGTCAGTATGTTAAGGGGGTTGAGCCCCGGCATTGGTGTAGCGGACCGCTGGCGGAAGCAATCCAGCTACAACTTCAGGACATGGAGGAGCGAAGCGTAACGCAATTCGTGCTGTGTAATCCATCTATTAAGACGGAAGCCTTTAATCCCTCACCGTTGTAAGCAGGAGCTGTCGACAGAAATGTCACGCTTTTCAGTTGGTCGGAACGGTCGTGACGTACCAGTGCGCGAATTTCAAACGGGGCCAATTGTACTTTGTCAACTAACCATGCAACCAATTAAAGGGATCGTATAGTGATGTTCCAAGTAAGTTTCACTGGGTTTAGTTAATTGCTTACTTACCCAATTAATCCAATTAACCTTTCTAGTCAGACCAGAAAAATAAAGAAAACCGAGTAGGAAATTGGGCGAGCTTGGGAATCGAACCCGGTCTCCGGAGTGCGAGTCTAGCACGCTACCACGCCGCCATGCCAGCTATTTTTTTTTCTTTATTGCCTGGCTTTGGCTCATAACATTGCACAACAAAAATACACATAACGCTGTATACATACGACACTGTCGGGGTCAGCCAGCACGAGACTGGCTTCGTCAGCTTAAAATTCCCGCAACATACACAACGGCTCTAGTCTTGAGAGCCACTCGGGAGGCTCCGCAGCTGCTTTTTGGATTGCAAGAAACCAGTCCATGCTTTCCCGAAAATAAATTCGGGCCGGTCGTGCGTCGTTGTCCCAATGGTAGCCTGCCATTCTGGAGCGCCGTATACAGTGGAGGCCAAGAGCATTATGAGATCAAAAGGTGCCCCATCCTCATTATCAGTGCTTAAATAGCGAATTCCGTGCGCGTCAAGTGGTAGCTCTTTCTTTATGTTCCTTTGTAACACGTCCCAAAAATAACCCCCTTCCCAGCAATGCAAAAAAACATGGTCTATTGTTTCAGGCTGTTTACAAATTAAGCAGTTCGATCCCCGAGGTAAAAAGAAATCCTTTCCTTCTAGAAACTTTTTAACTGGTAACGTCCCGGTGTGTGACTTAAAAAAGAGTCTTTACTCCTGGTGGCACCTGCATTTTCTTCACCCTTTTTAAAACATCCCCTCCCGGGCCTCCACTGTACAAGGCCCTGTACATGGGCTCTGGGAAACAATATCACAAACATCATTGACAACTTTTTCCTTTTACCTTTCCACAAATAATCGGTGGAAAAACGTGCCGAAATAAAGCGAACGCTTGCTACAATCTCTTTGTAGTAACCAAAAGTTCCACCAGAGAGCTCTTCTGTGGATACCACAAACTCCGGCAGCAATCACCGCAGCTTCACTTGGCACACGGTGCGCAAGAACGGGTCTGTGAGGTCGCGAAAAAACAAAAAACTGTTCACCAGCTGCCTTAAAAAGAGGTGCCCTAGCCCTAGCCCCCCGTCTTTTACCCGCCGGAACAGGTTGGTTGGTTGGTTTATGGGGTTTAATGTCCCAAAGCGACTAAGGCTATGAGAGACGCCGTAGTGGAGCGCTCCGGAAATTTCGAACACCTGGGGTTCTTTAACGTGCACTGACATCGCACAGTACACGGGCCTCGAATTTCTCCTCTAAAGAAATTCAACCGCCGCGGCCGGGATCGAACCCGCGTCTTCCGGGAGAGCAGCCGAGCACCATAGCCACTGAGCCACCGCGGCGGCTGTAACAGGTTCGTTCTGCTACAACGTTCCCATTCGGACGCCCATATGAAAACTGCAAAAATCCTGTGTAGCTTCTGAACGTTCACACGCGAGCAATGCAAAACCTGCATCACATACCAGAGTTTGCTAATAAAAAAAAGATTGCAGACTGTAGCTCTGGCGAAAATTGAAAGGCTCGTGCCTTTCTATTTCCCAGCTCGGTCACGTGCGTCTTTAGTTTGCTCTTTCCAATACTCCTCGTTATCGCGATAAGCATCGAGCGGAACGCCCAAATACTTGCCCGGGGTCGTCGCCCACGGTACGTTGGCGAAATGGTCCGGGTGGGATGGCCACCATCCATGCCAGAGCCCAAGGCACTTGGACCAGTTAACCCCGCTACCTGTGACTTCGCTGAACGCGCGTACACACCCGACAGCTTCACTTATGCTCCCCTGATCAACCGTAAAAATCTTATCGGCAGACACTGACCACATCAAAGAAGCCTTTAATGAATACTACCAGAGGCTTTTTTCATCGACTACTATAGACGCAGTAGCCTTTACGCATCAGTTTCTTGGGGCAGTGCCACGGCTTGACGAGGAAAGCAGAAAGAAAATGGAACTAGCAATAACTCACAGCGAGGTAGAGCACGCGATAGATCAGTTAAACCTAGGAAAATCACCAGGACCAGATGGATTCAGTGCGGCATTTTATAAAGAATTTAAGCACAAAATTGCCCCAGTGCTGTGTACAATTTCAAATGAAGCCTATGAAATAAATGTATTGCCTCCGTCTTTTGGGATCTCCCATACAGTGCTCATACCTAAAACGGATGATATAGACAAATTACAATTGGGACAGCGTATCGACCGATAGCACTCAATAATGTGGATTACAAAATTTTTATGAAGGTATTGGCGCGTAGACTGCAGACAGTGATATCGGATATTGTTGGACCCCACCAGACATGTGGAATCAAAGGGCGGTCAATTTTTTCCAACATTCACAAAGCGCGCAGTGTGCTTGAAAGCTGTGACGACATCAATGGGCGAGTAGTGATGCTTCAGATTGATCTCGAAAAGGCATTTGATTGTGTTTCCCATGAAATTTTGTTTACCGTTTCAGACCATGTGAACGTCGGTTCAGTTATCCGTAAGGGAGTAGCCCTGGCGTATAGAAACTGCACGACGAGACTGATTGTTAACATGAGTCTGGGGGCCCCCATTAGCGTGCCGCGTTCGGTGCGTCAGGGCTGCCTCCTCAGCCCTCTCTTGTTTTGTATTTACATCGAAACTCTGTGCATGAAAATCATAGAAAACAATAGTATTAATGGCTTTAGGTTACAAGCAGCTGAAGTTAAGCTGCTGGCCTATGCAGATGCCGCCATGCCAGCTCGATGGATTGGACTGAACAAAGGTGCGTCTAGTGAATACGGCGTCTTCGTTCACTCCCATCTTCCCCCCTTCCCGTTACGGCGAGGTTTAGGTGTCCACCGAGATATGCGAGACAGACACATTTCCTTTCCTCAAAAACCAATTTACCGACGAGCAAGGCGTATTTGTTCGCGTTTCAGATTGGTCCAAATTGTCGTGCCGTCAACACGCGCGAATTTTGACGGGTGTCCACCGAAATATGTGAGACAGTTACTGCGCAACTTACTTTCCTCAAATACAATTTTCGACTAGTGTCTACTGAGATATGTGAGACAGTTAATGCGTAATTTCCTATCCTCAAATACAATTTTAATTTTCTTCACTGCGGCCCCTCTTTCTTCTTTCACTCACACTTCCTCCCTTCATGTACGGTGCGGCTCAGGTGTCCACCGAGATGACAGAATTACAGCGCCATTTCCTTTCCTCAAAAAGCGTTGCGTTCAAAGGGCAAGGCATCGCGCCGAACGGATAGTGGCGATCCGTGGACTCCCTGGCAGCGCTGCAACACGCTGTCGCGTTCCACTCATAAAGTCGAAGCTTAAGCGTCATTAATGAGCAGTTAATTAATGCACCAACAAAATGAGAAGTGAACAATCGCGTAGCAGAATCCAGCACTCAGGCTTCCGCCTTTCACCACTTTAGCCGCTAAAGTTCCTCGTAATTTTTTAGATGTATATGTTAGCTAAGTCATTGTACTTAGAGTGGCCCTGGGCTATTGTTCCTACACCACGTCAGGGTCCAGTTCCAAACTCGCCGACGATCGCCCCACTCCATCGCATGAATTCAATTTTGACGCGTACAGACAGCAATAACATTCATCTGCCTTTGACACTAGCACAAATTTGCACCTTCCGTTTGGGAAGAAGGCTGTATCTAAAATGTGACTAAAGATCTTTTGAGGTCCCCGGAGTGGTGAGTGGTACACACCTTTTTGGGGACCCTAAAGAAACGCGGGTAAAGGGGGTACCAGTTGATTAAAAGGGGTTGCAGTGAAGGGGGTGTGTGAAAAAGGGAAGTTTTCAGTTCACTGTGCTGTCCAGGGCTTAGTCTCATGACACACCCAGTTCAACTTGTGATTCACCAAGCCCGATATCTAAACATCACACTCTACCTTCTAACTTCAAGTTGCTTGGTTCCTTCCTGCCTTCCTTCAATCCCGTTTCCCTGTAAAATATAGTGACTGCCTCTCCCTTATCAACTTTTCTCGGAAATAGCACTTGAGAAAGGGAAACGCCCAGGAAGAATGGGAGAGAAGAAATGAAAGCGCGCCCATTCTGGTGCCGGCAGCCGTTGCGGTCGGAGCTTCCCGCGCCGTTCTCGAATTGTGAGTCCCTGATTGTATCGTGCGTGCTCCACCATGATTTATGACATTCGTGCTATTCTCTCTGCAGGTATCGCGAAGATTCGGGAGATCGACGAGGACCACAGGGACCTGGGAATCCACCGTCGCCTGCTGCTGCAGAGGCTTGTCGACGAGCTGTGGTGGGCAAGGAGTATTCGGGCGACGATGAGAGCGACAGCAGCGACGACGAGACCGACAGCAGCGAGGATGACTGCGACAGGAGCCAGGACGACAGCGGCAGGAGCCAAGACGACAGCTAATGCAGAGACCTCGCCGCCGCAGACCTGGATTCTAGCCGTGGAAAAGTTGGCACTCCGACAGACTCCGCCGCTTCGTCCGATGACAAGGAGACATGGATGGTTGTTCCGGGAGGCAGTGGTCTCAAGCTCACCCTGAGGAGAAGCAAGTCACCGGTGCCAGCGGAGCAGGAGACCTAAACTCTCGTCGAAACATCGTTCCTGACAATGCTGGCGGCAGCTACCACCTGCCCTTCCCCGACCCACAGCCAGATTGCGAATTGTCAATCAGTCGCACTTAACGAAACGCAACGCTTCCAGGCTTGTCTGTAGCTGATCTTGGTGCTTTTCCAAGAGCCTAAAACACCATAATTTTCCAGAAGTTCGATACACATGGTCAGTTCAATACAAGATACAACTGAAGAATACAGCAGACACAAAGCAATAGCTGAAGCGTGATGGCGGGTTGCAGATGAATATCTTTGAAACGAATACGGCAATAGAAGAGAAGGAAGCCAGCACAGGTGCTTTTTAGAACTACAATGGTTTTTTGAACAACACTTTTTTTAAATACCTAGAGAGAATTATTACACAATATTAACCAATAACGGCAACACCTCATCAGGCCTGGAACCAGAATAAAGCAAGAGATTTCAGGTCGCAGCCGCTTTTAAATAGATAGCAATGAAGATTATTTTGTAGAGAGAGAGAGAGAGAGAGAAAAGGACGGAAAGGCAGGGAGGTTAACCAGGCGATGCCCAGTTGGCTACCCTACACTTGGGGAGGGGAACAAAGGGGAAAAAAGGAAAAAGAGCGGCAAGGAAATGAGTTTTCTAAGTGTCCAGCGACCACCATGTCACAGGGACAGAGGGCGCGCACTGAAAACTTAAAGATTATAGGCGGGAATGCAACCCCGAGTCCCTTAAGAAAGTCAGGAGCGCTTTCACCGCTTTCCGTTGTCTGGAAGGTTGAGTCCAAGGCCCCAGAACGTTAGACTCTGTTAAAGGACGCGAGTCCAAGCGGAGCAGAGAAACACTTAGGACACCGCGCTCTCGCTCAAAACGAGGGCAGTCACAGAGGATGGTTTGGTTTATGGGGTTTAACGTCCCAAAGCGACTAAGGCTATGAGAGACGCCGTAGTGGAGGGCTCCGGAAATTTCGACCACCTGGGGTTCTTTAACGTGCACTGACATCGCACAGTACACGGGCCTCTAGAATTTCTCCTCCAAAGAAATTCTAGCCGCCGCGGCCGGGATCGAACCCGCGTCTTTTGGGTCAGCAGCCGAGCACCATAGCCGCTGAGCCACCGCGGCGGCGCAGTCACAGAGGAGGTGGCTGATCGTTTCGTCACAATCGCACTGGTCACACGCAGGAGAGTCAGCCATTGTGATCAGATGGGAATAGGCGTTTGTGAACGCCACTCCCAGCCACAGGCGGCACAACAGCGTAGTATCACCGCGGGGGAGGCCGAATGGTATGTGATGTTGGAGCAAGAGGTTGAAGTGATGCGAGCGGGGTGACCAACCTCCAGGGGCAGACCACGACGTTACAGTCAGGTTTCGGGCGAGCAGATGAAGGTGCCTTGCTGCGTCAGCTCTTGTCAGTGGTATGCGGACAGTGTTGGTTGTATCGTGAGCCGATCGAGCAGCATCGTCAGCTAAGGCGTTACCAACAATGCCGCTATGGCCTGGTACCCACTGGAAGATGATTTCATGATCTTGTTCGATTGCCTGGTGGTGCAGATATCGTATCTCCGCTGTAAGTTGCTCATGGTCGCTATGTCTCAAGGCAGATTGAAGACATTGTAGGGCAGCTTTTGAATCACAGAAAACAGGCCATTTGTGAGGTGATTGTTGTGAGATATACTGTACTGCCGCAAGAAGTGCAGCCAACTCTGCTCCAGTAGAGGTAGTCCGATGCGAAATTAGTTGGTGAATTTGAGTCTGTCGCGCAGGAACGACCACAGCGCAACCAGAAATAGTAGAGGTTACTGATCCATCCGTATAGACGTGAGTGCGGTCCGAATATTCGAAGTGGAGCATGGACAGTGTCAGTTGCTTAATGGTTGGCGTCGATAAATTTGACTCCTTCGCTATCCCCGGAATAGCAAGGCGCACACATGGGAGCCGCATACACCACAGAGGAGAGGGAGGTAGTGCTGCCGGGGTGAACTGTTGTGGGATCGACGACTGTTGCGTCGTTATCACCTTTGCAAATGCAGAATGTGGTCTCTGCAGTGGCAGAGGCGCAAGGTGATGCTGTGGAATCCTTGAGATATGACGTATGTGCATTCGCAAGCAGTCTAGGACAATATAAGTAGAGATCGGGTGGTCTTTGGCGAGTGCAATGCTACCCATTGTTGATGCGCTCCGAGGTAGACATAGGCATGTGCGAAGGGCCTGACCCTGCACTGACTGGAGGGCACGCATGTTAGTTTTGCACGTGTTTGAGAGTACAGGTGTACTGTACCGCAAGCATCCGACAAATAGAGCTCTGTACAACTCCAGCATTGACTGGACCGACGAGCCCCAAGATTTTCCAGCTAGAAATCGCAGTAAATGAGCGATAGATGTTAGCTTTTTTTTCAGTAGAGTGCAATGCGGGCTCCATGATAAATTGCGGTCGATCAGGATCCCTAGGAAACGATGAGTTTTGCTGTAAGAAATGACCTGACCGTCGATGCGTACCGGATATGGAGTCATACATTTACGTGTAAATGCCACTAGCGCGCACTTTTCTGGTGAAACGCTGAGACCTTGCTTCTGGAGATAGGAAGAAGTGATCGATGCTGCCCGCTGAAGTCTTGCACGCACCTGGGGACGCGTCACAGAGGAGGCCCAAATGCAGATGTCATCGGCGTACATACACATCTGGACGGTGTTGGGGAGATTCTCAGGGAGGGCGATGAGAGTCAGATTAAACAATGTAGGGCTAAGGACACCGCCCTGGGGCACGCCACGGTAGGTGTAATGCTCAGGCGTCGGGCCATCTTCACATTGGATAAAAAATGATCTTTTGGACAGATAGCTCTCTATCCACGCAAACATCCGACCACCGATGCCCACAGTTTCCAGCGCATCAAGGATGGCCTCATGGGTCACGTTGTCGTAGGCACCTTTTACATCCAGAAAGAGTGCCGCTGACAAAAGTTTCAAGCGCTTCTGTTGTTGAACCGTGGATACGAGATCAACGACGTTGTCAATAGAAGAGCGACCCCGCCTGAAGCCGGCCATAGCGTCGGGGTATATTTTGTAGTGTTCGAGGTACCACACAAGGCGCGACAAAATCATTTTCTCCATGACCTTTCCTACGCAACTGGCCAAAGCTATTGGCCTATACGACGAGAGCTCGAGTGGAGATTTCCCTGGTTTTAGTAGGGGTATCAATCGACTCGATTTCCATTCTTGAGGAACAGCACCGTCGAGCCAAGAGTCGTTGTAACGTTTGAGGAGCTCTTCTCGCGCGTCGTGGCCAAGGTGGGACAGCGCAGCATATGTGATTCCATCTGGCCCTGGTGAAGACGAACGCCGACATCCTGCAAGAGCAGCGTCGAGTTCCTCGCGAGAAAAAAGGACATCCATGGCTGAGACCCGTGAGGCAGGAGGAACACGCCGGGAACTCGAAGCAGTTGGTACACCAGCAATTTTCCTGCAGTAGTCCGTTGCTACCTCAGACTGCTGTCGATCTTGATAGACAGCCAACGCATAGAAGGGTTGTCTTTGCTGCGGAAGCGTATGGAGGCCCCGCACAGTACGCCATATAAGGGACATGGGCTTGCGGGGATCCAAGTGCTGACAAAAGGACCTCCAGCGCTGGTTCGCCAGCTGATCCATTCTTCGTTTGATTTTTTCCTGCGTACGTCTCGCCTCCCGTAGATCATTTAAGCACTTGGTTCGTCTGTATCGCTTTTCTGCTCGCCGCCGAAGAGCACACAGGCGTTCTAGTTCAATATCAAAATCACTGCGTATTCTTGAGGACGTGATGTGACTTCTCGCAACGTTCATAGCATTAGCTATAGTGTGCTCCAGCCTGCCAGTGAGGGCTTCTTTGCTCGTCTCTTCCATATGTTTTCGAAATACTGCCCAGTCAATTCGCGCGAGTTGGGTTGGGGAGGACGCACCAAGGCCGCTTATTTTGAGGTAGGTAGGAATGTGGTCACTTCCATGGGTCTCCACATCACAGAACCAGCGAACACTCCGGTGCAACGACCTAGAAACTAATGTCAGGTCCAGGCAGCTGCTGTAGTTACAGCCGCGCAGGTATGTTGGACTGCCGTCATTCATAACATGCAGATCATTGTCGGATGCAAATAACGTCAGATGTCTTCCTTTGGCGTTAATTCTGGTGCTTCCCCATAGCAAATGGTGGGCGTTAAAATCGCCAGTAATGATCCAAGGAGCACGGGTTTCTTCCATGATGGCTTTCAGCCTTTCGCAGTCTAATTGAGAGGAGGGTGACACATAAGCTGCAATCAGTGTGAATTCTAGCGTTTTTGTCTTGATTAAGAAACACGCGTATTGATTGTCATTGTGAGGTGGAACTGGGCAGCAAACATACGTCATGTCAGTGCGGAGGTATACCAAGACTTGGCTGCGTTCCCCGCATGCAGGGGCGAAGAAAGATTCGTACCCGGAGAGCCTGATTGCTTCTGATAATTTGGGCTCGCAGATTACCAATATCGGGAAGTAGTTAGTGAATACGTAAGGACGAAAACTTGACATTCGCGACCTCAGACCTCTTGCGTTCCATTGGAAGATTGTGGCGCCTCTGACTTCCTCACGAAAGGAGGGAAGGTGGCCAGCCATTATGGATTAAAGTCCTTGAAGTGCTGAACCCAGGGAGTCCAGCACTAGTAAAACGCTTCGAGCAGTTGGGGATTGCAGAGCATGTAGGAGGGGCCGAATTGCGTTGACCACGGTCTTTAAAATCACGAGGGTTTGGCGGTCTTGCTCCGGGAGCCCGTCTGCAGCGGCCGACGTGCTCGGCGATGGGAGCTTACGTGGAGGGGCCTCAGGAGGACATAATGGCGGAAGCGCAGGCCAAGGATCGGAACCTGATGACATCTGGCCACCCTTGTACACAGAGGGCGGACGGAGCACACTGGGGCGAGGTGGAACAGGAGGTGGAGGAGGGTGAGCAGGAGGCGCCAACAGCGCGTCGTTGCGGCTGTCATTCGCAGCAGCCTGTCTGGATTTCCTCTTGGCGCTGGTCCTGTCGTGTTTGTCTCTTTTGTCCACGTCTTTTGCGCCATTTTCCTGTTGAATCATGAACCAACTAGCCCAAACTAGAGTTCTTCTTGAGCATATTTCCTCTTGCGTCGGGCACGTCTCTTGCGAACGATCGTGGCGGCTTCGCGGTGCGTCGAGCTGTCTCGGACCATTTGTCTTAGGACAGCACGCTCTTCTTTTAGCCGCAGGCAGTCTCTAGATGAGGCGTCATGGGGACCGTTGCAGTTTGAACACCTGAGAATTTGTGCTGTGCATGTCTCAGAATCATGAGGCTCGGCACACCGGGAACACACACTCGCGTTGGCGCAGACTCCGCTAACATGGCCCAGTTTCATACAATTCGTGCATTGTAGGGGCTTTGGTATGAATGGCCGTACTGCGTGACGAAAAAGGCCTACCTTCACGTGTGACGGAAGGCTGTCGCCTTTGAAGACAATCTTGACACAGCGAGATTTCCCAAGACGTGAAACTCGGAGAATCAACGGTGCCTTCGTTTCCTGGCTTCACAAGTATGGGCAGATCTTCTTGCGTGATCGTCTCATCGACGTCATAGATGACGCCAGAAGAAACGTCCTCGCCGAGCGGGATAACTGTACGGACCGACATGCCTCCGAGTTCAGTGATGGCCCGCAGTGATTCGAGTGCTGGCGCATGATGGACGTCAACAGCAACAACGTTTTTGCGCGAGTTCACGCGAACGTCTTTAATTTCGATCGGCACAAGGGCCTCAAGTTGCATTGAGACAGCTTGCCTGTTAAGCCGCCTCATGTTGTGGGATCGATGCGCAGGCAGGATGAGAATAGTATGCTTCGATGCTTGGCCAGGTGTCTTCACCGTGGACTGGCTCGATGAGGAGCTGGCTCTTAATAGTCTTCTTTTGGTCCTGCGGCTCAGGTATGTCTCAAATTCACCTTCGGTACTGTCCTCGCTGAAGTACTCTATGGTATCCTCGCTGTCGGGGTCACTGGGAAGGCTGCAACGCTTCCTCGAAGAACTCGAGGAAGGAGCCGGCAGTCTGGTCGGATGCCCAGGAGGATCCACATCCATCGCCGTATGACGGGGCGGCGTCCCCGCAATACACACACAAACTACACTAAAAACGCTGGAGACAGATAGAAAGCAATTCCACAAGGAACTTTATTGGTAATCCCAAAAACGTGTTGTCCGTGGCGTAAGCTTAGTTTAGCTTGTTGAAATTGTCGATACTGAATCTTAAACTGCTCAAAAGAACGTGGTGAGATTACCGCTCTCGATAGCGCCTCGGTTAATCCAACCTGCTGTAAGGAACACCTTTTATCAGAGTTATAAAACCAACCAGGTAATAACGTCAGGGAGGAAATAAAACCTTTCTTATGGCGAAATAAAAAACGAGGTAATAAACGACATTTATTGACATTCATTTCAGATTGAAGCATCGTATTGCATCACACGATGTTTAGTTTCAATTGTATAAGAACTTGGTGTTGTGCCTGTCTTCCAGACCCAAATTTCTTTGACGTATTTTTCATACTCTTTTCAATAAATTGATAAAAAATTGTAGAAAAAGTCGAATGAAGGGTGCAGTTTTCTTGGAACGAGTCTCGGGAGAATTCCTTGTTTTCGCCAGTATAACTGTTCGAATTTTTTTTCCACGAGATCTGTATCTGGCAGCTCCATGTCATTCTAGATTGCTGTTTCTTATCACTGGATGTAGCTGAACGGCTGTTCTTTTCAAAAGAGGGAAAACGAAAGACAGCTTTTTTGGGCGTCGGGTACAAAAAGAAATTTAAGGCAGAAAGCTGGGCTAGTTGGTGTTTGGATTGAGAGGACATAGTAGTAGCGCTAAAAAAACAGGGACGACAGGGTAGAGAAAGACAACACAGGCGCTAGACATCAACTGACTTCATGTCTGGAGGTGCTGATTGTCTTCTAAGGCATGAATGGCATTCCGGAAGGTCAAATATCAATGTAAAAGCTGGTTTTAATTACCTGAAATCTAACGAACTAAGGTTACTAGTATCGGACAAGGAAGGCGGGTTTGCGGTTATACCAAAAACATTCTACTTAGACAAGGCGAATCAGGCAATTTCGAAGAGTTTTGTCCAAGCGCAGTCAACTGGTGCTAGGATTAGGAAGCGTGCTCTTGCGCTCTGTGATAAGTTGAACCTACCTAATCTCAAAAAAGTATAAAAGAGGCTGGCAAAGATGGACTCACCGTATTCTTTTCGGCAAAAACACACAAGCCGGATGTTCCCCTGCGCGCGATTGTCACGGAAATAGGATCTTGGCAAGGTGCCCTTTCCAGGTTCCTTCAAAAATGTTTGAAGCTTCTTCCGGTTATGGACCCATTCAGGGTGGCTAATTCGAAGGAAGTAATTGAATTTCTCTCGCAGGAAGATCTGTGTTTTGGTTCTATGCGGGCATTCTCGATTGACGTTGAAAATATTTTCTACTCAATTCCCCAGAAAGATATTTTAATCACAGTTAAGGAGAGCATTGAAACTAAAGGCACTGTAGGCTTTCAAAATGACGTAGGAGTCTCTCTGGAAAATTTTTATCGCTTTTAGAATTTTATCTTTCTAGTACCTTTGTTAATTTTGAAGGCGGGAAATTTGTTCAGCGCGAGGGCCTCTGCATAGGCTCGTGCATCGCCCCGGTGCTTAGTGAACTGTTTTTAGCGACTTCGTACAAACGCATTGAAGCGAGCCTTAATGACAACAAGATTTTACGCATTTTTAGATATGTAGACGATTTCCTTGTGGTAGCAAAACGTGAAGACCACAGAAATGAGGATCTAATCCAGCATACTCTAGATCTTTTTAAGTCCTGTGCCGGAGCTCTGAGTTTTACCCATGAACTTGAACATAATGGTAGCCTACTCTTTCTTGATGTTCTTTTTTTCTTTGGTGAATCACACGTTTGCCACATGTACCAGCCAAGGTCCAAAATAGCAATTTTGAATTTTGATTCGGCCCACTCCAAATTGGTAAAAAGAGGCATTGCTAAGACATGCCTTCCTGCAGCTTTAGAAAAGTCTTGCTTGCAAAAGATGCTTGAGGGCGTTGAAAAGCAGGCGGGTCGCCGGACTGAGGCAGGTTTTCCTGTGGAACTGGTGGCATCGGTCGCCGAGTGTCTGATACACAAGATTAAAGCTGGGGACCATAAGCTGACGACTGAGCGACAATCTCACGAACGGGCAAGATGCGTGGCACTGCCCTTTGTTCACCAGTTTACGCACCGCCTTAAAAAGGTGGCCTCGAAAGGCAATATCAGGGTAGTGCTTACTGCACCCAACAAACTCGGGAAACTTTGCAGAGTGGTGAATGATGACTGCAACAGAAAACTGTCATGCCCTATCAAGCATAGGGAGCCGTTTATGGCCTGCAGGACTAAAGTGGTCTACCGGATTCCGCTATCTTGCGGAAAGTGCTACATCGGCCAAACCGGCCGTTGCATCAATATTCGCCTCAAGGAGCATAACAATTTGGCAGCTGCTATATCAGGCCCTGGACACTTGGCGGCACATTACAAACGATGTAAGCATGATGACAAAAAATGTAGCCTTTGTTTGAGCAGACACGTGTGATTTATGTCAGTGCAGATCAGGAAGAGCGGGATGTATTGGAAGCCGTTTTCATTCACTTGGAAAGGCAAACGTGTGTGAGCAAACCAAATGTTTATCTCTGTACTAAAGATTTGAGGTTCTTGTATCGGGAAGCGCCATCAAGCATGCGATTCAAATGTTGATTTTTTATGCTCCTGATTGTCGCCTATAAATTCGTTGTTGTTCTCAAGAATAAAGTCAGTTGATGTCTGGAGCCTGTGTTGTCTTTATCTACCCTGTCGTCCCTGTTTTTTTTTTTAGCGCTACTACTATGTCCTCTCAACACAAAGAAAAGGAGTGCCCATGCACGAGTTACACATAAACTGAATGAGCGCGCTTCATTTTTCTGGTCAAAAGATGGGGAATCCGGCAAGACGACACGTTTTTGGTACAGTGGAGCACCAAAAGTCATTACTGTGGGCTTGCATCGGCGATATAAATACACGTGCTCGTATAACTTATTAAGTAGAACTTTTAAGGCGCAGAGATTCTTGTCATCCTCTTTTTCGTGTGCGTTTTAAAAAGTAACACTGTTTCTTATTTTGCGTCTTTCCAACAGAGTAAAAGCCGAGATCGTCAGAACAGTTAATACCTTTGGGAAGACACGTGAAAACTCGAACCGGACGCCAAGGCCGGTGTTGTGGCGCTCTGGCAGTCAAGTAGCACGCCTTGTGACCAGTGAGTATGGTAAGCGGGTGGAGCCCCGGTAACGGTCCTTGAGCTGCTGGCAGAACCACTCCAGCGACGACTGCGGGACAAGCAGGAGCGAAGAGTAACGCGATTCTAGGTGTTGCAAACCATTTATTTTGATGTATATGTTAGCTAAGACATTGCACTTGCAGTGCCCCTGGGCTAGCCTGCGCACAACGCGTTACAGTCTAGTGCAAAACTCGAACACGACCGTCCGGCTCAAACGCATGAATTCAATATCATTCATCTGTCTTTGGCATTAGCACATATTTGCACTTTCCTTTTAGCATGAAGTCTTCATCTAAGATGTGGCTAAATAACTTTTTGAGGTTACCGGACTGGTGAGCGATACAAACTCGTCCGGCAACCCAGAGGGAAGGTAGGGTAAGGGGCGCCATTTGATGAGATGAATGAGAATGAAAGGGGTAGTAGGTAAAGGGGAGTTTTAAGTTTACTGTGCTGTCCGCGGCTTAGCCTCATGACACACCCAGGTCAACTTGTATTTCACTAAGCCCGATATTTAAACATCGCACTCTCCCTTCTAACTTCAAGTTCCTTGGCTCATTTCTGGCTTCCGTCAATCTCCTTATCCGCCTTTCCGAGTAAAATATTGTGACTGCTCTCCCTTTTCAACTTTTTCTCGGAAATAGCACTTGAGAGAGGAGAACGCCCAGGCAGAATAAGAGAGAACAGATGAAAGCGTGGTCATTCAGGTGCTGGCAGCCGTTCCAATCGCAGCTTCCCGAGCCGTTGTCCAATTGTGAGTACCTGATAGTACCGTGCGCGCATCCACCATGATTTTTTATATTCCTGCTATTCTCTCTGCAGGTATCGCGAAGATCCGGGAGATCGACGAGGACCACAGGGATCTGGGAATCCACCGTCGCCTGCTGCTGCATAGGCTTGTCGAGGAGCTATGATGGGCAAAGGAGTATTCGAGCGACGATGAGAGCGACGCCAGCGACGACGAGAGCGATAGCAGCGAGGACGACATTGAGAGCCCGAAGGACGACAGCGACAGGAGCCATGACAACAATCAAAGCAGCAACCTCGAGGCCGCAGACGTGGGCACTTCTAGCCGTAAAGAAGTCGGCGCTCCGTCTGACTCCCCAGCTTCGTCCGACGACACGGAGACGTGGATGGTTCTTCTGGGAAGCAGTGGACTCAAGCTGACCCTGCGGAGAGGCAAGCCGTGGCAGCTAGCGGAACAGGAGACCTAAACTCTAATCGAAACATCATTTCTCACAATGCCTGCGGCGGCAAGCACCTCCCCTTCCCCGACCCACTTCCAGATTGCGAATTGTCGATCAGTCACACTTGACGAAACGCAATTCTTCTGCGCTCATCTGTAGCTGATCGTGGTGTTCTGGCAAGAGCCTAAATGAGTCGTCAGCATGCGTTGTCGTGGTGCTGGCTAGCCAACACGTGCGGTCAAAATGGCAGTCCGCTCACGATCACCGCGTAGAATCTTTTGTGGCTCCAGAACGCCGCCCTGTTTGCAGCATAACCCGCGGCGCTTTGGCTGTGATAAGCGTGCCGTCGGCGGAGCTGACGTCGGGGCTGATGGTGCCGTGGCTAAGGAAGGTTGCTTTCGCCGCTGCATTTTCCCCTCAGTTTACTGGGGCTTAAGCGCACCGCATCCCTTCTTTGCGCCAACTTCGCTGATGGCCTCAGCCACTCGACGCACGCTCTACGTGTTCATCGGCTGCGCGAGGCCGACGGTCAGCTTGTTGCCAATGCAGACTTGGAAAACCGCGGAGACAAAAAAAAAATGCAGTGTGCGCCCCACCTGGCGCCGCACCAACAAAGCATTCCTCCATGCGCCATGCAGTTCGTCGGTAAGTTCGCCGCACAACCAATACACCTTTTCCTCATCCAGCAAAATAAGCTGAGAAACAGCTAGACCGGTATGTCATATGCGTCCTCGTACGCCGTCCTTCGTCGTTGCTGGCGACGACGTTGCCACTTCCTCCACCAGCACATTACGGGCGCGACCGCTATATTCGCTCTAAAGCTTTATAGATCGACTGTTCGCGCTCTCAAAAAAGACAATTGGCTGAGGCTTAGCTTGGTTAAGCCCGGTAATTGCGAAAGCAACTTCCCCTGGCTACGCCTAGGTTGGCTGGTGGTGTTTCTTGGTGGTGCTCTTAGTAAGGGTTATGTTATTAAAGTTAGTTAATGACGCTTAAGCTTCGTCTTTAGGAGTGGAACGCGACAGCGTGTTGTAGCGCTGCCAGGCAGTCCACGGAACGCCACTACCCGTTCGGCGCGATGCCTTGCCCTTTGAACGCGACGCGTTTTGAGGAAAGGAAATTACGCAGTAATTCTCTGTCATCTCGGTGGACGCCCGAACCGCACCGTACAGGAAGGGAGGAACGCCACCACCCGTTCAGCGCGATGCCTTGCCCTTTGAACGCAAGGCCCCTGACTGCGCCTGGTTTGGCTGGTCACGTAGAGCGAGCGCCTCCCCCACGGCAGCGGCGCGTGGTGGATTCGCTGGGACGATCGCCACGAGCCGAGTTGGGGCACCGCTTTTCCACAGCTCGTATGACGTCACACATAGGTCACGCTAACGGTGGGTGGCATCGTCGCGAAGCAATGTTAACCCGCTGGTGGTTGGCACAGCTACTGCTTACTAGCGACGTGAGTTGAGCCTAATCTCTTCGGCGTAACGTCACAATTGCGCTCCTAGCGGAGAGCGCAGGAGTTTGGCGCCGGTGAAGGCACCGCCGCTTCCTCCGACGGCGCGAGATGGTCGCCCAGCTCTTCGGCGTGACGTCACAACATCTGTAGCGCTCCTAGCGGAGAGCGCAGGAGTTTGGCGCCGGTGAAGGCACCGCCGCTTCCTCCGACGGCACGAGATGGTCGCCCAGCTTCTCGGCGTGACGTCACAACATCTGTAGCGCTCCTAGCGGAGAGCGCGGGAGTTTGGCGCCGGTGAAGGCACCGCCGCTTCCTCCGACGGCGCGAGATGGTCGCCCAGCTCTTCGGCGTTACGTCACGCATGACGTCACACGGGGTTCATTTAAAGGTCATTCATGCCACCGCCGCGTCACAGCAAAGGCTTGCAAGTGCAAGTAGTATTGCTTTCGCAATAAAAATTGTCTGAAACGGCGGGCATTATGAGGTGTGCAAGGTAATCTGTTTTTTCGTATCCACGCCGCCATAGCAGCTTCCCGTTACGCAAATTTTCAACATATTGCCGTCGACTTATAGGAGTGGTGGAAAAAACAGAGGAAACTAAGACAGAAAACACAGAAAAGAGGGGAGACACTACAAGCGCTGATTGAGTGGGCATTTTAGAGCATTCTCAATTGTGGAAAGGTTATAAAGCGGTTCGCAAGTCTGCACCAGGATTACTTATTTGTACCTGCACTTGCATATGAGCCAAACATTGCCCTTTACAGCTGGTGATTTACGTAATTGTGAGGACGCAACTTTTCAGTTGCGCCTGATAACTCCACCATGGGCAAAAATTCTTTAGAATGGAAGCGTTTCGCATTCCTTAGATCGAGTAGTTTGGACTTGTCTGTCGGCTTTCAGCCGTCTTGATTGGCCAGCGATTCCGATTTTTGTTTTCGGCGCATGTTGTCCTTTTCTAGTCATGGCAGGATGCCCGGGGGCGCAACAGCCCTTCATTTTTGATATTCTACCGTTGCATCACACACACCTCGAGTTTATTTCAATAAGTAGCCTTATCTTTGGTTCCCCGAACGCAGCAAGGACCCGTCGACTACATTTTTTCTAGACTTCTCGTCGTTCTAAACAACGTACCGTCAAAGGGGCATGGCCCGATGAGGAATATAGCCAACTTTTAGCTAGGGTTTGCATATCTCGAGCGTTTCACCTAAATACCGTTCTAAAGTAACATTTAAGTTAGGTATGTCCTCGTATAAGACCGCCTAGCAACTACAAACAGGCAAGACGCTGTCGCCGCTCATCATCAGTCGACATATTGTCAACACTATCCTGACAGAAACCGAACACTGTGTGGTTTTGTTGCTGGACAAGCTACTCAAAATTAGATCAGACAACGTGACCATTGGTATCACACCTGCCCAGTGCCCTCTCTATGGCGACAGAATATTTCGAAGAGAAATTTGCCATTACCGCAATGCAGTCTACTCATATGGTGCAGCATTAAGGCAAAACAATCCAAAGGGATGTTGGAAAAGCGCATGTTAGGGACCCAAAATTAGTAATGTTTGACAGGTAACCCTCGGCACTTTCGGCGTACCCGAGAAACTTTGAGCCGTGTGAAGAGTATTTGAAGATGCTGTGAGTGGGCTAGCACCATTATTCCAGCCTATAGCCTACATGGGTCCTGTATAGAAAATACATGGGCTGGACATAGACACATTTGCGATTGTCACATCTTCCCCATCTGTATACTTTATATCCGGTAGAAAAAAGCGTGGGCTCTGCACTGGTGTTACATGCGGTGTGCTCATGAAAGACGCGGGCTACGTAGTACGCCGCGTCTTACTAAACCTTTTTGTGCACAACAGGACCATATATAATGATTTGTCGTCTCCCTGCCGCAACCTCCAAAAAGAGATTGGTAGCGCCACTGAACTGTTATTGCACTACTCCTTGCACGTCTTCCCTTCCTTCAGTAGCCAAGGCGAAGCATGGGTTCCGGATTTTTTTTCCGTTTTCTTCCGTTCAACAAAATGAAGAGAACATATGGGGAAGAATCTGAAGGAATCAAATATTTCCAATTCACAGCACTTATTCAATGCTGCCTCAGCTCAGGGACCGCGGGACGCTGATCTGTTGCGTAGGTAGTCTTTTGCACCCGCATTCGTGCTGACGAAGGTCGCGGGAAGTGCAAATCACTTTTCTCATTTCTTTTTATTTTGGTTACCGGTGCATGCGTAAACTGTCCAGGAGTCTTGTAGCTTTCCGACATTGAAGGTGGCTGCTATGACCGCTCAAAATGATCACGCAAGCCCGCAACAAGTTACGCTAGTCGAAGCAGCCCGAAGGGAAGGGCCAACACTGGGATGCGCGTTAGTCTCAGTACCAGTCAGCTATTTCTGGCCTTCTGATACCTGATTTCATCTGTGCTTTGAAAAATGGCAAACACCAATATAGAAACGTGTATATCTGTGATGTGCGCACGGAACCGTCCAGGGATTGTTGAACGCGGTGCGTCGACAGTGGTGCGTCGGACAGCAAAGCGCCGCGCGTGCCAACCCCGCTTTGCACGTGTGCACGTGCATATCGCGTGTCCGAGGCGGGCACGAGGAGTGGAGAGCTGGCGTGTCAGTACACCGAGGTGTGAAGGAAGACACCGCAGCGGATGTCTGGTCATACAAGCGTGGAGGTGGCAGCCGTCGGACGTTGGGTCCGTTCTGCCGGGGACTTCCTTAGAACACCGACGCCAGCCTCTTGCGTCCCTTTCAAGTTTGGAAGTGGCAGCTGATGGATTGAGGCTGCCAAGTTCTTGGGTCGGCTGACGACTCCATCGGCGTCTTCCCGTGTTCCACCTTAAAACCTGGCTCTCTATCACCGCTTCCTTCGACGCATCGCAAGTCATCAACCCGCGTCCTTGTTGCCTGCAAGGCATTCCCGCTTCACCTGGGACGCTCTGTATCTGGTGAATTCTTTCCTTTTATCTGTAGCGTTGTACGAGTGCTGACTATTTGTATTTTATTTTGTTGGTGTTTTCGTTTTTTATTGGCTCCTTTCCTTTTAAATATAAAAATGGCTTCGTTTTGCTTTGTTTGTGCTGTTTGTATTCTTATTCGAACCTGCACGCGACAGCGTTCCCCTTCGGCAGTCGGGGACGCGTCACCAATTCGCGACAATATTGCTGCGCAGAAACAGCTTCCTTTTATTTTCGTGCAACTATTCTCTCCCCGTTTTGACTTTCCCACCAAGCCGTACTGAAATTCGCGCCCCACTCCGGTGCCTTGCACGTGATCGTCGTAGAAAGAGGATATCGCCAGTCACAGGTGTATCAAGCATGATTCTCAGTTTTCACATGTGCCATAGAGAGCCGGTGGCGTTCCGATGCCCTTGCCTGGCGTTCCGATGCCTGGATATGCCTGCGTTTTGAGGTTGAGGAAGTCGTTTGTACCATCTCGCGGCGGCATGGTTGGTTCCACGCTCCGATCGCGTGCTGCGCACTATGTATGTGGGGTGCTCTCTGTGCGCTTGCGTCACGACTGCAATAATGCAACTCAACTAGAAAAAGGCATGAAAAGATGCTTCACTTGTGACAAAAATGTTCTGGCAGTTTTTAGCGTGTTTCGTGTACGATTCAGTCGCTCAGACTACACGGCAATCGAAAAATTATGACGGGTTGCTGTGTTCTGCAGTCACTACCGACACTGAAGGACAGCCGGTAATTGGAATTACTTCGTATTTGTAATCTAGACTACCAGGGTCACCGTATTTATCAAAATTATGCCGCAATTGTTGTTTGAAAGTAAGTACTCTTCATGTGCCCTCAAATTTCTTGGGTATGCCGGCAGCGCTTAGGATGACCTGCCAAATATAACTATTATTGAGTCACTAACACCCACTTTTCCAACATTCTCTTCGATCCCTTTGCCTTACTGCTGCACCATACCATGAGACTGCCATTCAGTACCGACAAATTTCTCTTCGAAACGGTCTGTTGACATAGAGCGTAAAGGTCTCAAACCAAATGGTCATATTTTCTGAATTACTTCCAAGTAGCTTGTCCCACAACAAAATCATGCAGAGTATTCACTTTCTGTGTGGATAGTGTTGACTGTACGTCGACTGATGATGAAAGGCGACGACGTTTTGCTGCTTTGTAGTTGCTAGGTGGTCTTATTCGATGACATTCTTAACTAGTAGTAGTAGTAGAAAACTTTTATTTAAATCTTTTAAGAGATTCGCGGATTCGAAGCCTCCGTCGTCTTTCGTGGCGCCGGCGACTTGAGGCTTCTCTTCAGCAAGGTTGGGCCCCTAGTCCAGGGCTCCACTGAGTCGCGCTGCATCAGTAGCGTGCCGCACTAAGGCCCTTTGGGCCGCGAGCTCGCTGCTGGTGAGCCGGCTCTCCCATTGCTCCGCACTCTACTTTAAAACGTTATTTACGTGCAGCGCTGCAACAACGGAAAACCTTGCCAAAAGAGGGCCATTTTTCCCATCGTGTCGCGCCCGTTTGACGGCGCTCTGTTTACAACGGGGAGAAGTCTACTAAAAATGCAGCCGATGGGGCCTCGCTGTGTTCGTGGAACCAAAGATCCGGCTGCTTAAAGTGAGCTCGTGTTGTGTGTGAGGCAGCAGTAGGTGGTCGAAATTTCCGGAGCCCTCCACTACGGCGTCTCTCATAGCCTTAGTCGCTTTGGGACGTTAAACCCTATAAACCAAATCAAACCAGAATACAGAGATATCAGATGCTGTTGTGTCCCCGGGCATCCTGCCAGCGCTAGGAAAGGACAACGCGCGCCGAAAAAAGCTCGGGACCGCAGGGCAACCTAGACGGCGGGATGCCAACAGGCAAGTCCAAAGTATGCGAGCTAAGGAACGCGAAACGCTTCCATTCCAGGACAATTTTAAGGCGAAAGCCTTTAATGCCTCATTGTTGTCGACAGAAGGTTGTCAGCAGAGGTGTCACGCTTTTCGGTTGGTTGAAATGGTTATGACGTTGGAGTGCGGGGATTCGAAGTAATGAGGTCGCCCAATAGGGTGCCTCGATGCGCGCGCCCCCGCTCAGGGTGAAGTCACCCTTTGAACTACTCGACGCCGCCAAACGCGGTTTTCGCGCGCTCCCTCCGCCATTGCGTTTCCCGCGTCGACCTCGCCGCTCTGCTGTCGTGCGGGCGGCACTGCTGCGTGCCTGCGTTCGCATGCTTTTCATCGCCGTGCAATGACTGGATGTTGTGTTCCTCAGTGCTCCAACCATTCGAGAAATGGTTGGAGGATGTTCCATTTTCCAAGAGACCCGAAAAGGAGGCTTCTGTGGCTGGTCCGGATCAAGCGTGACAAGTGGCAACCGACGAACTCCTCATGCGTCTGTAGTGTAAGTGCTGCATGTTGGTTCAGTGCTGTTTTTGTTGCTATTCACCACTGTTGCGTTTAGCCAGCTAAGTGTAGTACAACATTTGCATTGGTCAGATGTCATTTCCGCACTATTCGTTTTGCTCGGCATAAAAAAAAAAGGCACGTTTCAGCACCGAACCGCCCATTGCCTCCCGCTTGCCTGTTTGCATCCGAAATTGCATGACGCAATGTTTTCGCTCGTGAATGCGTACCAAACGTGCTTCCGCCGCTTCTGTTCATTATAGAATAATTGCCTTTACGAGGCGCTTGTCAGCGAACCGCGGCCGACACGAATCAAGGCACACAGCACGAGAACAAGCGAGGGCACATAGGCTGTTGCAACTACTGTGCATTTGAGTTGTCTAGGAACCAGTACGGATTAATTTACTTACAGTTTTCGAGTTTTGGGCACGTATGCTGCGTTCGGTAGCGTGCGCTGACTGTTAGCTCGATGCTTCGTCCAACGACGCCGCATTAGGTATGTAAATGAGGTTAACAGAATATGTTGTTATGTGCAGTTTGAGGCGCTCATTAAAGTAATTCGACTGATATATTTGGACTACTTTGTTTTCTTGTGCGCTATGTTCATTGTTTCCATTCTCGAGCAGGAAATGCGGGTCTAATTCCAATAAAAAAATAATCTGCAGGCTCATTTCGAAGACAAGAGCTTCGAACAAAACCGCGCGGATGGATGGAAGAAGCTCAAGCCCAATGCTGTCCCAACGGTGTTCCCATTCAAAGGTCAGATACCTGCTAACCTTGGTGCTTGTTGCCATGTTGCTTATTGCCTCGTCGTCTACATCTGAAAACGTTGAGTGAGGAAGTGGTTGGTGTGCATGCATGTTAAGTTTTCTGGCGCGTCTTCTGTGGACCCTTTTCAAAACTTTGGAGGTCAGCTCCTTGGAACTGCAAAATTCATTCACCCTGACCGCCAAATCAGCTTTGGGGTAAAAAAAAAGTGCAATGCTGCAGACATATATAGCCCAATGCCGCGTTCCTTTCCTTTACACGACACGCTGTCGGGATAAAGGATTAGCACCAGCTTCGCGTAGCCAGTACTTTTGTCGAAGGGGGGTGAAAAACAGCTGCACGTGACGTTTAGGATGGGCCGTCATGGTGAAGGGTCCTTTGGAATGCAGAAAAGCTTACTTTCGGAGTTTTTCAAAAGGACCACTATTTTAAATATGTAATGTGCTCTTTTCGCTTATTTATCTGCTTCCAGAACTTCCTAAAGAGCGGAGGCCACCAAGGGACCGAGGTGTGCATGTGCCTGCATTATTCAATGATGCGCTGCCGCACAAAGTTCTTCACCAGACGTGAGAAGCGTCCTTCCCTTAAACCAGCAAGAGTATCCTCCAGCAGATTCATCGACAGACGGAGTGATAAATGAGACATTGGTGGGTACAGAAAACAGCAATGCTAGTCAACTACTTACTCCGGCCGCCACGGATGTAAGGCCTCAAGAAACTGCAGTGGTTCGTGCGACCCAACCCTTTGATTCTGAGGCATCAGAGCTTAGGAAGAAGATAGCAGATCTCACAGCAGCCAATAATAAGCTGAAACATTACCATAAAGAGTCTAATAACACTGTCAAAAAACTACAGAAGCAGAATCGCAAGCTGCAGAAAAAGGCAGCTAATTTCTCACGAAATACGAAGTTTTTAAATGAAGACCAAATTCGTGCCCTTTCTCAGAACAACAATCGTGGCAATTCATGGTCAGCGCAAACAGTAAAGCAAGGCCTAAAAATTAAATTTGCTTGTGCAACCACTGGGTATGAAACGCTCAGAAAGATTGGCTACCCTCTTCCATTAAGCAGAACGTTAGCAAGAAGAATTCAGAGCCTAAAATTTCTGCCAGGTATCCTGCACGAAGTGATCGACGTGATGAGGTCGAAAGCAGAGGGAATGGAGGACGTGGAAAAAGACTGTGTTCTCTTTCTAGATGAAATGGAGATAGCACCCGGATTTGAGCTCGACCGTGGAGAAGACGTGATTTTGGGAGGAACGACCTTGCCCTCGAAGCCTGAAGAAGCAGCCAACCATGCTCTGGTGTTTATGCTAGGTGGGGTAAACCAAAGATGTAAGCAGGTCATAGCCTATGAATTTACTGGTAGGCACGTGGACGGCTCTGTACTCAAAACGTATGTCCTGGAAATAGTCCGGATATGCAGCCAGATTTCTCTAAGAGTACGGGTAGTCACCTGTGACATGGGTGCTGCAAAATCGCGCTATGTGGAGAGAATTTGGCTTTTCGAGTCACCGCCATTCGACAACTTCGTGCTCAATACCCCACCCAACCTTAGACGGGAAGGAACTTTTTTCCATCTCTGACCCAGCACATGTCCTTAAGAACCTGAAAAGACAGCTTCTAAACTGTAAAGTGTTCACACTCAGTGATGATACAGTAAGCAAGAACGGACTGACTTCCTCGAAGGTGAAACTAGAGCATATACAGGCCGTCTTGGACTATGACGCTGCCAATGAACTTAGGGTAGCACCAAATTTATCAGAAATCCACATTAGTTGCGGACACTTCGCAAAGATGAAAGTTGGAGTCGCTGTCCAGCTTTTCCGCGAAGCCCCGCCAGCTATTCGGTTCCTAATAAAAGAAGGAGTGATTGAGCTAGAGGCCGAAACAACAGCGTGGTTTATGGACCTCGTTTCTAGGTGGTACGCCCTTATGTCATCGCGTCATTCCACCATGGTGCTAAGCCGCAGGAACATGACTAAATATCATGCCGCCTTGGACACACTGTGTATGACAATAGACACGATCAGAGAACTGAAAATGGGCACTGGATCTCAGTGGAAGCCATCGCAAGCAGGGGTCCTAATTTCAACAACGGCGGTCCTTCGCCTTCAAGAAGTGCTTCTTGGCAGTGAAAGGTATGAATTCATTCTGACTAGCAGACTGTTGCAAGACTGCCTAGAAAATCTTTTTTCTGTGGTGCGGCTCATGAAGCCAGTGCCCACTGCGTACGACTTGAAGTGTGCACTTCGACTCATCAGCGTCAGCCACTTTCTTCACACTCCCAGGTCGACAAGTTACGAACTTGACGACCGTGACTACCTTGTCGATCTGCTTGCACACGCCAAGAAGGAAGGTACAGAAAACGAAGTCGACGAAATCAATGATTCGGAAATCCTGTTCATTGAAGAGCTCACGTCAACCGAGTGCCATATCCTGTTTTACCTTGGCGGTTTTATTTTGAAAGGAATCCTAAAATTCATAACCTGTGCGCAGTGCAAGGCTGCTCTCCTTGGCAACCCTGACGATGAGTATGCTTCCCTCACTGCACTCAACGAATACGTCAGGGATGGACAAAACCTCATATATCCCAGCAGAGATGTAATGAAAACACTGAAAAACTATGAAGAGCACTTTACCGCCGTCAATTCATGGTGTACCGACACATTTTTCACCATGAAGTCGCCACTTCGTTCTTTGATAGCATATCTTGAAGAGATAGACAAGCCCTCTGTGAAGACTTGCATGGCTCACAAAGAGCGAATAAGAAAAATGCTGACTGCTGCGTATGCCAGAGTGAGGCTCCGAATTCATCTTCGCCAAAATCCGAGCCCTCATTTTAGTGGCCACGGAAGCAAAACTTGTGCTGGAGTCAGCCTTGCGTAACCAAGCCGGAATATGAAGTTCTGCGAAAGTTTTGCTTCGAAGCCTGAACTCTGCATCTCTCAACCTAATCAAAATTAACAGTTCTAAGACTTCTTTTTAGACATTTGCAGCATTAAATTATTAATATTATTATGTATATATGCAATCACAACTGTTTTGTCAATTACAGTAATCTATTTTACACAGATGTCTTCTTTGAAAAAAGCCAATAATGTTCACGTTCCCATTGACAGAAATATTTGTAACTTTATTGTGTTTTCATAGCCACTCAATAAATGATTTCATGTTTGCTTGGGTGATAGTTTATGTGTTCATATAGGTAGACCCAGACGAACAGGTGAGTGCTTATATTTTATTACCGTTGCTGATATTCTTTGTTTCTTCAAAACGTGCGAAACCAAGACGCTGTGTCATTGACCGCGTCTGCTCAGTTTTCTTAACATCCATTGCACTCACTTGTATTGGAACATTTATAGCTCAAAACTTAAAAAAGAACGCCAAACAAGCTATTATAGAAATCACCCGTTGCGTTTCAGCAATTCTGTTAAACTTGGTAGTTTGAAATTAACTACAAAACAAGTGAGCAGATTTATATACTTTCAATTGAGGGAGGTGTGCTATATATTAAATTTTCAAGCTCCTCCTCCACGCAGTGGTTTGCGGAATTTTCAAGAGTTTTGTTGCACTTGCATAGGGGAGCTAGAATTAGATATCCACCACCACACAAAGCCCTAACAAAGGAGGAAGCGACCGGCTGGCGCAGATTACAGACCAACTCCTTTCCTAACCTACACATACTTAATAAGATGTTCCCGACACAATACAGAGCCACCTGCCCTTGGTGCAATGCCACACCTACACTTTATCATATCACGTGGGAATGTGAACGCAACAAGGCATTCCACCAACACGAACACCCGAGTGCGGAGCAATGGGAGAGTCGGCTCACCAGCGGCGAGCTCGCGACCCAAAGGGCCTTAGTGCAGCACGCGACTGATGCAGCACGACTCAGTGGAGCCTTGGAATAGGGGCCCACCCTTGCTGACGAGAAGCCTCAAGTCGCCAGCGCCAGAGAAGACGACGGAGACTTCACAACCGCGAATCCCTTGAAAGATACAATAAAGTTTTCACTCACTCACTCACTCGCCCGGAGATTAAACATGCGTAGGAAGGACAGCACCAATGGGTCTCCCAGAACCCGCGGTGGTATGCAGAATATGCCTTGACATAACCGTCATCGAGATTTAACTCATCTTAAAACGGCTCAAAACTTTTTATTGCATGCTCCTCTGCTTAGTAATGGTTCCCTTCATCGTAATCCATCGCAAAACTTGGTAAATAAATGCTTTCAAGGGTTTTTTTCTCTCTGCTTCTCTGGGAGGAAGGTCGCTTGGCGCGAGTAAGCTAGCTGACGACGCAAATTTATGTTGGGGTTGAGTGCTGTTTCTACACACCAACGGGCGCAGTGCATAAGAGGTAGGTTTTGAACTATAGCGATAGATTCTAGAGAAGCTTCACTGACATAATTGGCGCATGTCTTGCATACCCACTTTCCTTGTTACCGTCGACACCATGTTGTTGGCTGCCTGTCCCGTTTTTAAAAGCAGAAGGCTCTCCAACAAAATTTAGTATTTTATTCTCATGTAAAACAAAAGTGCACAACAAGACTCCTTATTTTGCTTATTTTGAGCGCCCGCGGCAAGTGAGAAGCGAGCAGCCCTTCCACTACGATAACGAAACCTGCATGCCGCGGGAACGAGAATGGCGGCCGCCGTAGCAGACGACGCAGATGTCCTCACCCTGAGCGGGGGCGCGCGCATCGAGACACCCTATCGTCCACTGGTGCATGGCGCCTCCTGTTGGAGCACATTACAACTAATAAGATAGTTGCCGTCCGCTCCGACAGGGGGCTTAAGGCATCCGTGGGTCACCACTTTACATACCTCATTACTGCCAACAGAGCCGTAGATACAACCGAACTCATCGAATCAGAGAGAGAGTCGTGCTAAGGAAGCAGTCTTGCTCGTATTGCCGTGAATTCCAAACAGTACGCCAGGAAAGGCTTTCGCCTTGGAGCACTTTAGAGAGCCAAGTGTCCTCTGAATATTTGATGAGAGTGGAGGTATAACGCGCAACTTTAACGTTCCGTCCTCATAATTACGTAAACTACCAGCTGCCAAGGGCAATCTTTGTCTCATATGCAATTACAGCTTGAAAAGTAATCCTGGGGCTAACCTACGAACCGCTCTATAACCCTTCAACAATTGAGAATACTCTAAAATGCCCTCTCCTATTGGTTGCCGGCGCCATGCTGAAAAGTTGCGTCACAGGAAGCTGAGATCACGTCGTAGGTGCGGAAAACGAGATGACATTAAGCACCTAATAGTGGCCGCTGTTTTAGACGATTTTTTTTTTCAGAGCGCGAAGGGTTGCTCTACAAAGTTTTAAAGCGAAAATCGCGGCAGCAGCCATAGTGTATCCGTGGCGGAAGAGGCAACGTCGGCGCCAGCAACAATGAAGGACAGCGTACGAGAACACATGACTTGCCGGGCGAGCTGTTTTCACGCTCATTTCGTCTGGATGAATACAAAGTGGATTGGTGGTGCGGCGAACTTGCCGATAAACTGCGAGGCGCAAGAACGAATGCTTTGTCGAAGCGGAGGCAGGTGCTGTGTGCACTCTGTTTCTTTTTTTTTTTTTTTGCCTCCGGATTTTTCCAAGTTTTCATTGGCAACGAGCATACCGTCGGCTTCGCACAACCGACGGTCAGCACATACGTGCGTCGAGTGGCTGAAGCCATCTGCAAAGTTTGGACAAAGAAGGGATGGCTGTGCTTCCCCGTCAACCCAGGGGAAAAGGCGGCGGAGAAAGCAGCCTTCCTTCGTCACGACAGCATCCCCGAGTTCGTCAGCTCCATAGACGGCACGCTTATCGCAGTCAAAGCGCCGCGGGGTGATGCTGGAAACAGGGCAGCATTGTGGAGCCGCAAAGCATTTTACGCGTCCACACCGTGACCGTGAGTAGACTGCCCATTACGACGGAAGCCTTTAGTGGCTCATGGTCGCGGTCGCGTCCAGCCGTGCGCTGGAACCGTGTCAACTGTGGCCTCTCCACCGCGCAGCGGCGCAACCTCCTCCACCCTTTAGCAACCGGCGCGCTGGTTGGGGCCGCAAACCTGCATAACAACGATGACGTCACACAGTAGCGCTAGCAAGAGCGCGCGCAAGTCGGCGGTGGCAGCTGCCCCAGGGCGGATGCAGGATGGTGGCGAAGACTGGGCCCAAAAACGGTGTAGTGCGACTGCAGCACAGCCAGTCTTGGGGGCAAGACACTCATGTAAAAAAATACTCAAGTACAGTTAAAAATGCTATACAACAAAAAAAAAAATATTTGGATGCCACGCCTAATAAAATAGGTAAAACTGCGCGAACAAAACAAGGACCGAGCAAGAACACAGTAACACACACAAGCGCAGACTTCCAACTTTTATTCGAAAAGATTGCTGCAGTTTTTTTATACCCGCTGTGGATGCCATCACACACCCCAAACCATCCGTAACATTTAAAACACGTGCGCTTATCTCCTCTGATAAGCTTGGGGTGTGTTGATGGTATCCACAGAGGGTATAAAAAGACTGCGGCAATCTTTTCGAATAAAAGTTGGAAGTCTGCGCTTGTGTGTGTTAGTGTGTTCTTGCTCAGTCCTTGTTTTGTTCGCGCAGTTTTAAATATGAACGATTCAGACCAACTAGCCCGCCGGAAGATACTTTTTAAAATAGGTAAATTATTTTCGTAAAACATTACGACAAATTTTGTAATTTTTTTGTAACGCTCTTCTTGCGCCGCCTGTTTATGAGTGGGCGGTGCATTTTCAGCAGGAATTTGCAGGCCTTGTTTCGGTACCCGGCCAGTGCCGGGGCTTACGAAGCGATTCCCTATCGCCAGCTGTCTGCAACGGCGCGTCTGGGAAAGCGTGTAAATTAAGCTCACCGGTCTCGAAATGGCCTCTTTGAGAAGTTTTTTTCGTCCTTCCTCGCCACTTCACTGCCACCGTTTGGTTAGATTTTCACCCCGCCGCACCGCTGCAGCAGTTTTATTGGTTCTATCCTTCCCTTCGGTGTAGGGCAAGTGCGAAACCTTTTCCCGTCGTTGTGTCACGCTCGCACAGGGTTCGTTTGAAGCCTTCAGCTCTTCTTTTCAAGATGAGCACGCGGCATGTGACGAAATTTTGCTCCGTGGCACATTGCGACAGCGTGAACTGTGCCGCCGGTGTCTTACTACATCGCTTCTCACTGTGCGTGGCTGTACTTTCACAATTGAGCTTTTGCCATTGTTCGTCTGCTCTAGAAGTGCTTTTGTCGGACTTTTCGCGTCAGTTTCGTAGCTGTAACCATTTAATGCATACTTGGCTTCATGTTTTCGGGGATATTCAAGTAAACCGCAGGGCACGCACTTGCAGTTCTAAGGTGTCCGAAAGAGGCCCACCATTTGTCTTATTTATAGTCAGTTTCGTGCAGCCGACTGTCACCAACGTGAACTTGATACCGGACTCTCAGGAGCAACCACGTGTCCTCTACTGGCCGCAAGGCCAATTTCAAACCAACTGTGCTGCCTAACAGCGCTGAGCATGACATTAATAGGTTTTCCAACACCGTGAAGCCAATTCGAGGATCCTCTCGCCACTGCAAATATCGAAACTCAATCACGTGTATGTGCGCCGCCTTGACGATGCCCTGACTTAATTCGGTCAGCAGTAGTTATTGCCGCTCTGCATATGCATGAACGTCAATGTAGTTTTAAACCCATTTCACTGCTTCGCTCTCGTCACAATTTGAGCATAGAAAAGCAGCTAGCCGCGTGGTATCAGGCGAGCGTAACCGCACTCTGAGGAGCAGAAGCTTGGCGCGAGCATTTACTACCATAATTAAAATATAATGTACTGCATTTAGGTGAACGGAATCATGGCGTATTGACGTTTGGAGTATATGGTATTCCTTTGGGTGCAGTTGTATAACGTTATGGGGTTTAAAATGGGGGAGATAACCACGTTCTCCCCGCTTAAGCGCGGCTGACCCAGTTCAAAACCGCGCGGACCCCACCCCGTGGTCGCGAGCGCATGCCGACCACGGCGGGCCTTGCTCTGCGGGAACAAAGGAACGACACACTGGCTGACACAAACAAGGCATTTATTGCTATAACAACAATAACGCCAGCTAGCAACAAAATACACTGAGGAATCGAGGATGCCCGACTCACCAGCACGGTTACGAGCGAATGTTCGCCCACGCTAGGGCAGGGGAAATACTCCGAGGCCGGACGGGACGAGCTAGGGGAACATGCTTCCAAACGTGGTCGCCGCCGGCGTAGAGCGGAGCGGAACGCGAAGCGTCCGCGTCCTTTCCCAGTACCAAGGAGAAGAGAGCTCATCGCTCCCTGCGAGCGCGCAGCAAAACGCCATCCGTGGCGCTGGTGTCGCTTCGACGCGAGCGCCCTCCCCTGTTAGTTAAAGTAACCAAACTGAGAAGAGTGCGTTTCGGGGGAGCTAACTAGTGCGTTGAGGGAAAGCGAACGCAGGGGACGAAGGCGTCCCCACAACGTGCACGCTGCAACATGTCCAGGTGCAAAACGTGGGTGCAGTTCTGCCGCAACCTCAGCCTGGAGAAGACGCCGTCACAGCTGCGAGACCTGAGGGTTTGTTCCAAGCATTTCGAACCGTCTGCGTATCTCTGGCCAAGATGGCTGCGCCACGATGCTGTGCCTACTCAACGAAAGACTGACTGTATTGAATGCCCTTGCACTTCAATGTAAACTGCACTTCATGTATGTTTTAGTTTGATTGGAATACCTTCAATTTACTCCGGTTAGCGACAAGAAGCAGGCCTCGAGGTTGTACGCAGGCCTTATGTATGGTGTAATGCTCTAGCGTTGAGCAGGGTTGTTGATGCTAACACTTGTTTTTATGTTGTCATGTAGGTGTAAACATAGCTGCTATATTCTTTCAGTTGAAGAAATGAAATGTGAAAAGGAGTGTCAGTGCTCTATGCCCTATGTGTATCTTGGTGCGCCTATTTGATGTCATTTTTACCGCAATTGAAGTTGTCATAGCATGTTTTCTGTACATTAAAATCTTCCAACTGGACACATTTTGTCTGTACTGGGACCATAGACATGATTAGCCAACTTCAGCAGTGCTACTTTTTGTGCTGCCTGTGACATGCGTTTTCGATGGTGTGCTTTATCACTGTATTTGCTGGGCTGATGTAATAAACCATCAATAAGAAAACGATACTTGCCGTACACTGTTGTGAACTGTGCACATGAGCCAGTGCTTTGTGGAACATACCTTGCTATACCCAGAGACCTAGTCCTTGTAAGGGTACTTGCACCAGTATTTGCGCTGCGAATTATGCATGTCTAGCCTGTGTCTGGAAGGGTTGCTGCCTTTCTACGTTGCCTTCTTTGCCAGAAACTTTCATTGGGTTCCCAATTGCTCATAAATAAGGACATGACTAGCAGGAATTCGCGCACAGTAGACTGGAAAAGGTTGGCGCGCCTTGAAAGGCAACAATTGCCGAGTCGCGGGCCGGAAAATGCGGATTCTACAAAAAGACTGATTTATAATTTCCGCGAAAAGCATACGTATGCGTGACGTCCTTCAACCTCACTCAAACGTAGGTTGCCCCCCAAACTCCAGGGGCGTTGGGGTGCCCATGAGCCGCCATTTTTTGAACCAATGGGCGCCTACAGAGCCTTCGCTACCATGGTATACCTACCTTGGCTGCACCGCCGCTCCTTCGCTAGACGTCTCGTTGCAGTCGAGTGAGTGAGACGCATGGCTCCGAAGCGGGCCAGTGATTCCGCGCCAAGCGGTTCGGGGAAGCAGCAGCGGACGCCGGATTCCCCCAACACCAAACGCCAGAAGAACAAGAAGCGAATGCGCATGCGACGACCAAACATGTCACAAGATGCGAACCACAAGGCTTTCGCCAAGCACACTTTAGAACATCCAAAGTGTCTTCGGTAATTATTTGAACGCACACGTTCGCGAGCCGGCACCTCGACGACGAAAGCTGACGACTGAGTTTGTTTGCCTGTTTAAGGCGGAAGCCTCATCGTTGTAAGCAGGAGTTGTCGACAGAAATGTCACGCTTTTCGATTGGTCGCAATGGTCGTGACGCCACAGTGCGCGAATTTCAAACGGGGCCAACTGAACTTTGGCTAGTAATCATGCAACTAATTAAAGGGATGGTATAGTGATGCTCCAAGTAAAATAAATAAATAAATAAAACCGAGTGGGAAATTGGTCGAGTTCAAGAATCGAGCTTGTAGCGTCTCCTTGTAGCGCTTGTAGTGTCTCCCCTCTTGTTCTGTGTTCTCTGTCTTAGTTTGCGCTGTTGTTCCACCATGAATTCACACCAACTAGCACGAATGTCTGGTTTGCTACAAGAATCCACCCAGGGTCTCCGGAGTGCGCCGCTCCGCCATGCCAGCTCGATGGTTTGGAATGAACAAAGGCGCGTCTAGTGAATACGGTGTCTTCGTTCACTCCGATCTTCCTCCCTTCACTGACGGAAAAATTAAAAAGACAACGAAAAATTTAAGAATGCATAAATAAAAAAAAGAAATTAAGCAAAATAAAAGGGAAAAAATTCAAAACATTAATAGAAACTTAAAACAAAAACAAAATGAAAACAAAAAGAAATCAGTGCAAATAAGTATGCAAGAAAAGGATTTCGCCTTGAAGCACTTTAGAGAGCCAAAGTGCCCCCTGAATGTTTTCTCGCAGATCTGCGACGCTAATATGAAAATCCTTGCGGTTGACCTTTGCTGCCCGGGATCTTGCCATGATGCATTCTCGTGGCGCCACTCGTGGCTGCGTCGGAAGGTAGAGTGTGGACTGCTGTAAGATGGAGAGTTTCTTCAGGGTAAGCAGCCAGGAAGCCCTGTCGATCGTCGGGCCACCTCGACAACATATATTCAGCTACAGTACTGCGCAGTGCCTCAAACCTTTCATCAAGAATGACGCGTGCTAGTTATACCATTGAACGGTACAACATAAGATTATTGTAATTTTGTCTTTTTGGTCGTATTAGCGGAGCAGAGGCGCAAGACACCTTATGTCAAAAAATGAATCGTATATCCTGAATAAACACGAAGGCGAACGGTGTATGTACGTCACTAGTGTTGTGTAGGGTATCAAAGCGCATCGTTAGGCTACAAGGCAGTGCTTAAAGATGTATTCCTTAGTCATGCATCTTCTGCAGGCATCTGAATGTCATGTTCTGAATTCTGGCTGTGAGCTGCGTGGCATAAATCATTGATTACATTGACAACGACCCGCTTCACTGCACATTTTGGTTTTGCCGGAGACCGCAGATATCCACTGGAGCAGTGGCTCCTAATTCCAGTGGGGGGAGACGCTGTCGGCAGAAGGGCAGTACAACGCAGTACATGTCCCAATGCAATGTAGAGTGTAGCTCTACACTGGTGCCTTTAAATGCCGCCTCCGGCGCCTGCAGAGTAATCGACACCACTACGAGCAGAACTGAGCGGTGGTCACCATTGCAGCGAGTGTCGCGTTGCACAACATCTGCCTGCAGGAATCCTTGGCTGCAGACGAATGCGAGGGCACTGTTCATGATCTTAACGAAAACCGGTATCCTCTGCTTGCCGGTTACATGGCGGGTCCGGATCCCGGAATACCCTTCTCCGTGGCAGACCCGTGCGAGACCATGTCATTGGCCATGTCATTTCGACTGCTCGTCCGCTGAAGTAGGCACACCTGCGGATGGTGCGGCGACATTGGCAGCGGCAACAGCAGCGTCACCGGCAGTAGTTCCATATCCCCAGGCAGCTGTGGCTGCAATGACTCACCGTGGTGGCGTGGCGAGTTATCGCTGCCACTCTTGCTACTGGCACTGCCATCGCCTTGTGTTAGTCAATGAGCACCTGTGTGACATCATGGGCTTGGCGAATGGTAGCCAATCACCAGCATTTGTAAAACTGTATTTTTTTCTACGTGTGCTTCAAAGCCTGCCCTGGCAATCAATGAAGTGCGTACACCGGCTGCTGCTTCATGGACAGTGTTCGCCAGTATGCCTCCAATGCATAGCCAAGCTTGCAACACAGGCACAGCACTTTCAACTTCTCAAGTCGAAATAGGTACCGCAATAGCTCGACCGACAAGAGAAATGCGTCCTTGAACTCCGCTGTTCGCTGTTGCTTACGTCGACCTGCCATTTCGGCGTACAGTTGCCTGCGGTCACTTAGTGTTTGATGAATATACATGAGCAAACCGTGTAGTTTAGAGATTGCAAAGCACCAGCACAACGTTTGTGTTTTCACCGCGTTTATTCAATGCATATAATAAATTCTCTTTTGCCACAGCTATTGCTAAAAGCTTCCCTATTGCAAAACACAACGAAGAAACACAAAGCATGTAGAAGTATTCGCAGTGAATCACATGCGCCTTGTGAAGTGCTGCACAAATTGTACAGTGCAGAGGTTGCACAAAAACAGTTGCGCCTTACGCTATGGCCAAACGGACAAGTTGGATATGTATTGTTTATGGGTAAATAGTCCGAAAGACGTACACGGAAAGCAGAGCGAACAGAGGGCAGGCGCTTGGCCTTTGTATCCACTACTTTGCGCCAACGCTTTGAGCACTATTGGCCCGTAAACGAAATTGCATCTTTACTGCAAGCTCACACGCAAGTTATTCGGCATGCTGTGCATATAGAAAATGTGCTGAAACACGTCACGTAATGAAATGTACAGCAAGTGTTACAAAAGTCATTGTTCATCATGGACATTACAGGACTATAAGGCCATGTGACATGTACAAGACACACGAATAAGAGAGACGATGACATCACAGACGATGAATATCACAGACACGCACCTTAAGCGCCCCCCAAAGTTTTCCGGCCTGCATTTATTTCAGCACCAGACTTCAGAATTCGCTTTGGATGGATCCTGTCAACCCTAATTTTTACTCGAGTGTGTTCGCGATATAACAGGTTACAATGCACACAACGGACACTGTACGAAAAAGCAGGAAAATTAATGCGAACAGAACGATTCAGGAACATACTAACAAACTAGACAGGCACAGAAATTGCACCTTATGAGCTCGGCAGATCTGTATGTAAACAACTGCAACAAATGGTTTGGTTTAGGTTTGGTTTATGGGGGTTTCACGTCCCAAAGCGACTAAGGCTATGAGAGACGCCGTAGTGGAGGGCTCCGGAAATTTCGACCACCTGGGGTTCTTTAACGTGCACTGACATCGCACAGTACACGGGCCTCTAGAATTTCTCCTCCAAAGAAATTCCAACCGCCGCGGCCGGGATCGAACCCGCGTCTGTTGGGTCAGCAGCCGAGCACCATAACCACTGAGCCACCGCGGCGGCTAACTGCAACAAATGAACAATAAAAACAGTATATGAAGTTTCTGCACCTTGCAGAGCTCAAGATAACAAATGAAAAGTGGTAGATGAAGCTTGTGCACCTGGCCGAGCTCGGCATAAATGCACCACAAAAAATCTCTGCCTCTCCCGTAAACGAGATTAGAGTAAGCATGAAATGTTTACGGGCCTAATGCCATCTCGGTGGACACCCGAACCGCACCGTACAGGAAGGGAGGAACGCCACCACCCGTTCAGCGCGATGCCTTGCCATTTGAACGCAAGGTTTTTTTGAGGAAAGGAAATGGCGCAGTAATTCTCTGCCATCTCGGTGGACACCCGAACCGCACCGTAAAGGAAGGGAGGAACGCCACCACCCGTTCGGCGCGATGCCTTGCCCTTTGAACGCAGCGCTTCTCCCCCGGATCACGTATGACAACGAAGTGTAACATGGCGTTTATGTGCTTTTTGTACGCGTTATTAGAAATCGGAAATTATAATTCCGTGCATTATCAAACCCACAGCTCCACTGATATCTTGATAAACATTGAGAAGGCGCTGGCAGCAGTTATTTTTTGTCTCGTTTGGAGACCAACCGGCGCTTGCATGCCGGTCGCGTAGGAGGGCTTAGAGAGTCTCGTTAAATCTCGTTAAGTCTCGTACGGTGCCCGGATGTTCTCGTTTTAGAGCCCGGATGACTGGAATTCAGTGCCCGGATGAGTGGATTTCAGTTCCCGGATGAGTGGATTTCAGTGCCCGGATGACGGCTCTCGGTCTCGGCGTGACGTCACCACACTGCCGACAACGGGAGCTAAAAGCATTTCATGCTTAATAACCAAAATAGCACACGAAGCTTAGGCACCTGGCAAAACGTAGAATAAGTACATAACAGAACAAAAATCTCTGCCTCTCCCGTAAACGAGAGTAGAGTAAGCATGAAATGTTTACGGGCCTAATGTCATCTCGGTGGACACCCGAACCGCACCGTACAGGAAATGAGGAACGCCACCACCCGTTCAGCGCGATGCCTTGCCATTTGACCGCAAGGTTTTTTGAGGAAAGGAAATTGCGCAGTAATTCTCTGCCATCTCGGTGGACACCCGAATCGCACCGTAAAGGAAGGGAGGAACGCCACCACCCGTTCGGCGCGATGCCTTGCCCTTTAAACGCAGCGCTTCTCCCCCGGGCCCCTGTGCGCCTGCGCGGCTTTGCTTCGATGCGCGAAGCCCCTAAGAGATCACGTATGACAACGAAGTGTAACGTGGCATTTATGTGCTTTTTGCACGCGTTATTAGAAATCGGAAATTATAATTCCGTGCATTATCAAACCCACAGCTCCACTGATATCTTGATAAACATTGAGAAGGCACTGGCAGCAGTTATTTTTTGTCTCGTTTGGAGACCAACCGGCGCTTGCATGCCGGTCGCGTAGGAGGGCTTAGAGAGTCTCGTTAAATCTCGTTAAGTCTCGTACGGTGCCCGGATGTTCTCGTTTCAGAGCCCGGATGACTGGAATTCAGTGCCCGGATGAGTGGATTTCAGTTCCCGGATGACTGGATTTCAGTACCCGGATGACTGGATTTCAGTGCCCGGATGACTGGATTTCAGTGCCCGGATGAGTGGATTTCAGTGCCCGGATGATGGCTCTGGGTCTCGGCGTGACGTCACCACACTGCCGACAACGGGGGCTAAAAGCATTTCATGCTTAAAAACCATGAAAAAAGGTACATGAAGATCCTGCATCTAGCAGAGCTTAAAATACCTAATTGAAGAAATATAAACCCCGAAGACACTTCTGCACGTGCAGAGTTTGAAACGAATTAAAAAAACGATGTTTCTGCAGTGGGCATATATAAAGAAGTACAAAAACACAAACTAAGTGAGAAAAGTTAATAACGGAAATTAAAATAAATACATAAAACAAAGAATTCCGACTGGTGCAGGCGTCTCCAGCTTGTTTCGTAAGATGATTGCCAGGACGTTGGCGGTCTGTCTTGACGTGCAGGTCTTGCTGCGCATTTCAACTCCCCACAGCAGCTGCCAACTCCTGCATAGCGCGCACATAAAGAAAAACAATTACAATTTTCTGCTTCGCAAAACTATTGAGTCCTCACTTAACTTTTGTGGAAAAGATAGGTGATGAAATATTTTGTGCAAGTATGGTTGTTTCATAAACTGAGCTGTCCCTACCAGGTCTCACAATCGATGTGAAACAGAAGTAGAGGTGTTCAAAGTGAGTATGGGTATTTATGCTGAAGGTGACGGTCTCTGCTTCGCAAAATGCAGTTGGCGTGGTGAGTGCACACCTCCAGGAAGCTTTCCCGAAACTCAGCGTCTTGGCGGTTCCGGCACTCACTAAGGTTCGCCAGATGCCACGTTCCATGTAGCGTCTGCCGCAGCACCTCATCCGCCTCACCGTCTCTTCTTAGGCCGGCATTGTGTGGGATGCGGTGAGGGTTGCAGTGGAAAGCTGTGGTGATGACTGTGCTGACGGCTGCGTTGAGGGCTCTGGTGTAGGTACCTGGAAATAAAATGTGCTCATCATGCAGTGCAGTATGCGGTGGAATAGGCGAAGCGTTTTGTACAATATCATAGCGGGCTTGGCGTACGTGAATACACTGGACAGCTAAAAATAACCGGTTTCACAGTTAGCCATTCGACACGGGCAGCATTGTCGTAGCATATTTCATGTGCAAATTCGTCAGAGTGCTAGGAGACATCACAACCTGACGGCAAGAGAAATAAACATTCTGCACGGCGTGTCGCGGCCAGCGACACAGTTCTGTGAATAGTGTGAACTCATTGAATATATATGGCTCCTGCTGCAAAGTTATCACTTTAAAGCAGCTGCCAGAAAGGGTAGTGTGGAGCTTTGATATCGGCAGGCCAACTCACGGACTACGGGGCTAGGCGTGTCTTCCTAAATTGCCGAGTCTCCCCGTTCACCTGTTCTTCTGTAACATGGTAAAATCTGTAGCTACTTGGTGCTGATGAACCAAGACCTAAAAGATCACTAGCAAAAGACTAGCAATTAAAATAATTCGAAGCCAATTACTGTCTTCAGAGCTACTAATGGGGCTAGTAGGCATAAACTTATAAGGGAAGGAAACCTTAGGAAAGAAGTATGTTGCAAAAGGAAAGAAGAGCGGCTGATGTGACACGCTCCCCGAGGCTTGAGTGCGGTTGTCAGAATGTGCTATGCCTTTCCTGAAGAGTATTTAATGTTTCCATCCACTCTCGACGGCAAGGTAGGGTGCTAATATTCTCGAACCAGATGTCAAACTGTACTCGGCGCGTATCCACAACCGATGTTTCCATGTTAGCTCAAGTCTAGGTTGCCGCACTGCTGACGGTACGTTTCAGATGCTCGTGAGGCCCATCGGTAACCACGGTTTCAGTAGGTGACATCTACAATATCGATGCAGCAGAACCCCAGGTGGTCGAAATTTCCGGAGCCCTTCACTATGGCGTCTCTCATAGCCTTAATCGCTTTGGGACGTTAAACCACATAAACCAACCAACCAACCAACCAACCAACCAACCAACCAACCAACCAACCAACCAACCAGAAGTAGTCAGCCGCCATTCTGATAGCGCCGCTGGAATAGGCCTTTGTTGGTGCAGTTTTAATTGCGCAGTATTACTAGCGCATATCTCATTCAGGAGCGATAGCTGTACTCACTGTCAAACTTGAGTTTCAGTCCAAAAGATCCGCATAACATTCAAGTGACCTTCTAATTTTGCAGTTCCACAGCAAATGTCTTAGGTCGGATGCCGCATGATACTTTCCCTATGGCCAAGCGATAGTTTCTCCAAATTCGACTCGAGTCATTTCTAAAATGTGGGAAAGCCCACCCCCGAAATCTGACCCACATCGAATTGCAATGATACCGATCGCCAAGCTGATTTCAATGTACTCGTTACGATGGCAGTTTTCGAATTTGAACCAGACCACTCTCAACTTTGGCCCTCCCCACACATGAAATCTGACCCTCGTCGGCTTGGTCCAAAATCAATGTCCCGGCTAATTTCACCCGGGTCAATCCCAATGCCCCCCCGCCCCCCCCTCCCCAAAAAAAAAAAACAATCGATTTTTTTTTATTTCTAACAAAGCCATGGCCAGCCGCCGCAGTGGCTCAGCGGTTATGGCGCTCGGCTGCTGACCCGAGAGACGAGGGTTCGATCCCGGCCACGGAGGTGCAATTTCAATTAAGGCGAAATTCTAGAGGCCCGTGTACTGTGCGATGTCATTGCACGTTAAAGAACCCCAGGTGGCCGAAATTTCCGGAGCCCTCCACTACGGCGTCCCCTACAGCCCGAGTCGCTTTGGGACGTTAAACTCCTATAAACCATAAAACCATGTCCAGTCTACTTTCACTATGCCATTCACATTAGTCATTCCGTTGGTTTCACCTTGACCTGGACGCTGTAATGGAATCCATAGCATGACGTTTATTAATACTCGGGTGATAGACTACGTCAACGATCGTGCCATACTACATCTATGATCAGGTCCTTCCCTGTATAATAAATGTTTCCGAGCGTGAACAAGACTCCCAGACCAACGTCAGTTTCATAAACGGAATGAGAGAACTAGGTCTTGGACTCAGCTTCGATCCCAATGTTCCCACCAGGCAATGGAGCACCACAGTGAATCTTATATTCTAACAAAAGACCACTGATAATATAACCATAGACGAGCTGCAAACCATAGCCAACTACTGCATTGAACGTGAGGGTGTTTCCCAGAATAGGTGCGAATCAAGAAGCATGCTAAATACTTAATAAATGCTCCAAAGTTGCAAAACCTGAGCAATTAATCGGGATCAGAACTCACATAGAGCAGCCGCAAGCAAAAAGTTAAGCTTGGAGGTAAGAAACAGCCAAATCATAGTAGAAGCAAGAACAGCTATCGCTCTGGCATTCGGTGTTCAACGGCTGCGAATTTTTCAGATGATTCTCTCGCGAAGAAAGGTGCGCGTTAAAATCAAGTAAATCTGGTATTTTCGATGCGAGTTAGAAGACGCACGCCGATGCTTCTAAATGCTAACAACCCACACAACTATTGGTTCCGCTCCGGGGGCCATTTTTGGCTTCATCATTAAGCATCTGCAACTCAGCATGTATCTTTGCTTGCTTTCGCGAGCAAGGAAATTCGAATTTTAGCTTCGTCAGCAACAAATGTGCATTGCTTGTTAAAGGAAAGGGTGTATATTAAAGAAAATTTTCTAATAGTAGTATAATCTCCAGTTTCTACTTGAGGGATTCCAGCTCCTGACCCTAACTTATGATACTGTCCTCATGTCTTTTCATTTCTTATCTCTTGCATCACCTTGCAAGTGAGCAAAGACACTGTTCGGACACGAAATAAAACAGACCTTTGAAGGAAAGATTGATAAGAAACTGCAACTGCGACGTGTCCTTCGCGAGAAATTCCACTCCAAGAAGTTTCTTATAAGGACACGATACGGCTGCTGGCAGAAGGCTGTGGCCACCACCGTTGTTGCTGTACCCGCACTCATCGCCGCGCCTATCTGTGACCGCTGGCCAGGTCATCAGTCGGAGCTTTATGTGACCGATCTTCTTTAATGTGGACAATATTGGGCTAATATTGCGATGCGAAGCACGAAGGTCACGTAACGATGCCTAGATCACACCTGCTCTATTATCTCAGCAAACGCAGTTATATGCCGAGAAAGAAAGTTTTATGGCGGAAAAAAAATTTACATTTTTCTTTTCCAAACCTAGGCATTAAACATGATTTCTTCAAATAAGACTGAAGAACCAAAGAAGAACATTTCTGAGACACTAAAAACCATAGTGGTATTGCTTCTTGAGAAATAATATAGCGATGTTAGTCCAACACAGGAGGTATTTAAAAATCACGGTGAAATACAGCAGCTCTTTCTTAACGCAGATCGACTCCATTAATTAGCCCGCTCTGGTTTCTTCTTCTAGGCCCCGATACGCACTATAGAACAGCCGTTTTAGAGTCGTTTCCTAATTTGGACTGAATAGGCTGCCTGCATTTTTGGTATGATATATCATGCCCATTGTTGATACTATCACGATTAGAATACTTAACGGTTTCAATTTGCAGCAAACTATTATTGTAATGCAGATGATTTGCCTAAAGCATAGTGACAAATAATTATAATAAAATGACCAATTCAAAGTGCTTCCACCACAAAAAACAACATTTTGCGATTAATTTTGCGTCTTCTTTGAATCATAGCACATGTCTAAGAAATCTCACAAAGGGTCACCAGGCTAAACTTTCACAGCTGCATTTTGGAAAGAAAGGGTACCTTACTCGCTAAAACTGATGAATGAGACCTGCTTATTTGAAAAATAAAAGGCACTGAATGCACTTTTCCTGCGAAACTCTTACTGCCTGACCTGGGAACCGCCTCTGGAAGCTACAACTGTGAAGTCACAAAATGCTTGCTATATTCCTACTTGCCTTTGGATGAGTATGAATGCTGTGAACAAGTTTGTCAAATCAGTTCTATGCATGCGCTCGTGCAAAAAAATGAACAATTTTTACCTTGTATTAGATGTCCAGGAAGGAGAAGTCCGGGTCTTGAACAGGTTCCTCGGACGGCACGGTCTCGCCGTCCAGCCAGGCCGGGAATGGTGCTCCGGTGACGGAGTAGGCATCGTCTTCATCCTCGTCTTGAATCGCCGGCACGCTGTCCTCGGCAGGAAGGCGGAGTCCGCTGGGTCCCGGAATGGCCACGAAGCAGCCCTGGCTCTCAGCAGCAGGCGCAGAGTTCGAGGGCGTCTCCATCCTCCACTGCTTTGAAGGACCGGGCTCGTCTGCGGAGTGGAAAGAATTACTTGAGTTTAAGCTTTCGCCTTTCATTCCGGGTCTAAACGACAGAGAGAGTGTAACGTCAAAGGTCGTACCATCGGAAGGATCACGCTGACGCTTATTTCTGTTGCAGGACGCAGCGGGTGCTTCGACGTAATCTTCCGAGAGGGTGTCATCCTCGCTGCTGTCATCTTCACTGCTGTCGCTGGAAGAGTCCCTCAACCACCACCACTTCCGTAAATGTCTCTGCAGCAGTACGCGTCGGTAAATTCCCTGGTCACGAGGATCTTTGTCAAGGTCCCGGATCTTCTCGAGAGTTACGGAGAGAATAGAGCGTATGTTCTTGTTCATGGCAAATGAGACAAAGGACTCAAAAAGTTTCCTAGAGTCCCAGACGCGGGGACGTCCGGCCAGTAGCACTGTAAGGAGCAGAATGGGCGAGTGACGCTTTCGGGCCTCGCTTTGCGGTCGTGCGAAGAAGGAAAAAAACTGGAAAGGGAAGGGGTAAGTGCAATTCCTTTCCTTAAAACGATCGGAGTGCAAAACGCTGTCAACGCCAACGCCAAGGAACACAATGAACGCCGACACCCTATGGCTTCAGCGCCGCGTTTCTGGCACAGCGTTGTCAGTGCCAACGCATTGCAGCGCACATCTGTCACTACCTCCACATAGGTGAAAGCACGACTGAGGTGTACACTGTTCCAATAGGGCAGTTATGCGCCTTCCGGCTGCTTTCCAAGCTCGCGCTCCAGTGGTTTCGCAGCTTAAAGCGCGACTATGTTGTCCACTGCTGGTTACGAGGGTCAACGGCGATGGCGACGCCGCGAAACACAGAAACTGGCGCCAAAGAGCTATGCTCTAAAAAAACTGTGAGGAGCTCCACTTGACTCCAAGCATTGTATCACAGACCAGCGGTTACAAGGCTATTTTTTTTTCTTGTTTCAATTTACGTACAGCACACTGTATACGCGCGCAACGGAGGTCCGGCAAGCACGATTTTCAGAGTAAGAGTCGCAGAATCTAACGACTATGTTCCCCGTGATTTTTTTTTTAACACACTATTTAACACTCGCCTTAGTATTCAGCTTAGTAGCCAGCTAACCAGCTAGCTGCTCCGCTGCAGCAACTTCACAGACAACACGACTTAACGCAAACATCAAACTAAAAATTCTAATACTGGTAAAAGGGTAGCAATGAAAGAAAACGAATCGATAACAGAAACCATAGCTCGGGGGAATTCAAATCAAATAATTTGTTCAGTATCCGTTCTAAAAGGCAAGCAAAACAAATTTGCGTTTTCACCATGAATAAAGCAGAGTTTGATATTTTTCGGTGCATCGCAAAGAGGACAGTTCAAAGAAGGGAAAGAAAATTGTTCACTGGTGCTGTGTTTCAAGACAAAGAGGTTTGATGAGCAAGGTATGAACTTTTTACTGCAATGCGAAATCAGCATTAATGTATCATGAGTCGCTGCGGTCGCTGGGCGCTTATGGCGCTCGGCTACTGAACCGAAAGACGCAGGTTCGATCCCGGCTGCGACGGTCGCACCTTTCGGTGGAGGTGAGATGCTAGAGACGTCCAACGTGCGATTTCAGTGCGCAATAAACAACCCCAGAGTGGTCGAAATTTCCGGGGTTCTTGATAACAACGCCCCTTATACATGGCTTAAAATCAAGGGAGTCTGGGGGGGTCTCAGACTCCCCTCTGATATTGACGAGGGGTTCGAGACCCCCTCGCCTTTATTGTCTTTGGATACTGGCGAATCGCAATGTGCACAGAGCGATGTTTTTTTTTTGCAAGGTTTTTTGCCAGATGTTTTAGTTCAGGTTTGGTTTATGGGGTTTAACATCCCAAAGCGACTAAGGCTATGAGAGACGCCGTAGTGGAGGGCTCCGGAAATTTCGACCACCTGGGGTTCTTTAACGTGCACTGACATCGCACAGTACACGGGCCTCTAGAATTTCTCCTCCAAAGAAATTCCAGCCGCCGCGGCCGGGATCGAACCCGCGTCCTTTGGGTCAGCAGCCGAGCACCATAGCCACTGAGCCACCGCGGCGGCCCAAACCTGTTTTAGTTCAGATACCATCGAGCACACTGGCACAGCGTGGGCATCGCTTGTTTAAGGTCTGCGTCCTAAACCGATTATTTCTCTGTGCGCTTTGTGTAAAACCATGTTATAAACTCAGCAAAAAAAAACACCCTTAAATTTATTTCTCCCCTTTCAGTAAAATTATGCTTAAAACACGCAGCCAGCCTCTTTCCCTCTCTACCTCTATTACCCTCTCCACCTGTGCTCGAATCACTAAAGACCCCCCTCCGATGGAGCCACACTTTAAGCCCTGCCCTCTTAGCCTGAGTCACTTTGGGACGTAAAAACGCTCATGAACCATAAACCATAAAGCTGCATCAGGCCCCTTAAGGCCGATTTATATCACTAACCGTCGATCCTTATGCCGCCGCGGTGGCTCAGTGGTTATGGTGCTCGGCTGCTGACCCGAAAGACGCGGGTTCGATCCCGGCCGCGGCGGTTGAATTTCTTTGGAGGAGAAATTCGAGGTCCGTGTACTGTGCGATGTCAGTGTACGTTAAAGAACCCCAGGTGGTCGAAATTTCCGGAGCCCTCCACTACGGCGTCTCTCATAGCCTTAGTCGCTTTGAGAGGTTAAACCCCATAAACCAAACCAAGCCAAACCTTAGCCCGGCTTTGGCCTACGCATCACGTGTTCACACGTCACCAAAAACTAGTCTGCTGTCCGATGCTGGCAAGCCGACATCCAGGCCCACAACAGCAGACGACTCACTGGTCGAATGAAAGTTGCCAGACTACTTTAAAGCGATTGGCAACGTTGGAAATTAGGAAAAAGAAGCAGATGAGCTTTTGTCTGCTCGCTGTGGGCTAATTCAGCCATTGGAAACCATCTCTGCAAAATCGTCGTTTCAACCCTTCCGCCCCTAGAGCGAGCAAAGAATGAACTATGAATAACAACAGAGATGTGGCGGGCTGGTTCGTAATGCAAATCAATAGGAACAGCGCAGGTAACAGGACAGATCGAAGAGGGAGCGAAGAAGGACGCCAAACAGCGCCCGTGCGTGTGTCCTTGTTCTGTCCTGATGCCTGCGCTGTTCCTGCAGAACTCTGGCCGCCTGCAACTCAACACTGAATCGGCGAATCCCCCGTCAAAGGCGCCACACCAACCAATGGTGTCTACTGATTCACACCCGTGACTGACTCTCTTCCTCTCTCCGTTGGTCGGTCCCCTTGGGCTTTCTAACGTGGAATCGCAGGAGTGGCAGATTAATGGTGGTGGTGGTGGTGGTGAAAAACATTTATCGTGTAATAAATTTTACAGAGAGGTGATCGGGGGAGGCCCTATTGGCTCTTTCCCCTAACAATACTAGGTGGAGCCCCTATTCCGGGGCCCCATTGGCAAGCAACGCCGCCCGCGTCTGGTGAACCTTGCTCGCCTTATAATGCCCGCCGTTTTAGACTTTTCTTTTTTTTAAGCGGGAAGAGTCTCTGTACAAAGATTTAGAGCGAAAACTGCGGCGGCGTCCATATTGTATTGGTTGCGGAAGAGGCAAAATCGGCGCCAGGAATAACGAAAGACAGCGTACGAGGACGCGTAGGACCTGCCGGGCGAGCTGTTTCCACGCTTATTAAGTCTGGATGAGAAGTAGGTCGATTGGATGTGCGGCAGCCTTGCAGAGAACTGTGAGTTGCACGGATGAATGCTTTGTCGGAGCGGCGGCAGGTTAGGCGCGCAGTTTTTTTTTTTTTTTTTGAAGCAAAAAGCTTCACTAAGAGGGTCGGAGCCGATGATGATGATGATGATGATGATGATGATGATATCAACTTTATTTTCCGCCGGGCAAGGAAGTCCCCTACTCCCCGTCCCCGGCATGCAGGCCTTGGTGACGGGGGCCGGGACCTCCGCGATTAGAAGCAGGCGAAGAGGTCTTGATTCCTCGCGGCTTCTTCCGCCAGGCGGATGGCTTGTTGCTGTGAAGCAGGGGCCTCGCTCCGCAGCAGGGCTTCCCAGTTTTCTCTCCAATTTATGTTTTCGTTAGCCCCTGGGGAGCTAGCGCATTCCCAGATTATGTGGTTCAGGGTCCATCTCGCGCCACAGTGCTTGCACTTATCGTTTTCTTTATCTGTATGAATATGTTAGGCCCAGACTGGGTTTATGAAGTTCCCAGCTTGGAGGCGTCGCCATGCGATTGCCTCCCTATTGTTTAGACTTTTATCCGGCAGTGGCACCAGTCTCCTCTGTAACCTATAATTTTCAACAACTTCCGTATAATTTTGCAGATGCTCGTCCATGTTCCGGCAGTCGGGCGGCTCCACAGCTACCCGGAAGTAGAGAGCTCGGGCTAACACGTGGGTCGCGTCGTTGCCAGGAATGAACGCATGTGGGGGAGTCGAAATTAGGCTAACTTTTCTTCTCTTTAGCTGTCTACTGGTCAGAATCCTTGCCACTTCCGGCGAGATCCTACCCTTTCCAAAATTATAGATGGCCGTTTTGCTATCGCTAATTATAAAATTGGCTTCCGTTCCAACGCAAGCGAGCGCTATCGCAACTTCTTCAGCTGTTTCCGCGTTGCGGCTTCAAATGGTGGCTGCCGATACGGGGGCACCTCGGCCGTCGACCACTGAGGCGACCGCCGCACCCGACTTGCCACTTGCTGCGTCCACGTACGCAACGGACTTGCTGTCCATCGGATCGAAGCGTCTGATTAGTGCTTCTGCTCTCTTCTCCCTCCTTTCAGTGTTGAATATGGGATGCATGTTACGAGGGAGTGGGGGAATGATTAGATTTTCTCGGCAGTCCTGCGGAATGCTCGATTTGACTCGTAGTCCCCTATCTGTTTGCAGGCCTACCATTTCAAGGATGGTTCTGCCTGTGGTTGTTCGGCTTAATCTTTCGAGCTCTGAAATTCTGACTGCCCCCGCTATTTCGTCCCAGGTATTGTGCACTCCCATAGAGAGCATCTTCTGTGTGGAGGTGCTAATCGGTAAGCCCAGGGCCCTCTTTATGCACCGTCGAATGAGCGAGTCTAGTTTCTTCTTCTCTTGAGCCCTAATGTTTAAGAAAGGTGTTGCATAACTCACGCGGCTAATTACGTATTCTTGAATTAGTTTAAGCAAGCTTCTTTCCTTCAGGCCTCGTTCTTTCACCGCGACCCTTCTAAATATGCCAAGGGCTTGCGTGGCAAGTCCGTCGAGAATTTTGATTGCCCCATCATTATATCCATTATCCTGAATAAATAGCCCTAAGATTCTGATTTGATCTACCTTTGGAAGTGGTTCACCCTCTACTTTAATGTCAAATTTCCAGTTGAGCTTGCATCGGAGTGACTTCGGGCTATAGACCAATAATTCGGATTTTTGCGGAGAGTATGAGAGACCGCTACTGGCAGCATAGTCGACGACAGTGTCCGCCGCAGCCTGCAGGCGCTCCTCGATACTCGCATCGCTCCCCTGGTTAATCCAGAGGTTGATATCATCCGCATACATGCTGAAATTTAGCCCCTCTATGCTCCGCAGAGCTTCGGGGAGGGCCCTCATTGTCACGTTGAAGAGGAACGGGGAGAGAACCGAGCCCTGCGGCGTGCCCCTGCTGCCTAACTTCAGTGTGCGAGACTCGATATCTTAGAACTTCATGCAGGCAGTTCTGCCTGACAGAAAGTCCTTGATGTAATCGTATGTTCGCGCACCTACCACAATTTCATGGAGACCTCGGAGGATTGCTTCGTGTTTGACACTATCAAAAGCCTTTGTCAAGTCTAGGCCGAGAATTACTTTGGCGTCTCTAGAACGCGAATCGATTATGTCATGTTTCGGTCGGAGCATAACGTACTGCGTGCACAAGCCCGGTCGGAGCCGATCATCTCGTGCGGCCACAGATAATTTTGCTCCATAAAGCGCGTCAGTGTGGTCTGGACTACGCGCTTCATCAATTTCCCCGTACATAAGGTTAGGGAAATGGGCCATAAATTTTCCAGTAACGGGGATTTACCCGGCTTTGGGATTAGAATTACATTTGCCGACTTCCACTGTCGACGCAAATTTTAAGAAATCTAGACTCCATCGGCTCTCTGACGGAGTACATGCAAGAAATTTGGACTAAGGGTTGGAGCCGAGCTTCACGGATGCCGTATGCCGCGACCGAGTGACGTCACGGAAAGGAAACGACGCTCTCATGTCTCGGTGGACACCCGAACCACGCGGTAAGGGAAGGAAAATGAAATGAAAATTGGTTTTAAGGAAACGACGATCTCTCATATCTCGGTGGACACCCGAACCGCGCCGGAAGGGCCTTAAGGAAAATGAAATGAAATGAAAATTGGTTTTAAGTAAAGGAAATGCCTGTCTCTCATATCTTGGTGTACACCCGAAAGGAATGGACACCACAGTACATGTCTCTAAGCCACCCTTTTAAGACAGCACCCGTATTCACTAGACGCGCCTTCGTTCATCCCTGCAGCCCCGTGTTTACCACGGTTGGATGGATGGATGGAAACAACTTTATTACACACACGCAAAGAAAAAATCTTCCAGGGTGGTCCGCTACTGGTCCAGGAGTCTACGGGCTTGTGCTTCACCTGTTTACAAAAAAATTTATTTACATATGCACACATGCCAAGGTTACCAGATACATTCACATTTACAAGAACACATGACATTAAGCATGTAAGGCGAGCCAATTAAAGAGGTACCATAAACAAACTAAAGCCCGATCCACCAGCCATTTCTGGCCGGCGGGCTGAGCGGTCCGTAAAGCAGCCTCCCAGGAATAATGAGTGGGATTGGTGATGGGGAAGGACATTCCCAAAGGTAGTGGAAAAGTGTGGATCTGGGCACGCCACAGGAGTTACAATCAGGAGGAAAGGTGGGGTGAAAGCATGAGAGACGGTGGGGTGAAATAAAGCAGCCTGCCTGTAATTGTCGCCATGTGGCGCTGGATGAGGGCGACAAGAAAGCAGGAAAGCAGGAACAGATTATAGATGCTGAGGGAAAATGTTTGGAGGGAGACGATGCTGTGGACTACATTACGTCATTTATAGCTGCGTCTTTTAGCGACGCCAATGGGGTAATCTCCCCAAGTGAGGCGGCAACACAGGACAGCACAAAAGAGAACAGCTTAGAACTGACTAGTCTTAACTGGGAAAAGGCGGAAGCGAATATTCCTAAAACCACATCCGCAGGGATAGACGAAATTCCAATTAAGCTGATTAATGAACTTGGCCCAAGAAGCAAGGACGCGCTGATAAAAGCATTGGAGGCAGTCATAACAAATAAGCAAATTCCGCACAGCTGGAGACAGAGTAAAATGAATTTGATTTATAAAGGGAAAGGAGATAAGATGAACATAAAATCCTTCCGTCCGATTACGATAACATCTGTTATGTACAGGCTGGCAATGCAGGCGGTGAAATTAAAAATGCAGTCATGGGTAGAAGGGAATAGGATACTCGGAGAACTTCAGAATGGGTTCAGAAGGGGTAGGCGGTTAGATGATAGCCTGTTCGTGCTTACCCAATGCATAGAAATAGCTAAGGCGGAAAATAGACCTTTGTTTATAGCCTTTCTAGACATAAGCGGTGCATACGATAACGTGAACAGGGAACTCCTGTGGAGCATATTGAAATATTTAGGTATTGGTGATGAGGTAATTGATTTTCTACAGGAAATCTACCGAGATAATGAAGTTGAAATTACATGGGAAGGGAAAAAAAGTACCACAACTGTAGGGGTGCACAAAGGATTAAGGCAAGGTTGCCCTCTATCACCGCTGCTGTTCATGCTTTACGTGATAAATATGGAAAGAAGGCTAGAAGAAAGTAATCTGGGTTATAATCTATCGTACAGATTAGGCGGAAATGTAGTTGAGCAGCGACTCCCGGGTTTAATGTATGCGGACGATATTGTACTGTTAGCAGATAGCCAGGAAGATTTACAAACTTTGGTTAATTGCTGTGGAGACGAAGGAGACGCTCTAGGATTCAGTTTTAGCGCAACTAAATCAGGTGTGATGATTTTTAACGATACAACTGATCAGGTGCTTACAATACAAGGCCACGAAATACCCAAAGTGGCCGAATACAAATACCTCGGGATATGGCTAAACGAAGGGCAGATATACACGGAAAAGCATGAACAGGCTCTTAGGGCAAAAGGACGAAGAGACGCCGGGATAATGAAACATAGGGCATTATGGGGGTACAACAAATATGAAGTACTAAGAGGTATTTGGAAAGGAATAATGGTGCCGGGACTTACTTTCGGCAATGCGGTTCTGTGCTTAAGGGCAGAAGTTCAGTCGAGATTAGACGTAAATCAGAGAGCTGTTGGAAGATTAGCACTAGGTGCCCACGGCAAAAACCACAAACGAGGCAGTACAAGGGGATATGGGCTGGGCATCGTTCGAGGCACGGGAAGCTAAGAGTAAAATACTATATGAAGAACGCCTGAGGAAATTGGACGATAACAGATGGGCAGCTAAGGTATTTAAATATTTATACAGAAAGAACGTTGACTCACAGTGGCGGAAAAGAACTAGAAAACTAACCAGTAAGTATGCCGGTCATGAGGACGGAGAAAGAAAGAGCATTAAACGACAGGTCAAAAACGCGGAAGTTAAAAATTGGATGAATTCAATGGAAAAGAAACATAGTGTAGAACTATATCGATTCTGGAAAAGGCAGATCAGGAAAGAATTTTTCTATGATAACTCAAGAGGCAGTGCCCTACTTTTTGAAGCTAGATCAGGGTGTCTTAGAACGCGCAGCTACAAAAAGAAATTTAACGAAGAAGATGACACATGTGCAGTGTGTGGTAGATCTGTGGAAACAATTGAACACCTCATAATCAAATGTGATGGTATCCATCCGGATGTCGATGCAGGCACAGTCACTCTTTCAGAGGCCCTAGGGTTTAAAGATAACAATGGTCATGTAAATAAATCTGCAGTGGAAGTCAGCAAAAAGCGATTGGAGGATTGGTGGCTGAAAAGCAGAGATGTGGAATAAGGTTAGAATAGTAGGAAACCGTAGGCAAAGTTGATGGAGAATCTTAATGAGAATTGCCAACACAGTAAACAAAAAAAAATAATAAATAAAGAAAAGTTGAGCATGGTGGCAATTGCCACCACCCCGTTTCAAAGGGGGCGCTCCTATCCATCCATCCATCCATCCATCCAAGGTACTGTGGGGTGGTGGCAGTGTCATGCGGCTGAGTTCGTAGAATGTGGTGACTTGATGATATGTAAAGAGGACCGATGGGGCTTCTTGCGCAGGGTTGGGTGCCTGATCATCCGGGGTCCGGGAGGAGAGTTCTCGGGCCAGCGCATGAACGCGCTCATTACCCGGGATCGAAGCCTGCCCAGGGACCCACGACAAAGTAACCGTTCGGTCGAGAGAGGTGGCAGTGGCAAGAATACGGTGTGTTGCCGGCGTCGCCACGCCCTTTAGGTAGTGGCGGTACGCGCGGCCTGGGAATCTGCGCAAATTTCGGTTACATTTTTATCAATGGTGGAGTGGGCCAAAGCAAGTGCGATGGCGGCTCCTTCCGCTTCTGCAGGCGAATTAGTCCGGATAGTGGCGGCGGCCCCTACTGTGCCATCTTCATAGGCTGCGACTTCCGTGAAATATCCTGGTTTATAATTTTCTGCCGCTTCGACATAAAGAATATCGGGGCGGTAGCTGTATGTTTTGGTGTAATAGCTCGCTAGTGCCTGCCGCCTACCCTGATGGGGACTAGCGCTCATATTGCGCGGTAGGGGCTTCTGATATATGTGATCCTGCGTGAGCAGAGAAATCATGTAAGGTGTAGGACTTGTTGGGGTGGGAATGGGTGGAATGATACGTAGCTGTCGCAGTAGGCGTTGTCCTGTTTCTGTGCGACTCAGGCGGACTAATTGGTTGGTGCGTTGAGCCTCTATTAATTCGATCACTGTATTGTGGGTACCAGTGGCCAAGAGACGTTTCGTGCTAAACGTCCGTGGAAGACATAGGGCGGAGGCGACAGCCGTGCGTATTAAGATGTCTGCCTGTTGTGTTTGCCGCTGAGTAAGTATGTGGTATGGGAGGTGGTCATATTAGTCATATTGAGGGTCTCGCGTACAGACAGCCTATGATTGCGTGGTGCCACCCGCCTGATAAGTGCAGCGACCTGTTTGGTCTGCCTTTGCAAGAGCTGAAGGGTGGCGGTTGCATCGAGTGAGTTGTTAATGAGAAGGCCGAGAATCTTCACCTCAGGCACAATGGGCACTGGATTCCCGTGCATGTGCAGTTCAATCTGGGGGTCACCGGGCAGGGGCTTCAGCTGCAGGAATTCCGATTTATTTGGAGAGCAACGGAGGCCTGTCTTTGCTAAATCAGTGGTGGTGATGTCTATGGCAGATTGCAGGATATCCTGGGCAGTTCCAAGGGATCCTCGCGTTGTCCAGAGCGTTATATCATCTACGTATAAGGCTATGTGGAGCCCTGGGATAGCATCCAGGGTCTTTGCCAGTGGCGCTAGAGCAATGTTAAAAAGTAAAGGTGATAGAACCGCCGCTTGTTGGGTACCCCGATGAGGCAGGGGGAAAGGCTGGGAGGCAATATCCCCAAGGTGAAGTTATGCCGTGTGTCCCTGAACGAAGGGCCGAATATATTGCCATATGCGGGTGCCGCATCCCGTGGTGGCTAATGTCAAGAGGATATGGTCATGGCTTATTGTGTCGAAAGCCTTATGAATATCCAGGGCCAGTATGGCTCGCGTACTGGCTGTACGGCGCTTGGTGCAAAAGAGGGTCTCTTTAAGGGCGAGAAGTACGTCTTGGCCCGAGATGCTTGGGCGGAAGCCAAATTGAACGTTGGAGAGGAAGCCAGTTGTTTCTAGAAACGGCTGCAGGCGATTGAGAATGACATGCTCGAAGAGCTTGCCGACACAGCTCCTTAAGGAGATGGGGCGCAAATTTTTAAGGGTGAGGGGTTTGCCCGGTTTGGGTATAAATCGCATGCTGGCATGGTTCCAGGCTGATGGGAGCGTACCAGCTTTCCAGTGGTTATTAAAGAGCTCCGTGAGTTCCTGGAGAAAGACTTCGTCCAGATTGAGTAGTGCTTTGTACGTTATGCCATCCGGCTCCGGTGCCGTAGAGCGCCGAATACTGAAAAGTGCTCGGCGGACTTCGTTTAAGGTGATGTCGGCATCAAGTTCTGGGTTAGGTGGACTTAGATTGGGCGGATCTGCTGACTGAAGGTGTGTGGGTATATAAGTGTCCCGTAGTTCGCCAATTACCTCAGTGCCCTTTTGGAGCTCTAGTTGTATTAGACGTTGTGTGTTTACTTGTGTCTGAGATTTAGTGGTTGTTGGATCTAAGAGAGCGCGTAGGAGGGACCACGTGCGTTTAGTGCTTAATGTACCCTTGAGATCGTTATAAAAGGTTGCCCAGTTTGCACGGGCTCGCGTGCTCGCGTATTCTTCTGCCTCGCGAGTGAGAGCGGCTATGCGGAGTCTCAATTTACGATTGCATCGCTGGTGACGCCAGTGCTTCAGAAGTCCCTGTCGGGCCTCCCATAGATGAGCCAGATGCGGATCAACCTTCGGTGCCTTAGGGGTATTTTCCATGGTTTTGCTGTTCGCCTGGACGGCCTTCACCAGACGGTCTATCCAGTCAATGAAAGTACGGGGTTCTGTAGAATCATCTGCCAAGTATGAGCGCAATTTATTTCAGTCAGTAAGATGCTGAGAACGAGGGTTGAAAATCTTGGAATTATAACCAACAATAGTGGAGACTGGAAAGTGGTCACTCCGAAGGCTGTCTTGGAGCATGGTGTGAGACTTAACGATTATGTTCGGTGTGGCCCTTGTAAGATCGGGTGTGGCGTCGCGGGTGACACTTGTGCCAATGCGAGTGGGTACGGTGGGGTTTCTGAACAGGCTAAGGTTGTAATCAGCCATTGCGGTAGAAATTAGGTTACCTTTCGAGGTATCCGAGGTGTATCCCCAGTGCGTGTGACGTGCATTAAAATCACCCACCACAAGGATCTTTGAGGAACGAAAGGAACCCAGGATGCCCGGAATAACTCTGCCTTTATCTTTAGGATTGTTGTATATGTTAAGAATAGTGAGGCCATATCTGTGTCCCGGTGAGCTGAGCTCTATCGCGGTATATTTAGTGCCCTTGCTGTCTGGCGTGTTTGTCGATGTGCGGTCTAGCACTGGCATCGATGCGAGTGTCAGGATTGCCGTACGTGGTGTGAGGGTTGCCGTGTGATAACCGCGGATATGAATGCGATTTGTTTCCGTCTCTTGCAGAGCAATGACATGGGGGGGGATTTGGGGGAGTTTGCGATATATGCCGCTAGTTGTGCTTGTTTTCGGCGTATGCTGCGACAGTTCCATTGCCATGCCCCGAAAAACACATCATGCGCCGAAAAAACACATCGGGACCACCTGCTGCCTACATATACTACGGGAGCTGCAGGATTTCAATAGTCCGGCAGCAGTGCACAGAGCGACAGAAAGCCTAAACTGTGCCTGAAATCTTCGCAGGAATCCATCTGTATTATCGGCGCTGGAATATCCCCGCTATCAGAGGATGCTTCCACGCATGGTGCGCCGCGCATCACCGAGGGGAGCTTCGCTGCCGACCAACTAATCGGGCATCAAAGGAGAGTGCGCCGAAAAAAACACATCGGGACCGCCTGCTGCCTACATATACTACGGGAGCTGCAGGATTTCAACAGTCCGGTAGCAGTGCGCAGAGCGACAGGAAGCCTAAACTGTGCCTGAAATCTTCGCAGGTAAGGGGGCCTACCTGTTGCCCTGTGCCTGTTTTCTCGTTCTGCATTGCTGCCGGACAGTGTACTTGACAGTGTACTTGGCAGTGTGCCTGACAATTTACTTGATAGTGTACTGACAGTGTGCTTGACAGTCTACTTGACAGTGTATTTGACAGCGTGCTATCATTGTGGCATTGCTTTTAAAATCAAAGTATCATCGTGAACAAGGAAGAAAAAAAAGAGCAAACTACGATGGTCGCGGACTTCCGCAGAGAAGTGCGGGCTGAACTGAGAGCCCTTGAAAAGAGCATAAGTTACTGTAGTGACACTTGTGACGAGGTTAAAGAAATAGGAAAGGAAATTAAAGCACTCCGGACCGAAATACAAGCGCTAAGAAAACAATACAAAGACCTGAAAGCTGATAATCAGCGACTAGAAGGAAGAATGGAAGAACTCGAACGATACCAAAGAGGCAACAACTTGGAAATCAAGTTCGTGCCCGAAGAGCTTGACTCGCTAGTGGTTGTCAAAAGGATAGCGGAAGCTGTGGGTGAGGAGGTTGCTGATTCCGATAACGATATCTGCCACAGGGTGAAAACTTTGCGAGAGAAGGAACGGAACATCATCGTTCGATTTGGGTCACGCGCAAAGCGAAACGCCTTGCTCATGAAAGCTAAAAAAAAGAAGATCGATACCACTGAGTTTGGCCACGAAGGAACTGGTAGCACAGTTTACGTAAATGAACACCTGACTCGACGAAGCAAACAGCTTCTTGGGGCAGCCGTGGCAAAGAAGAAAGCTGCAAAATGAAAGTTTGTGTGGGTGAACTCTGAAAAAAAGTTTTGCCAGGAAACATGAAACATCGGACGTCATCAAAATCATGTACCTCATCAACGCTTGCTTCTCAAACTCTCTCAGCTAAACCTAGATCCAAACACCATTGCGTGGATTAAAGAATTCCTCACGCATCGTTCTCAGTCTGTCTTCATTAATAATCAGCCCTCCCACCCGCTTCCAGTAACCTCCGGCGTCCCGCAGGGCTCCGTCCTCGGTCCTTTGTTATTCTTTCTTTACATTAACGACCTACCCCAGCATGTATCTTGTCATACCCGTCTGTTTGCTGATGACTGCGTTATTTATCGTTCAGTCACTAACCCTTCTGACCAAGAATCCCTACAGGCTGACCTAAACCATGTACAAAATTGGTGTTTGCAGTGGCTGACGACACTCAACCCTAACAAATGTAAGTATATGTCTTTTCACCGCCGCCGAAATCCTTTTGTTTTTCACTACATAATTTCTAACTCCTCTGTCGACCTCGTCCAGTCGTACAAATACTTAGGTATCACCATTTCTAATGATTTATCCTGGCGTCTGCATGTGACTAACCTGATATCATCAGCTAATAAAACACTTGGCTTCTTGAAACGTCACCTGCGGGATGCCCCTCAACATGTAAGACTACAAGCATACATTTCACTCATCAGAACTAAACTGGAATTCGCATCGGCCATCTGGAACCCTCACCAAGCATATCTCACAGACGCCCTCGAAGCTGAAGAACAGGGCCACCAGATTCATTCATTCCTCGCATTCATACGACGTTAGTATATCATCTCTAAAATTGGAATCAGGTCTATCTAATCTTTCTGTTCCCCGTCGCACTGCCTGTCTCGTCTTATTTCACAAGTTTTTTTATTCGCCACTCAGACAAGAACCCTACATCTGCGCACCCCCGCCGCACAGATCCCATCGCATCAGTCACCCTCTTCAAGTTTTGCGCCCACGTGCCCGTACTACTGTTTTCTCTAATTCATTTTTTTGCCGAGTAGCAGCTGACTGGAACGGCCTTCCCAACGATATCGCTGCCATCACCTGCCCTGGAACATTCATGACTGGATTGAACACCTGTACTTCATAAAAACCCACCCCTTATGTAACACCCCGCAAGGGGTCTTTAAGGAAAATAAAGTGATGTGATGTGATGTGATGAGCACTGAAGACGTAGCGCTTATCTCGTAACTTAGGTAACCCAAGATTGCGTTATCAGAGCATAATCCACCTACTGAAGCAATGTCGACACATACGCATGCCATAGATAAGCGTTCCTTAAAGTCCCACTTCGTAGTACTGCACCAAAATATCCGGAGCATAAGAAACAAACACGAAGAATTAGATTCTTACTTAAAGTCTTGTCAAATGAAATTTGACGCACCTGTATTCAGCGAAACCTGGCTCACGGCAAAGGACTTGTCTCCTCAGTTCCACATCTATACGCCAATTCGCCTCGACCGGGCAGGCAGAGGCAGAGGTGGGGGTGTGGCTGTTTATCTCCAACGTCATTATTCTTTTCAAGTAGTTTATGCTGTCTCCAGCAGCGATGCCGACATAGAATGCTTTGCTGTAGAAACAGACTCTTCTTGCTGTAATTTATAGGCCCCCGACAGAACTTAAGCGACACTTCCTATCGCGTTTAGAACAATTGCTTGGGAATTTCAATGTCACAAGACAATGAAGGCATTTTGTCTTGCGGAAATAAATTGAAAGACACAGACTTCGCGATCCGCGAAGATTTCACCCGGGCTGTACGGGTAGCTCGAGCTAAGCTTGTAAGCTATGCTCGTGCCAAGAAAGTTTCTTTCAAACTTCGTTATGACAAAATGCTTATCTAGAAAAAGTGGTTCGTTTATAACCCACTTCAAGACCAGGTTATTGAGCATAAATCTTAACAAAAGGCCAGGCAGTTGCGCAATGGGTTCCAGCGCCTCATTCACTGCGGTCGTGCCAGGATTCAGTCCATATCTGATCTTACTACGTATACTTGTGGTGAACTGCCGTAGCATAAAGAATAAAACACGCTTATTTCCTCAGTCCAACCGCATGTAGTCATGGGTACTGAATCCTGGCTGGACGAATCGATTCACAGCTCCGAAGCATTCCCAGCAGATTTTGAAGCTTACCGTTGCTATAGACACTCACATGGAGGTGGTGTTTTCCTGCTAATTCACTCGAGTCTTCGCTGTTCTGCTCTGCCGGAACTCAATGGTTGCGAAGAATCTGTTTGGCGGAATCTACATTTAGAGAACGGGCAGCTGCTTACACCTGGCTGTTTCTATCGTTCTCCTATGCGGACAAGCCCTGATATATTTGTGTCCCTTTCTGAATTCATAAGTAAAATACACAACGATTACATCATTGGAGGTTATCCTAAAGTTACATGGGTTGACAATAAACCAATCCTTACCAACCTGTCAAAGCTGTACGTTGATTTCCGCGACCTCATTATTGCAAACGACCTGTATCAGTTTGTTAAAGAGCCAACCAGGTTATGCCATGGTTCCCTCGTCTGTTCTAGATTTGCTTTTTTCTAACCGAGATTCACTTGTGCGCTACAGTTATATTATCCCAGGTATCAGTTACCACGACTGTGTCGTTGCACACGTGCCAATGACCCAGCCTTCAGTGCCACACAGGCACCCCAGGAAAATTTTCTTCTATGACAGAGGCGATTACTCATCACTATCTAGCGAGCTTGCCAACTATTTAGAAGACTTCATATTCATGAGCCAGCGTTTTGATACTACTGCGCCGTGGGACATATTTAAGCAGAAGCTTAAAGGAAGCAAATATGTTCGTTTCAAAAACATATCGGCCAAGCGGCGCAAGGACAAGCCGTGGGTAACTCGGGAAACTGAACTATTACTTAAGAAAAAGAGTCGTCTCCTAAACACGTACAGAAAATACCGGGACGCGAAAGTACCAGAAAAAGTACGTGCTCTTGGAACAGACACAAAAGTTAAAAATAAAGCTGCGAAAAAAAGGTACATGAATGAGTTAGGTGCTAAAATTCAGAGTAATCCAAAAGAACTGTGGAAATTTCTTAAAATTAATGGCCGTGAATCAGTCGGTATTCCGGCACTCAATAACGGCGCTGAACCTATAACTGATGATTTTGATAAGGCGTGCATGATGTTTCAATGATTATTTTAAGTCTGTCTTCGCAGCGAACTCGTCTCATGAAATGCCAGTCATGGATATCCATGTGCAAGAGACAATGCCTGAGCTAACAATTCCATACAACGGTGTGTTAAATGTGCTGAATAACATTAAGGTGTCTTCGGCAAGCGGGCCCCAAGATGTTCCCGGTCAAGTCTTTAAGGTCTGTGCTGAAATCATTGCTTATTACATAGTTATTCTATACTCGAAATCGTTAGGTACAGGAATAATACCCCAGCAATGGAAAAACGCTAACGTGGCGCCCATTCATAAGGGTGGTCCTAAAAACACAGTTGCTAATTACAGGCCGATTTCGCTTACAAGTATTAGCTGCAAAACGTTTGAGCACATAATATATAGCGCAATGATGAAGCATTCGGAACAAAATGAATTTTTCACTCAAGCTCAGCATGGTTTCAGATCAGGTTACTCGGTACGACGCAGCTGTTAGAATTTAGCCATGATATTTCTTCATCATTTCACAAGGGTCTACAAACGGATTGCATTTTCTTAGATTTCAAGAAACCGCTTGACTTGGTACCTCATGATTTGCTACTGTATAAATTATCTTTAATCAAGATTCCAACTTCCCTTCCAAACTGGCTTCAATGTTACCTGCAGGGACGTAAACAACGTGTTGATTAATGGGTCCCAGTCTGATTATGTTCCTGTATCTTCGGGGGTACCGCAGGGGTCTCTTTTATGACCTCTGCTATTTCTAGTTTATATTAATGACATTTCTAAATATATGACTTGTAAAGTACGTTTATATGCTGAATGTTGTAGCGGCGGGTGCCGCCCAAGTACACGAACTGCCAGCAACCAAACAATCCCGCTTTATTGCCGCATACAGTCATATACGAGGTCTGTTAGAAAAGTATCCAACTTTATTTTTTTTTGCGAACACCTGATGGATATGAGACAAGCTCGCTAGCATCAGGCGACCTTGAACCTTCATGCGCATGCATGAATTTTTTACCGCCTGCCGATAGCGTCAGTCGCTGGGAAGCAGCGTTTGAGTGAGGCAGTGTGCAGTGCTCTCGTCGGTTTTTTATTGCAAGGAAAATGGCGGAGTGAAAGGAGCAGCGCTACTGCAACAAATTTTGCCATAAACTTGGCGACAGCCGAGTGGAAACCATTCGAAATATTCAGACGGCTTTCGGTGAAGATGCTATGAGCAGCACACAGTTTAAGCAGTGTTATAATTGTTTTAAAGATGGCCGCACATCAGTGGAGAACGAGCCACGCTCCAATCGGCCATCAACATGCCAAAATGACCAGGTCATTGCCGAACTGAACGCTATGGTGATGCGGGACTGTCGCGTGACTATCCGAGAAATTGAGGAAGAGGTGGACATGAGCAATTTCTCCGCACATTCCATTATCACCGAAGATTTGGCCATGGAGAAAGTTGCAGCGAAATTCGTGCCGAAGCTGCTCACGGTGGAGCAAAAGCAGCTTCGTGTTGAAGTCTCACAGGACATGCTGGATTCCGCAAACAGTGACCCCGACTTCATCAACATCATAATCACTAGTGACGAGTCTTGGGTGTACGGTACGACCCGGAAACCAGATCCCAGTCGTCAGAGTGGAAGCATTCCACGTCACTAAGACTTAAGAAGGCCCGCCAATTGCGCAGCAATGTGAAAGTGATGCTGACTGCTTTCTTTGACACCCTCTGTGTGGAAGACCACGAGTACGCACTCTACAGGGTCAAACAATGACCAAAGAGTACTACAGGGATGTCCTCCGTTGCCTACGTAATGCTGTGCGGCGCAAGAACCCGGAGCTGAGGTCAACAGGAAATTGGCGCACCCATCGAGCCAATGCTCCTGCACATTCCTCGCACTCGAATCAGATTTTTTGGTGAAAAACCAGACTCCTGTAGTTCAACAGACTCCTTACTGTCCTGATATGGCCCCTGCGATTTCTGGCTGGTTCCCAAAATCAAAAGGCCATTGAAAGGAGCGCGATTTCAGACAAGGAAGAACATTATGGCTGCAACGACAGCTGAGCTAAACTCCATTCCGAAAAGGGCTTTTTCGGAATACTTCCCACAATGGCAGCACCGCTGGGAGAAGTGTGTGGAGTCCCAAGTAGACTACTTTAAAGATGACTAGGTTTCCAACGCTCCAGTTATGCAAGTTTTTTTTCAACGGCCAAAGGTCGGATACTTTTCTAACAGACCTCGTATATACACACAGCGACACTGGTGCCTCTAGCAGCAGGTGATCCCCAAACCGGAACCGAAACCACATATACAATATATTCCCTTCCTTATAAAAAAACAGCTACATGGGTTAGTGATTTAGTAGTGGTAGTACGTTAGTGCTCTTTTACAGAATTATATTTACAGTAATAACAATGTGCTTGTCTTATGCACTTAATACAAAAATATAAAACAAAGAGAGAAAAACAAGGTACAACTGCATTTATGTACATATTTCACAACGTCAGCAAACACTCGTGCAGATTGTGACAGGTTCATGTTCACTGCAAAACGTGTCTTTCTGTACTTAGTGTCCATACCGGTCTGGGGGTTGTCTATTCCTTGATGGCTGTACCCTACGCTGTGGTCCCGATGCTTCTGAGAAACCATTGGCGGCAGACGAAGTCTCTTCCGGCTCACAGCCGGTCACTGGTGGCATAGGCGGCTGCTTCGCAGCAGCCACAGCTGAAGTTCCGGTTGACGGTTCTGAAACGGGTCTCTCCAAGGTAGGAGGTGAGCTGCTTTCCCTAGCGGTGTCATTTGTATCACTCCTTTCCCCCCACCCACAGAGAGATGCAGAAGCTCATGGCATCCTTTACAACTTTGAAGCGTTCCAGGTTTTTCCATCATCAAGTTGGAAAGACGATTGCCCCTGCATTTTTATCACTTTTCTTGGGTGGCTAAAAGCCAGGTCACCTTTAAAAGCAGTTGTCTGTCTGCGTACTCGTACAAGGTCACCAACATCCACTTTGGTTTCCCTTCCGGCCCTGCGAGCGTCTGTGTATAGTTAACTGGATCGCTGCTTTTGCTTCACCCGCTTCGCGTAGGGCGGTGGAGCTCTGAACTAGGGTCGGTTGCAAATATTGCTGATGGATACCCAACGACATCGAGCCGAGTCCTTGGCAGACGTCCATGCAGGAGAAGTGCTGGGGCAACTGCAGTTGTGGTATGCGGCGTACAACGGTAAATGCTCAAGTATTCTGTTACTGTTTGGCGTAAGGGACGCTGCTCGAGTGTAGCCACTTGAACAAAGCTTCTAAAAACTCTGTTTAACCGTTCTACCTGTCCGTTTGCTTGGGGGGAGTATACGGATGAATGCCGCAAGCGGATGCCGTGATCCTGCAGAAAAGCTTGGAACTCTCGAGACGAAAACTGTGGGCCGTTATCGCAAACAATTTCCTCTGGGTAACCTTCACGTGCGAACACTGACACCAAGAAGCCTGTTACTGTGCGTGTTGTGGATTGGCTGCAAAAGTATACTTCGGGCCACTTAGAAAAGTAGTCGACCAGCGTGATCGCATATCGACAATCGTGTGGTGCTCTCTCTAATGGGCCAACAATGTCCATGCCCAGCTTTAGCCACGGTTCCTTTGGTAAGGGGACCGGGTTCAATGGTGCAGCCATAACCTTTGTGCTCTTGTCCGCTGCCTGGCATATACTACACGTTTGAATAGCTAGCTCGACTTGCCTGTCCATGGCTGGCCACCAAAATTCGATATTCAGTCGGTATTCCGGCACTGAATAACGGCGCTGAACCTCTAACTGATGATTTTGATAAGGCATGATATTTCAATGATTATTTTAAGTCTGTCTTCGCAGCGAACTCGCATCATGAAATGCCAGTCATGGATGTCCATGTGCAAGAGACCATTCCTCAGCTAACAATTACCTGCAACGGTGTGTTAAACCTGCTGAATAACATTAAGGTGTCTTCGGCAAGCGGGCCAAAAGATGTTCCCGGTCATGTCTTTAAGATCTGTGCTGAAATCATTGCTTATTACTTAGTTATTCCATACTCAAAATTGTTAGATACAGGAATAATACCCCAGCAATGGAAAAACGCTAACGTGGTGCCCATTAATGAGGGTGGTCTTAAAACATAGTTGCTAATTGCAGGCCGATTTCGCTTACAAGTATTAGCTGCAAAACGTTTGAGCACATAATATATAGCGCAATGATGAAGCATTTGGAACAAAATGAATTTTTCACTCAAGCTCAGTATGGTTTCAGAGCAGGTTGCTCGTGTACGACGCAGCTGTTAGAATTTAGCCATGATATTTTTTCATCATTTGACAAGGGTCTACAAACGGATTGCATTTTCTTAGATTTCAAGAAAGCGTTTGGTTTGATTTGGTACCTCATGATTTGCTACTGTATAAATTATCTTTAATCAAGATTCAAACTTCCCTTCCAAACTGGCTTCAATGTTACCTGCAGGGACGTAAACAACGTGTATTGATTAATGGGCCCCAGTCTGATTATGTTCCTGTATATTCTGGGGTACCGCAGGGGTCTGTTTGAGACCTCTGCTGTTTCTAGTTTATATTAATGACATTTATAAATATATGACTTGTAAAATACGTTTATATGCTGACGATTGTGTTATCTACCATGTTATTAACAGTTCTTCAGATTCTTCTGTGGAGTAGCAGGCCAGGGCCATGTTACCACCGTCCGACCCTTCCACCTTTTCCTCATTAAAATGAGGAAAAATCTTATTATGTTCCTGTATATTGGGGGTACCGCAAGGGTCTGTTTTAGGACCTCTGCTGTTTCTAGTTTATTTTAATGACATTTCTATATATATGACTTGTAAAATACGTTTATATGCTGACGATTGTGTTATCTACCATGTTATTAACAGTTCTTCAGATTCTTCTGTGGAGTAGCCGGCTAGGGCCATGTTACCACCGGCCGACCTCTCCACCTTTTCCTCATTAAAATTCCTTTCTCTCTCTCTTCAGATTCTTCTCGTTTGCAGTGCAACTTGGACCACATACAACAATGGCGTTTGAAGTGGCAGATGTTTCTGCACCCAATAAAATGTCAGTTTATTTCTTTCACACGCAAGCATCACCCTTTCCTGGCTGAATACAAACTAGATTCTACCCGACATTCTAGAGTTTCTCACTATAAATACCTCGGCGTTTACTTTTCGTCCGATCTCACCTGGAACAAGCACGTCCAGCACGTTGCTGCTAAAGCTTATGGCATGCTAAATTTTCTAAGAAGAAATTTTAAAATGGCCCCACTAAAAGTTAGAGCTTCTATATTTCACCTATATTCGGCCAATATTGGGGTATGCTTGTGTTGTTTGGCACCCCCCTACTTTAAATTTAACCGACATGCTTGAGCGTATTCAGAACTTTGCCGCTCAGTTTATCTCAAGTAATTACGATTTTAACAGCAGTGTTACTAACATTAAACTAACGCTGGGATGGGAGCTGTTACGGAAACGCCGTACTAACTCCCGGTTAGAAATGCTGCATAAAATATTTCACCTAAAAATAAAAATAGATAAAGAAAATTATTTGCTTCCACCGTTTTTCAGGTCAAACAGACTTGACCATGGATGGAATATTAGAGAAATTAAATGCAAATCTAACACTTATCAAAATGCATTTTTCCAATCTACCATTCATGACTGGAATCGCCTGCCCCATGAAATTGTTGAGTGCCGTTCCGAACCTATGTTCTCTTTTTTTTTATCCCCTCAACCCCTTCCCCCCGTGTAGAGTAGGAAACCGATTATTCTTCGGTTCTGGCAAAAATGGACAAGGTTGTTCCTTTCTACTTACCCGCTCTCTCCCGTATCTCTTTGCCCGGACTGTTTCCAACTTGTTCTTTGTCAGCAGGTTCTGGTACGTAAAGCAGGCGTTGCACTGTTCAAGGTTAAAGATTCAATAGCTACACAGGATTTTCGCCGTCTTCATCTGGTCGTCTTAATGGGAGCGCTGCAGCCGGACCAACCTATTCAGATGGGTACAGGACGGAGGGCTGAGACTGGGCCATTTGTTTTTGCTGCAGCTGGTCAATTATTTTTTTGTTTTTTCGGGACACAAGAGACCCGTTTTTGCGCACCATATGCCAAGTTGGGCTGCGGCGCATGCTACTGGAGTATGTAATCTCTACTACTGAGGTTTACTTTAGGATCAGCGGCTTTTACCGGGAAATTGTAGCGAGTGTGATATTCCTTTCCGCGCGATTTTCAAATCAGTTTCTGTCCCCTGTGAAACGAAAGACACTGTACCGTGCTTTGTGCGACATATTTTTCCCAGTGCCCTTGTACAGGGCCTTGTACAGTGGAGGTCCAGGCAGAGATGTTTTAAAAAGGGTTAAAAAAATGCAGATGCCGCCAGGAAAAAAACCTTCTTTTTTAAGCTCCACACTGGCACCTTACCGGTTAAGGAAGGAAGGGAAAACTTTATTTGAACTAATGCTTTTTCCTGTGGTTTGCGGGCATCTTCAGAGATGTCTTGGTTCTATCCCCAGGAGCCTTCTCTGTCGAAGTCGTCCGCCTCTAATCAATGGTTAAAATTTTTTAGAAGGAAAGGAATTTTTTTTTGCCCTGGGGATCTCCCTTTTATTTTGCAGAAAGCCGGAAACAATAGACCACGTGTTTTTACACTGTTGCGAAGGGGTTTATTTTGGTTTTTTGCAGTGAACCCTAAAGAAAGAATTATTACTTGACCCGTATGGCATCCAGTACTTATCTGTAGAAAATGATAATCGGATACCGTTTGACTTAATAATGCTGATAGGACTCCACTGTATATGGCGCTCCAGAATGGCAGGCCACCATTGTGACAAAGACGCAATACCTGCCCGAACTTACTTCCGGGAAAGCATGACCTGGTTTCTGGCCATCCAGAGAGCCTCTGCGGAGCCTCCGGAAGAAATGACGAGGACGGCAACGATCCCCGACGAGCTTCGCAAGACCCTCAAGGTAGCGCCAATACCAAAAACATGGATCCCAACCTCCACCAAGGCAGAAGAGAAGCGAGGGCCGAATTAATCGAGAAAACATACGCTCCCCAAGCCACGACCGTGTATGCAGACGCGTCTTGGAGAGGAGGAGACACCAAAATCGCTGTGGCGGCGGTGGTCGATTCGTCTTTACGCGAAAGGACCAGCGCGTCTCTCCGAGGCTGCACAGCTGCAGAGTCCGAGGAATTAGCCGTTGCTCTAGCGGTGGCGGAGGGCTATAGAACCGGGCGGTCGCTAACAATACTCACGGACTCTCAAACAGCCATCCGAAATTACATGAATGGCAGGATAGGTCGTCACGCGCTCCGTATACTCCTCGCAGCGAGGGACAGAATTAAAAACCAGAAAGAACAAAACGACAAGATCCCACACAAAATTGTGTGGGTACCGGGGCACACGGGGGTGGCAGGGAACCAAGAGGCCGAGAGGATAGCTCGAGGATACATTATTTTCCGACCATCCGACGAGCCCGCGGAACTCGCGCCAGCACCCAGGGAATATTCGGCCATACTACAAAACTTCAGAGGCAGAAGAATGCGATATCCCCCACCGCACAAATCTCTCAGCAGAGAGGAAGCTGTCACTTGGAGACAATTACAAACAGGTTCTTTCCCAAACCTACACATAATAAACAAAATGCACAATACGATATACGCGAACAAATGTCCCTGGTGCGACGAAAAACCTACTCTATCACATCACATGGGCCTGCCAAAACATGGACGTGGTCTCCAAAATACAAAACCCGAGTGCGGAGCAATGGGAGACTCTGCTGTCCAGCGACCGCTGTGAAGACCAACAAGGTCTGGTACAGCGAGCTCAACGGGTTGCTGTGGCCAGCGGATCTCTGGACTGAGGGCAACCGACCATTGATTAGAGGCGGACGACTTCGACAGAGAAGACTCCTGGGGGTAGAACCAAGGAGAGAACGTCTCTGAAGATGCCCCCTAACCGCAGGAAAAAGGACTAGTGTAAAATAAAGTTTTCCCTTCCTTCCGGAGTGGCTCTCGAGACGAGCCGTTGTACAATTTACGTGAATTTTAATCTGACCAAGCCAGATTCATGCTGGCTGACCACGACAGTGCCACGTGTATGTACATAACATCATCATCATTTCATCATGTATTTAGCCTTAAGGGCCCTTGGCTTAGGGCATTACATAAGGGGGGGAAAGGTCGTTTCATAATCAGTGGTCAGTAAAATCAACAAGAAATACAAAGTACAGGATACATGGTCAACATTAACATTATCAAAATATTAACATGAGAAAGAGACGTTTAGTGTGCTTTGTTGATTGTTTGTTTTGTTGAATGTTATGTGTCAAAGCCAGGCAATAAAGAAAAAAAATTATTCTTCGGTTAACCTCCCTGCCTTTCCTCTTATTCCTCCTCCTCCTCCTCCTACACTCCGATCATTTTAAGGAAAGGAAGGTGAGCGCGCGCGGCGAGGCACGCCAGCTATGCGTAGTGACGTCACTTGCTCCTCGCGCATGCGCAGTATGATCGTGCAAGAGCACGCGAAACGGCGAGACTGTGGGTAATGTAGCTCACGCAACAAATGTTCTGTTTTAAACCCCATGTCATTCATTTCAGATTCATTTTGTGTATTGTTTCCCCTCATGTAATAGCCCTATTCAGGGGCATTTGAGGTGTCCAAGAAATAAATATATGGCTACGCGGAGATGTTGCTTTCGCAATCCTCCAGGTTTAACCAGAGCTAAACCATAGCCACTTTCCTGGCGCCAAAAATGCAAAATCCCCATTGTTGTTGTAGAAACATCCCTATGGGGAAATAAACAAATTTTGAGCACCATTTGGTTGTTTTGTTAGCAGAAAAGACGGACATTAGCGAGAAAATTTAGGAACTTTTTTTGGAGACGAGTGAGATTTCGTGCCGATCCGAACCCTATCAACGAGGCGGAAAAATACCAGGCAGAGTCTCTCCTTCATAGCGAACAAAATAGCGAAAAATCTTCCATTACACAGGAATATGGGCTCCTCCTAGTCCAACAAATTAATCCCACTGTCCAATATACTGGACATTATTCTCCCTTGAACATCATTGTACTGGCTGTCTTCATATTTTCGCACCTGTTTTAATTGCATATTGCAATTGCAATTGCAAAAAAAACGCCGCAAATTTTTGTGCTCGACCAAAATTCGGGACCCAAAGATATATAGAATACTTTTCGGAAGACACGTGCAAACAAGGGCCGGACGCCGCGGCCGGTGTTGTGGCGCGCTGGAAGTCACGTAGAACGCGTTGTGAGCAGTGAATATCGTAAAGGTGTGGAGTCCCGGTAACGTTCTAGCGGACCGCTGGAAGAAGTACTCCAGCGACTAATGGCATACGGGCAGAAGCGAAGCGTAACGCGATTCGCGCTGTTGTTCTCCATCTATTTGGATGCATATGTTGGCTAAGTCATTGCACATACACTCACCATTGGCGTGTCTGCCTACAAGACGTCGCTACCTAGTTCCAAACTCCCCGACGATCACCCGTTTCCGCCTAATACCTTCAAATTTTACGTGTACAGACAGGAATATCATTCACCTGTCTTCAACATTTGCACAAATTTGCACCTTCCTTTTGGCATGAAGGCTTTGTCTAGAAACAGGCTACAGATCGTTTTGAATTTACAGCAGCGGGGAGAGGTACAAACCGGCTCGGGAACCCATAGGGAACGTGGATAGGGGGGCTCAGGTGATGTGAAGAGGGAGAAGGGAAGGGTATGTGTGATAATGAGGGAGGTTTTAGCTTATTGTGCTGTCCAGGGCTTAGTCTCATGATACACACAAGTTAACTTGACCAAATGTTTTAGGGGAACACTGTTGGTCAACACTGTTCCCACTTCTAGTTATTGATCAATTCGCTCTCGCCCTACCATAAGCTTTCCGTCCCGGTTAGCTCGCGGAAACAACGGCGGCCAGCGGTAACCACGACTAGAAGGCCCACGCCCGCATGAACACCGGCGTGACTACCCCTGCTAAGCGTCCGCACGTCTCTAATGCCAAACTCAAGGCATTGGGGGTGCTAAACTCCTACCAGGAGCTGCGGGAGGCCCACCTCGTGAACCAATACACGCGGCTCATGCAGACGGCCCCTGGGCGCCGCCTGCTAAACCGCTTACACATCCAACACGACTGCACTCCAGAGGAGGCGGAGCGTATCCCAGTACTGTGGCGCCATATGCTCTGGGTCTCCCCGCTCCCCCGTAACATGGACACCGACATGCACGTAAACAGGCGACAAGCGCGGGCTCGGGCTCTTGAGAGACAACACGGCTCCCGATCCGGTGTATATTATGTAGACGTAGCAGGGCCATCGCCCACGGGATTTTACACGGCCGCTGTCGTTCACCAGGAAATGCACGTTGATGGACTCTCTTTTCGAGCCCCGAATTCAATGCGAGCCGAGGAAGTAGCGATAGCGCTTGCTGCCGCCCACGCCAATTCGAGAATCATCATTACGGACTCCCGAAAAGCATGTGATCATTACTTGGCAGGGGAGATCTCCCCCTTAGCTACTTGTATTCTAAGACGGACTGCCACTGATCCAACACTGAAAAGAATCATTTGGGCTCCTGGCCACCTGGGCTTACGAGGTAATGAAGGCGCTGACGCGGCTGCCCGAGCGCTTACTCACCGGGCTCCCCATCCGAGCTCTTCTGGCTTTGAGACTAACGAGCCGGTGCTACGGTGCAGGGAAATAATAAGGCATTATAGCGACATCCATCGCCTTTTCCCGGCCCCTGCAAAGGGACTGAGTAAGACGGAGGAGCGAACTTTAAGGCGCCTGCAGACAGGTACTCTACTCTGCCCTGCAATCTTAAAGCATTACGATCCTAACACGGATGGGCGATGCCCGCACTGTGGGGAGACCTGTGATATCTTCCACATGGTGTGGGCATGTCCTCAAAATCCCCACCTCCCTCCTTCCCCTACCCCTTCCAGAGAGGGATGGGAGACTGCCCTCCTGAACTGCTCCTCGCTTGAGTCCCAAAAGGCCCTGGTGAAATGGGCGAGAGATGGGGCATTGTCATGCGGTGTCCCGGACTATGGACGCCGACCATGTAGCGGGGCCACTCTGCGGCTCCCAGACTCTATTTCAGTAATTAAAAGTTTTCACCACCACCATGCCGAGACCAAGGGCAACGGGGAAAATGCAGCAGAGCCCAGCGTCGAGGAACCGCCTGCAAAGACGCCGCAAGCACGACGGGCCAGTCGGCGGCCGCGGCTAAAGGTTCCGGCTGAGAAGTGCGGCGGCGACAAGGCGCCTCCTGGCCAGGAGCACGTTCTCGCGCCGGATGACACCGGCGGCGACGGCATCGTCTAGCGACATGCTAGGCGCGGGAGGTAAGCACCATGATTTCGGTCTCTTCTTCCTAAGTTAAAATGGCTTCTGCGACTCAGTTTAAAGTCGCCACCCTAAACGTCAGAGGCCTGGCAGGTAAAAGAAACAATGCCAGCTGTACCGACTTATAACGGAGCAAGATATTGATATATTGGCAGTGCAGGAGACTAAAGTCGACGGTGAGGAAGAGACCGGGAGCATGGTGCGACGTTTCACGTCTAGATATTTTGCTGTTGTTAGCCATGCGGTGGGCACATCGGCTGGTTGTATCCTGTTTGTTAAGAAGTTGCCGGGGCTAGTGGTACACGGTCATCATTCGTGCTTGTCGGGTCGATACGTGTCGATAGATTTTTCGCTGTGCAACACTGACTGGCGCATTGTTTGCCTGTACGCACCTAATTCGGTTGATGGCCGAGCCGCTTTTTTTGAAAGTGTCGAAGAACGGCTTTGCACGGACAGACAGCTAATTGTTATGGGCGATTACAACTGTGTCCTGAGTGCGCGCGACCGGTCAAGCGTCCGAAGTTTCCGAGATAAGAGCACTCAAGTGTTCTTACGAATGATTGTTAACTGCAACCTCGAGGATGTGGCCGAGTGTCTTGAAGGAGCGCGTGCTTTAAAGTACACACGATTGGAGGGCTCAAGTCACGCACGGCTAGACCGCATTTATGCATCCGCGGATACTGTACCTAAATGCAATAGTTATGTAGTACTGCCGGTTTCTTTTGCTGACCACTGTTTGGTTCAATGCTGCATAGGAATCGTTAAGAAGGGGAATGGTTTTTCGTGGAAAATGTGGAAGTTAAACGACAAGCTACTTCAGGACGAATTTTATAACCGAGATGTAAGGGAAGAAATAGCAAAAATAGAACCAAGTAGCAACATGAGGATTTGGCAGCAGTGGGAGCTCACTAAAGAAACTTTAAAATTAAAAGCCATAGAAAGAGCCACCTGTATACGTCATGAGGAAGAAAAACAGGAAATGGAGCTAAAGGCACTGCTTCAGAAGATGATAAAACAGGAATGCCGAGCGCCTGGTAAATGGATAGAAGACATAAGAAAAACCAAACAAAAGCTAGAGCTTATCGAAGAAGAACGTTATCGGGGAGCATTGGTGAGGGCAAGGGCAGAAGACATGGCTGCAGGGGAAGCGCCAACGAAACGAGCGCTTGGTTTAGAAAAGGCCCGTGCCGAAAGAAATCACATTAACGAAATAGAATGGGGAGGTGTTTTAAAAACGGACATCGACCACATCAAAGCAGCTTTTTTCGAGCATTACCAGGCGCTCTTCGCATCGCATCCGGTAGATGCTACCACATTTAAGGAGGCGTTTCTAGCCGAGATGCCGCGTCTGGACGACGAAACTAAAGAAAGATTAGAGCAGGAGATAACTCAAGGGGAAGTTGCGCAAGCAATAGACAGTTTGAACCCAGGTAAGTCGCCTGGACCCGACGGGTTCAGCGCGGCGTTCTACAAAGAATTTAAACTTGTAATTTCCCCGGTCTTGAAGGTTATCTTTAATGAAGCCTTTAAAATAAGAGCACTGCCTCCATCCTATGGTTCGTCCCATACTGTGCTGATTCCCAAAACGGACGACATAGACAGATTACGATTGGTAGCAACATACCGACCGATAGCACTCACGAACGTCGAGTACAAAATTTACATGAAGGTTCTGGTGCGAAGGTTGCAGACCGTGATTCATTACTTAATTGGTCCGCATCAGACCTGCGGGATTAAAGGGCGGTCTATTTTTACAAATATTCACGTTGCGCGCAGTGTCTTAGAATGCTGTGATGACACTAGTGGCCAGGTGGCCATACTCCAGATCGGTTTAGAAAAGGCATTTCACTGCGTCGCCCACGAACTTTTGTTTGCAGTATTGGGCCATGTTAATGTTCGTTCTGTTGTTCGCGAGGGTGTGGCCCTGGCGTACCGGAACTGCATGACGAGATTAATCGTGAACAAGAGTCTGGGGGCCCCCATTAGCGTGCAGCGTTCGGTGCGCCAGGGCTGTCCCCTCAGCCCCCTTTTATTTTGTATTTATGTGGAGACCCTTTGTTTGAAGATACTGAAAAACAGGAGTATAAACGGATTCAGTTTGCAAGCAGCCGAAGTCAAGCTCTTAGCGTACGCTGATGACATTGCAGTGTTTGCCGTGGACGAGGGAGGCATAAGCGAGGCAGTTAAATGTGTACGCGATTTCAGCCAAGCTACGGGAAGCGGGGTTAACTGGTCGAAGTGCCGCGGGCTGTGGCATGGCGGGTGGGTGTCTACGCCTGAACGGTTCGCCAGTGTGCCTTGGACGACGACACCAGATAAGTACTTGGGCGTTCCGCTCGATGCGTACCGTGACAGCGAACAGTATTGGGCAGGGCAGGTCAAAGAGATACGGGAGAGAGCGGACAAGTGGAAAGGGACGACCCTGTCAATTTTTGCCAGAGCCGCTGTTTGCAACCTGTTCTTCATCAGCAGGCTCTGGTACGTCATGCAGGTGTTGCACTGTTCACGGTTGAGCATTCAAAAGCTGCACAGAATTTTCGCCGTTTTAATCTGGTCGTCTGACTGGGAGCGCTGCAGCCGGACCAACCTGTTCAGACGGGTACAGGAAGGTGTGCTGGGACTGGGCCATTTGTTTCTTCGGCAGCTGGTGAATCGTTTCTTGTTTTTTCGGGACACAAAAGACCCGTTTTTGCGCACAGTATGCCAAGTTAGGCTGTGGCGCCTGCTGCCGGAGTACATAGTCGGAACTGCTGAGGTTTACAGCAGGGTCAGCGGTTTTTACCGGGAAATCGTTGCCAGTGTAAGGTTTCTTTCCGCACGGTTTTCGAATGACTTTCTGTCCACTGTGAAACGAAAGAAACTGTACCGTGCTTTGTGCGATGTAGTTTTCCCCGTGCCCTTGTACAGGGCCTTGTACAGTAGAATCCCAGGCAAAGAAGTTTTAAAGAGAGTGAAAAATATGCAGGTGCCGCCAGGAACAAAAACCTTCTTTTTTAAGCTGCAAGGGGTTTATTTTTGGGATGTGTTGCAGCGAACCTTAAAGAAAGAATTTCCGCTAGACCCGTACGGCATTCGGTACTTATCTGTTGAAAATGAGGATGGGGTGCCTTTCGACTTAATAATGCTGACAGGCCTCCACTGTATATGGCGCTCCAGAATGGCAGGCTACCATTGTGGCCGAGAAGCAAGACCTGCCAGGATTTACTTTCGCGAAAATATGGACATGTTTCTGGCCATTCAGAAGGCCGCTGCGGACCCTTCGGAGTGGCTCTCAAAACTAGAGCCGCTCTGTACATTGCCTGAATTTTAATTAGACGAAGCCAGATTCATGCTGGCTGACCACGAGTTGTATGTACATAGAGTTTATTGTGTTTTGTTGATTGTTTGTTTTGTCCAATTTTCTTTGCAAAATCCAGGCAATAAAGAAAAAAAAAGTCCCGGTTAGCTCAATTGGTAGAGCGACTGCTCCGGTGAAGCGGTGGTCCCGGGTTCGATCCCCGGACCAGGACGAATTTTTTTTAACTACGAAGTTTCTGTGAAAGCTGTATAGCTTTCCTTTGTGGCCGTGTGGCTGCACTCGGGTGGACGTCAATGAGTAATTACTCCCTTATTACACAAGTTGACTTGTAATTCACTCAGCCTGATATCTAAACATCACTTTCTCCCTTCTAGCTTTAAGTTACTTCGACCCTTTCCAGCCTCCATCAATCCCCTAATCAGTCTTTCCCAGTAAACTATTGTGACTCCCTCTTCCTTATCAACTTTTCTCGGAAATAGCACTTGAGAAAGGGAAACGCCCAGGAAGAATGGGAGAGAAGAAATGAAAGCGCGCCCATTCTGGTGCCGGCAGCCGTTGCGGTCGGAGCTTCCCGCGCCGTTCTCCAATTGTGAGTCCCTGATTGTACCGTGCGTGCTCCACCATGATTTATGACATTCGTGCTATTCTCTCTGCAGGTATCGCGAAGATCCGGGAGATCGACGAGGACCACAGGGACCTGGGAATCCACCGTTGCCTGCTGCTGCAGAGGCTTGTCGACGAGCTGTGGTGGGCAAAGGAATATTCGAGCGACGATGAGAGCGACAGCAGCGACGACGAGACCGACAGCAGCGAGGACGACTGCGACAGGAGCCAGGACGACAGCGGCAGGAGCCAAGACGACAGCCAATGCAGAGACCCCTTCATCGCAGACCTGGATTCTAGCCGTGGAAAAGTTGGCACTCCCACAGACTCCGCCGCTTCGTCCGATGACCAGGAGACGTGGATGACTGTTCCGGGAGGCAGTGGTCTCAAGCTCACCCTGAGGAGGAGCAAGTCACCGGTGCAAGCGGAGCAGGACACCTAAACTCTCGTCGAAACATCGTTCCTGACAATGCCGGCGGCAGCAAACACCTGCCCTTCTCAGAGCCCGTTCCTGGCTGCGATTTGTCAATCACACTTAACTAAACGTCATGCTAGTACGTTCGTCTGTAGCTGATGGTGGTCATTTGGCACGGGCCTCAAATTCAATCATTTTCCGGAATTTCAACACACACAGTCATAACAATGCAAAGATAAAATTACAGAATGCAGTAGACCCAAATCAATAGTTCAAGCCTGATGGCGTGTTGTACATGGATGAAGTTCAGAGGTGCAAGATGCCGGGCTAGTTGCTATCCCATAATGAAATAAAACAGCGCAAGGAACGGGACGAAACACGAAGGAGCAAAACACCCGTGTGCAAAACACCCAGCGCCCGTGTCTGTGTTTTGCTCCTTCGTGTTTCGTCCCGTTCCTTGCGCTGTTTTATTTCATTGTACATGGATATCTTTAAAACGGAAACGCCAAAAAGGGAAGGAAGATGGCACAGGCCCTTTTTACACCACTGTTATTTTTAAGAACACTTTTTGTAAATGCATAGAAACAATGAGCACACAACAAAGCAATAAAATCCGATGAAGGCAACATCTCATCCAGCCTGGAACCAAAATAAACTTAGAGATGTAAGGTCGCAGCAGCTTTTAAATAAAAAGCCCCAAGATTATTTCGGAAACACATAACGAATTGTAGGAATTTTGTATTGCGAATTCCAAAAACATGTTACCTGTGGCGTAAACATAGGCCACTCATAATTTCACTATTCATGCTGTAGATTGCTGAAAGAACGCAGTGAATTTCCTCCATCCTATAACGCCTCGGCTAATTCAACCTGCTACAAGAACACTTTCGATCTCAGTGATAAAACCGAGCCGAAAATAAGGTCAATGAGGAAACAAGTCCTGCGGTTACGACGAAATAGAAAACGAGGTATTAAATGAGACTACTGACATACATTTCACACATAAGGTTGGTATTGCACCACAAAATGGTTAGTTTCAATTACCCAAAAAGCATGAAGATTCCTAGAGCTGTGCGCAACTTCCAGACCCATATTTATGCAAAGTATATTTTATACTATTTTCAATAAATTGATAGCCCAGCAATTGAAGAAGATCCTCCTTGAGAATATCGTAAATCTTGCTGAGTAGCATGCTTTTATTTACATCTAGTGCGGTGGCAACATCTTCTCAACATAGGAACGTGCCTCTTCTCAAAAACGAACCTGCAGTACTTATGCCACTGCAAAGACTTTTCACCAAGCAAAATATTGCCTATTACAATCAGCCAATTGGATAGATTTTAGCACGATTATTTATTATTGAGTATAGTTTCATCTTATGTTCTATCCATTTGCTGCTTTGATTTACTTTCATCGTCCTCTTTTTCTTCACGGCGTTTTAAAGGCTTCCCCAGTAGCACAAACGGGGCTTTGAATTGCGGGCCCTTGCGGTCTCGGCACGGGCTCCGCATTTGGGTCCGATATGGGATATGTTCGGGATTTGCAACTCGGCATCGCGCGGGACCCACAGGGTCAGCCCAGTGGGCTTGCTACATAGGACCGGCAGGTGACCCCTATGGTCTGCTTGCTTGAAAACTACAAAGGGGGCTTTCCTCAGTCCCTTGTGGCACCCGCATGCGCAGTAATGGGTTTCCCGGAGGGGACCTACAGGAGGGCTAAGGTGGCAGTGCAACTCGGACCCACATGGTCTAGCCGATGCCGGGCCCAGAGCGAAAAACGTCAACTTTCGCTGCTCAACCGGTTTTGCTTGGGACGTTCGCTGCCCAGCCCCGTTTGTTCTCCTGGTTAGAAAGGCCAATTCCTAGGCGTCGCATTCATTCTTCTCTCGATTCTATCCCACTCGGTGCGCGCTCTCTTTTGCCCATTGGACCAGAAACAGAGCTGTGATGAAGGCCGGGCGAGGTCTATTGGACAGTCGCAGGTATTAGTCGACAGGGCTCGTTGTGTTGAAATCCCGGCGTCGGCTGTCGTCACTCGGAAAAAAATACCCTCATTTATCTAATCAGAAAATAGAAAAAGAAAATAGCGGACATTTATGGCTTGAACTTAGCCGCACAGCGTTAGATAGGCACGCAAAGAATAGGCGACGGCGGGTTTTTTATTTTTGTTCTTTAGTGCCCGTAGGCCGCGAAGGGAAGTAGGTTCAGGCGTGTTTGAGGGGCACCCAGTGAATGCGTTGTGGGGTGTGTGACTTAGTAACGTGTGTTTGGGATGTGTTGTGACCTTACAGTAATGGAAGAAAAAACATTAATACGCTAATTATGCGCCAGAAGGAGCACAGAATTAAAAGGCGGTGTTATGGTGGTTCACTGTACTGAAGCGAATTGCGTGTATATGTATGAAATGGCGTAGCATGCCGTGCACTGTAACCTAGATAGTGATTCACAATTAAGAATCGATAATTGTGATTTTATTGACGATCCAGATCCGTAATATTATTGTGGATTGGTAGTCGCTAAGAAATGAGAAAGAAAAGGGAATGAAAGAAAAAATGAGCAAAAGGCGTTACCGAGAATTTCTCGAAGCGGAAGTTGTGCGTCAAATGACTTAGAAGGAGATAATCCGCACAAAAGAAGACCGAACGAACGAGAAGACATAGACAAGCCAAGCGTCACATGACGCCTTGCCCTGTGCATGGGCAATTCTCAGTTTTGTGAATCTACCTCACTCATTTGGTATTTGAATCAATAATGTGTTGCAAATCTGCGTTGTAGCATTCTTCCAACACTGATGTGTAAAGAGGTTGCTGCTATAAATTTTGGCCCGGACGATTCTAATGCTTGAGTGAACATTCTCCTTTATTTATGGCACATTGCGCAGCATTGAAGAGAGATCTTTGTTCAGTGCCTTGAGCTGCTAACCCTCAGGACGCTTCTCGCTGATTGCTCTCGCACGTATACATCATATGCCTCTGTAAAGAAAGAATACAAACCATAAAACTATTTCCAGTCATGTTAACATAAATGAAAGAAATTTCGGTACGCAAGTGAAAAAAACAGCCGTATTTTGTCCCTCTACGCTGTACAATCTACAAATGGCGGGTTAAAAAAAGGCGTGCAGTGATCGAAAGTTTCTGTTGACGTCGAGCATATAACCGAGGCGAAGAGAGTAGTCAGAACATAGACTGATTTCAAGTGTGTGCTTACGTGCTAGCACCGCGAAGTCACTGTCATAAAATCATTTTTCCCCACCGTGGCCTTCACCGCTCAAACGTCAGCAAATGTTATTATTCACCACTCACGTCTTTCGGAGTGACATCCCTCATCACTGAAACAGAGGCCATAGGGTTCCACCATCTCTAATCTCGACGAACGCGCAGTATGGCGTTGCCATCTTCGATCGTGGATTGAATACGGAAGCACGGGGAAATGCGCAAAACACTGTATGTTATATACTGAATGAAGACGAGCGACAGCGCGTGTTTACGTGGCTCCCTTCGCCGCTTCACGCTCAACCGAACCGCAGGAGAGAAGAAAAACCTTTCCCAAAGCAACCCGGGAAAGGCGGCGGAGAACTTCTGCATGACGTCAACGCGCAGTGGCCGGGCGCTGTGAACATGTAGTAAATTCAAAGCCTCCTCGCCACTTCCTGGAAGCGTCCCCTGGAAGGGCAGGTGGGAACGAGGCTTGAAATGTTCGCTAGTCGGTTGTAGAGTGAGCACCTCCTCGCCATTTCGGGGAAAGGGGCTGGGAGGGACAGAACAGACATGAAGGAGCCCTCGAGGACGGAACAACGGCCGACAGGAAAACCGGTGATAAGCAGGTTTTTTTGTTGCGAACCGATCCAGGCAAAGCTGGTAAGGTCGTGGTGAGGCGAAAGGAAAAATAAAGATGAAAAACAATTTGCGCAAAAGCGCCCCACTCGCTTGTGGTTTCTGCGCGTGTTTTGTTTTGTTTTGTTCGCTACAGCGCTGTACCTCTTCTCTAGCCCGAATTGAACCTGCGTCTTTAGGGTCAACAGCTGAGAGCCATAACCACTGAGCCACCATGGCGACTAGTTGTGAAGGCCATTGGCCACATGTTGCATGCAGACGACGAAGGCGCTTGTAGTGCTTTCGTAAGTGAAGTGCATTGAAACAAGCGAAGCATCTTATGCTGGCAGCTTTCTCCGCGCTGACCGTAGGACACAAAAAAATGCAATGCGGTATGTGCAAAAGAAGCATGAAAAAATCCCAAGTAAGGAGACGAGTTTTTTTTTTTTTTTTGTTCTGACGTGCAAACTGCAGCTCTTCACAAGAATGAAACATTCAAGGTATTGCTATTTGGGCACGCTTAGCCCTTTTACGTCCGATGTAGGTTATGCAGGCGGGCTAAGTGAATGTTAACGCTTCCCGTGTACGACTATGTACACCCCTCGTCAAAAGTATACAGCCCAAGGGGTTTGCTTCGAAGCTGTTTAGCGTGACTCCCTGGCCTATCAAGCAGTCCAAAGCTTGGGAGCATTGAGGACGCAGCGCCATTCCTCTTTCCGTACATTACGGTCACTGAGGATGCATAACGAGGCATGCTGCAGGACTCACAAGCAAACCGCTTGGGCTGTATACTTTTGACGGGGGGTGTACATGGGTCTGGCGTTCGGTGTTGCCCGGCAACTCGCTAATGGCGCGTGAATTTTCTGCATTGTGAAGCCCAGAGTAATCTGCGCAGGACTTACGAAGGCTGCAGGCGGAAATATACTAGCTGTTTGCCCACGCACACTCATCTTGGCATTGTCAGGGTGCTGCACGAGAATACCCTATTGCGGCTGCCCGCAATTCACCGTCATGTAGCCCGCGTCTTTAATGCATGCACTGCATGTTTCGCTACTGCGCAGCCTACGCTTAGCCCTTTTCTACCAGATATGAAGGATGCAGGAGGGGGAAGATATGCGAATTGCAGATGTGCCCATGCCCAGCCCATGTATTTTGTATGCAGGACCGATGCAGGCTACAGGCGGAAATACTGGTGTTAGCCCACACACAACCTAATTGGCTCCTTCAGGGTATTTCATGGCCAGCCTCTATTGGGGGTGGCCGCACATCACCATCATGTAGCCCCATCGTTTATGCACACGAACTGCATGATTGGGAATGCCATGAGAAAATGGCAAACGTGTCCATGCCGCAGGTGTTGCTCAGTTGTCCGTCGCAGGTATTGTTCTGACAGCCCAAACTGCATGCCTACTCTTCGCCACTGTGAAAACCGAAGTTCATCCCCTATATTTCCTACGCGGGACCAATGCAAGTTGAAGGCGGGAATACTAGCTCTTTTCCCACACAAAAACACCGCGCCTCCCTCACCGTTATGTACGGGCAGCCCCTTTTGGGGTTGCCCGCACTTCTCCATAACAGAGACCGCATGTATCTGCGATGGGACCTTGGTGGGCTGTCGAGTCTGTTTAGGCCCTTGCATTGCCGAGGAGGGTCCCACTCAGGCATGAAGTGGGCTGTCCAAGCGTTTTGTGCCAGCACTGCACCCACGAGGGACCCATGTAGGTTTACTGCAGGCAGCCACCAGCCCCCATTGCGAATGTCGAACCCGCATAGGCCCGCCACCTTGTGCTTAAACAATTTCCGGCCCTTTCCGTGCAGCTCTATCGGATAAAGTATACACCTATAATTCTACATAAGTCAAAGTAAATCTTTGAGCAAAACAGTCCTTACATATGGTATTTTGGTACACGGGTGATGCGCGCGTTCTAAACTGAAAGAAGCTGATAGACAAATATATAAAATTTCTACCATTATATTGTATCGAACTGGTCACGAGAATTACACTAGATTCGAAATAATTGAAGCAGGAGTTTGTCCTCTCCATGTTTATACTTTAGAGTGGTCGTTGTACGAAACTATTTTTCAAAACGGTTAAAACACTCAGACAAGAAGCAAGATTTACTTACGTATATACCGCTTAACAGGTTCCGAGAGTGTACACTGCCTATGTAAAAAATAGACAATCTCACTTTCTCTACTATTTTAACAAACTATCAGTAAATGTGTCGGGCTCTGATCCTGTCCGCGCTCCAAAATCTGCACTGAAACCTTGCGTTCTAAAACGTGACGACAAAACTTAATGAGTGATTTCGCATTTTGGGTTATGTTTGCGCCACTTTGTATATCGTTCATTAACTAGAAATCTTTATTTTTCTTGTAGTTTACTATCGGTTTATTCTTTGTTAAAATATTATGAATAATATGCTTTGTGTTGTTGAATTCTGTTCAATGTGTTTGTGTTACCATCAACAATGATCACCAGCTTCTTCAGTCCGACATATGTAGATTGCATACTGTCTTGGTGCAATAAATGCCTAACGTCGCTTAACTTGAAAAAAAAACTTGCGTCGTTTCCTTTCGCAGGCTTCGATCAGAACCGTCTTCAAAGTACTCTACTCTTAACTCAAAAGTCACCCCTGTAAGAACACATAAGTGCCTACGCCTTTGTTTAACGTATTATCTCGAGTGACACACCACGTAACACATATCTCGAAGAAGCAAATTCCATTATTGGGTATTTTCGACGAACACTACCTCTAGCACCGCGATCGTTGAAACCGTTAGCGTATGTAACATATACGGCCTAAGCTAGAATATGCGAGGAGCATTTCGGACCTTAATCAATATAACCTTTCTAATACACTACAAGCAATACAAAACCGCGCCACTAGGTTCATGTTGTCTGCTTATTATTTTCTTGACAGTTCCACCAAACTAATACATAATGCTTATTTGACAAATTTAACTAATTGACGTCAAATCGCGAGACAAACTCATATCACAAATTTTATTATGTTCAGCACGGGTCTGATATCATATCTGCCTACCGCACCTCCTTACCCTTACTTACCTTTACTGCTTACCCTCCACCTGCCCCTACATCTGCACATCTGTCTTAATTTTTACGCACTGCCAAAGACTGACTCATCGCTATTCAGTACTGACTCATTGCTATTCAAATCACCGATCGAAGAAATGTTATGCCCTCTAACAGACATCGTCCTCTGATGCCCTTTCAACGGGGCGTTTGAGGTAGTATTAAAAATGAATAAAAATCGCTTGTTTTTTTACTGAGCGCGCATTGCTTTGGCTGCCGTGTCCCGCATACAGGCGCGTGCGCCTCTGTTGGAACATGCAATGTGTCCGCATTATTGCTGAATAAAATTCCTGTGTATATGTGTCTTTGCAAGAGTCGTCGTCGCCAGTTCTTCCAACGTCTATATAAATCACCTTTCACTTCCAATTTTTATAGTTTTATTTGTCGATAATAAGATATGAACAGTCTTATGGAGCTCCTTGGGAAGAGTGCATGCCAGCAAGCTTATACGCATAGATAACAGTTTTGTAGTGCCCCTTCTTTCAGCCTAAGATGCCCTTGATGGTGTTCGCACCGATCCGTGCCTCAGCGTCGCTCCCAGGTCCAGCGCTCCTTTGCAGTGATTCCGCCAAAGGAGACCGAGCTACTTCAGCCGCGGCACCACCCACCGGACGTGCTGAAGCCCCTTACGGAACAGAATTAAGATAGGCAGGGAGCATTAGAAAACTGTGGCCTGAAATTTTGCCGCTGAATACATGCTCAACAATTACTAGTATTTCTTTCCCTTCGCTGAGCTTAGCACTGAGGGTTCTAAGTTAGCACCACTCAGAACAAAGTTGACCCTGTTCATTTCTCTTAACATGAAACAAGTGGTAGCAAATCCGTTGTTTGGATGAGAATAATTGCGGTTTCGTGTTTATTTCGAGCTGAATGCTGAATGAGAAGACAACGGAAAACTTAAGAGCATGGATGCAGTCATTCATGTTATTGCGAAACACATGGAGGGCTCCAATGAAGCAACTAGCCCGTGGGTTGTAATGGGACCTGGAAGTCGAGACATCAAATATACCCTATTGTCCGCATTGCCCTCAGCACACTGCTCAAACTATCATTGAAGAACTGGAAGGTAGAATAGCTGACAAAACTGCTCCACGGACACGAAAAGCATAGACAGTTACATGGCCTCTGATTCCGTTGTTGTTGTGAATCTACATCCCCCCCCCCCCCCCCTAACTCTCTTTGTGTGTTCCAGTCATACCTGTATTCACTTAGGCCATGCCCAGAGGCAGTGCGTGGTTCTGCGAAAGTGGTCTTTCTCCGTGCACGCGCTCCCATGCGACCTGAAAAGACAGGTAGAACCAAACACGAGGGACGCATACGACTCCTGGATTCCACGTACCTCCACGTGTTTCTCCCGACTTCCCCTTAAACAGCACCCAACACAGCAGTATTGACCCTGCGACCTTGTGTGTGCATCTGCCGGGGTGACATGACTCAAACGCCTGCGGCCACTTGCGGAGACGAGCGTCTGCCATTCAACCGCGCCTCGCTCTTTTGTCAACTGTCAGGTGTTCGCCTTTGGGCGTTTTCCTTGAAACAAGATATGGGATCCACCTGGCCGGACGGGACACTTCCGAGTATCCAAGTGCCTCAGCCGAGGAAGACGATGAAGCGGGGTGACGCCGCTGCAGGTGTTCGCCTTTGGACGTTCCCTTGAAACAAGATATGGGATACACCTGGCCCGAAAGGACACTTCCGGGTATCCAAGTGCCTCAGCCGAGGAAGACGACGAAGCGGGGAACGACCTTAAGGAGCACCCGGACGAAGTCCCTACGATTGGTCAGAAAAGGTGGGAAGATCTCGGGAGGGTCCATTTAAAGCGCTCGACCCGTTCATCGAGTAGCGATTCCCTGAGCGATTCCTTCAGCGTTTTCCTGAGACTTCTCAGCTTTTACCCTGTTTGTCATTGCTTGTAAATAACTTTGTAAATATGTGAATACAATTTTTCCTTTACTTCTCCTACTCCCCGTCTCCGGCCCACGTTTCTTCCTCCGTCAGCACAGCGGCGGTGCTCCTGAATCCGATGCCCGGTGGAGCACGCTACTAGCCCGGCAAAACATATCATTGAGTGATTCGAATAGAAAAGTCTCTTATATTACTGTTTAATTATACTAATATACTAATGTGATGTTTTAAACAGTTATTCCCGATGCCTTTGTTTAGGTGGCTCCAAGACCCTGCCATTCAGCTTGTGTTGACACACTGCACGATGCAACCATTCCACCCAACGATGTTAACTGCAGGTAAAACGCCCTTGTGGCATTTGCTACCTGCTAACCGTTTCAACTTCACACTATATCTTCAACAGTAATGCTGGTAGAAACGTTCGCCGGAGTTTTAAGCACTACGATACTGCATATTTTTCGGCAGGGCAGTTAAGTTGCCGAGCTGTTAGGCAGGAGGTCATTGGGCAGAACACCTCTCGCAGCCGTTGTTTCGCCTTCGTTGGGTTCAGGTTTAAGCTTTTTGTTAAGCCTCTTGCAGATTCCGTCATCGGATGGATTTGCAGCGAAAAGACGAGGCCTTCCAACGTGGTGCACCGTGGGACGGCGAGAGACGGCCGGGGAAGGGCAAGGATGCGACTAGGCCAGGGTGCGCAGTGCCGGCAGTGTTCCCCGTCCTTGTGTTCTGGGGTGTTTTTCTCCTTGTGTGTGTAAGAGCCGTAACTAGAAACGGAAATGCGTAACGTCTTCGTGGAATTCATTGGTGCTCGTGAATAAACCAACTCGTGCGCCCCGGCTTGCTTATCAGTGGCCTCAGTTTGTACGAATTTTTTTTCATTAGGCCAGACAAACGCGCATTTTCTATTGTTACTGAAATGGTCGCCGGAATTCTGGGAAACCATATCTAAGGACTACTACAGGGGTACTGGAAAAGCTCGATTCTGGATAGATGGCGCAGAGGGACGCGTGCAATTTCGAAGTAGATATTTAGCCTCGGCTAGGACGGACCGGACGAGCCACGTTTTCTGACAGGCAGAGTGGCACTAGTACCACTCAAGCCAAGTGCAATTGCTTGACTCTTTTAGTGAAGTGTACAGTGTGGAGAGGAAATTGTCTAGTCGGTTCTCCACAGGATCACCGAACCAGTAGGCTTATGCGGGCTTAACTTCCCACAGCGACCCAGGTTCGGAGGGACGCTGTAGTGAAGTGCTCCACAGATTTCGACCACCCTGGGATCTTTTAACGTTCACTGACATAGCACAGTACATGACCTTTAGCATTTAGCCTTCACCGAAATGCGAATGTTGCAGCCTGGATCGAACCCTCCTCTTTCGGGCCAGCAGCCGAGCGCCTCAACCACTAAGCCGCCATGGCGGCACCGAACCAGTGTAAAATCAAGATCAACACCATCAATCACAGATCATGAACACCCATCTGCTCATCACATCGTTAGAAAATTAACTGACTTACCATCCAACAAGAGGCCGCAGGACACGAGGAGCAAAATTGTGACTTTACAATTCATGGTGTCGTTTTCCTGGGTTACTTTCTGCAACAACGTTAAAATGCACAAATATTTCTTTAGTTTTAAATAAAACAAGAGCAAAACGTTTGGTTTCTACCGAAAATGAAAATACAGTTCGTGAGACTCTTAAGTATTTGACATTCCAGCATAGAGCCCAAATAATGTTTACAGGTCCAACTAAAAATACTGGTATACTGCCAGGCTACTTTGTCTTGACGCTCTTGGTAGAATTTCAAGACGATTTACAACTACAAAAGCTGAACGTTCTCTTTAATATGTACCATTGTTAGCTTGCATTTCTTATCAGTTATGCTTCCTGAATTTCAGGGCAATATTTTCTCACTGTTTGGGTTAATCACAATCGTGTGCACTCAAATTGAAAAGCACCGCACTTCTCTAGAGCCCCACGTGGTGACCACATTATTTTCCCACCAAGTACGTATGCACAATCGTGGATTTTTTGGAATAAATTGTCTGGTTTGTGGTTTCCTCCGTTGATACTCCCTAAATTAACAGTAGCCATTTGGGCGAGAATAATCAAGGTTTTAGAACACCAAGAAAAAACTACTGTCGCCTACAGCTCATGATGCGTTTTCTTTCTCTTTTGAGCCTCTGCATTGTGCTGCTGCGGCCTGTCTGGTGTTTTATGTTTGGAAACTATGCATTTTGATAGAGGAGAGAAAAAGCACATACACTGCCTGCCGGTGACACATGGCTCGCGTCGCATCGCGTACAGTCGAACTGTCTTAAAAGAAATTCTTATATGAAGTGGTCGACATTATGATATTCACAAACAAAAACTGGCGCCGTTAGCAGCACCTTAAAGCAATAATCCTAAGGGCAACAAATAAGAAAAGCGCGTAGGTTTTACAGAAGTGTAGAAGGCTGAGCAGAATCACAAGAGCGTTCCTTTTTTCAAAAACATATATATTGCACATGTTCGTGCAGTGTCCGTCTGATCTTGAAGTAGTAAGCCCAAAGTCACAACAATGTGCAACATGTTCTACTTACTCTTCTCCCAGTGTAGTGATGCTCATACCTTCAACGAAGAAGCGGGCTATTTATTTATATCTGGGAGATTAACGACCCTTCCAGAGACGTAGAAAAACAACGAAAGAATTGTTTTCAAAGTTCACATCGTATTACATGTGCGGCCGCCATAATTGGGGACAGGTGTAAATATAGCTATTGTCATCCACCCGACGCACCATATTTTTATGTTGCCCTTTGCATCCGGCCTCTCTTGACGCATTAAGGACAACACTTTGCCCAGTTCACCGAACTTATGAACTGTTTACGCAAGCGTTGCGCACAAACTGTGCGCAACGCTTGCGCACAGCAACAGCGCCACAGGATGTACGGGAAAGCTTTGCCCTCGGTACATTCAGCGGCGCCGGCCTGCAGAGCGCAGTAATGGAACAACCTTGACGATGGCTCTACGTCATTATCTTGTGCACTAGCAGTAATGAGCCGGCGCCACTTGACACCAGCGTCCATTTGACCACGGATTCATCTCAAGAAAGCAGAAAAGACTCCAGTATTTATACGCTGGTGAAGAAACAATCAGTGATGAAGACGATATTTCAAGAATGGCGCGAGAAAACAATGTACTCTTAATGGAAGGAAATGTGGGCAAGTAGGGTTTTTTTCCCCGGTTTAGCTCAAACAGAAGGTTGCGTAGGATGTCAAACGCTTGCCCATAAATAGAGGCGCGTTGAATAAAGGTCCTCCCTCAGAATAAGACCGCGTCTATAGATGCCATTGGCCAACCGCTGAAGGGTGCCAAGCACATCGAGTGCCAAGACTGTCTACAAAATAATCTGTTTCCATGTTATTGTTGTATACATGTACAGAAAACCTAAATAATGCAACTAATGGTTTTCTTGCTTTAGAGTGAGCTCGAAAGGAAGGCATTATTCTTTAAAAGCAGAACTTGCTTCTATTTATTTCTGAGATTTTAAACCATTTTCTTTATTGCATCCGCTTTTTTTGCCACCAAAGCTTATTGCAACTTATCTCTCATAGAAGCGTACAGTTTCGCGCTCCACTCTGCATGGCTAAGATCACGAAGGTGATCTTCCCTTGTGTCAGTGAAAATGAAAAGCCTTGACTGCGACCAAGGGGCCCGGTCATTTCTCTCTCCGGTGCCTTTCGGTCCTCCAGCGTTGCTCGACTTAGTGTAGCTAGCTGCTAGCATCGTCGCTATTGGAGTCTATGGCAATGCAGAGGAACCACGAAGCAGCTCCACCGCGCTAGGAATGAAAACGTGAGTAACTGCCTGGGTGCGAGAATTTTGAAATGCGACAACATTAGAAATGTCAAGAAGGGTAAAATTTTCCGGCGGCGTCGCCATCTGTGTGTGTAGCCTCCACCTACTAGTTGGCGTTCAGGGGAATTTAGCTCTCTCCACATGCCTATCATCCTTCCCCTTCGCCCTCATAACTTCCCCCCTCTCCACTTGTAAATGAAAGGAGAAAGACGCCGGACGCAGAATGACTCACCAATAAAAAAAATGGCTTTGAAAATGACTCAGACCACATCAGGCCTACCTGGAAAATATACTGCCTCCCGAAGAAATATGTATGCTAAAATGAGGCCTGCGGGAGCTATTCCTTCTGGCATTGCTCGGGTAGAGCAATCAGGGTATTACAAGCCCTACCGGCGGCTGTGTTTGAAGCAGCGTCTGCCAGTGGAGTGATGCATGGCTTAAGTGGAACCGCAGTGCGCTGGTACTGGTATGAAGACGGGCAGCTATCTAACAATGTGAAGCATTTTGCGTAGTTGCGTTTTCGGTATTGAAAAAAAACAGTTGCTCTAGATTTGGGAGTGAAAAACAATGCACTCAGATTTTGAACGGAATCGCCATTGGAATAAAATTACAACTGCAATAGACTGGGGAGTGAAAGCGAAATGCATTTCCAGCTCATCAATTCTATTGATGTTCCTAATTATTTTTGCTTGTAGATATCTTCCATCTGAAGTCCATTGAAAAGCATACGCAAGAAAATAAGTTATATGTAACGGGACGTTTTAATTGTGAACTTTTGTTGCCAGTGGGAGCACACTGCCCACTCGGCTGACAGATAAATGGGGGTCTGTTCGCTGAGCTCCCTACAGGGCCGAACACTTTCTGCAGCGAGTGTCAGTGAAGTTCATTGTTTCGCAACGCCCGAATGCCGCTAAATCAGAATATCAGTGGTTAACCCGACACTGTATATGCCCATGTGACAGGCGTGTAACTCTGCAAGCTTCATCGTTTCATGTAACCGCTCTAGCTCTATGAAATACTTGGAATCTGATATTTTCCTGCCATTCTTATGGTCCGGCCGTAAACCATTTCACTTCAGACAATTTTATAGTGTATTAATTGTTAACCTATGTTTAGAGTTCATTCTTCATCCACATAATATTGCTGACCGTGTTGATTACCGCTATATGGTTGGCAATGAGCGATTTAACATGAAACGCATTCTACATTTTCTTTTTTACCTTGGACATCAAATGAATGGAAACATCTTCCGTGCAATAATTTTTCCACATGTAATGAGACGCAATTTAAAAATTCCATTGCTAACAGTGTATGAAATAATGAACTGCCTTTTTTATTTTGCATATCATAAAAGGGCCAATTTTTATTGTGAACTGACTCCTCTCCGCTAGATTCGCCGCTCAGGGTATATAAATAAAATAGCTACAGCAAACAGCACGCAGGCTCAAAGTTTTTTTTTTGGCACCATAATTCGCAAAGTGCTGACACGTGCGAGTAATTTGTTCTCCAAAAAATCAAAATACTCTTAATAAGAATTTGATGTTCTCCATATTTTTAATTGCTTCCCTAATTGTTCCCTTCTTCACGTCAGATTTTCCTATATAATCTAAATAATATATTGCTAACAAATTTTAATAGTCATTATCAGTTTTGCAGAAAGTCTTTAAGATATTTCCGTAGCAGCCATCAAATGGCGTCCCGCTCTTCTCCTATACACTTACAGAATGGTTTTTCTCTCCACATGCCATCTTTCAGCCGTGGCATGTGGCAAGTGTAAGCAACACTACGCCAGCGAACGTTGGAACTACTTTTTCCGTGATAGAGCATATAATACTAACGCATTCGAAATCTCCAGAAGAATAAGGCGCCTGACATTAAACTAAGGCAAACCCACGGCGCCGAGTTTCAAGGTTGTGGGGTGCAGTTTAAAACTCAATGGAGAAATTCAACGGTTGGTCTCTTCATTCCTAGAAGGAAGCACATGTCGATAAAGGAAATTATTATAGATATACTTTCTTTTTGGGAAAGCTTTTCACGCAGATATTATGTAGAAGCGGCGCAAACTGCTGTGCAACGTTCTAGGCGAAAGGAGTACACGCTAACTACCCGCGTACAATTCTTCGTTCTGTTGGCTGCTGTTTTCGGAGCACAACTCGTACAAATAGCAGCAGTTTCCTTTCTTGTAGTGTATTCATATACCGTCTACACTAATATACTTCGTCTGCGATGTTTAGCACTCGGAGCTTAGATTCACCCGCATTCTCTAACGCGTGCGTTGAATCCGTGTGCTAAGTCCGTTGCCGCAGCACAGAATCATAGCCGCCCAGTGGGCGTTTGTACACAACTCTTAGTTTCATTACCGCGAGCGCACGACACAATGCGCGTGGTGTCGTCTTGAACGGGTTTTTTTTACTCTCATGCCTGCACACAACTGACGCTTATCAATCGAGCGCACAACTCTCCCGTGCATCCTGTGGCGCTATGGCTGGAAATAGGTTGGTGAACAACTCTTGCTTCACTAAGCTGGCAGCAGGTAGCTAAGCTAAGCCTTGCTACGCCGATGACCCAAAAGGCAGCCTTTTTACTTTCATTAGTATTTGAGAAGTTCCAATAGGTGGTCTTCGACGTTGATGTTGATGTTGCTGATGTTTATTTGCCAAAAATTAGTTACGTAGTGATAAACCTGTCCAGACAAGCACTGATGCTTTTGTGCTGAACAGGGCAGCACGGCAAAGTCGCGAGAGCAGATATACTACAAATTTCAAATTAACGCATAGCTATATTCTCTCAACACATCAGACACTTGCTGAAGAAAAACAAACAAAATACAAAAGAAGAAGGAAAACTAACAGTCAACTTTAGAATAGATAATTTAAAGGTTGATTTCATACAAACTTGCAGGTGGCGCCTATGAATACCAAGATTTTTGTTTCACCTTATGTCCTACATACAGAACTCTGATTAGTTGAGAACAAAGTGTACAGTCAGAACACGCACTCAGATTTAAATAATTAGGCTCTGAACCCATTGCTAAACTGGAGTCATTGCCTTACATGCAGGCACAGGTGCGACTTCAATAGGTAATTGATTAAAAGAGAATGGAATGTAATAAGCTCTGGTCCTTTTCCCGTAATATGAAGGCACTCTTGGTAAAACAAATCTTTCACTACGCGTAAGTTGCATTGTTTAGTGTCTGTAATTTTGAAAAAATTATAGAAGTTTTTATTTAAAACAATCGACACTAGAAACGTAAGTAAAGTCAAAATGCGTGATCTTTTAATTATTCCTATTAAAGTTAGGACGGAACATGTCGGGCGGAATGCGAAAGTGTACGCTTCCATGGCAGAGAAGTTACAATAAGCTGGTGTGCAAAAACAAAAAGAAATAAAAAAAATGTCGAAAATGTGGAAAATCTCCAAATTAAGTTCAAGTGAGTAATGCTTTTGAGGGATAACCTCCTCTTTGAGCTTATGCATCCGCAAGAACGCTATAAGTTGTGTTATTCGGGTTTGCTGTAAGTGTGTATACCTCGGAAACAGATTATTTTATAGACAGTCTGGGCACTCGATGTGCTTTTGCATACAGCAGCCACTGGGCGCTCATACTGACGGAAGACCTTTATTCAATATGTCTCTCTTCAACGGGAAGCTTTTTGAGGCGAGATTATCATGTGCGACGCCGCACGAAATACTATGCAACCTTTTGTTTGAGCGAAAGCGGTTGAGAAACATTATTTGCACACAATGCTTTCAATTAACAGCGCTATTTTTTCTCGCACCTTTCTTCATACATTGTACTCATCACTGAAATATTGTTTATTCACCAGCGTATAAATAGTGGCGCAGTTTCTGCGCTCATGGGTAGAGTCCCTGCTCGAAATTGAACGTTGTTTCTACTGCTGGTGCAGCGGATGCGTAAGTAGACTCGACGTGAAGATTGCTCCATTACTGTGCAGTCTGCACCCAACTGCCGCTGTATCTCCTGGGGGCAAAGCTTTAGCCTGCATCCTGTGCTGCTGATGCGAAAAATAGGTTGGTGCACACCTCTTGCGTAAACAAAACTCATGACTTCTGTGACCTGTGGAAAATGCTCTTCTAAATTCGTCACGTTCAGCCGGATGCAAAGGCCAACAAACTGGTGCGTCAAGCCGATGACACAGGTTATATATACACCTTTCGTCATTTATGTCTACCGCGCATGTAATGCGACGTGGACTTTGAAACATTTTTTCTTTCTCCATGTTTCCACAAGGATCGTTCAACTCCTGTATAGAAACAGAGAGCGATGCACTGCTTAGCCTTTTTATCGTGAGCAGAATTGTACCGACAGAACCGTATCTACAAGTTCCTGCATATTATTCCGGTCGTTGGGCTTGCTCTGTCGACCTACACTGAAAATTGGACTAATATGTTCATTGCACATCTTGGAAAGAAGAAACGTTCCCCTGATTTTGCGCAGTTCTGCACCCGTGTAAAACTGACTGCCTTTTCTGAGTAGTTTGCCCTTGGGATTATTCGCCCGAAGGTGCCGCTAACACCGCCCGTTTTTACCTGTAGGTGAGCATAAAGTAGAGTTCTTCACATACGCATGATCTTTAAGACACTTCGAGCATAAACAATGTAAAATTAGCAGAGTTGCACCGGCGAGCACTGTATGTGCACTGTCCCGCTTCTACCAAAATGCGTAATTTCCACTCATAACAAAGCAAACACAACGCTGCTGCAATGCCAAGAGGCTTCAGGGAAGAAGAAAAGGAAGCATCAGACGTAGTCAGCAATTAATTTTCCCAGCTTTATGAAAGCCTTCATTATTCATGCCCAAACGGCTACTTATAATTCAGGAAGAATTAATAGAACTATGTACTAGCGAGATAATCGCGCTTTGTCATTAGTTAGAGATTGGTCGCAAAGAAATTACCTGCGGTGGAATACCAAAAAAACTCACGCTAGTCTTTTTCGTTCTAAGAACAGAGAGGTAAGCCTCAAGGGCAAGATTCTTTTAGACTGTGAAGAGGCAAGCATTGTTAATGAAATTAAGGCTATTGGCTTAACATTCTCGGAAACTCCTACATGGAACAAGCATGTTGATGCTCTCTGCAACAAACTTAATAAGGTTTGCGCGATACTGAATAGACACTGCAACTTCTTGCCAACAGCAGTTATACGCTTCGTGCTAGCAATTATATGCAGTTATAACGCACTATTTTTGTCGACACTTAACTACTGCCATTCGTTCTGGACAACTGCATCGAAAGAAAACATAGAGAAGCTTAACATCTGTCAGAAACGCGGCTTGCGTGCTGTTGCTAATATTCCTTGTTATACACACACTTCTGATTACTTCTTGCGCTATAAGCTTCTTCCCATGAAATTCATTTACCCTTACAATCTAGCAAGTACATATCGCTCATTTATTTCGGCGTGTAATAACAACACCTTGAACTTGATAAACCTTCGTCCACGCGCTTACATTTACAATGCACGTCATACTGACGCATGGGTGGTGCTTCGCTGTCGTACAGAGTACGGTCGCCAGTCCATTTCTGATCATGCTGCTATTCTTCTAAATACCCTTGCGCTCAGCCATACCTACCCGGAAATGCTAATATCCGAAATACATGCATATTTCCGAATTCTCAACGTCTTATGATTTTCTTGTATACTTCTGTTTTGCACTTCGTGTTCTTGGTACCTTTTTTATTTGTGCTTTGTTTTGCTACAAAGTGCCTTCGAATTATAATAGCGTTAAGGTTTCGTTTTCCAGAATTTTAAATACTCAAGTTTATTAAACTGGATGTGTTTTAATCTGAATGTGTTTTAAATTGTATTATGTTTAAAACCTGATGTGTTTCAGAATGGCTATGTTTGTAATGTACTTCTAACTGCATGTGCCTTCATCTGGAGAATTTTGTTGTGAAAAGTGTTAATTTTAGATATGTGAAATGAAATGTGAATTTTAATCCGGCATAATGTCTACTAGCACTGGTGACGAACTGTGCACGGGGGTGGGGAGGGGGAGGGGGGGAGGGCTTTGTCAAGCCACAGTTATGTGGCTTATACCCGTCATCCCCTTTTCTCCTTGGGAGAAATAAAGTTGATTATTATAGGTTCCAAAAGATTCACCAGCATGCACACGTGCTAAGTTGAAAACCTGTGTAATGGCCAGGTGGCGCTAAGATAACTGCGATGCTTTTGAGCCTGAATGCACCTGATTATGATCAAGCTAAGTGAGCAAATGCAATACCCTGAAAGACATAAAGCATGACTAATGAGAAATGCAAACAATGCAACATCCCGTAGAACAAGGTGGCGGGTCCTACATGGGCAATGAGGGCTGGTGGCTGCCTGCAGTTAACCTACATGGGTCCCTCGTGGGTGCAGTGCTACCACAAAACGCTTGGGCTGCACACTTCATGCCTGAGTGGGACCCTCCTCGGCAATGCATGGGTTTAAACAGACTGAGCATCCACCTAAGTCCCAACGCAGATTTATGCGGACTAAGACGCGGTCTCTATTATAGTGAAGTGCGGGTAACCCCAAAAGGGGCTGCCAGTACATCACCGTGAGGGAGCCACGGCGGTTTTGTGTGGGCAAAGAGCTAGTATTCCCGCCTTCAACCTACACGGGTCTCACGTAGAAAACATAGGGGTTACGCTTTGGGCTTCACAGTGGCGAACCGTAGGCATCCAGTTACACACACCTAATAGTGCATCGAGATCAATATTTATTGTTTCTTCTAAAGCAGCCGTCTTTGGTTGGTTCCTTGCATCTTTCTTGACCATCATTTTGTTGTGCTGCTTAATAAAGTCTGACTTATGGGTATCCAGCATAAAGTTACGGCTGTATTCAAAGAGCATCTTCACCCCAGATTTGCATTTTGCCTCAAACAGCTTTACTTTATTTATTGAACTTATTGGTTACGCAGCTTTGAAATGATCGAGCCTCGTGTGTGGAGTTGCTGAGAAAGATCATAAGGGAGAAAAATACATTTTTTCACTAAGTGGACTGCCTTGAGCAGATTAATGCCAAGCAGTTCATATGCACATAACGGTAGTGTTTTCTACAAGTGGTGATTTTTTCACATGCAGGCCCAACCGTCTGCTGACAAAGCCACTGGCTGATATTATAACCTTCAAAAAGCATGTTGTCAACAAAACAGTACCAACAAAGCGCAAGCGATGGATGCCACCTGATTATTCGTTCGCCAACCACTGCAACTAGGCTTCGTGAAGAAAATTGCTGAAGATGCACAGCACTTAGTGTGATACAGGTACTCGACCAGCAAGCCAGCACCATCCTGCAAAGCGAGTGCGATTTCAGGCACCGAAGATTTGCATTCCTAGAAATATTTGACAGAAACAAGGAACCACTTTGAGCAGCTTGTCCCGCTAACAACAGCTGGGCGAGAGGAGATTTGCGTGAAAACTTTGGTCACGACGACAATCATTATGGGCCGCTAAAAGGACTAGTCGGCTAACGGCATACAATTTCAAAAGAATTCTCTGCTGCACAAAGCCCGAAAGAGTTGTTAAGGATATTCTGTATCCACGAAGAAAAGCACTCCCACATGACGACCCAAGTATGTATGGACCGCAGAATGAAGAAGGAGCAGTACTGCAGTACATTCATATAATGCAACTGTACGACAAAGATGTCAAAGTGAGCAAGACGGGCCTCCATGTCCATGAAAAATATTCTTTCATCGCTACATCACCAGGCCGTCTTTTGATGGATGGAGGGATAGGTGGACTTGTCGAGGTGAAATGCCCTTCATCAAAAGCTGGACAAAAAGTTGCTCAATGCATACTCTGACAAAGCATTCAGTGCTGAAGTTATTAAGGGGGTAATGCACCCAAAGCCTTCACATGCATACTTTTATCAGATGCGGGGACAACTTGGTGTCACCAGCAAACCGTGGTGCGACTTTGTGCCGCGGACTGGCCACCCTGAACTCGAGCGGTCCATATCAGTTCAGAGGATTTATTTCTATAGTCAAGTGTGGGATGAATTTCTGCAAGGACTACTTTATTTTTACAGAGCCCAGGGTGTTTTTACACATTAGGCGCTGGCTACGTAAAATTTCAAAAGTTCAGGGAAAGGTTCACATTGTTGATGAGCAGAATGAGCCACTGAAGCTGAAACTTATAACGCTTAAATAAATATTCTTGCTGCCTCCATCGCGCGGTGCTAAATGCAACATGTCTGAGTGTACTGAATTTTATACGCCACCTATACTTTCAAATATTACACTTGCAATAGACATGACACTACAAAAAGTGCAAAATCATATTTTACTTATAACGTGCATTTAAACTGCTTCTTGACAGCAAATCTTCACACACAAATGACTCACTTTATTGAGCAGGGCCAACATAAGGAAGTGATATCAGCGGTTTCAACCTTCATGCGCTATTTCAAAAGCGTCAACATGAACACAAGCGTTAGGTAACCACCAAAATGAACATTTAAACTGATGTCCTTGCGAACAGTCTATAGTTTTGTACTGGTGATCTACTCAGAGTCTGATTGTTCTTCATCTCTTTTGGTATCCAACAATGGTCCTCGGAAGTTTGACAGCCGCACACAGGTAGCAAAAATTTGGTCTGCTATATCGAGCATGTTGGTAGGGAATGGTTTGTCCAGTATGTGATACTCTGATTCTTCGTATCACTTTCTCAATGTGCACTGTTGCATTTGCCACTTGTTTTGTTTCTCGAGCATCATTGGCACACATCTGAGGCTTCCCAGGGATGCGAAATGGGAGCATATAGAGGTCAACATGAGGAGGAAGCAGGTCAGTAACTTTGAACCCTTTGTCCGCCATTACCCCATCACCTGGCTCTAACGGATCTAGAACTCCACTCTCCTCAACAATAGATCTGTCACTCGTACCTCCACCAAACAGGGGTGATAAAGAGCTGATGTAACAGTCTGGTGTGGCCCCCAACAAACACTTCATAGTGTTTGCAAATTTGTAGTTTGAAAAGGCATATCGTTACGCATTTAAACCTGAGGGCTTCTGGATGAGCACTTAAGTTGTAACCAGAATAATCCGTGTGTTCGGATACTGCCAACAATCAGGTGGCATATGTTGCTGCACCTCAGCAAGTGATGGAAAGCTTGCTACAGGAGCCAGATCTTTGTCCTGCACGAGTATCCATTCTGTGAAAAAGCGACTAAAGGTAGGCATGGAAACAGCGAAATTTCCTTTGTTGTCATGCCTGTTCGCAGTCGTACTAGAACCATAAACATTTGTTCTGCCAGAGAACGAAAATTTCGTTTCTCACTTCTGGCAAGCTTTGGGTTTCTTTCTATCACAAAATTTAGAATATTATTTAAAAAAGGTACAGATGGCAGCCCAGTATAATACAGCATGTCCTGTGGTGTTTTCATGTTCTCAAGGCACAACATTCTTGACTTCAGTTCATAATAACATGTCTACCACTGACCAATACTTTCTTCAGTTGCTTTGAGGTATGAATGAAGTTTACCGTTTTTCTCTTTTTCGTTAGCTAAAAGCGATTCCAGTTCTTCATTTTGTCGAAGCAGATCTTCATTCTGGCACTTCTCTGCTGAGGAATCATCAGTAATGACAGCGACTGCTGTGTGATCTCCAGTGACACCATCTTGAGCCATAGCTTGCGTCTGATCGCTGTCGTGCAGTATGGTGCTCAGTGTAGGGGCCCCACCACTCAGACCAAAACTCGCGGTTACGGCGTTTCTTTTCTTCGACCTTTCGAAGCGGGTGGTGGTGGTGGTGAAAACTTTTAATTACTGAAATAGAGTTTGGGAGCCACAGAGTGGCCCCGCTACATGGTCGGCATCCCTAGTCCGGGACACCGCATGACAATGCCCCGTCTCTAGCCCGTTTCACCAGAGCCCTTTGGGACTCAAGCGAGGAGCTGTTGAGAAGGGCAGTCTCCCATGCCTCTCTGGAATGGGTAGGGGAAGGGGGGAGGTGGGGATTTTGAGTACATGCCCACACCATGTGGAAGATATCACAGGTCTCCCCACAGTGTGGGCATCGCCCATCCGTGTTAGGATCGTAATGCTTTAAGATTGCAGGGCGGCAGCACCGACGCGGCTAGCATTCTTGTGTTTGAAGAGCGATGCCACGTAAGCGGGATGGCCCACGAAGCGAGAAGGCAGCATTGCAAAAAATAATAAACGTAAGTGAAATCCACGTCAACGTGACCTTTTTCAGAACTGTGCAGTTTCGTTACTCAAATCCCTGCAGTTTCAGGAACAACAAATGGGAAACAAATGGATTGAAAGCCCGATCGGAGCACATATACTCCGTTTCATACATCATGTGCAACGCTGTGAAAGCTACGGAAGTAGTCCGCAGAAAAAAATAAAGAGAGGTGTATCACTCCGCGCTGCCGTGGGGAGAAAGACAAAGACGGCGTTCCGAACGGTCGCGTTTTTGATGCTCTCCGCAGAAATGGATAAATCGGCCCTAGGCCGAGGTACTGTTGCGGCTTCTGCTGCCAGTAATACTTACCGTACTGTTCTTCCCCGTCTGCCTGCTGGTAAGCTGGTTTTTAACTCCGTATTTCTGCATGCGGACCTTGCTGGCCGTCCCTATCGTGCCCAGGACTTCAGAGATGCCTTACGGGGTGTTATTGACCTCTGTGACATCAGCTCTATCGGACAGTTTCAGATGTCTCACGTATGGATGATAACATGCAAGACAGCGTTAGCGAAAGCTAAGCTCGTGAGCACTCAGGAGTTACAAGTGAAAAACCGCCGTTGTCTAGTGATTGACCCGGAACCGAAGACAGTAAAGCTCAAGTTACTTTGGCTCCCTGAACATCTTGAAGATTTTTACATTCGGGACGCCCTTCGCGCTTGCGGAACGATTACGTCCATCACAGTGGAGCACTGGAGGGTTCCAGAAATGGAGAGCATGCGCACCTTCAATCGAGACGTTGCCTTGACTCTTGCTGATGGCGTCACTGTCAACGACGTCCCTCACATGTTGACAATTTGCGGTGTACAATGTCTGGTTTTAGTGTCAGGAAGGCCACCACTGTGTCTCCGTTGCCACAAGGTTGCCCATATACGCCGTCATTGCCGCACTCCTCGGTGTGATGATTGTCGGCGTTTCGGCCATACTACAGAGGAGTGCGTAGTGTCGTATGCTGATAAGCTACGCGGTGGCACCCGTGCCATGGACGACGCATTGCAGGAGCACTTGATGGACGCAACAGAAGTTTTGGATGCTGCTGGTGGCACGCCAGCCGTTGCGCCTATTGACTCAGCGACTACTGACCCGCTGTCTGGCCCCGTTCCTGCTGTGCAGCATGAGCCTACCCAGCCTTCACAGATGGAGCAGCTGTCTGCAGATGACGAGCGTCGGTGCCTGGCGGAGCAGGCTCCAGCTATGTGTAGTGTCTGTGATGGCACTCTTGGCGCACGTGCCTGTGCTCTGCGTGGGCCAGAGGAAGACAAGGACGACGGTTTGGGTCCGGCGCCGAGTGCCTGCACTGCTACATCTTCTGAGGCTCCTGCTGGATGTGCCACACAGGTAACAGAGTGCCAACCTGGCACTTCACTCCCCGACGGCAACTGTGATGCCGATGAGCAAATTTTAAGTGTGGCCTCGAAGCGCGGTGTGTCGCCGAGTTCTGCCTCCTCTGAGGAGGACAGTGTCCCCGCCAAGCACAAGTCCCGCCGTCGAAAGTCAAAGAATAAGAAACCTCCTCGGCGCTCCAGATCAAGGAGAAAGGGCGTCAACTCTAGGGAGGTCTCACCTTCCGGAGTGATGCCCCCAGACGCCGTGGATGACTGATTGAAGCTCAAGTTAGCCACCATGGCGTCTAACCAGCAGTTGACTGTCGCAACACTCAACATATGTGGACTCCGTTCAAGGCAGAAACAGGTACAGTTACGCCGATTGCTTTGGGGCAATCGGCTAGACAATGTCGCTATTCCAGAAACTAAGATAGAAAGTGAAGTGAATACAGAGATAGCCCTGCAACCTTTCCTAACAGATTACAACGTCTGTGTGTCGCACTCAGTGGGTCTTTCGGCAGGTTGCTTTCTTTTCTTAAAGAAGAGTCTACTTATTTCTGACTTTAAGTACCAGGTTGACATAGAAGGGCGTCTGATATGTTGTGACTTTCGACAGCATGGCGAGTCGTGGAGGGTTATCAATGTGTATGCTTCAAATAATCCGGTGCAACGAGCAGTTTTTTTTCATGCCATTGAAACTCTCCTAGGATGTGATCGTTATGTCGTTTTCATGGGTGAGTTCCACTGTGTGTGCGACCCACGCGAACGCACAGGTCCTAACCAAAACGCCGATAAGAGCTCTGGTATATTATTGTCTATTACCGAAAACGCAGGTTTAATTGATGCGGGATTGCCATCCGCCTTCACATACATCAGAGGAGCCTCACATTCACGCCTTGATCGCATTTACGTTTCCGTAGATCTCCTTAAACGGCACATTTCATGTGATGTCAAGCCTGTTTCTTTCTCAGATCATGCTATGGTCATTGCGCGGATTGGAGAATGCGCCCGTCCCAAATTTCAGCCGCAGTGGGAACTGTGGAAGCTTAATTCCGAGCTTCTAAATGATGAGCATTTTCAGCAGCGGGTGATGACCGCTTTGGAATCTTGCTTGGTCATGGATGTCACATTATTTGAAGCTTGGGAGATGTTTAAGCTAGAAGTTCGTAGCATAGCTATTGAGATCGGCTCCGTGAAGTCTTATCTTAAGCATGGTGAGGAGAAACGGTTACTTCAGAGTCTTTATAATCTGCATGCGCTTGAATGTGAGGCTCCTCGCTTGTACACAGAGGAAATTGGTGCTGTTAAGTGCAACCTTCAGAAGTTTGATGCAGAACGCTATCGTGCGGCCCGTGTACGATCCCGCAGCAACCGTGCTCTGCACTCTGAGCAGTCTACTAGACAGGCCTTGCTCGATGAGCGTCGTCACGTGGCTGCCAAGCGAATTTCTGAGCTCTACTGTGGTGGTGCCCTGGTCACAAGTACAGATGTCATAGTTACCGAGTTTGAAAACCACTATAGCTCTCTGTTTGCTGCCACGTCTAGCACTGCCGATGATGATCATACAGCGCGATTGGTGTCCATGATTAACCCACTCAATGAGGATGAGTGCAAGGCAATAAGTGGCTCTTTAAGCTTGGGTGAATTGCAAGATGCAATTGATCAATTGCCGCTCTCGAAAACTCCGGGGCCTGACGGCATCTCAGGAGAATTTTACAAGGCATTTAAATCCGTTCTAGCCCCTCCAACTTTTTGAGACAAGTATTGATGTTGAATTTCTGCCTCAGTCATTTACGAAAAGTCATATTGTTTTTATACTAAAAACCGAGGATAAGGAAAAACTTCGATTTGTAGATGGCTGCAGACCAATCACGCTTTCTAATGTAGATTATAAGGTTTTTGCTAAAGTACTGTCAAATCGGATGCAGCTTGCAATGTCTACTTTGATTGGGCCTCATCAAGCATGTGGCTTGCGGGGACGATCAATACAATCTAACCTGCATGTAGCACGTACGGTGTTGCAGTATTGCAGTGACGCTCAAGAACAATTCAATCTCGGTTGAATGCTTTCTACTGGCATACGCCTTTGTTACAAATCCGGTACCACGCGCTTGATTGTTAACGGCTGTCTCTCGCAACCAGTCCCAATTCAGTCTTCGGTGAAACAAGGGTGCCCACTGTCTCCGCTCCTGTTCGCATTATACTTGGAGCCACTTTGCATAAGTGTTATAAACAGTAGAGCTGTCAATGGTTTCCGAATAATGGGCCACGAACTGAAGGTATTGGCTTATGCAGATGACCTTGCGTTTTTTGTACTGATAAGCCAAGCATCGATGAGGTTATTCGTTTAACGGAGGAAGTGAGTGTCAGGAAGTCGGATTAATCGCTCTACGAGTTGCGGTCTTTGGTTTGGTAGCTGGGGTTCGACACCTGCTGAATATGCTGGTATAACATGGACATGCAGGCCACCAAAGTACCTTGGCGTCCCTTTGAGTGCCTATAAGCATAGCGCACATTATTGGAAAGACCGCGTGTCAACTCTTCAGCGCTATGCTCAAACGTTTGTCCCCCATGGCCTCTCAATTTTTGGCAGGGCGACCGCCTGTAATCTGTTTCTCGCCACTAAAATATATTATGTACTGCAAATTATTCATTGCGCAAGACTTCCTATCCAGCGTTTTCACAGGGTTTTCGCTACTTTTGTGTGGGATTCGTCTTTTGAATCCATGAGGCGTGATAACCTTTTTCGGCCTGCAAGCGCTAGCGGCCTTGGTCTACTTCACCTGTATGTCCGACAGATAGTGTCACGTTTCATGTTTTTCCGTGACACTACACACCCAATAGTACGTTCATTCCTGCAAGCAAATTTAGTTCATGTTTTATCCAACCTCATTGTGTCTTCCAATGTTTGTGACCGTCCGTGTTTGTGGGGCATAATGCAAGAGGCGTATTTGGCTGTCCGTTTCCTAGTTGTTCGTTTTTCTCCTGAGTTCCTTTTTTAGTGTCGAGGAAAAAGTTGTATAAGGATTTGATTAGTATGCTCTTCCCTCCGCCCATGTACCGCTCTCTGTATTTTGGTTTACCGGGGCATGACGTACTCAAAAGAGTACGTAAGATGCCAGTCTCGCCGTGTACAAAGACCTTTTTCTTTAAGTTACACACCGGTACGTTGCCCGTTAGAACATGGTTACAGAAAAAGAGCATTTTTGTGTCTACCGTTAATTGCCGCCTTTGTGATGAAGCAGAAACAATTGAGCATTGTTTCATCAGTTGCAAAGATGCAGTACTCTCTGGGATATCCTGCAACGCACATTTAAAAAAAAATTCATCTGACTCCACATTCTGTTCGCTATCTCACTGCGCTGCCATTTGTTGATGAACCCCTGGACATGTTCTTTCTGATTGGACTGCACAGCCCCTGAAAAACCCGCATGATGGACAGACACTGTGAACCTGTTGTGTCTACAAAGGATCACTTCAGTCGAATGGTTGTTCATCTAAGAGACGTGTATGCCCAGACTGAGTACGAACCGGAGTGGCACTCACTATTAGTGATGTGCTCTGCATTGCCCCTTTTCTAGTGCATGGTCTTTTCAATATGTATTTTTTACCACTGTTTTCATAATGGCTTGTATATAGTTCATGTACAAAGAACATTAGATCACTGTAATAAATACCATGTTGAAGAAAAAAAATTGTTTTGTGGCCGTGTGGTCTAACGCGTCGCTCCGGAGAGTCGACAGGCAATGGATGTGCGGGGGTTCGAATCCCGCATAGTGAAACTTTTTTTTTCGCACATTTTTTTTTCATCGGAAGTTGAATTTCGCGTGAATTGAATGAGAAAACTCGTTTTGTTCAGAATCGCTTGAATTTTATGGCGTGTTCTGAAATGAACTGCATGCATCTGTTTGGTTTGGTTTGGTTTATGGGGTTTAACGTCCCAAAGCGACTAAGGCTATGAGAGACGCCGTAGTGGAGGGCTCCGGAAATTTCGACCACCTGGGGTTCTTTAACGTGCACTGACATCGCACAGTACACGGGCCTCTAGAATTTCTGCTCCAAAGAAATTCCAGCCGCCGCGGCCGGGATCGAACCCGCGTCTTTCGGGTCAGCAGCCCAGCACCATAACCGCTGAGCCACCGCGGCGGCGCATGCATCTGTTCATTTGATGCATACCGCGTTAATGTGAGCTGTCCGAAATTCGTTGTCAATGAGCTCGCACCGGCTTTTGGTCACCAGTAGCGGTTTTCTTCCCGACTCTGCAGCATTGTGACTATACTTTTTAGATGCAAGCGAAAGGTTTGTGCGAAAGATGACGTTCATTCGTCGGGTTTAATTAATTAGCACAGTGGTGAGTGCTCCGCCGTGGCCCGATTAACAAGTGGCCGTCTGCAACTTTCGGGTCAAATTATTTTTACACACACCACCTCGATATGGCCTGTTTTCCCGTGTTAAGTCTTAAATTGAGAACATAGTGTTGATTCACACATCGAGAGAAAATAGTACTGCCTCAGGATTTGGATTTTTTGTCGAGCACAAATGTATATGAAGGCAATACAGAGGCAAGTCAGCTTGTCTCGATTCCCTTGCTCTCCTAGAAGAGCAGAAGCTGCTCAGGCACGATTTCATGCAGCCAGGTAAAAAAGAGTTCCAAGCTGTGGGAGCGTCAAGTAAGAATGCAAAAAAAGTTGTACAACGCTAGGTAAAAAGATTTCGAAAGAGCAAACAATAAATGAGACAGGACAATAAAAAATGCTGACCCCGCAGTGCTTGCGAGAAATGGTTTATTCTGGAAACATCCAGTGGTGCTTTTTCAAGAGCCACGCTATGATATGGAGCATTGTCCATGACGATAATGCTATTGGCCGGAATGTTCGGCAAAAACTTGTCGGTGAATCGCTTCTCAAAGTAGTTGCCATCCATCTCAGAGTGGTAGTCAGCGTGGTTGCCCTTTTTTGCTCTGAAGAAGTCAGCAGCGTCTTTCACGAATTCTGTTTCACTGCTCCCACCATGTACAAGGATCAAACGGGCCCATTTGCCCGAAGGCGCAGCCAATCCCGTTGTTAAACCTTTCAGGAAGGCATCCCGAGATGACTTTACAGTCTTGTCATGCCAGATGTATTCTTTTGTGTGCCTTGCGTTGACCCAGGTTTCATCTAGGTAGACGATGCACCTGTAAATGCAAAACAACCGAGCACACGAGTCAATGCTTGTAAGTAAACAAACACGCTGCAGCATGTAAGTAGGCAATGCACTGTAACAAACGCACTGCTGACCCCTGTCTCACAAACAGCCGCTCAAAGACACTCGAGAAAAAGAATTATCTCAGCTTAATTGCTCCCTTGTTCCGGCTTATATTACACGCCCAGGCGGCATTTGGTAGCCAGTTTGTATTCACTGTATGTTTGAATGGGGTACTTGACTAATTCGGCGTTAGAAATCTCTTCACTCGCGGTGACTGCGAACAAAAATTGCCAACGTTCGCAGCAGTGGCCCCAGTAACTCGCACCACCGGAGCAACGGGCAGTGTACAGTGGATGTCCATTTGTTCCTACCCTGACGACGAGATGGCACCACCCATTGCAGTGCTAGATTTTTGGCAGTTTTGCTGCTTTTGCTTGCCGCACCAATTGCGATTTAGCGATTTAATCTGACCATGCAGACTCGTGCTCTACCGAAACGTAGCGCAAAACTGGTCGTGAAACATCACCACTACTCAAAAGGGCGGCAACAGCAACGTGTTTAAGACGATTTCTTCTAAATGTGTTATCCTGAAGCAACACTCACTGTTCCGACTACGAAGTTGCAAAGCTAACATCAAGCTCTATGTGAAGCCAGTCTAAACGTGCTGCATAAGAAAATAAGCAAGGAACGACCCGTACCTGCCCTGTCCTCGGAATTCCTTGATCGCCCGCAGGTATACCTGCGACGCCAGGCAATGATGTCACTTCGCACGATCAGTGCAAGATTCCGTTTTCTTTTATGAAATGTGAAGCCGATGTGCTTCATCAACCTCCACAATGTGGTTTTCTTGAAGTTCGGCAGGTCGTCGTCCTCATTGCCAGCCTTTAGCACACTGCGCAGTGTTGGGACTTCCCTGTTCGCGTACGTACTGTGCACTTTTAGACGGATGGCATGGACTGTGAAGCTGTCATTCTTGACTATTCGCGAGCTTGAAATCTTCACGTCGCGAAGTCTTTTCTTCGGAGACGCCACAGGCCCGCACAGACGCTCCGCCTTGATTTTGGCAACGCTACGGGGAGATACTCCGGTGTCCTCGCTCACAGCACTCAATACTTCCCGAACAGACTTCTCCGGAAAACGGATCCTGGTGCGGCAGAACACGTTCGCAATTACTTGCTTGGCGTGCACGAACCTTCGGGAAAATGCGTACAGGAGAGCTGGCCGCGGCCGCTGAGCTGGACGCCATTTTCTCAAAAGTAAAAGTGAGGCGGACGGAAAGAGTTAACACGGCGTCCAGCGGGGACAGCGAAAACTTGAAATGGAAAAAGACGACAAACGCAAAATACAAAATCACAGATCTCGACCGATTCGCTCGCAATAACATCGTTTTTTGTCACGCTGATGACAAATTTATTATCCAAGAAGCCTGTCGGCAAAGCTTTTGTTATTTTTAGCTCACCACAAGCAATGCACTATTTTCTGTCACGGATGCAGACTGCGCAAAAAAGAGCCCTAGCTTTGACAGCGTTGCACATGATGTATGAAACGGAGTATAGTCGAGCGCGCTCGTTATCTGATAACAAGCTGTGCCAGGGCTGCTGACGATCTCGCGACGTGACACAGCGCTGTGGAAACGCTTACTGACAGGCGTATTCGGCTGGCTCGCGAGCGCACAAGAGTTCCGCTGAGGAGCTATCGTCGTCGTTTCTGCGAACGCTCTCGCCGTGGCCGCGCCCTCCCCTCGAGACAGGCTGTACCACGGCGCGCACACCTTCCTGCTGGCCTATTACATTCCTTTTATTTTCACTCTGTCTTAAGGCTCACTTCTATTCGCATGCGGCACTGATATTAAAGTTGCAGAGAAAGATCTGCGCGAACGAGTCACGGACGGCGAATAGGCAAAGACGCACACAAACGCGGCTCAGTCTCTGCCTCTTCGCCATTGGTTCCTCGTTCGGGCAGTTCTTTGGGTCTATATGAACCAACTAGAACGACAAGTAAGTTATCCCCGGTGTGCTAGCAAACAGGCTCGCGCAGTTTCCGCTTATTTTTTCCTACAGCCACTTCTGCTACACTACCATATAAGCAACAGAGCCGTCGCGCCCTGTGTTTCGTGCTCAGCTTCTTAGAAAACTTAGTGCAAGAAAAAAGAAAAGGCGCTTTTACCTGTCATAAAATGTACTCTGCACACACGCGAGTTGGCTGTTGGCTGCCACGGCGATCCATCGACATTCACACGGCACATTGCATGCACCCGCTTTGTCCTTTTGGCTCCATGCAGTGATGCCGCAGGGAACCTAAACAATCGTACATTTCCTGGCTTTTTGCATGAATTAAAGCATCCCACGGCGGCGCATCGCTGAGGCATCTCGCCAGCGATTTCAGCAGGCAAGCGAAGAGCAGAGTTTGCTACAGCTACGCAGCAGCGAAGACAAAACCACCCGCACCACTCAACTCACCGACGAACCCCCAAAAAACATGGCGGTCGCACGCTTCCCGCAGTGCATTTCGCGCGCATGCGCAGAGTGCCACCATGAAAAAGGTCCATTATGGAATTTTTTCGGACTGACGACAGGCGACGCCGGGATTTGAGCTCAACGAGCTCATTAAGATGTCGATTAATACCTGCGACTGTCCAATAGACCTCGCCCGGCCTTCATCACAGCTCTGTTTCTGGTCCAATGGGCAAAAGATACCACGCACAGAGCGGAATATAACCTGGAGAAAAATGAATATGACGTTTAGGAGTTGGCGCCTCCAATCGGGAGAAGAAATGGGGTGAGGGAGCGATTGTCCCAAGCAAAACCGATTCAGAAGCGAAATTGGAGGGTTTTGCCTGTGGGCCTGGTATGGGTTAGCCCACGTGGGCCCGGCAAGGCCTAGGCCAGGTGAGACCCTGCTGCACTGCCACCTTAGCCCCTCTGCATGTACCCTCTGAGAAGCCCATTACTTCCAACCTGGGTCTCACAAGGGACCGAGGAAAGCCCCCTTTGTCGCTTTTATGCATGCAGACCATAGGAGTCCCCTGCCGGTCCTATGTAGCAAGCCCACTGGGCTGCCCTTGTGGGTCCCGCACGATGCCGAGTTGCAAATCCCGCACATATCTCATGTCAGGCCACGATGAGCAACCCATGCCGGGCCCACAAAGGCCCGCCATTCAAAGCCCATTTGTGCTACTGGGGTTACGCTGTTACGCCACGGCGAGATCCAACATTCTGCGTGACAGCGATACCATCCGTCGGCACTGATATGACGAAAGAACGAACAGATGCCGGGCGTACATGAAATATCAAATGATGGCCGCTGAATAGGAAAACCATTGGCGAACTCCGCTTCTGCACCATCTCGCACTTGAACAAATTCAGTGCAAACAAGGGCCAGACGCCACGGCCGGTGTTGTGACGCGCTGGAAGTAGCACGCCTTTTGACCAGTGAATATTTTAAGGGGACGGAGCCCCTATAAAGATGTAGCGAACCGCAGGCGGAACCACTATAGCTACGAATGGCAGATGAGCAGGAGCGAAGCGTAACGCGATTCGTGCTATTGTGCTCCATCTATTTGGATGCAGATGTTAGCTAAGACATTTCCATAACAGTGACCATTGGCGAGTCTGCCTACAAGACGTCGTTACCTACTTCCAAACTCGCCGACGATCATCCGGCTCCACCTAATGAATTCAATTTCGACCTGTACAGACAGCAATATCATTCATCTGTTTTTGACACTAGCACAAATTTGCAGCTGCCTTTTGGCATCAAGGCTTTGCTTAAAGATTCGCTAGAGACCGTTTTGAATCTACAGGAGCGGTGAGTGACACATAGTTAACGGAGGGGGGGGGGGGGGACCTAGTTAATGTGAAGGGGGAGAAGGGAAGTGGATGTGTTAAAATGGGGGAGGTTTAAGCTTACGGGGCTGTGCAGGGCTTGGCCTGGTGGCACACCCAGCTCGACTTGTAATTCACTAAGTCCGATATCAAAATCTCACAATCTGCCTTCTATACTCAGATTCCTGGGTACCCTTTCAGCTTTCATCAGTCTCCTTATCAGCCTTTCCCAGTAAAATATTGTGACTGCCTCTTCCTTATAAACTTTTCGTTGAAGTAGCACTTCAGAAAGGGAAACGCCCAGGCAGAATGGGAGAGACGAAATGAAAGCGCGCTGATTCTGGTGCCGGCAGCCATTCCGGGGAATGCGACGTATGAAGGACGAAGTAGGAAAGCTGCGAAGGACTCTAGGTGAAATTAAAAATGAAAATGAACAGCTTTCAAGAACAGAATTTGAAGGAAGGGCTAGTGGCCTTCCTCCTAAGCAGCAGCTTGCTGTCAGAACTTCTTTTGAGGCTGCCAAACGCAAGTCAACGAAAGGGATGGCATATTCCAATGAGCGGCTACATGAATGCATTCTGATGCGAATGAAGAGCACTAAGTTGTATGAACATATATGACAACACAACATCCCGCCTCTTCCAGGTACAACACGCTTACAAAAGCGCATCCAAAGCTTCAAGACTCGATTTGGTTTGAATCCAAATATATTTAATGCTTTATTCGAGAAGTCGCATCATATGGATGAACTCTCACGCAGAGGAGGTAGCGTATTTGATGAAATGAAGATCTCCAAGCACCTTGACGTGCAATCAACTGGTGAGTGATTTGTAAACCTTACCTACACCCTGAAGTGAGCTTTAAATGCAATATGTGTCAACTGTGCCTTTGTGTACGTTACTTGCATTTTTTCAGGTGAGCTGGAAGGATTCGTTGATCTTGCCCAGTTCACGCCCGATTTCCAAAAAGACCAACTCTCTGACCATAGCATGGTAGGTCTCTTGCAGCCTTTCCAGGGTTATTTATTTTTATAGCGTATAGGTCAGTTTCCTCGCATTACTGGTAAACCACTGCGTTTGAGGAAAAAGTAAATTTAATATTTTATCTCTTTAGGCAAGTGGACACAAGTCCTTGGGACTTTTGCATCATGTGGCAATGTCAAGGCGTATACCTTAGACAAGATCATCATTGAGGCGACAGTTCTCTGTGAGAGGTCTGGATTCTTCGTTTATTATGCCACGTGCGAGGGAGCAAGCTGGCATACATCAATGTGGAGCTGAACTGGATTCAATTGCAAATATTTGTTGTCTTAAGATCATTTGGGTGGTTATGGCGTTAAGGTTGTTCAAAGCATTTGCTTAAAGCGCTGCCTCATTTCCTTGAAGGGGCGAGCAGAGGCACATGGTGCAGAGCGCCACATCCTGCCAGCTCAACACGCCGTCTCCCCTTTCTCTCAGATTTGCCCCATCTAGTTAAAAATGTGCGAAATGCATTTCAAGGCAAAGGGTTCAACACACCTGAAGGTCGGGTGCATGTTCAACTGATTCGAGAAGCTTGGAAAATGGACAACCAGAGTGTTACGCTTAAAGCCATACAGTAGATCAAAGCATGCGCCTGAATTCCAGTTCTTTTTGAGGAAATGAGATTTTCTGCAGCATTCCAGCTATTTCGTGATGACATAATTAGAGGTCTTTTTATTTACTGCACCTAGTTAGAACGCTCTTGTGACTTCGTGGAAGAAACTGAATTTTTAGTAGAAAGAATGAATAAGCTTATCAGGATAATGACGGCGCGTGGGCCAAAAGCAGCTTTATACCCGCAGTAACCAAACTTCGCATTTCTAAAAGAGTACCTTGAACACCTCACAGATTGAGAAAATCATTCACAGGCCACAATCTTCGGGTTTTTGGTTAACAGCGGAGCAGAGAGACTTCGTGTCTCAATTCAGAGCACACTTAGCTTAGTTACATATCTCAGCACACTTGGTTTTAATTATCTGATGACTGCAAACTTTAGCCAGGACAGGCTTGAAAGCGTATTAGCATCGTTCGGCAATCATGCGGAAATAATGACCATCCGAATGCCGCTCAGTTTTGGCAAGTGTTAGTGCACTCGCATTCTACAATCTTGCGAAACCACCGCCATCGGGAAACTATGCAACAGAAGTGGTCACTTCCTTAGTTTCAGTGCCTAAGAAACAGCCGTGCAGTGAGAATATGCTGGGCATTCTCGACAGCCTTATTTATAAAGGAGTGCTCAATGATGCGGAAACTGCGTTCGTCTCTGGTGCTCTACGTACAAGTATTAAGTCTGACCACAGCGCCTGTGTGACAGGAAAAAACCAGGAGACGTTAATTTAATATATCTCGGGCTACATAGCTAGAAAAGCACTACATAGAAAAGTGCATAGAGCGTGCGTCAGCCTTGACGTCAGAAAAAGTAGTGTACAGAAAATGATCAGGCTGCAGCTTTCACTGCAAACTTTGATAATGATAGCTTACCCTATCTGTCTGGCCCCTCAAAGGTAATTATCACCGTCCTTGAAGACAGCTTCAGCACCTATTATAGTCTGAATAAATTGCACGAGAAGAGCATCGTTGACTTCGCTGATTTTTTCCGTACCTGGCCTGTGTGAAACGTGCACGTGAAATTGTTTATTGCATAAATAAATTCTATATTCTGCTTCGCCTGCGCTTCTACACGAAGTCTATCAATGTTGAGAGGGCAGCCAAGAAAGAGCAGCTGTAGCTGCTGAAGATGAGAAGATGCCATTAGGTGGCGCAAACAAATATGTGGGCAGCCTGAGTGCAAAATGATGGAAATAAATATTGTGAGACAGGAGACAGAGCGCAGGATGGAGCGAGCTGTAATGGCACCCGCAAGTATGGCGACCAACCCTTCGAAGAAGAAGATGAGCGATGATGATGGATATGTACAGATGAAGACGAAGGTCGCATGTTGTGCTTACACTTTCTCCCCTCGCGTACGAAAGCGACCGGCCCGGGCGCAGATTAGAGCACAGTAGGGCGACGGGCAAAGGGTTTGAGGCGGGAAACATGAACAATCTCGGCACCTCGGCAACGACGATCATTAACAGGATGAACAGGGGCAACGCGATAGTTCACCGGGGACGTTTGTTCGAGTACAGTATACGGACCAATATAACGGCTCAAAAATTTTTCACACAATCCCGGGGTACGCACTGGAGTCCACAGCAGTACCTCATCACCAGGTGAAAAAATATGGCACGGTGGGAGAGATCATAGGTGTTTTTCCGGGAGGCTTGGGAGGCGTCGGTATTCAGGCGGGCAATGGCACGGCAGTAGGTAAGACGAGAAGTAAACTGTTCGTGAGAGAGTCTGGAAGAGGTTGAGGGGGCGGAGAAGGAAGACGCTTCGAGGGTGAAGGTAGGTTGACGTCCATACACAAGGAAGAATGGGGAGAAGTTGGTGGTTCTTTGCACGGCACTATTGTATGCAAAGGTAACGAAGGGAAGCATGGTGTCCCAGTTGGTGTGGTCGGGCTGGATGTAGGTGGCTAGCATATCGGACAGCGTGCGATGAAAGCGCTCTGTGAGCCCATTGGTCTGAGGGTGATAAGCTGAAGAGGTTTTGTGCACGGTTCTGGAGGCGTGAAGAACTTCGGCAAGGATGCTGGAGAGGAAGGACTTGCCGCGGTCACTAATAAGGACACGAGGAGCTCCATGGCGCAGAAGGATGGCGTTCAGGAAGAAGTGGGCGATCTCTGAAGCAGTGCCGGAAGGAACAGGGGCCGTTTCAGCGTATCTAGTTAAGTGGTCGATGGCAGTGACGATCCAACGGTTGCCCGTTGGTGTTAATGGTAAGGGACCGTAGAGGTCAATCCCAACGACTTCAAAAGGGGAGAAAGGACAGGGGAGAGGCTGTAGAAGGCCCGCAGGGGCAGACGTGCTCCGTTTACGACGTTGGCAAGAGATGCAAGACGCAATATATTTTCCAACAGCGGTTGACAGGCCAGGCCAAAAGAAACGGCGCTTGATGCGGTCATAAGTTTTCTGAAAGCCTAAGTGGCCAGCCGGGGGGTCATCGTGAAAGGCCTGCAAAACTTCTCGGCGAAGAGAACGGGGTACGACAGGCACCCATGAGTCGCCGAAGGGGCTGTAATTGTGCCAAAGAAGGATGTTGTCGACTAGCTTGAAAGAGTTAAGTTGGCGACGTAGGCGGGCATTCGGTGGCCGCGTAGCACCGCTCAGACGGTCGATAAGAGTCCGGCAGTAAGGGTCGGCCCGCTGCGTTGAGGCGAGATCGCCAAGACTGGGAGCTGGCATCAAGTCAATGGGTGCGGCGGTCAAGGTTGAAATAGCCGTCGAAGGGGTAGTTTGGCAGTTTGAGGATGCGGAGGACACGGGTTGCGGATGCGTTGGTTGGGTTTGGTCGAGGGGACAACGAGATAGCGCATCGGCGTCCTGGTGTTTCTTGCCCGATTTATAGGTGACGGTAAAGTCATATTCCTGGAGACGGAGAATCCAGCGGCCGAGGCGGCCGGACAAGTTTTTCTGCGAGGACAACCAGCACAGGCATGATGGTCAGTGACAACTGTGAACTGGCGGCCGTACAAATAAGGGCGAAATTTCTGAATGGCCCAGACAACAGCGAGGCACTCTTGCTCACTTATCGTGTAGTTCTGCTCCGCTGCAGTCAGTGTACGACTGGCGTAGGCGATGACTTGCTCGCACGAAGAGTGCTGCCGCTGCAGAAGAACTGCACCAATGCCGTGTCCACTGGCGTCCGTGTGTAAAATCGTTGGAGCATTGTCGTCGAAATGTGCCAGTATCGGATCAGATGTGAGAGCCTTCTTTAAGGTAGTAAAAGCGACCTCACAGGTCTCAGACCGAACAAACGGCTGGTCAGCGCAGAGGAGCTTATGCAAAGGGGCCGCAATAGAGGCAAAGTTGCGTATGAAGCGCTGGAAGTATGACGCTAGCCCCAGAAAACTGCGCAGGTCTTTGACGTGCGATGGGCGAGGAAAATGCAAAACTGCAGCCACTTTGTCGGGATCAGGCTTTACACCCTTCTGGCTAACGACGTGACCGAGTACCTTGATAGAAGTGGAAGCAAAGCAACATTTCTTGGTGTTTAACTGTAGGCCGGCCTCAGAAAGTGCGCTTAATACTTCATCGAGACGAACAAGGTGTTCAGAAAAAGTCGAAGAAAAAATGACTATGTCGTCGAGGTAGCATAGGCACGTTTTCCACTTCAGGCCTCGGAGAACGGTGTCGATCATGCGCTCGAACGTGGCCGGAGCATTGCATAGGCCGAACGGCATAACGTTGAATTCGTATAATCCGTCGGGAGTGGCGAAAGCAGTTTTTTCCTTGTCGGCCTCATGCATTGGTATTTGCCAGTATCCGGATCTTAGGTCGAGACTAGAGAAAAATTGTGCACCTTGGAGACAGTCGAGGGCGTCATCAATCCGAGGCAGCGGATAAACATCTTTTCTAGTGATCTTATTAAGGGCGCGATAGTCAACACAAAAGCGTACTGAGCCATCCTTCTTTTGAACCAGCACAACAGGCGAAGACCAAGGACTCGAAGAAGGGCGTACGATGTGGCGCTTGAGCATGTCGGCTACGTTATCTCGAATAATCTTGCGCTCACTAGAAGACACACGATACGAGCGACGGCGAATGATGCCCGAACCATCTGTGTAGATGCGATGCTTAGCTGCGGTGGTTTGGCTCAAGGTTGTTGCCTGGGTATCGAAGGAAGCGGCATGCTTGGTCAAGACGGCAAGCAATTCATCTTTTTGAGTCGAGGTGAGACCGGGGCTGATAGCAGCTGAAATAGATGCAGAGGCAGAGGCAGGGGTCGAAAGAGCGAAGCTTGATGGGGCAGAGGAAAGAACGGCCACAGGTTGAGTGGTATCCACAGAAGCGATGGCTGTGCCTTGACGCAGAAGAATGGGTTCCGGCGTAGTGTTGAAGGCAGTCAGTAGTGAAGACCCATTGGTGAAGCGGAGCAGGGACGCGACGAGAAAGATGCCCCTTGAGAGAAGACGGAGGCTTGGTGTGACGAAAACATCCCCAGCGTTGACGTGGGCAGAAGCAACAGAGAGGACATCTTCGCAGCCGGGGTAAAGTACATGATCAGCGGTGGTAACCAGATGATGAGAAGGCAGGACAGAAACGGCTGAAAGGTCGGATTCAGAAGCCTGTAGAGTAGGGGGACAGCAGGTAATTACAGCTTGCGCAGAGTGGAGGAAGTCCCAGCCGAGGATGAGGGGATAAGCACAGGAGGGAAGCACAGCAAATACTATGTAGTGCAGGATGCCGTCGATAGTGACTCGTGCCGTACACAATCCGGAAGGACGCATTGATTCATCATTGGCAGCACGGAGAGAAGGACCACTGTAAGGGGTGCGCACCTTGCGAAGACGAGAACATAAATCAGAACTAATTACAGAAATGGCGGCGCCCGTATCGATCAATGCTTCTACTACAGTGCCTTCAATGTCAACGGTTAACATGTTCGATGGCTGTGCAGGAGGAATTGAGAGGGCGGCGTGCGGTGCAGTTTTACCTCCGGAAACTGCACAATTTAGTTTTCCGTGTGGCCAGTTGTCTGGGAGGATGGTGGACGTAGAGGCGACGACGAGCGGCGGAAAGGCGATGGGGAGCGGCGGCGCGGCGGCCTGTCGGTCGAGGAGCGGTCCGGAGAGGTAGAGGGATAGGAGGGACGATAATTGGTATGGTCAGCAAACGGTGGGCGGTAAGCGTACGACGAGTGCGGAGCGTCTTGGGAGAAGTCCCCGTACGATGGGCGACGAGGAGGACTGGAGGCAAACGCCGGACGGTAAGCAGGTGACGAGTACGTAGCTCCGTTGCGAAAGTCTGGGTACCACTCGCGCTCGTCGCGTTGACGCCGACGGCACACACGGGCAACATGCCCGCGAATTCCGCAGTAGTGACACACCGGCCGACGTGCAGGCGGACTCCAAACAGGACACATAGCGGGGCTCGGGGACACAGAGACCGGAGTTTGCTGGACGGGCTGTGGATGCGACGGGTAAACAGCAGCAGGAGGCGTCGCAGCAACCTGGGCATAGGTAGGCACAAAACGCGGTACAGGTGGTTCCGCAGCCAAGGGGCGAGTGACCGAAGCGAGCTCGTCTTTGATGAGATCACGCAAAGGCGAGGACGACGGGGCTGGAGGCGGGTGGGAATCAACTGGCGGTAAGGTGGAGCCGTGCAGTTCCTCCCGGATAATGGAGCGAATGAGGGAGCGTAAGTCCACGTCGGGTGAAAGTGGGGTGTCCCAGGTGTCTTTTAACCGAAGCGACTGAAGGTCGTCAAGACGATGGCAAGTTGTTCGGATGTCTTGGACTGACGTTGGATTCTGAGCAGCAAGCGTGTTCAAGGCAAATGACCCAAGCCCTTTCAGAAGATGACGTACCCGATCGTTCTCTGACATAGCGCTGTTGACACGTCGACACAGGGCAAGCACGTCTTCAATGTAGGATGTGTAGGACTCACCGGGTAGCTGAACGCGCGTATCTAGCTTTTTTTTTGTAGACAGCGGGGCTTGCACCAGATGTGCCAAAGATTTGTCGTATCTGTGCCGAGAAGTGAGCCCAGTCCGGGATGGCATCTTTGTGGTTGACGAACCAAGTCTTGGCCACGGCAGTGAGGTAGAACGACACGTTTACAAGTTTCATCGCTGAGTCCCAACGATTATAGGCACTGACCTGGTTATATTGGTCGAGCCAGTCCTCGACATCGTCCCCACGAAGACCAGCAAAAATGGGAGGCTCGCGCTGGAGTGTGGTGATGGTCCAAGTGGGGTGTCCAGATGATTGGGAAGAACCGGGTTGGCTCATCATTGCTGGCTCCAGACGGTTCGAATCGAGAGGAAGAAGAACGGGGGGCCCACCGGGAGTACGAGTGGTGTTGTCACTGACGGTATCCATCGGTGCGGATGGTACGAGCAGGTGGCGACCGGAACGTAGCTGCAGTCTGGCGGCGGAGAGGACGCAGGGATCGAGAGCACACTCCACCACTTGTGAGACAGGAGACAGAGCGCAGGATGGAGCGAGCTTTAATGGCACCCGCAAGTATGGCGACCAACCCTTCGAAGAAGAAGATGATCGATGATGATGGATATGTACAGATGAAGACGAAGGTCGCATGTTGTGCTTTGAGCGATGATGATGGATATGTACAGATGAAGACGAAGGTCGCATGTTGTGCTTACAATATGCTTAACAACGATTTTTATTTACTGCCGTAAATTACTGATCCTTCGGTATCTCCTCCCTGACAGTACATGTTACCAACATTGCATTGGCTAATATTGCTATTTTACTAAGCCAGGATTCGAAGTAACTACTTAGAATGCATGCTTGTGTTCATTACTTCAGTAACTCGGTTGCCTAAGCACTAAGGAATGCGTTCCTGCAGTTTGCTTAATGCACGTAATTTACAGGGCTCAGTTTCTCATGTTAAAGTTTGCTGAGTGTGCAGATTCTTGGCCGAGACAAGATAGCTGAGAAACAGTAGCTTGGTTTGGGCTGAGGCATGTGTAGCTAGATTGCATTATTTTGCCAGCATTTATCGCAGGATGGCGCATAAGCCGGAAAACGATAAACAAAACGAGCAAAACAGGACAAATTCTGTGTTTTACGGAAATGAAGTCGCCTCGATGGATATTGATGCACAGTCAGGCACTATATATTTATTGTGGCACTTTCTACATCTTCCATGTGATGGCGTTTGCGTTGTTGGGATTTGGCATCTCACCGCTGCCACCACTGTTGGGACTCGGCCTCCAAGCCAAGAAACGGTCGAGGCGACGGTGAGTCACAGGACGTTTATGTACAATATGTAAGTACAAGGGCTTTTACGTGATAGATACAAGGGCCAAGAGCACCACGGGCGAGCACAAAGAAGAAGGCCGGCGCCAGGCGGCGAGCGTAGCTCCGGCGTGACGGCTCTTCTGCTGCCCGTCTGCTGCTCGGGCTCAGCGCGGCTCCGTTTTTATAGCCACCGGTGTCCGTTGCGGCATCCAGCCGTTCAAATCCTCCAATCAGGTCACGGCACTGGCCACCGTTCAAATTAGACGAATGGTCGGGAGGGGCTCGGCCGTTGGAGGCTTGCAGACTGGAAAGGGCGGCCGGCGAAGCTTCGTAGGAGTTCGCACCGACGGTGAGGACGGGGAAGAGGAAGGGTCCGCGCCGGCGAGGCGGGATGATTCACGCTGCAAGCCGCGACATCTCCGATGATCGGACAGTGTGCGCTTGCTTTGCGCGACGGCGGGCGCGCGGCGCTGGTTTCCAGAGAGGCCAGCGCAATGTGGGCGCCAGCACAGCAGCGCCTACGTGTGCACACTCGTGCGTAGTCAGTAAGGCAGGAAATGTCCATCTGAGTGCACAACCCCAGCCATGCATTGGGGTAGGGACTCATTTAGAGCGGGCACGAGGTCCGTGTCGGTTTTAAGCGATTCCCACTCTCCCTTGACGGCTTCCCAAAGTTCGTCGGAAGTCGCACAGTGCAGGCTCATTATTGATTGGTTCCTCTTTATTATACCTCGCATATTCTCTATTATGTTCGGGTCGGCTTCTTGCGGCGGCCATGGCAGTGTGATGACGCCGACTTCCTCTAGGTGAGCCTTCACAGATCGAGGAGTGTGGATAGGGAAGAGGTCATGCTGAAGATAAAAGCAACCGTCCTTAAAAGGGCCGTCAGGCAAGTGGGGAAGGAGCATGTCGTCAATACTTTCAGTGTATACGCGTCCGAGCAGAAACGACCGGGAATCCTATAGCTTGGCCCGAGTCCCTCCTTGGTGACGACTCCCCAGACATGCACACTCCTGCCACCGCTGGATTTTACGGCCTGTGTGTAGCAAAGGCTGTACCTATAAAAGAAAAAAAACATATTTTTAATATCTGAATTTCATACCACATTCTCGGGGCAATTTGAAGTCATAACATAAAGGCTACGCAGGAGAAAAAACTCTGTTCAGTGCATGTATGGCGAAGACAGTGACCGCTTTTTGCATATTTGTAGGTAACATGAAACTGAGCGGAAAGTCCGCCATGGGCATCCTTTACAATCACGCGCAAAACGTGCACTGCATACCGTTTGCGAGCTGGTCGAGAGACTCTTTGCTTTTGGTCCTACTGAGTGCAGAACGTCGACTCGTCTATGAATGCTACTTGACTCCGGTCGTCCACTGTCCCCTGCAGATGCTCGTGTGAAGCTGCAGCCTTTCCGCCTTGCTGGCGGCCGAAAGCAATGGTTTTTGGGCGGCACATCTGTTCGTAAGGCCTGCATCACGCAGCCGTTTTCGCACAAGCTCGTCACTTGTGTTCAAGCCGATAATGCTCTTCACCTGGCCCACAGTCATGAAGGGATCCGCAGCAGCCCCAGGTGCAATGGCCGCATCTTGCTCTAGTGCTGTCTTGCGGTTCAAACATCTGGGTGCGTCTCCAATGCGGCCTTCATTACGGAAGACTTGAATAATCCTATTACCTGTTGCCTTCCTTACGCCGATTCCCCGTGCTATCTCCCTTTGAGATTTTTCTGCTGTCGCCGGCGCTACAATATGAAGCCGCGTTTCCTCCGGGATGTGTGTGTGGAAAGAGAAGTTTATTTTTTTCGAAAGCAACAAAAATACGAAACAAAACAGTTGAACTCAAACGTCTGATCATTCAAGCACATGCGCAGTGCCGCTGCACTAAGCACGTCAGTAGGGCAGTAATGAGGCCGACACTCGACCGCCGCGCAGGATGATGAAGTACGTCGACCATTTGCGCAAAAACTCAGCCTCGCTCATTGACAGTGCGTCCACGCATGCTTGCTCAAAGAGGCGTCTGCGGAGGCACTGCAACATTGGAAACATGGTTCTTTGCGGACGCCCATTTAAGGAAGCCGCTCCGCGCTGCCGCCACAAAACGAACATGCCGACACACAAGAGCATATTTTCAAACAGTTCGCGTAAACTAGTGCGCGCTTCGAGACGGGTTACAAACATTCGTGACACTAGTACCCAAAAGGTGCGCGCCACTACACAGTCGATCATTGCGTGCCGCAATGTTTCTAAGAGACCGCATTGCGGGCATCGGGCGGAGGGCGCCACGCCGCAAGGCGGTCTCTTGAGGGCAGGACCCGCCAGCCTCGCAACCAGCCGAAGTCCCCAATATCTGAAGGAAGTGCAAGTGAGGTCAGTTGGTGCTAGAGCGCTCGTCTCGTTTTCTGGAGTTGTTCGCGGGTGAGCTCTGCTACTGTTAGTGCTTCACACACCCTGGAGGGCGGGGTTTCATTAACATCCAGATCGGGCACGCTGGCAGACAACGACGCCAGTGTGCGACGCACATTAACTAAAAATTCCGGCGGCTGCTCGGCTGTAGGGCCAACCACGTGTTGTGTAAAAAACACATTGCGCGCTGTACCCAGAAAGTATGCGATGAGTGTTCTCCCGGGATAGTCTGGGTTGCGCACAAGATCGCGTACTCCTCGCAAGGCGAGCACATTGTTGCTCCTAGACAGCTAGTGAAAAAAATGCGACGGGCTGACGGCAATTTATACACAACCACAGCTGCGCTGTCAAGAATGGTGTATTTGTAGCGAACTTTTCAGCTGAGTAAAAGCTAGTGACACTTTATCAAAGATTTGCCCATCCAGTCGTTCGCTGCCTTTCCTTCCCCATGACGCCGCTGTCCATAGCCGGGGGAGATGAGGACAGGGGCGGGGTTGCTCGCGATAGTGGGAAGAGCCTACCCGACGACAGTCGCTGTGTGTGCAAACTTGCGAGCTCACGGTTACTCTCGCGGGCTTTGCCACTCGGTGTCGCGATGAGGCGCTGACAAGCCGTTTGGTCGAAGCTCGCGCGGTACTGTTAAACAATTGGCCGGGTGTACGATCACTTTGAAACCAACGTTAAAATGACAAGGAATTTCCCCATCGAAGTATCCCAGAAAAGAAACACCGCGGTCTCCTACAGCCCATGCCCAAAATACCGACAACGCACTGTAGCCACGTGAGTGGGATGGTGCACAGCGTTGCCTTCACCACACACGTCTGCTGTTTTCGCTAATGTAAGAAGTATATGAAACATGCCCGATACATTTCATTCCGTAGCTGAGATTTGTAACGCAGATATCATTGCATTTGACAAAACATGGCTTTATTCTAATATTCGCAACACCGAAATTTTCTGCGCCCTATCTCCTATCCCAATACACTTTCTGTCCCTTCGACCGAAGGTCCCGTAAGGGTGGTGGCGTATTACTAGTTATTTGCAAAACTTTCCAATCTTACGCTATTATTATCACAACAAATCTCGAGATTGTCTGGGCGTGCGTCGAACTTGGCACTCCAAACTTGTTTTCGGGGTATTCTACAGTCCTCCCAGTTACTCTGTTAGCTTCATCGACGATCTACAAGATGCAGTAAATGTTGTTTGCACACAACACGCCTTTGAACCTATTTTCTTACTTGGTGAGTTCAATTTACTAACATATCTTGGTCTTTTGATACCCTTGTTCACAGCTCTTTTTTCTAATTTAAGCACCGACTTCTCAAATCTGTGTTTCTCTTTTTCGTTCTCCCAACTAGCGTCGCAACCGATAAGAATTACTAATACCACAGCAAACACCTTGAATTTAATAGTGACTACCCATCCCGATATGGCCTTAAAAATCACGTACTTACCTGGTCTAAGCGGCCATCTATCGCTCCCATTTGACATTTTCACCGTCAATCCATCAGCTCATACGATTTCTAAACACATCCTCGACTATAAATAAAGCTAATATTCAGGCCATTAACAGGGAACTCGCTGATTTTCTCGATTTTTTTTTGCCCCAAGTTTGATGACCGCTCTGTTGGCACGAACTGGAATCTATTTGTTGCAAAGGTTAATGAATTAACAGATACATATATGCCGTTACGGACATTCTCTTCCTATTAGAGAGATTACCTTAAAAGATTACCCCATGGAAATAAGCGTTTTTACCGAGTTGCACAAAGGTCTGGTAGTAAAGAAAGATGGGAGGCATACCGTGAAGCATACGAGACTTACTTAAATGCACTTAAAAGAGCCAAAAATTATTTTCTTGACAACACTTCCGAACATTCTTTCCACAGATCCTAAAAAGTTTTGCCACGTCGTTAACCCCAAACATAACGACATCATTAACGTATTAGCTGAGAATGGTCTTGTCATCACTGACACATAGTGACCAGCGGTATTGAACTCCACCTTCTGTAATGACATTGTTAATTGTACTAACGCCACTCTTCCACAAGCGCGGAATTATAACAACACAAATACGGACCCACTTCACATCGAAGAATGTGTTATTGTGAAGACAACTGACTCCCTTAAACCATATTCCCATCCAGGTATAGATATAATGAAATCGAAATTTCTAAAGAGTTCTAAAACTAACTGCTAACTGCTGCTTTTTAAAGTATCCCAACAGTCCCTCGAAACTGGTGCTTTGCCCGCTGACTGAATAGTCGGGAAGTTAGTCCCGATCCACAAAACAGGTAACAAGAATTGACCCCTCAATTACCGGCCGATATCTTTAACAAGCGTTCTGTTGAAAATATTAGAGGAAATATTATACACTGACGTAGCTCGTAATTCTTCTAAATGCAACGTTTTACGTGTCTTCCGCACATCATCGACTACCGAAGCATACTATCTAACTAACACTATACTCGAGTACTCCAAGCCGTCACGTCAAATCGCTACCTCGGAGTTCATATATCTTCCTCTCTAACTTGGTCGCTCCATATCAACACCCTAATTAGCACGGCTAACATTATTATAGGCTACCTACGCCGCAATTTCTGCAATTCCCCTACCTCCCTAAAAGTCATGTTATGCCCTTGAGCGTGGTAAAGTACACACGATGCACCTATGTTGCAACCAATTTCTTTCGTGGAACAACATAGGCTATTTTAGTTCTCTGTTTTTTTTTAATTAATCGCCACTTATACGGAAAAGTGTTTCTCACACTTGCTGGGAACGAAATATTGAACCTTGGCACTCAGTCAGTGAGAATGACAACTGGATGGGCCAAACCAATTGGTCCGTATAAACCCTAACCTTTAACGCCTTTTATTGGTTTGTTTCTTAGTGCTGAGCTCCAATCTTTTGTACCGGAACAAAAAAACATGGAGCTACCTGGGTGTTCAGAATAAGACGAATCTAAAAGAACTAAAAAAAACAGAGGCAACAAATATGCGTTTTCAGCACAGAAACTCTGTCTGCGGTCATTGCTAAAATGTCTGCTTTGCACGATAAGGCAACATAAGCGCCTTACTCGAACCATGCCTTGAAATGAAAGCAGCATCTGCTTTCATTTTGTCAAACTTTGTGGGATTCGCTAGGGCTACTGTGGGGGAACGAAAATCCTGATTTCTCCTCGTGCGTGAATTAGCCTAATTGGACATCTAGAATCAATTTGTTAGCAGTTGCATACAATCATATGTCTCTCCCTTTCCAAAAGCACGAGCTGTGATACTGATGTGTAAAAGCTGCCCTATATTTTACTCAGCATGACACTGTGCAGTCTTGGCAATCCCTACATTGCCAGTATGTCACTTCCAATGCTCAACACGGTGCTTCCGCTGAATTTTGTTTTGAAGTAGTTAATATATTACCTCATATGAGCTCTAATAGTTTTTGTTTCGAGGTTGTGTGAGGAAGGCATGGACACTTTACCGCCAGGGTGGTCTGAGTATACTTGTATTAAAAAAATAACTATACAGAAATTGATTTTCTGTATTGTTCTTTAATGGATACAAGTATACTCGTACCTCTCTGGCAGTAAAATGTCCACGCTGTGCTCTCACAACCTCGAAACAAAAACTGTTGGTGCTCATATGCAGTAATATAATAACTACTTCAAAAAAATTCAGCGGAAGCATGAGCATAATGGGCGCCATGAAAGAACAGTACTCAAGTAACACTTGTTGCTGGGCTATTCGGTGCATTATTCTTCGTACAAAAGTTAGCGCGAAACACAAGACACTCACAAGAAAGGTGGACAGGAGAACGCGCTTCCTGTCCACCTTTCGCGCGTTGTCCTGTCCACCTTTCTTGTGACTGTCTTGTGTTTCGCGCTAAGTTTTGTACGATAAAAAAACAGCACACGACAAAACAGCATTCCTCAAAATAGCGCGCAAAAGACAGCTCAGGGAAAAAGCGCCACAGCAACAAAACAGCACAGAGAAAAAACAGCATGGTCACAAACCCGCATAGGGAAAAAACTGCAGGCGTCAAAACTGCACGCTGGACAAAACGGCACAGCGACAAAACAGCAGAGAGAAAGCAGCACGACGAAAGAAGAGCGCAGGGAAAAACAGCACTACGACATAACAGCACAATGGAGCACGGTGCAGCGCTACTGGAGGGGTGAACTATCTATTCATAACCGCAAAACATACGGCAGCGACTTTGGAGTTAGCGACTGCTCCTTTCACTTATTCATTAAGAAACAATACCCTGACGTCTCTTCTGGCGAGAGGGGCGGGGGGAGTGACAGTGGTGGTAGTAATTTACTGGTCCACTGCGCAGGCTACGCACTGCGCCAGGCCGAGAAAAGAATGCATCCTCGCTGTCCTTTTGGCAAGAGCGTCTTGTCTTGAGAACTTTTCCCCTAACTCCTGCCATTGTGGGGAAAGAGTTCTTGTACTGTACGAAAGAAACACTTCGATAAAATGGAAGGCTGTTGTTGTTTCCCATCCCGTCCCCAGCCGGAATGATTAGGGGCTAGTTGTAGGCCGCGGTCATTAGATGCACTTCCGTTGCCGGCGCCAATCGGCGAGAATGGCAGCTGCGAAACGAAGTAGATTGTGGATGTCGTTCACTTCAATGTCGATTAAGAGCTGTCCCGTCGCCTCCGCAGTTCCGTTCTCCCTTCCTGTAATTGCTTGTCGGGTAAGAGCGGACAGTCCCTTTCTCGGCTCAGCGGTTTTCCGCATGACGTCGTATTATGAAGTACACAGTTTTAACAGCGAAAAAGCCTTTCAACCTCTGTAACGCAATATTGCCTACCTTGCTGCAATTAACATTCATTTCCTGCGCAAAACTTGCATCATCGATTTGTTCTTGTGACTGCTGGTGCACTGAGCGCAGTAGCCGCTCAACTCGGACACTGCTCAAGCTAAAAGTCAGCTGTATAGCGATGTGAAATTAAGGCGGCTATTGAATTCTGATATTTAGCAGGAGTATGTATTCCGTTCCAAAGTTTCGCAACTTAGGCACAACCATATTCATTGTGTCGAAAGCCGATGTATTACATACTGCCTGCAACCATTTTGATTTCCAAAATGCCTCACGAAAAGCAGCAGAGCTCGAAAATGCGTTCAGTCTCATTAGATCCCTGACAAAAAAAAAAGTGCGTATATCAAGACTCTAACTGCGGATTTCAGGAAATTTGCTTTCCTTAAAAGTGATTTGAAGTCAAAATCACAAGGGGGGTATTTTACTGCGCTCTGTTTGCTTCATCATCATCATCATCAGCCTGACTACACCCACTGCAGGGCAAAGGCCTCTCCCATGTCTCTCCAATTAACCCTGTCCTTTGTCAGTTGCCGCCACTGTATCCCCGCAAACTTCTTAACCTCATCCGCCCACCTAACTTTCTGCCGTCTCCTGCTACGTTTGCTTTCTCTTGGAATCCACTCCGTTACCCTTAAGGACCAGCGGTTATCTTGCCTTCGCATTACATGCCTTGCCCAAGCCCATTTCTTCCTCTTGATTTCAACTAAGATGTCCTTAACCCGCGTTTGTTCCCTCACCCACTCCGCCCTCTTCCGAGCTCTTAATGTTACACCTATCATTTTCCTTTCCACAGCTCGCTGCGTTGTTCTTAACTTAAACTGAACCCTCTTTGTTAGCCTCCACGTTTCTGCCCCATAGGTGAGTACCGGTAGGATACAGCTGTTGTATACTTTTCTCTTCAGGGATATTGGTAAGCTACCATTCATGATCTGAGAGAACCTAATTCTTAGCCCCACCGTTCTGCTCTTCCTGTCTAACTGATTGATCATGCTTTGCAGTTCTTGCCCTGAGTGGCTTAGCAAGGCAATGTCATCAGTGAATCGCAAATTACTCAGGTATTCTCGATTAACTCTTATCCCCAACTCTTCCCATTCCAGTCCCCGGAATACCTCCTGTAAGCAGGCAGTGAAGAGCATTGGCGAGATCGTGTCTCCCTGCCTGACACCTTTCCGTATTGGAATTTTATTGCTGACTTTATGGAGAACTATAGTAGCTGTGCAATCGTTATAAATATCTTCCAATATTTTCACATAATACTCTTCCACACCATGATTCCGCAATTCCTGCATGACAGCTGATGTTTCCACTGAGTCAAATGGTTTCTCGTAATCAATGAAGGCTATATATAGGGGTTGGTTATATTCTGCGCATTTCTCTATCACCTGATTGATATTGTGAATGTGGTCTATTGTCCAGTATCTTTTAGGAAAGCCTGCCTGATCATTTGGTTCACTAAAGTCCAAGGTTGTCCTGACTCTGTTTTCTTGAACGGGGAGTAAAGAATGTGCACCACGAGCTTACCAGCAGTGAGCCGTAGTTTCCAAGAGCTCGTAGGTTTCACAACCCTAACTGTGAAGTGAAAGTTGATGCCACCCACTCACCTGGACATTTCAATACCAGAGTTCTCAGGAAGGTATTTCCAGATACTTCAGCAGCATCCTCGCCTTTGCTGGGATCGTGCTAGTCCTGTGCCACAATACCTGTTCAGCTTTATCGCTAATATGAGCTCAGAGCGCATGTACGAACCGCACACAGGCTCCCATATGGAGGTAGCCGACGTATATGACCAGAAGCGATTAAGGGTGGTTAACAGCGGTACCAGCAATCGGCGGCAGCCTAAGGCCACCAGGCTTTGGGGGGATCAATTTGCGAACAAAACGGAGAAGGGAGTTGTACGACACAATGACCTTTTACATCTGAAGAGTACAAACCAGACAACCTTGTGCCGACAGCTGACTGCGATACCCTATTAATAAAGAAAACAGAATACTGCAGCAGAGAGAAAGCGATAGAAAAAATCATACCATACCAAGAACCACACCATCATGCCATACCAAGAACAGCCCGGTCCACGGCAGTCACAAAACTCAGCAAGAAGCACAATGTCAAAGCTCCAAGGGCACCTGAGCCGCATGACAACGTACATAATTGCGACGACTCCTGCAAAGGCGTTGTCAGTGGGATCGAAGCAAAAATTACGCTGGTACAGGTTATGGCTAGCATAGAAGCAACCAACTGGCTAGAAGATCTTCTTAACAGTGTTGCCAGAAGCCACTTAAATGGCACTGGTTACAATGCAAGGTTCCTTGGCGCTAAAACTGGCCATTCATTACCCAACGCTCTGTTGTTGGCTACCACAAAAACGAAAAGTACAGACCTGCATAATCTGTTATACCTTCACACATGAAGTGCATGTTTGCTGAAACCCCTCAAACATGCGTACGTGCAAGTGGTGCTAAGACATGTTATCTGCAAGAACACCTCACTAACGCACGTTAGCATGTCAATCTGCTTAATCTGCGATTGGTCGCTTATGTCTAAGGACGCACACTGCAATCCACGACGAACGACCATACAAGCTTTCGATGGAAAGACAATACAAGGGTGTTAAGCGAAACCCAGCCACAAGCTGCACTACTCTTAAGCAAAGAAAAGGCGTTACGGTCCCCTGGCCTCAAAACAGCCGAGCCAAAGCTCAAGTAGAGAGAGCCTAAGGCGGGCTATTGAACGTAGCTCGAGTAACCGCAGTGCGCGTGAGGCGATTTGCATATGCAGGTGCTGCGGCCGCAGGAATCAACCCGGGACGGCACGGCGTCGAACATGTCCAACACCCTTAGCAATGCTGGAAGGGATCCGCCACCAGCAGCAGCGAAGATAGACGGTCTTTATTTATTTTTATATGGCAGAACACATTCCAGCCTGTTCAACAGCCTCTTACAGAGAATTAAGTATCGAAATGAGTTGATTAACAAGTCAGCAACAAGAGAGAAAGCAGAAAACAAGCCCAACTTGGCCCAACAACTGCCTGCCTTCGTCCGGAGAGAGTAAGCGCCAGGTATTGGCGACGCAGCTAGAACAGAGACGCACGACGGTGCTCCAAAGCCGCAAGGGCGTCTTTGTGCTGGGGAAGGGCACCGAGTCGGCTCTAGACAAAGGGAAGCAGGGAGGCTGATTCAGTAGCCTGGGGCGGAACGCTAGCTGCGCTTCGGCTAGGAGACCACGAGTAGTCCGCATACCGGTCAGCGTGTACGGCAAGTCTTAGAGTAGCCAGGAGTTGATGAACGTAGAATACAGTAGAACAAGCGACAATTAAGAGCACAAGAGAAAGGAGCGCACAACATAGCGCTGTCCTATGTCGGTCTTCCTCTTGTGTGTGTGCGCTTGTTCATTGTTCATAATCTCTTCGGAAAGCTTGTCCAGTGGCTCGCCACCCGCAGCCGCGAGTACGAGGACCATGTTGGACCGGAAGAGTGGAGAAACAAGCCGCGCAGTAGCTCGTCATTCAGGGTTGAATTGGCCCAAGCTCTGAGGAGCTGCTGGATCCGGCTGCGCTCGGACTCAGTCTTGAGGGGCAATTAGCCACCTTCAATGTTTTGAAAGGGTGGACTTGTTCTAGCTAATGAAGACACCCGCCATCTTCTGGACCGCATCAAGAGGCAGGGAGAACAGAATGCTCAGGAGCTTGGCCTCCCGGCTTTTAATCTGTTGGAAAAAGAAGTGCGCCTCAACTTACGGGAGCTAGGCGCTGGGGCTGTTGGACCAAAATGGAGGCAGGTTGACGAGCTAGAACGTTGAAATTCAAATTCACTTTATTTCTGGTAGAAAGCAAGTATACATCATGAGCAAGAAAGTTTAAAAGAGGAATATTCTGCCAAGGAAGACGAGGTAAAAGACGTTCGATCTACGCCTGACAAAGCCTCGCCTCCTGGCTAGAAACATTGCACTCTCTAGGCCACAGAAACCGTCAAAAAATACATTGCACCTTTCATTACGTGCAAAAAACAGAAGCATTGTGAACAGGGTATTATATCAAATTAAAATCGTAAGAACTACAATAGACAAGAAAATTTTGCTTCAAACAAGATTACATCACAACCAGTTAAGTTATTATTGTGTCAAAAGGCAACAAGCACAGTTGCATAAATATTTATCGCAACAAAAGATTAGTTCATAACCAGGTAAATTATTGCAGTCTCAAAAAGCATGAAGAAGCAACTTTTGTATCGATATATATCAATAATCTAACAAGAAACACAGTAATACAAACGAAACGCCAGCCTGAATAAGATGACAAGAAACAGACAGGTCAGTTTGCTTCGACCAGGAGTACATTTTTTATCCATGCCTTATAAGTACACGGTGACTCTACATCCACTGTGATGTCAATAAGTTCTCGAGACAAATTTAAAAGAACAGGGATCTGGTAGGTTAACGATTGCGTCCCATAGGAAGTTATGACTTTTTTCTTAAAAAATGAATTTTCTCTAAAATTATAGCCGCATTCTTGACGTCGGTACATCCTAAGAAATGAATTTAGGTTACTTTTTATATGAGTGAATATGTTCAGTGCCAGGCGCTGTCGAAATATACTTGTAATTGTAAGTATTTAATTTTTTAAGAACAGTGGACCTGTGTGTGTTCTCGTAACGCTGCATTTTCTATGAATCGAATGCATTTTTTTTTGTAGAATATGAAGACGTTCCAAATTACCTTTGGTAGTGGTGTCCCAAACTATTATGCAGTATTGCAATGTTGAATTATTCATGGTATAATAAAGCTGGCGTTTGAATCACGCTGTGATTATAAACTTAATACTGTTTAGCATTCCAATAGTTTTCGCGAGGTCATAGTTTATGTGCTGTGTCCAGTTCAAGTTCTCGTGGAAATGTATACCCAGAAATTTTTAAGTGCTCACACGGTTTAATTTTTGGCCCTCGAAGACTAAATTAACTTTAGTGTCAACAGCCTTAATTTTAGCCCGAAAGACAATGTAGTTCGTAATGCCAACAGAACATCAGTAGGCAAGGCATCACGTACGTCGGTACGAGTATGAAAGCCGAAAGTGCAGGAAGCATCCGCGCCGGTTGGGGTGCATTTGCACGTTCTATACCTGGTCGCTAAATCTTCTCGAAGAACTGGGAAAAAACAGCCGTTATAGGGTAGGGCGTTGAATTAAGTGTTCCTTTATTGCTCTGGATGCGCTGTGCGACCTAGCGCCTACATCTTGACTGACGTCTGTCGCACGCAGAGCAAGTTGCAGCCTCAGTCAGAGTGCATTGCGAGATGAGCGACAAACTCTGAGGTTCATATACAGGCATGAGCAAAACTAGAGAGAACCGGCGAACACTGGCAGAACTTCATTGAGAGTATTATTCATGCGCAGTATAGCCTCCCTAATAAGGTGGCCCTTTCACCGATGCCATCCCTACGAACACATCATTTTTGAAAAACAACGGCCACAAAGGATTACTCTTCGCTTCCGCGGTGGATTGCTATCTGGGCAAACGAGTTATCGCTCACGCGCCATTTTGCCATTCAATCTCTATCTAAGTCGCGGTCGGGGGTTTGCGCGTTGGTTGGCTACGTGCTGACAAAAGCTGTTTGCATCTTTTGCAGCCCGAGTTCACAAAATAGGCTAATAGCACCAAAGGCAACATGGGTACGTGATTATCACAGCCGTGAAGTGGATGCCACTCGGTGCTTTAAGGCTAATGCAAAACGTAGCGTATTTCTGCCGCGTTAGCAACTCTCCATATAGATCGCAAAATGAAACGGCTTGCTGCAAAGCCTTACCACTCCGGGCTCCCTCTCTTGTACCTTTATGTTTCTTGTAACTTCGTAATCAGAGGACTAATAAAAGGAAAGGAAGAGGGGAGAGAAAAAGATTGATTATGAGGAAATGATAACGCAGTAATTGTGTAATCTCTTGGTGGCCGTCTGGACTGCTCCGGGAAGGAAGGCGGGGAATACAAGAGAGAATGACGTTCCGTAGCGGAGGTCTCCGGAATAATTTCGACCACCTGGTGATCTTTAACGTGCGTTGACATTAAACAGCACACGGGAGCCTTTTGAGTTTCGCCTGAATCGAAGCGCGGCCGCCGCTGCCGGGTTGGAGCCTGAGTGATGGGGGAGAGAAGAGACCAAGGATGAAGAGTGCGACCACCAGGAGGCGGAGGCGCTGCGAAGGGATGAGGATAAAGAGCCGAGCGCGACGGCCAGATGGAGAGAGGGAAACAGGAGGGAAAGAGCGCGGCAGCAGGAAAAAGCCACGAATAGGTGAAGAGAGCGAGGGCCGGCAGGGCGAAAGTACACGGGTACAGTTGTAGAGAGCGGAGCGCAGCGACCTAGTAGAAATGCCTAGAGGCCTCACTTTTTTTTCGGCAAGTAAGAAATCTGATGCAATACTTATTCGCCAGAATTGTCCGAATATTGGAACGTTTCGAATATTGAAGCCAAAAATGCAGTATTAGATTCTGGATTCGAAGCGAATGGCAGTATTTCAAAACCTGAGAAATGTTTCGAGTATTTTGAAGTACTAAAATTCGGGAATGAACTGCTGGAAGAAGCAGTCCATGCCCTTATGTACGCTCTGACATCTAGATGCGATCATACCGTTGTAATCTAACCGCAGATGGGAGCAATGATTCGGCTTCGAAGTCTGAGGAGCTGATATTTCCTCTGCTCGAACAGTGCGGGATTGTTCCCTAAAGTTGGCTTATGGGCATCTTATAATTTACATACTGTGGACGTATCTGAGACGGCAAATGCTCTGATGACAAGGACGGCCCCATTCAGGTAGGGAACTTTTGTTCCTTAATTAATTGATTGAGGTGTCTATGCTTGCGCTCAGGTTGGCTAATATCAACTTACGCTTACCCGTTCCTTACAGTGAGGACAACATCTGTGATTCCACTTTTGCTTTTTACGGTACGACGAACGTCTCCGCCAGCTCCGATTGCTACGGTGATTATGATGATGGATTGGGTCGAAACGCTCACGTCATTAGGGGCGCGGAATTTTCAATGTGGAGGTGGGTTTGGGACCGCCTCAGGAAAGCGCGACTGACTAAGATTCACAGGCAGCGATTCTTGTTTATACACTGAAATCTGTGCCTAATATTAGGGTCCAAGATCACTTCCCATGGCACAACAAAAAACGCAGGATAAGCACGACCGCTAATCTTACTGGTGCGGTGCATCGTGCTGACGGCGTTATAAGGTGTCCGTCAGCAGTGCGCATCGGGGGTTTCCTGCGGCACCTCACTCATTTCCTTGATTAATTACCTTTATTTATTATTTGCCGCTGCAACTAAGACGGTAAACTGTCGGTCGTGGGCTGTCATTTTGAGGTAAACATTTTTCGTCGTCTCATTGCATATCGGTTTTTGGGGCTTAATGGCGTTTTATCATCGTCATGGTAATGGCTCTAGGCGTGCATTCTGAATTCAGCCCTGTCATGGTCTAGCTCGGCCGCATACCTGATGTAGTCATAAGCACTGAGTCTCTGTGTGTCTTCTCAAGTGGCAGATCTTCCTTGCTTCGCCGTTAATGCAAATCCATCCCCTAAAGTAGTTCTTTGACTCCCTGTATTTTCAGCCTACGGTGGTTGTAATATACTCATCGCATGCCTGCTGCCTAGCTGCAGCACGGCAACGCGAAACATAAGGTTAACGACGATGCTTGTTAAGCTTGGTACATTAGGTTTTATATTTCCCGTCGCCGCTAACAGAAGCGCAGTCGCGAAGCTGCTATACAAAAAAAAAAACAGTACAGCTTTCTGTACCACATCGTTCACAATAATGCTTTTATATTGGTTTCTGCACTGTTCTTTCATTTCTCTTGGCCTTTGGCTCACATTAGGGCGCTGTAATGGGGACACTATTTTTTTTACAGGTAGCCGAATTCGTTTATTTCTACATTCGTGGGAGAGATTTCGGCTACATAAAGCAGGCGGATGGTGCAAGAGCAATCCGGTGTACAGGTTCTGCCAAATGTAATTAACCGAAACGCAGCAAGTGCCGCTGATTGCCAATGTCGTGCTGAAGCTGCGCTCTTAATCAGCGCTGGCAGCATACGTTGCTTCATAGGTTAGCGTAATTGAATTCCCACGTAGGTAAGTGCTTCGCCACTCGTTGAAATTAGAACTGGGTAGTCTCCACCAGCTTTACGATAGAGTGCGCGAAGCACAGCAAAAAAAATGTGAGCAAATGGGTCTAATTTGGTGGCGAATAAACCTCCACTATTCTGCATCGCTCGCTTTGAAGCCCTCTATCGGCTCTGCGCATTCCAGCAGCTCGATTCGCTGCGAGTTAGTGTCTACTTCTGCGGCGTTTCAACGCATGGCCGCTTATAATGCCCTGCTCCTGGGCACTGAGTGGTATGGCAGTAAAAATGGGGAACTTCGTTACGGTTCACCTGATCCACTTGCGGGCGTTTCACCAACGTCTCTCTTTCAATATTCGTTTCAGGTGGAATGTGTTTTTTTTTCTATTCATTTTGAACTCAACACACCAAGACAGTTGCTACAGCTCAGCGTGTTAAATAAACAAGTGTTCTGCTGAATGTTAAAAAGAAAGGGGTCCAGAAACAGACGAAGGAAATCAAAACAATGAGATCACTGTTTAAAAGACCCCCACTGTATTGCGCCACTCATGCAGAAGCAAAAGAAAACACTTCTATCCGTAAAGTCGTTAGTTATAGGGCGTAAGACACGCGCTCCGTTATATGTCTTCGTTCGACCCCAAACCCTGTCATTATCTTGCATGTGTGTTGGGCCTCCTTCTAGCGCAACGAATGGCGATCATTACTTACAAATAAGGCACAATCACATGGCGCACAAAGACACGCCAGTAGTGATCGGAGTGACCGGTGGTCGGGGCTGTGTGGCTGTGTCTCCTAAGAAACTGCGCTTCGGCTACCTTAGTTTCATACAGGCGGAATGCGCAGATCCTCTCGTTTTGACTTTTCGCGGTACGTAATCACCTTTGGGGATCTATATAAATCCGGAGCTCCCTGCAAGCTTATGCCTCGTCACTGAAACTGTTGCTCACAGGGTAAAATCCAATTATTTATCTGCTGGTGTATACTACTCCAAGGTCTGAGCGGTCATGTAGGGAACGCTTTGTAGATGCTGCGTAAATCATTTGCCACAAGATATCTGCGCGCGACACAACTTTACATCAGACTTTCTTAGTTGCCTTCCTGCTGTCGATGGTTATGCGTGAAAAGACGGCATCTTTGCCTGAATTCTTATGCTACATTTCAACGCCCAGCGTCTCCAAAAACCCGAGCGTGGTGAACCGATGTCTTTTCTTAGCACTTAAACATATTTGCTTCAGCAAAACATCGGCCACATATGCGGAATTCCGGCTCCAATGGCTGCCCGCGATTATCCAATTACCGTCCCTAACCAGCTGCTTTCAGCTGTGGCCCGCTGGCGACCCAAGCGGAGCAAATAAAATGAAGGACTAGGGAGCCCCCATTTACGGGGCTCCGTGCTTTGTGCCGGCTACTCTGTTTCCCCATCTCGGTGCCTCTTTACCATGTGTGAAGTTCACGTCAGTGCGAGTGAAGAGGCAGAGGGCGTTGTATTTATGTTTCACAGCACTAGCCGCATTTTTCTTCGACACATAGATCTTACGCGCCAAAAGACGAAATGAACAAGAGAGCTAGAAGAGAATGAAAGCTGCCAAAGCTACGCCAAGTAAACGGGCACGACGGGACACACAGTAGCGCAGTGTCTCTTTTGGCGTCTCTCTTTCTCCCCTTTTACGTCACAGAATTTCACTAGCCTGCAACAGTGAACCAACTAACCCTCCAAAATGTCCTGCTTGAGATTGAGAGTGGCCGCTGCGTGGTGGCTCAGTGGTTATGGCACTCGGCTGCTTACCCGAAAGACGCGGGTTCGATCCCGGCCGCGGCGGTGTAATTTCTATGGAGGCAAAATTCTAGAGGCCCGTGTACTGTGCGATGTCATTGCACTTTAAAGAACCCCAGGTGGTCGAAATTTCCGGATCCCTTCACTACTGCGTCCCTCACAGTCCAAGTCGCTTTGAAACGTTGAACCCCAATAACCCATATCTCCAGGTTGAGAATGTATAGGTGCGCCGCGAGACGGCCTTGTGCAAGTATGCTGGGACCAGAAGAACCACTACGTCTCATTTAGTGACCTTGGTCGCCTCGGCAGCGCATAGTGCAACCCAGAGGGGGGACGAGAACGGCTTATCTCCACAGTTAACGGGGGCTTTCCCGAATCCTGAGCTCCTCTTCCTTTTCGCAGCGCTAAGTGCCAGCTAGCCGGTGCTGCTGAGTGCACGCAGCAGCACCATTTCATTGTATTCAGGGCGTAACAGTTTATGTCTTCAATTTTCTCGAAAAGCCCGTGTATCCTATCGGGGCTTCATGCGACAGCGATGGTGGCTGCGACCGAGCAATACGTGCCATCGCCAGAATAAACGTTAGAGATCACCGCGCCAACCCGCAATGGAAGAATGCGAAAGCTTTGACGCCTACACAGCACTCTTTCTCTCACTGCCCCTCTTTGATACTCGTTTCCCCTCTTTGCTCTTAATTAGCATCGCAGTGACCTTCATTATCATATTAATTAGATATTTATTGTCATTAACTGCTAACGATTAATCACCATGATTGATTAAGGTTATCGATTGCAATCACTTTGTTTTACATTTTTATTACTTATTCACCTTAATTAATCACATGCACTCCGATTACACCCATTTTCCCCGCAATCACGCATTTAGGTTTCGCAATTTTTGGCGCCGCTGCTGCTTTCCCGTCCGCCTACTATATCCCCGTCCAGCCTATTCAACCGTCCAACAACTTTAGCGTCTAATTAATTAACTAATTATTGTATGTTAATGAAAATTTTTGTCCATTAATATTAACTCGTCAAACACGTTTAAACTTGTTAAAGAAATGTATATGGAGAGCGTTTCCTAGAGTTTACGGGCATAAAAGTTTGGAATAATCTACCACATGACCTAAAGACTGCCTACAACTTCTCCATTGGAATACAAAATTATTACCTTAAAAAGAATGACACACTTTGAGTTCATACTTTCATTTTTTAATAGTCGTCTTAGATATTTGCCAGATATTATTTGCATGTAGCCGAATCCTGATACCTTGATTTATTTATAGATTTGTACATTTGCGTCTATTCTAAGGATGTTTGTGATTAAAAAGTGTGCACTGAAATCATTTTATATTGTTCTCGTGTGTTGTACCCTTGTGATGCTTTGTAAATACTTAACAGCTATTTTCCCCTCGCTTTTTGTGATGCCTTAATTTTTGTATAAGTTCTACGCGTTTTGTTTGATCTGTAAGTTTTTAGTTTATATAATCTGTAATATATGTATTTCTTTTGTTGATGCTCTTACAAGTGTTGAGAGTGATATCTAGCCTTCTTTATACTGACTTACTGTCTTCATTTTGGTATATTGTTGCCTGCATGTTTGTATACCTTTTTTTCCATTGGACCCGTTACTAGCCGTTGGCTATGGGTCCGGGCAGTGTTTGCGTACATTTTTAATGCAACAAAGACCAATAAATAAATGAAAATGAAAAAAAAAACTCATTTCAGACTTTATTCGCACACCTTTGCCTTTTTTTCAACTATGTTGTTTTCCCGCATTCTCACTATATCGACGTCCGCATTATTTCGACGGTTTTTCAACATTTTTGGCTCTAATAATTGACTAATGATTATATGACAAAATGTTCTTGCGCATGATCCTCACATTATCTTCACCTCTTCTGATAACGCCACGACTGCTGCCGACATGTTTTGCGACCTCGCCAACATATCCAAGTAATGCTTTCGCATTAAAAGCAAGTGCAGCTCGAAAGTCACTTCCAAGTTGTCTTGCAAAAACGCTTAGCACTGCGTACACAAAATAACAGGCATGAGAAGCGTGGTTTTTCATACTTATCGTCTACCAATTCAATAAATCGTTGTAGCCAAGCAAGGTTTTACGAAGCAAGAGCCCTCCACTACAGCGTCTCTCATCGCCTTAGTCGCTTTGGGACGTTAAACCCCATAAACCAAACCAACCAAAATTTTTAATCCGCTTACATGCTCTATTTGCTCTTCCCACCAATAGTACTGTCAGCGTCAATTGAAACGCGAACAAGCCAATTGAAACGCGAACAGCACAAATCGCAGATATTAAACTAGGGAGGCAAAATACATGAGCAGTTGATTATCCCATCGAAGCCGAAAAGACCGCTCTTCTGAAATGCTAATAGCCCACGCCTGTATTTCACCTCCATCCTCTATTATGCTTGATTTTTTCTGCTCGCGTTTCAGGTGTTTCGTTCGCATTTCATTTGACGCTGATAGTACATTGTATAGACTATGCATTCTAAGGGAGCAAAACGAGTTGAGTCGCTTAACGTGAACCATCATACCGCACTCTCCGAGGGATTAGTGTAAGCCCACGCAGAAGCTCTTGTGATTATTAACAGTGTTACTAGTGAGACCGGACGGCTCGCTTAAAAGCGCATTCGCTAACTACGGCATGGGGGAGAGCATAAGTGGTCACATTAAGCATGTTAACAGCACGAAGGTAATCATATAATCGTCACAAACACAGAATAATTTCTAGAAACTCGACTTCAAGCTTTCGTCCGTTACGCTGCACAGCCTGTACGCCTAAACGGCTCTCTAAGGCATCGTATTGGGCGTGCGCTTTCAACGGCTCCGGCCTTAAAACCATCGTCGTTACAGGTATTTCAGATTTCCAGTATGGGCGTTTGTGGAATGATGCACTAAGTAAATATCGTATAGTCTTCATTAAGTGAATACTGGTAAATTCTGACCTCTCATTAAAGTGTCCAAGCCTGCCTAACTGTCACACCCTCCAAACAAAAACTGTCCAATGTTTTCATATGCCTCAATATAATACATGCATCAAAAAATCTGCGGAGACAATGATTTGAGAACTGCCAGCGAAATATTGGTACTACTGAGAATTCCAACGCTCCAGATTATCATGATGAGCAAAATATTAGACAGCTGTCTGACATCACGTGCACAGCTTATATCTTTGTAAACCGAAAGTTACAGGCTTGTACATAACTTCCAATAAAGTCATACTAAAGACGTCGCACGGGACTCGCTGACGTGTGACGAGAAATAAGAATTTTAGTACCGCCAGAGTACCTCTCGCTATACATACATCATACAGAATCCAACGAGGTGCGACAAACTGAAAAAAAGCGGATATTTCAGTGCCTGGTTCGAGTGCTGTGCTTACGTTGCCTCAGCGTGCAATGCACACCTTTTAGCACAGAACACAGACCGAGTTTCTCTGCTCAGAAGGCATAATGGCTGCGTTTTTTTGTTTTTTTTTAGATTCGTGTTAGCCTGAGTACGCAGGCAGCTACATAATGTTGCAAGCCACATTAGAGGAGGTTACACTCATCTCTAAGGAAAAAACTAAAAATGGGCGAGAGTTCAGAGATTTTAAGTGCGAATTGGACTGGCACAACGAATCGTCGGTCCCCTCCCTAGCATTTATTCCCCTATAGTTCCTTCCTAGTGAATTAGCGGCAGAGTTCATCCGGAGAAGCGTCCAATTAATTAAAAAATATGAGGGTCTATGTGGTTGGCAAGGCTACAAGAAAACACGAAATCAGTTGCAAGAAAGGCGCATTTTTTTCTAGAACCGCTTATAGATGTAGGCGTAGAAATTCCGGTATTATCCAGGTCCGCTGGCTGGCGAAAGAGTGCCCGCCCTCACCTGCTCGTGCTCTTGGTGCTGGACAGCGCATGTTGTCTTCGTGGCTGCTTTCAATGCTTCGGGAGACTCCGCCACCAACCGCCTTTCTTACTGGGCAGCGCCCTCGGCTTGCTTTACTCTTTTTAAAGTGAACGTTGCTAGCCTTGCGGCGCGAATTTCGCTGTGTCTGCACGAACGACCTTGAACGAGAATAGCGGAGCTGCGTAATAACCGCGTGATGTGCCACGTGACTAAAAGCAGCTGCAGCCGCTCGCTCCGCCGTCACCGCGGCCGCTGCGCGCTGCCCGTGTCTTGCTATGGACGAACCAAGACAGGCGGAGCCGATGTCCTCGAGAGTGGGTACTCGCAGAGTCGGACCAAGTCTGATCATCCGGTCGACATTGTCAACCGTGTGAGGGAGTAGCTATAGAAAGGGAGCGAAAACGTGCTAAACGGGCAGCCGAAATCGATGAAGAGATTGAGCTTCGAAAGCAAAGGAAAGGCTCATAACTGGCCCCCAGGGACACTGGACACCTCAGTCGCGCTTTAAGCTACGTGTTGGTAGTGACAGATGTGCGCTGCATGCGTTGGCATTGAGAACGTTGTGGTGGTGTTGAAAAGCATTTATTTGGCTATATTTACAGAGGGGTGCTCTGGGAGAGACACCGTAGTGGGTCTCACCGCTTACAATACAAGGCAGAGTCCCCCATTCCGGGATCTCGTTGGCTTTCACCGCAGCGCAGGTCCGCCGACCAAGGGCCTGTTGGACCGATAGTTCCTGGCAGCCGAGCAGAGCCGCCTCCCAGTCCTCTCGGGTAGGGTAAAGGGTGATTGGGGGAGAGAAACATTTTGCCTCAATGCCCAAACCATGTGGAAGGGGTCGGCCACCTCACCACACAATGAGCAGCGGCCGTCAAATTAAGGAGCAAAGTGCTTGAGAACCTCCGGGCACCGCAGGGTGCTTGTAAAGAGCCTAAAGACAATTCGCTCACCAGCTTAGCCTAACACCTGCACAGGAACCGGGTATCGCCGGTGTTCGGCACAACAGTCAAAAAAAGAAGAGGGCTGTGATTGTGGTTAAGGTTCTGCCAAGGGCCCCCTGGTGCCCAGTAAGTTAGTGAGTGGGCTGCCTCATGGGCGGCTTCGTTACCTGATATATGCTTTGTGACCGGGGACTCATAGGATTGAGCGATGACTTGATCGCAGTCGCGAGTACTGCGGCAAAGAATTTGGTAAGCGAGTGGAGTGATTCAACCGAACGCAATGTTACGACAGGCTGCGCGAGAGTCTCTGTGGGTTAATAGAGTCGGGATGGAGGACGGCGTGGGCTATCATCACTTCCGCATGCGTTGAGCTGGGAGCTCAAAACGAGATGCCGCCCACCTGTTTTCCCTCGTGTATGACTGCATCTTTGGAGCGGTAGGGGCCTGCAATGTCGACGTAGAAGACGTGTTTCTTTGCGACATAGTGGGTTTGCAGGGCATCCGCCCGCGCGTGGCGGCGGCAATTATGATCGCCCTTGTTTATTTTAGTCGGAAGGGGTCGAATACAGAGAGCGCGTCTCCAGAGTTCGGGCACTAGAACCCATTCTATTGTATGGTGATCATGTTTGATACGTAACCCCGGTCCAAGAGGTGGCGACCGGACTCGGCCTGGGCGAGATACGTGCATTGGTTAACGAGATGCACCTCACGAACTTCCTGATAGGTGTTCACCACCCATAACGCGAGGAGTCGCGCGTTAGAAGTAGAGTCCGGGAGTTCGAGGGCTCTCTTGAAAATTTTGCGGAGTACAACCTCCAAGCAATCTTCATGTTTCCGTAAGCGTAGGCAGAGAGTCGGGTACTGTACTCAACTAGTTATGAAGGCATGCGCGAGCAGCATCGCATCCTTACTTCGCAACCCTCCTCGCTTGTTGGAAACGCGGCGAACTATTTGGCGCACCTGGTCGCTGACTTCCCAGAGTTTGGCAAGAGTTGTGTCTGCCTTACGATGTTTATTAATGAAGAGACCGCGTATTTGAATCTCCTTCGCTTCACGGATGGGGCCCGTGGACAGAGAAAGCTGAACGGAGATTTTGCATTTCAGTGAAAGTCGAATATGCACAAATTCAGACTTGGACGGGAAGCACACTGGAAGCACGTTGTAAGGGCGCCTCCTCCTCACATTGAGGACGCATCTAAGTGCCATGTAGGGGGCTTCGCCCACACGGTTTATATCATTGGCAATAAACGTTTCCACCACCACCACCACGGGCCATACTCGGTCTCTTGTATGCTTATGTAGGCCAAGCGGTCCGTTAAAAATTTTTGCTCCAGTTAAATGTACGAGGACCGCAGCTGGTCTCGCTAAGATGCTTCAGTATGACGCCGTGTTTAACACTGTCAAATCCATCCTTCAGATCGAATGCTAGGACTGTGGTGGCGTTGTGTGGGTGTGCTATATAGTTCGAGAATGTCGTGATGAAGCTGTAAAAAGATGCCTTGTGCAGAGTTATGAAGTCGGATTCGAATATGATGTCGGCGAAGGTGTTCTTGCTGTCGAGATATTCTGAGAGGTGGTCACGGACCATCGTTTCCATCAGTTTCCCTACGCAATAAGTGAGGGAGATGGGCCGAAGGTTTCCTTTTTTTTGCCGGTTTGCACGCCTTCGGGATAAAGGTTACCAATGATGTCTTCAAATCGGGTGGCAGCGAAGTGTCCCCGGTCCAAGTGGCTTTATGTTCGGGTAGGGTTTGGTATGCCCGATCAGGAAGCTTGACAATAGTTAGACTGTGAGGCTGTGGCAGATACGCGGCACTCGAGTACAGTGAACTAGAATATTCGGTAGTGTGCTCACTGCGCCGCGCCTCCATAGGCCGAGGTGAAGCCGCTTGTTTCGACATTTTTAGTTTCCCGCTTGTCCGCTAGGTGCCGCCGCTGTTCCGAACACGGCACAAATAGGCGCGGTCTCGCGCTTTGGCGTTGTTTTGGTCGTCGTCGTGTGCTGTGCTCAGTTTGTGCTTGATTTGACGGATTCACTGGCGTGCTTAGAACATTACGTGTCCCACGAACTTGCAAGGCAAGGATACAGCATTCTGGATAAATCGCAAGAGTGTTCAGGAAAGTAAAAAAAATGCCGGGTCGCCGGCAGAACCATTGCTTCGCGCCGGGTTGCAATACCGGCTATGCCTGCAAGAAAGATGGCCCGAAGATAGTCGTCTTCAGCGTGCCGAAGGACGCTGCTTTGAGGAAACAGTGGGAAAGGAACCTCCGTCACTCCGTCAAAAAACTTGACGACAGCTGTGCGGTGTGTCAGCTACATTTCGAGACGCGCTTCGTGATCCGCGATTACGTCCACGTCGTACAAGGGAAAGAGGTTCGTATTCCTCGCGGCAAGCCAGCTTTAACACCTGATGCCATTCTGACCCTCTTGCCGAACTTGCCGAAATACCTGTCAAAGAATATGCCGCGGCAGAGACAGCCGAGGAAGAGAAAACGGTCAGTCGAAGAAAGGACCACATCCAAAGCTGCACATGAAAGCTGTCGCCAAGATACCGGAGGTGCGGACGATGTGAATGTTATTACCACTGGAGAACAGATTCTCTCTGGCGCTGTGCCATCCGACGCCTTTGCATCTTCTTCCGTGTCGCTGCAGCGCGAAGACATAGAAAGCCTGAGTGTGCCTTCAGCGTTCTGGACGAAGCAAGGCCTTCCGGGCCAAAACGGCGCAACGTTTTACTGCACATCTGTCCTAAACTCTGGGATGGAAGTGGTGTCGGAAAAAGTTGTCATTTTTCTTCCCGTTTCCTCAATGCTGTATTACAAGGTGTATTTTAGGGGCGTTTTACTCAAGGAGAGCCCTGTGAATTCACAGGCCGTTCTGACAGATGTAGATGCGCTTCATCTCTGTCGTGGTGCTTTGCATAGTAAAGACTATGTTGAAGATTTCTGGACCCATAACTTGAAAGCCCACGCTGTCGCCCGTGACGAGGCCTACTTCAGCAGAAGCTGCCTTAGCACCATTCCAGTAATAGGTAATGACATATTTCAGTTCACATTTTTCTCGTATGGTGCAGAACACCATACGAAGTTTAGTTTATATAGTTTTACAGGGCATTCAAATCTGCGGCCAACCTACATACAGCTGCGGCGTTTTTTGCTTTTTCAGGTGGACAGTGCGCCTCTTGTAGATACTTCAGACGGGCTCTGCTCACACGGCGGTCCAGAGTGAATAGGAGAACCTGAAAGTGCATTCACTCAGCGGCACAAAACTGAGAGCACTTGCACAGAAGAAGCGCCGATTAGCAGACCGCTTACAGCGCTCAACATCAAGCCTTGCACAAATACAAAAGAAGGCTGCTTCGTTAAAAGAGGATGCTCTGGAGGAAAATATATCAAATCTTCCACCTAGACTGCAGGAAGCTGTCAGGCAGTGTTTTGCAGCTGCAAAGATAAAGGCCAAAGGTGCTCGATACACTAAAAAGTGGTTACTCGAATGCATTATGATACAAATGAAAAGTCCAAGGCTGTACGAGCACCTGAGGAAAAACAACATCCTGTGTTTGCCGAGGAAATCCACTCTAACGCGTTACATGGTCTCCTACCGATCATCGTTCGGTTTTAACAGCAACGTTTTGAGGCAGCTAAAAGACAATACTGCTGGCATTGTCCCATACAAGAGACATGAAGGCTTGGTAATTAATGGAGTAAAGCTGTCTGAGCATTTATCTGTCAAGAAAGCCGGTGTTATTGAAGGATTTGTTGATTTCGGAAAATATACATCCGCTGACCAGCAGCATGTGCCTTCTGACCATGGCATAGTTATTCTTTTCGTGCCTCTTGTCGGCAAATGTAACCAAATAATTGGCTGTTCTGCCACCAGGAACAACATGAAAGGCAGAATACTTGCTCAAGTGATCACGGAAGCGACGATACTGGCCAAGAACAGTGGGCTGTTTGTCGATTTTATAACTTGTGATGGAGCAAGTTGGAACAGGACGATGTGGAGCATAATGGGAATAAAGGGCACTGCATCGTCCGTGAAATGCAAAGTGCGGCATCCTGTGGACCATTCAAGAAGCCTATTCTTTGTGTCCAATTTCCCCCATCTAGTCAAGTGTCGGCGGAACTCTCTTCTGAAGGGTCTATTCAACACTCCAGGTGGCCACGTAAGTTAAATTTCACTATTACCTCCTTGCACTGGCATTTCAGCAAGACTTGAGACTTTGAAGGAGTGCTCATGATTGGCGCACTTATGTATTTTTATTAATCTTGGTTTGCAGGTCTCCATGGATCACGTGAAGCAAGCCTTCAAAATTGATTCCAATAATGTGACATTGAAGGCGATGCCAGGAATTACAACACGCCATCTGCAGCCAAACAACTTCGAGAAAATGAGGGTCACCTATGCCTTTCGGCTGTTCGGCGCGAAGGTGCTTCAAGGACTTCATCTTTATAAGGCAGATTTGGAGGATAAATGCGGTAGCATATCTGCAAGTCAAGTTTTTTTCAAGTAAGTATAATTGCATTTTCTATTAACGTGTGCATCCTCCCATTATAACATCGTGTTTGGCAGGAAGAACATTTAACATTTTTGCTGAGAAAAGGTGCAAGGCCTTTGTAATAGCACCACCTCAAGTTAAAACAGTGCTTTTCACAGGCCATAGTTTCACTGCTCTAGCAACTCTTATTCTTGCATCTGTGGTAATATTTGTTTTCTATTGCAGGAAAATCCACCAGCTGATCCAGGCGATGACCTCGCGCTTTCCAGCAGGAGCCCTGCGGCCAAACTCGTCTCAAGTTGCTGTGCTGAAAGCATTTTTGATATTAATTGATAAGTGGGAAGATCATACTAAGGGCAACGGTGGGTTCATGAGCAACTCCACTGCTACTGGTCTTCGTATAACAATTTCAAGCACTCTAGAATTGCTCCCTTACGTCACAGAAAAGCTGAAATATATATACTTGATGACATCTATGCTATGCCAAGACCCACTGGAGAACCTTTTCGGCATCATAAGGCAATCATCTGGCAGTAATGAACACCCGACACCAACGCAGTTTTTAATTGTAGTAAACTGCCTTTCATTTTATGGCTTGGTGAAATGCATTTCTCAGGGAAACTGAAGATTCTCTGTTGGCCTCCTTGATTGATGTAGGAGATAGAGGCTCTGCCGAGATACCTGAACATCGCATGCCAGCAGGAACTACAGTGAAGTTGTCAGTTGATCAGGCTGGAGCGTGCCATGATCATAGTCATCACATAGTCAAGAGTGACTCACGACTAGTCTTTCATATTGCAGGCTATGTAGCACGAAAATGTGTTATGAAGGCAAAGTGTGAAAACTGCATTAGCCTCCTAACTATGCCAGCCACTGATGACAGTTTTCAGCTGGCAAGGTACACGAGATACTGCCACAGGGGAGGACTCATCTACCCTTCCGCACAGCTGTGTGATTTTGTGCTGAAGCTTGAGAACCTTTTTACCGAATGCTTCAGCCAAAGCAAACTCCATGCAGACACTATATTTGATATGCTGGACGTGGTCAGGGCAAGTTTGTGTAAAGAGGTCGGTTGCCACCTTCACGCGGAAGACCTTTCGAAGGAAATTGTCAAATTTTACATTGTAGCCAGACTTCACTTTTTCTGAAAGGGGTGAACACTGAGTGGCCTAGCAGACCTGAACGGGTCAAGCACCTGAAGTTGAGCCGTAGCTGAAGCACTGCCACAGTTGCTTTTCCTGTGTGCTTATCGCAAACAATGTAAATAAATTTGTGTTTGCCCAATTTTAAGTTGATGGCTTTGTGTACTGTTTCATTTGAAATCTGCTGAAAATTGACCCATGCGCTGATGCTATGCCAGAGGATTTACTGCATGCAAATTCAAAGGAATGGGTGGGTACAGACAAATCAAAAGCATGAACGAGTCGCGAAATTAAGTTCAAGGTGGTGAAACGCCAGGGTTGGATCTGCGAGCATGTGTAGAATTTTACAGCAGTCTGAAACTATATTTGTCTTTAATATTGGGCATAATGCGACACGCCGTAGCCGAAATGGTGTGCTCCAAGCATTAGCTTAAAAGTCGCGCTGGTAGGACCATACTGAGCGTCGTGTTCGCAATTTGAGCCGATGAGTTCTCGGAATCTCAAAGTGGCGCCCACTGCGCTCCGCGCGCTAGACTCGCTCTGCCTTCGCGCGGATGAGGATTTCATTAAACCTTCATCTACTATTGTTGAGCAAAACAGATGATGCAAGCTAGTTTACCCCGCGCAAGCACGATCTTGTGGCAATAACGCGGCCTTTTATCCCGCATACGGTTGGACTGGTTTCCCCGGCCTTCTTACAGTGAACACGACAGCAGCGCCGCCATGGCGCCGCGGCCGTTTTGCGACACCGGTGGCTTCACTGCAGCCTGGTCAGTGAGCATACTACCTCTATTCTAGTTCACTGTAACTCGAGCTTAGGCCATCGGCGTTCATTGTGTTTATTGGCGGTGGTATTGACAACGCTCTAGACTCCGATGATTTTGAGGAAAGGAAGGGCGCCTGACTTGCCCCGTGCCTCAGTGGACCCCTCAATCGCGCTTTGACATACGAGGCATTGGTGAGAGAGAGATGTGGTCAGCATGCGTTCGCGCTGACAACGTTGTGGCAGACACGCAGCACTGCAGCAGTAGGCCGCAGCTGGTATTCACGCTGCTTATGCAAGCGCATCTCATAAGCAGGGCTACCTGAGCTAAGCAGCAAGAATTTTGTAGCGAAAAGCTTCACTACGAGGGACGGAGCCGAGCTTCGCGCATGCCGCATCCCGTGACCGAGTGACGTCACGGAAAGGGAACGACGCCTCTCTCTTATGTCTCGGCGGACACCCGAACCGCGCAGTAAGGGAAGGAAAATGAAATGAAAATCGGTTTTAAGGAAACGGCGATCTCTCATAACTCGGTGGACACCCGAACCACGCCGTAAGGGAAGGAAAATGAACAGAAAATTGGTTTTAAGGAAGGAAACGACGCCTGTCTCTCTCATAACTCGGTGGCCACCCGAACCGCGCCGTAAGGGCCTTAAGGAAAATGAAATGAAATGAAAAATGGTTTTAAGGAAAGGGGACGCCTGTGTTTCATATCTTGGTGTACATCCGAAAGGAATGGACACCACAGTACGTCTCTAAAGCACCGTTCTAAGACAGCGCCGTGTTCACTAGACGCGCATTTGTTCATTCCTGCAGCCGCGTGTTTACCACGGTTACTACGCATGCGCGAGATCGGCTATATAATGCGCTTGCCAGAAAATAGGAGGTGGAGCGAGCGCGGCTTCGGCCGCTTATCTGTTTTTTCAGCCAGCGTCCGCTTCGGCGGACGCGGTTGTTGCTGCGACGCGCATCTTTTCTTTTCTTTTTCTCTTTCCTCTGATCTTTTTAACTCTCCTCTATCTGCACGTGGCAGCGGTGGTGGCTCGGCTCGAGCGAGTAGGCAGGCCCATGCAATTTCCTTTTCGTCCTTCTCTCAGTCGCAACAACAATAGGCGTGCGCATTCACCATGAAAGGAGAAGAGAGAGAGGCTGCTGCTAGACGACGTACAAAAGCTGGTAGTACGACCGTGCCGATTTCCGTCTTCTCCTCCGCCTCCCTACAGGCAGTGTGTGGACGCCGAACGCTTCCATCGTTATCGTGGTGCTCCCAGTGCATTGTGGCTGAACTGTGACAGCCATGACTTCAAACCAAGAGTAACTTAAGCTTTCCGCGTGTATATCCAGGCTTAACCAGAGCTAAGCCACTGCCTATTTTTTTTTATGCGCTACAGGCCGTCGCGGTAAAGCCCACTTTTTTTTTCGTGTTGGCAGTGTGTTTGGCGTCACTCGCTCGTTTGGTTCTTTGCCGTAACAAAGCATAGCTAGCTTTTCAGACGTCTTATCAAGCATTCGCAGCGCAGAACGAACGTACTCTCGATGCCGAAGACGATTTTTAACTCACTCAACGAGAAGCCACCAGTTGGAACAGGCAGCGCGAGTGGCTGCTGCGATCTGTACTACGAACGTTCGACGAATCTTTACTTACTGTAGTGAAGAAAAAGATGTGAGATCTTTTTACAAAATAGCAACGAACGTTGTTTTCCGCAGAAATTTTATTGAATAACAGCTTCCTGCGCTGCGCGAAAGTATCGGTGATTATATGTTTCTTCATGAAAAAAAATGACGCAACAGTTTCAACAATGCCTTTTCAGAGCAAAATAGTGCCTTAGTACTTCACACGCGAGCCTATCCGGCGACCACTGCTTCACACAGACGGAGCATAGAGTCGAAGGGGCTGTCAGTGAATGTCTAGTCTATGTCTCTTCACTTTTTCATCAGCTTTTCGACTTTCTTCTCAGCGCTCCTGGCTCTTTGTCCCTCGGACGATATGTGATGGTTTCGAATGGTGTCATGAAAAGCAAGGGAGACCGCCTGCAAGTGTTCTTTTCAGCTAAAACACACAAGGTGGGTTGCCCTCTGAGAGCCATCGTTACGGAGACTGGTTCATGGCAGAAGATAGTGAGCCAATTTCTTCAGCAGCAGTTGACGGCCCTTCCTGTACAGGACCCTTTTAGCGTGGCCAGCTCGGCTGCGGTTGTTGACGCACTTAATCTCGGCATCCCCGGTGCCACCACGGCTTTTTCGGTTGACATTGAGGACCTCTTTTACAGCATTCCCCACGATGAACTCTTTGCAGCCGTGCGTGATCTTATTGATTATGGCAGTCCTGTGAACTTTCAGAACGCATGTGGCATGCCGGTTGATTCTTTTTTGGAGTTGTTATCTTTTTACCTGTCATCTACTGTTGTTGAATTCAAAGGTTCCTTGTTCCTTCAGAAAAATGTAATATGTATTGGTTCTAGCGTTGCCCCAGTGCTTTCCCAGATATTTTTAGCAAAATTTGACAGAACACTTCAAAACTTACTTCATGACGAGCGTGTGTGCAAAGTTTTTAGGTACGTGGATGATTTTTTAGTATTTTTAGAGCTTTCACCTAATGACACTCTGCCCGCAGCAGTAGACGATGTTTTGACTGCTTTAAAGCTTCTTCACGCACTCTTAATTTTACTCATGAACTCCCTAGCAATCATTCTATTAGGTTCCTAGAACTGCAACTAACATTCCTTGACGATGGCCATTTATGCTGGATGTTTTCGCCTAGAAGCAAGAAAGCTTTGTTACCTTTCGGTTCTGCGCACTCTAAGATTGTAAAGAGAGGGATTGCGATGAACTGTTTCCGCAATGCACTGGAAAAAAGCTGTCACCATGCCATCAAAACCAGCCTTGACAATCAGTGCAAAGGTTTGGAAGCCGCGGGGTTCCCTAAACCACTTTTGAAGGCAGTGGCTGAATCGCTGCTTCAGAACCTCAAGAAAGGACGCATGAAGAGGACTGACGTTGGGCCAACTGAACGAAAGAAGTTCGAGGTCATGCCGTACGTGCATAAAGTGAGCCACAACATGGAAAAAGTGGCGGCCAAGCAGGGAGTGAGTTTGGTGTTCTCTGCTCCTTGCAAGCTGTCGGTACTGTGCTCGCGCATTTCTCGAGGCCGGGAAAGGAACCACGTTTGCAAAACGCAGCATGAGAATCGGTTCACGACATGTGTCTCACAGGTGGTGTATAAGTTCCCCCTCACGTGCGAGAGAGTTTACATCGGCCAAACTGGCCGGTGTATAAATGACCGGCTTCGTGAGCATCACTCCTCCCTGGGGTCCGATGGTGATGCAAACTTGCCTCGTCATTGCAATGAATGTGGCTGCTATCCTTTATTCAGCAACGTCACCATTCTTGGTAGAGGCAAGGAAAAACAGGAGCGGGAAATACTGGAAGCATATCATATCGCATTGTTAGGCTCTGATTGTATAAGCACAACCTCGGTGCGCTGCTTGAAAAAGAATTTGCTTTTTTAGGTCGTCCACGATAGTTTAGATTTCTTGTCTTTGTCTCTTTTGCTCAGTGATTAGTGATGATGCTGCTGCGCATGCTCTGCTGGCCTTGCTCGGACCATGTATTTTCCAATAAACTTCAGTTGCTAGTCCAGTCGTTGTGGTGTGTACACTCTTCTTGTCCGTCGTCTTGTGTGACTGTTTTTTTTCGTTTATCCAAATAAATTCCCTTGAAACAATCTCAGTAGGTCGGCTTGGGCACCTCATAGCGTCCACCGTCTTCTTCATTCACAAGCGTATAAGAGTGCTTCGGGGAATAATTTTGTTCAAACACACATCCAAATCCCAGGTTCGTGGGTGCCTATGGAAGCATAACTTTTTCAAGAATGGTCTCATCAAGCTGTTCACTCCTGGCACCTTGAAAGAACTGAAGCAGACAAACGGCACGGGCGGAGAATCGGCCCCTTTCCGATACGTTGCCGCTTCGTGAGTGAGTGAGTGAGTAGAAACTTTATTGATTTCTAAGATTTAGCCTGCGGTGGAGGTCTTCTTCAAGTCTTCTCTTCAAGTCTTGAGGTTGCCTCCTTAGCCTTGGGTGGTCCCCTAGTCCAGGGCTCCACTGTGTCTGGCCACCTCGCTTGCGTGTGCTATGAGCGCCCTTTGGGCCTCTAGCTTGCAGCTGGTGAGCCGGCTCTCCCATTGCTCCGCACTTGGTGTGTCGTGTTTGTGGAACGATATGTTTCTGTCGCATTCCCATGTTATGTGGTATAGTGTTGGCCTCGCTTCGCACCAAGGGCATGTGGCGCGGTATTGTGTCGGGAACATCTTGCTTAGTATATATAAGTTGGGGAAGGAGCCTGTCTGTAGCTTCCGCCATTTTGCGGCTTCTTCCTTGCTTAGCTCTTTGTGTGGTGGGGGGTATTTGTATCTTAGCCCCCTGTATAAACTTAGTGTTTCAGAGTACCCAGCCCCTAGGCTAGTCCAGAGCTCCTCCGGGGCTTGTGACCCCCCAGCTCGGATAGTAAGCCCTCGAGCTAGTTCGTCCGCCCTTTCGTTGCCCCAGACCCCCGCGTGGCCTGGTATCCAAATTATGTTATGTTTCTCTCTCCTCCCCGAGGGTGTCCCCTCGCTGAGGATCCTGAGTGTCGTTTTGCCTACCCTTCCTTTTGTGTAGTTTCGACACGTTTCTTGTGAGTCTGTTAAGATATTCAAGGGTCTCTCCTTTCTATCCCCCTCCCTCATTGCTAGGGCTATCGCTATCTCCTCCGCCTCTGCTACATTTGATGCCCTGGCCGTGAGGCTCGTTATGTGTTCTCCCTGGTGGTTGACGTACGACTACCGCCACCATTTTATTTCCTCGTTCACCATAGTACGGGGAAGCGTCGGTGTATACCGTGCTGTCCCTGTGCCCTATTGTTTTTTCATAGTATTCTGCCCTGGCTCTCCTCCTGCTGGCATGGAGGTTTGGGTCCATGTTGCGGGGGATGGGTTGTACGCTTATGTTTCTTCTTAGTGCGTCTGGTATGTTTGCCCTGTTGTTGTGATGGTTCTCCGTCTCCCGACCCAACCTAGTCAGAAGTGCTCGTCCGGTTCTTGTGTCGCTGAGTCTTTGAAGTTGTGCCTTTATTTGGCATTCACTCAGCTCTTCAAAAGTGTTGTTTAGCCCTAGTTGCATTAGCTTCTCGTTGGACGTGTTCCTTGGTAGATGTAAGGCTATCTTGTACGCTTTGCGAAGGATAGCTTCTGCTTGCTCTCTTTCAGCTTTGATGGTTACGTGGTATGGTAGTGAGTATGTTATTCGACTGACTATCAGGCTGTTCACCAGTCTGATTGTGTCTTCTTCCTTCATGCCATGCCTTTTGCTGGCTACTCTATTTATCATTCGGCCTACTTGCTCCGCCGCTTTGCGTAGCAGGCTGAGTGTGTGGCTGCATTTCCTGCTACCTTGCAGCCACATACCGAGTATTATTATCATTCTTTGTTCCGGTATGTTCTGCCCTTCTAGTTTCACCTCGAGGTTAGCCTCTGTAGGGTGCCTTCCTACTCTGAGAAGTTCGGACTTTTCGGTGGAACACCTTAGTCCCCTCTTCTTCATGTATCCTTCAATGCAGGTGGCTGCCGCTTGTAGACTTTCTTCTTTGCTTCCTAGCGAGCCTTCGCTGGTCCATATGGTGATGTCATCCGCATACATTGCGTGTCTGATTCCTTGTATCTGGCTGAGCTCTTTGGCTAGGATGATCATTGATATGTTGAAGAGCACTGGTGATATCACTGAGCCTTGTGGAGTTCCCCTGCATGGTGTTTGAAAGACCTCGCTTCGTAGGTCTCCCAAACCCACCGTTGCAGTTCTGTTTGTGAGGAAGCTTCTCACGTAGTGTGTTTTCTTTCCGCAGTTGGTGGCGTTGATGCCTTCCATGATTGCTGCGTGGGATACGTTGTCGAAGGCCCCTTTGATGTCCACGGCCATGACTACGCTTTCCCCTTTGCTTGGCATTGTTTCTAGTACTTCTTCTTTGAGCTGAAGCAGCACGTCTTAGGTCGATAGATGTTCCCTGAAGCCGAACATGGTGTTGGGGTACCATCCTTCGTCTTCTAGGTGTCTTTGTATTCTTTTAGTGATGATTCTTTCGAAAAGCTTGCCCAGACACGATGTTAGCGAGATAGGTCTGAGATTTTCTATCTGCAGTTTTTTGCCTGGTTTGGGTATCATATCGACTTCCGCGTGTTTCCACTCTTTCGGAACCGTTCCCTCTTCCCAGAGTTTGTTTAAGTATTTTGTGAGCTGTTCTACCGCTTCATCGCTGAGATTTCTTATCAACGAGTTCTGGATCTTGTCCGCCCCCGCTGCCGTGTTCTTTGTCGTTGCCCTTATGGCTTGAATAACTTCTTCTCTTGTTATCGGTTTGTCCATGTCCTGGTTTTCTTTCTCTTGGTATTCTCCTTGGTAGGCTTTCACCTGTTCTTTTCCGTAGCATTTCTCTTTTACTGCTTGGATTAGCTGCTCCTCCGTCCCTTCGTATTGGTGGATCAGTCTTTGTATCGATTTGTTACTTTCTGTTTTGTTCTTCGATGGGTCCATGAGCTTCCTTAGTATTTGCCACGTTCTGGCCGTGCCTAGGGTGCCATTCAGTGTTGTGCTGAATTATTGCCATCCCTGTCTAGCCAGTTGTGTTGCGTATTCTTCCGCTCGCTTGGTGATTTCCGCTATCTTCTTTTTTAGTTTCCTGTTAAGCTTCTGTTTCTTCCAGCGTTTGGTTAGGCTTTTCCTTGCCTCCCATAGGCCGAGGAGTCGTTTGTCTACCTCTGGTGCCTGTTCTGTGCGGTTAACTTCTTTGGTATATGTATCTCTTATTTGTTTAAGTTGTTGGCTCCATTCTTCTAAAGACGTGATGTCGCCTTTGATGCTTCTGCAATGGGTGCGGAAAGCGTCCCAGTCTGTCAGTCTTGCCTTGCCTATTTTCCTTCTGATGCTTTCGGCTTCAATGGCCACTCTGATTATAAAGTGGTCGCTGCCTAGGTTCTCCTGTGTGTTTTCCCACTCTGCTTGTTTAGCTCCTCTGACAAAGGTTAGGTCGGGACACGTGTCTACGCTTACGCTGTTGCCTTGCCTTGTGGGTTGGCTCTCATCCGTAAGTAGCTCGCAGCCTGTGTTTTATGCTGCTGTACATATGCTCCGCCCTTTTATGTCCTCTTTTTTGCTGCCCCATTGCGGGCTTTTCGCGTTGAAGTCTCCTGCTATAACTAGGGTGTTCTGCCCTGCAAGTTTCTTTGCCTCCGCGAAAAGCTTGATGAAGTCTCCCCTGTTTTTAGGTGGGCTATATATGTTTATAACAAAGGTGCTTTTTGCTTTCCTTTTCCTTTTGGGAATTATTTCAGTTATCACGTGTTCTAGGTGTGTGTCTACTATTTCCCCATGATTTATTGCTGTTATTTTGTCGCTAATGAGTGTTGCTGTTTTCCCTTTTTCCTGGCATGAGTAGCCCCTTAGGGTTGGGGTACAGTTTGTTTCTTGTAATAAGATTAGGTCTGGTGGGGTTCCCCTAGTGCTAATGAATTGCTGCAGGAGCCCCTGCTTACGCCTGTAGCCCCTGCAGTTCCATTGCCAAATGTCTAGTTGTTGTCCTCCTGCCATGTTGCTGTGTTGCAGCTACTATTGTTCCCTTGGCTTTCTGTACCGAACCTCCGCTCATTAAAGAGGCGGTCTCTGGCGTCGTTTAGTGTTCTCTGTGTTGTTTGATTTTTAACATAATTACGGAAGCTCTGGTCTTGCAAAGCTATCTTCTGGCTTAGTTGTTGCATTTGTTGCTGCATTTGTTGTTGCATTTGCAGCATGAGTGTTTTTAGGTCTTCCCCTGCCGTGTTGGTCTCCCCCATGTTTTGTGGGTTCTCTATAGTTTGTGGTGGTGGTGTTGGCGTTCTCACTGGTGAGAAAACCTGTTCTCCGTATCTCCTGTAGTTCTGCGATTAAGTCGCTGATCTGCTTTCTTAGCTGCCTATTCTCCTTTCTTATGTTGTTGATTTCTGCTCTTAGGCTTTCGTTTTCTGCCTTGGTGTCTGTTGTGTTGTTTTCCTCGTGCGGAGCAAAAAGTATTTTTGGAGAGCCGCCTCCCCAGCTTACCTTAACTCCGCCGCTTTTCTTCTGCTGCGTTTGCTGCTGGCTGGCCGTGGTCTGGCTCGCCTCGCCTCGTCCCCGGCTCTGGCTCCGGTCCCGGCTGCGGCTGTTGCTGTGTCCCCTGGACTCGCTTCGGTAGTCAGGTTGTTTCTCCTGGTCCTCGTTCCGGAACCAGCGTGGTCGTCGTCCTCCATTTCTGCCTTGGCTTCGGCCGCGTTGCTGCTGACCCCAGGCTCGTAGCTCTCCGAATGATTTTAGTCGCTGTGTGCATTCCCTTGCTCCTGTGACGTGGGAGCCCTTGCACACGAGGCACTTCGGTACGCATTGGTGTTGCGTCTCCGGATTTGCTTGGCCGCATTGCCTGCACGCCTTGCTTTCCGGGTTTGGGCATACATCTGCTCGATGCCCTTGCTGGTAGCAGTTGTAGCATATCTGCCTCGTTGGTCTGTATGGGTGGCACCACATCTCTCCCCCGTAGAGCAGGACTTGCTTGGGAAGGATTGGGCCGCTGAAGGTAATGACTGCTGTGCTGGATCTCCCTAGCATTCGTGCCGCCAAAATCTTCACTCCGTGCGTTCTTGTCCTTAGGTTGGCCTTTAATTCTTCTTCTGGGGTTCCCGGGTCTACCCCGTGGATGACTCCCCGTAGCGTTCCCTCCGGCGCCGCCACGTGTGCCATGACTTGGTAGCTTCTTCCAACGAAGTTGAGCTGCGCTATGTTTCTGACTTGTTTGGCTGTCTCTTCCTTATTCGTGCTGACGATTATGATGTTCGAGCCGTTGCGCAGTCGGATTATAAGGTCTTCTGCCTTGCATCCATGCCCGGTGGCTGCAACCACCGCTCGCGCCACTTGGTGTGTTTGCAGCTCTCGCACTGCTAGTCCCTTTGGCCTCAGGATCACCTTTAAATCTTCTTTCGGTAGGGGAGGGAGTCTCCTCTTCGGCGCTCCTTCCCTCTCGCCTTGCTTGGTTGTGCTTTGTTTGTCGCCTGTGCTTTTCCCTCCGCTTGAGGGGCTCGGATCCCCCGTCACGTGGCCTGCCGTTGCTTCCTGGCTCTTCCGTATTTTCTTGTGCCGCCGTTGCGACATGGCTACTGTCCAGTCAGAGTCCGAATCGTATTTGCGACTCGCCTGCGCTGTTTTTGTTAGGGTGCTACCTCCCGGGATTTGGGTGTTCACCGTCGGGCCCTGTACGTGGGATCCCCCGGCGGTGGCGTCTCGTTGGTCTTCCTCCATTCCTTCTTGGGTCTCCATAATTCGGTTTGCCACAAATTCATGTCTGGCATGGATGTCTTGCGTCTGGGCCATCTTTCCGCTGCCTCCGTCGCCTGCCGAGGCCGAGGAGTCCGCGGAAGTCGCCGCCCGTGAAGCCTAGTCGCTAGGCCTAGCGTTGGCTTAGCTCATTCGTCCACGTGGTTGATCTTCAAGACCGGATAAATCCAAAAATATTGGGCCCACCGGTTTGAAAATGGTGTCCTCGTGGTCCGCTTCTCTTCCTGCGTCGCCTGCCACCAAAATTTTGGCAGTTCCGTTGAGTTGACCGGGCCAAAAAGCCCCAAAACTGCGGAGCGCATGTGGCGCACGTCCGCTCGTAGTGGTAGAGGAACGCACCCTCCCCGCTTCGTGAAGTTTAACGTGGGAAGTTGATAACTAGGTCAAAATAAATGGCTTTTGGGGAGACATATACAAAGAATGCCATCATTCACGCGTGCCAAGAGTTTTGATTCGTTAAATGAAATCACTCTTTTCCAGTCGGGACCTATTCATACCAGTTGTTGCGTTACCTACGTCATTCTGGAAACCGATTTGTTTTCACAAATGTCCAGAGTTTAAGCAGTGTTCCTATCGTTTATTTGAGCACATTGGACATGACATCTTTTAATGCAAGGAATTACTGTAGAGCCTGATAACAGGGCCAAATTTTCGGAAAAGTCGATAATAGTGAGTCAAGGGATTTTTACGCTCGCGCAAATGCAGTTTGTCTGGGCAACTTGGTTGGTCGTTCTGGCGCATTTCTTGCGGAGTTCTAAAAAGCAAGCCTTCCCCTGAACCAGATTCTCTTGAAGGCATAGACTGCGCTGCATTGAAATTCACTGAAAGCTGATGGCGTTTTATCTCATTGTTGTGGCCAAGGGTAACTTCCATTTCAACAGTCTTGATGACGTTATGTTAACCTCAGTCTCGTTCCAATTATTTAAAAATATGCCATAATACCTGTATTCACAGAATATGTCACCTGATAGAGCAAAGCCACCGCGGTGCCTCAGTGGTTATGGCGCTCAGCTGCAGACTCGAAAGCCGCGGGCTCGATCCCGGCCGCGCTGGTCGAATTTCGATGGAGGTAATGTTCTAGAGGCCCGTATAATGTGCGATGTCAGTGCACGTTAAAGATTCCCATGTGGTCGAAATTTCCGGAGTCCTTCACTACGGCGTCCCTCATAGCCTCAGTCGCTTTGGGACGTTAAACGCCCATAACCCATAAACCAAACGCCTATTTATCTTCTAAATAATCATTATTGAAACACCCATTAAATGCTCGTTCAGAAGTTCTCTTCATACCAAAAGCTGATTCATCAAAAAATTTCAAAAATTGGTCAAATCCTAAGCAAATATTTCCTCGCATAGGTACCACAACCTTTTGTTCTGCGTGACGAGTTGTTCTAGAATGTGCTTTCTCCCAGAATAAATGGAAACTAAAGCTTTTGTTTACCTCACGTCTGACGGCCAGACTCAACTTGTAAGTTGCCTCCAAAATAACTCGGGATCAGGTTAATAATATTGAACATTAAAAAAGCCGGCAAAATTTTTTGAACAAAGGAACGTTCTATAGAATACATTTTTTTTTACTTTTGCTTGACGTGGTGCATTTACTAACAGAGAAGTATGTGGTGAGGAAGGAAAAGAGGATAACGTAAACAAGGCTCTTTATTTCAAACAGGTATGCAGCTCTGAACCTCCAGGTCATACCAACAGCATTAACTCGCTAGGAAAGATCTATTTGAATGAATGCATCCCGAAGCATGCCTTTAGATAAGAAAGATCAGTTTCTGGCTGCTAATTATTTATGTGCTGTTTGCTTCCTTCAATTCCGGCCTAAAGAATTACGCCTACGGTCTTACTTGTATTTGTTTGCAGCAGAGTCGTAATATTCTAAAGTTGACCCAACTCAGGCCATAAAAAGCATGTTAACCTCATTAGCGTTCGAGGTACAGCTAGCATTTCTAAACATATTTACTAAGTCGTTTATGTGTATAGCAGCACTGCCTTCAAGAACAGCTATACTGATCGGAACGTTCAGTTGGGCGTGTTGTTACCCATGCATTCTTGCAAAACAGCGCGACCTTCGAGGGTCAAGAACAAGGACACGGGACGAGCGCTGAAGCAACACCTGGTGCTTAAAGGGGAAAACGTAAAATCAGTCGCAGTGTTACACTAAAAGCGACAAAACAGTGGACAGATATGAACGCGACGCTGAAAGACTAACAAGAAAAGCTATCGCTTAATCAACAAGATAAACTAAGTGGCGGTTTCTTGATACAGTTTTGTTCATGTGCGACATGGAAGGCCTCCATCAATTCACGCGTGGTTTGATCACGGTGTGTGTACAGTAAGTTTCTGCAACGCCAGAGGGTGTGCATTTTTAAGGTGAATGCCTTTAAAGGCTCATGATTTGCCAGCGTGTCCGCCAGCGCTAACTTGTCAGCCGTACATGTGACATCGCAGGTCGATGACATTCGTAGTCACACGAACTGTTAATGAAACCTAATTGAAAAGCGCGGCACCCGAATGTGGTAGTATACTTTTGTTCGCGTATATATTGGTTTATCGGTTTATTGGAGTTTAATGTCCCAAACCGACTCAGGCTATGAGGGACGCCGTAGTGAAGGGCTCCGGAAATTTCGACCACCTGGGGTTCTTTAACTTGCATTGACATCGCACAGTGCACGGGCCTCTAGAATTTCGCCTCCATCTAAATTGGGCCACCGCGGCAGGGGTCGAACCCGCGTCTTTCGGGTCAGCAGCCGAGCACCATAACCACTGAGCCACCGCGGCGGGCCTCATATATATACTCTTGTGTGTTAGGAGTTGGCGTAGATTGTTCGTAGCGGTATCACATTATTCAGCGCGTTATGGAACTTAAGGTTACTAGTCAAATCAAAGCGTAGCGCACCACAGGGGATCACACCGACGACCTTTGGTTCCCTAAACCGTGACTTCTTGCAACTCGAAACGTTTATTACGGCCAAACTAATTGACATAAGACATTCCAAGTGGTGTCAAATGATTTTTCTTCTTACGCTCTATACGTTGGCAACCAAGGTGTAGTATGTCGTAACTCGAAATCAATTATAACCAACACACCGGCTATAACGATGGTGTAGTATGTCGTAACTCAAAACCGGTTATAACGAACAAATTGGGTGTAACGAAGATGCAGTATGTCGTAAATCAAAATCGGTTGCAACAAGCATAATGCCAAACAAATGTGTAAAATGAAGAATCAGAAGCCTTCCAGACAGCTCAGTAGGATGGCACAAAGGCTTTCGCCTGCTGCAGGTAAAGTGACATAAGTGCTCCGCCTATATTTTTCTTTTTCATTACTTCACAACTTCTAAAATGGGTTACCAGATATGCAAGGTCCTCGCTATTGTATAGGTTCTTTTTGTGTTCTTGGAGCTGCTTATATACGCAACGTGCCGTCTGCCCGATGTTTTGGGCTCCGCAGGAGACAGGAATCAGGTGCACAAGTCTTGCGCGACAATCGACGAACTTTTCTCTATACGCGGTGCCACACCCTTTTCTTTTTCCAATGATTCTGTCTTCCTTCGGATTGTGGAACGTAACTAATTATCTCCCCATTTTAACTTGGAACTGCCGCGGCTTCCGGGCCAAGCGCGCACTTCTGTAACTTCTCCTTCCCATCATAACACCATAATATACTTCTACAGGAGACTGCACACAGGGCAACACTCCCCAGCTACACATCTACACACTCAGATACCACTAACCCACCCAGGGCGTCCACACTCATCCACCGCAGCCTCACCTACAAAACTCATCAAATCACGTCTGAGACGCCCTGCGTGATCACTGAACTTATACATCACACACATTCACTTCCTTCTATATTTATAGCAAACATATACCACCCCCCGTCCCAGCCGATGGTCTCGCTAGAATCACTTCTGCGAAACCTACACCATCTAGCAGGGAAACATCCCCTACTCATCGGTGGGGACTTCAACAGTCAGCATACTGACTGGGGATACACAACCACGACACATCGAGGTCGCAGGCTCTGGCTGCTCCTGCAGAACCTCCAACTCACTGTGCACAACACGTTTCAGACGCCCACGCGGAACGGCAACAGTGTCAGCATGGACACCAGTCCGGACCTGACGCTGAGCCGCTACATTCGCGGTGTTATCTGGAACAGAACACAACATACACTGGCCAGTGATCATTACATTATACAAATCACTGTTCCAGACAAACCACCCCGTCACGCAAATATAACACACAAACTCTTTAACTGGGATGCACTTCGCGCTGCAAGCACCGCCCTCCCAGACACTCCCATCGCAGACATCGATGCATGGGTGCAATCACTTGGGCATGAAGTTCACCACAACACGCGACACATTGAAACTACAACAGAAACCCCTACCCTCGACACACGCCTAGCCCACCTCTGGGAGGCTTATCACTGCCTCTTGGAACGCTGGAAATTCAACAAACATAAGAGAACACTTAAAAAGCGGCTGGCCGCCCTGCAGACATAAATCCAACAACACCCTGAGCAGCTCTGCTGGTCCCACTGAGGACAGATATGTGACAGAATCGCCGGAAACCTGTCCAGAAAACGCGCATGGCAACTCCTGCGACACCTCATTGACCCCACACGTACCAAATCAGCAACACAACACCACGTGACAAGCCTCACACACGAACACATTGACGATCCCGACACCCTCCTACACACACTTCAAACCATGTACACCTCTCCATTGCCCCCACACCTCTACCCCACTACACAGGACAAGCAAATCCCACACTCGACACCGACATCACGGAGACGGAAGTCAGAGCGACCCTCCTGATTGTCCGCGCAAAATCCGCACCTAGTGCAGACCAGATCACAAACTCCATGCTCCGTAATCTGGACGACCAATCGATAACCCAGATTACGGAATACTTCAACCAGTGCTGGATGGATGGTAACCTCCCGCAGCCCTGGCGCCACGCGAAGGTAACCCAAACCCAACAAACCACTTACAATCCGAACCCTTCGCCCGATTTCGCTAACCTCATGCCTCGGGAAGCTCCTCGAGCGTGTTGTGTTAGCGAGACTCACAGGTCACATGGCAGACAACAATCTCTACCCGCATAGCATGGTGGGATTTCGCCCCCATCTATCCGCACAGGACGCCATGCTGCAACTCAGACACGACCTTTTCGACCCGCTTCTTCCAGGTCACACCAAGGCTGTCTTAGCTTTGCATCTTACCAAAGCTTTTGATCGCATTGAACATGAGGCGATCATGACTGCCCTTTCCCCATTGAATGTGTGTGTGCGCACGTACCATCGGGGACAAAATTTTGCGGGACGTCGGAGCGGCGTTTTCAAGCTGCCTCTGCGCCACTAGGCGGCTCAGTGGCCGCGTCGAGGCTGTGATGGCCGATGATTAGGCCCATGCGCGTCCTATATTCTTCCGCTTGCCTGTCTGATAGCTCGTTTCGCGTCAGTAGCTGGTTTTTCTGAGCTTGGCCGCGGGCGGCCGCTTTTCGCCGCTTGCGCTCGTCAGCCGCCACATGGCCGCCGTACTCGACGCGCTTCCTGGCGACAGCGGTGACGGTGCGCATTCACGGCGCCCGCCGCATTTATGTAACTTTTTTCTTATGGAGAGAAATAAAGCGCTGTTTTTTCCTTCATTTAACGAATCGTTTGTAACTTCGTGCCTATGTTGGAGGACGGGTTTGTTCTGCTGCGTGTTAGAACCACTTTCTGACGCACCTTAACGGTCAGCGTGCATCGTAACCACTTCATAAATATTCTGTCCCTGTAACGTGCCAAGGTGGGAATTCTTTCACAACAAATTTATTGCCACAAAAGAAAATAAAAGTGGACATAAACAAAACCGCAATCCAGGACTCCATCGCAGAAGTAACGCTTACGAAACGCCGCAGCATCTATTTGTATAAAGACCTGTAAAGCACGAAGCCTTTCCTACTGTCTTGATGGCCGCCTGTTAGTTATCCGCGTTGGTTGGCATTCCCAAAGTGCGACCTCAAATGGTAAGCTTTTATTAAGCCCCATGCATTTTTTATGGTGTCCGTCTGGCCTTCCGGTGACCGTGCTAGCTGCCGCACATCACGACTTCCAAGAGCAACCCTGACTCTCTGAGAAGTGTGCGCAGGACCTCTGTCCCGCTGAAATAGAAAGCATTTAACCCACAATAGTCCGCCAAGGACGCAGGGCAGGACACGTTCTCAATATTGTTCGCTTAACAAGGCAAGGGTCCGTCGATTGTCACTATACAGGTCTGAGCCCTCTCATTGACTTGCGGCTCAGACAGCCTCTCCTTAAAAAAAAAAGTTACATTAATGCGACGGGTGCCGTGAATGCGCACCGTCATCGCTGACGAGCGCAAGCGGCTGACGAGCGCAAGCGGCGAAAAGCGGCCCCCCGCGGCCAAGCTCAGAAAAACCAGCTACTCACGCGAAACGAGCTAACAGACAGGCAAGCGGAGGAATATAGGACGCGCATGCGCCTAATCATCGGCGATCACAGCCTCGACGCGGCCAATGCGCCGCGTAGTGGCGCAGAGGCAGCTTGAAAACGCCGCTCCGACGTCCCGCAAAATTTTGTCCTCGATGGTACGCCTACATTCAAGCATTCCTCACTGACCGCACGGCTGAGATGAACTTCGGCCCTCTTCCACCTCCTACACGCTTCAGAGTATCGGCACCCCTCAAGGGTCCGCCCTTTCCTCCTTTCTCTTTAACATTGCTCTCATCCCCCCGCCCGAAAATTGGCAACTATTCCCCTCTTTATGCCGACGATATCACCCTGTGGACCACCCACGGCAGTGACGGCGGCATAGAGAACACCTTACAGGAAGCAGCCACACTCACCCAAAATTACGCACGGACCATCGGACTGTCCTGCTCCCCAGAGAAGTCTGAACTCTTCCTCATCCAGCCTAAGAACCACCGCTGCCTCCGCTCCCCCATTGCCACTGAACTGAATGGTTACCCGGTACCTGAGGATGGCACCCTCCGTGTATTGGGCATGCACATCCAGAACGATAGCAAAAACACCACCACCCTCAATAAACTCAAGCCGGTTGTAGGCGCGATATCGCACCTCATCCGCAGAGTTTCGGAACATCATAGAAGCATGAAGGAGCGCGACCTATGTCGCCTCATTCATGCCTTTGTCCTCAGCCGTGTGCTGTACACTACCGCATACTTACAACTATCTAAACATGACATAAACGCTTTGGATGCTTTGATTCGCAAGGCATTCAAGGTAGCACTTCATCTTCGCCTCAAGACACCCACACAGAAATTACTAGGCCTGGGCCTCCATAACACGATCGGGGAACTGGTGGAGGCCCACCGACAAGGCCAATATATCAGGCTCACACGAACCTCCACAGGTCGGTATATCCTGGACTCCCTGGGAATCAGAATGCCGGCCAACAACCTAACCCTCCTCGCCATCCCACGACCCCTTCACCGGAAGCTCCTCATCAGGCCGCTCCCGAGGAGTATAGCACCAGTCCCACCATGAGCAGCGCCGCAGAGCCCGTGCGAAGGCACTCCATTGAGCGTACGGCTCCGAGCCACATGCCGCATGGGTGGACTCTGCCTGCACAGTTGATGACGTGACAGCAGCCGTGGTGGACTCCTCTTTATCCGCCCTCCTCACACTACCTCTCCCTCCGGACACCCCCCCCCCCCCCTGAGGCTGCAGAGGAAGCCGCCATTGCACTTGCTATCACCCACACGGAAGCCCGGTACACTTTAAGTGACTCTAAAACTGCGATTCTAACTTTTGCTCGAGGCCGAGTCCATATCCCTGTTTTTCGCATACTGGACTCGCCCGATGCACCCCCACCCCGTCAAGTGGAGCTGATATGGGTGCCTGCGCACTCCGGGAATCCCGAAACGAGGCCGCCAACGTTTTATCCCGAGGTTCTTTAAACCTGGCTCAGGTGGCCTCGGATCGGGGATTCGCGAATGAGCGCATGCACTCATTCAGCGAGCTAACGCAGGCCTACAGAGCCTCACGCCAGCTCTACCTCCCGCCCCACTCCTCCCTAGATAACAAACAAGCAACACTCTGGCGCAGACTACAGACCCATTCTCTCCCCTCAACCCTTACCTTAGCCCACTGTCATCCACCCTTCCCCACTCCGGCATGCGCCCTATGCCCAGAACCCTTCGCTTTCTACATTTCTACATGTTCCAACAGTTCGCCCTGCGGCAGGCTGTAATATAAATCCTTGACGTCGATACCGAAGGCCACACGACTTCTTTGTTGCAACCCTTCGGGAAAGAGCAAGCAAGCGCCGGAATTTGGAATCATTAACGGGCCACTGGTGTTCAGGGAGGAAAGGTTTCGTTGCAAAAAATTTACACTTGCTGTTGCCATGTGCTCCTCTCTGAGACGATGTCCCGAAACGGGATGTCCTTTTTATTGAGTTTTGCACTGAAAAATATCTCCAGGTGAAGTTTCTTGTACTTGCCCACCTGTGTGCACCGTCGTTCAAGGCCCAGATGGTTGATAAGAGCAACGACTTGCTTCTTGGTCTCGACTTCTCTCAAGGATGAAACCTTGAAGTTCTTCAATACTGCTACCAAGGCTTTCTCCAGCATTTGCTTTTCCGAAAAGACACCAAAGCAGCCGTCTTTATCCGACAGAACCGCTCTCAAGTCTTGAGTTTGCATCCACTTCGCTGTGGCGTTGACAGGATTACGCTTCTCCTTTTTCCTCTTCGTGCGGTCAAGCACTTATGCTCACTCTTTATTACAGCGATGCCTTTCTTTATCTTCCACCTTTCTTCCAACTGATATTGGCATTGCAATTTTTTCCGCCCTGTCTAGCCTAGGCTCTAAGGCACGCTTAGGACCGAGCTTGAGAAAGTTGATTACGTATGGCGGGACCTGCTGATCGGAAGAGAGGGCAACCTTGCCTTCTTGGGAGTATCTGTTTTTCTTCTTTTGTAGTCGGGGACGCACTGTGTTCCAAAGGAACTCGGTGAGCTGCTGCGACATGGCCCATTATTCCACTTCGTAATCCCGCAGGCAACCCATAAGCAATCCTTGAAATGTCGAGCTTGTCGCCAATACTCATAGGCCAGGATGTGGCATAACCTCAGCACGCACCATGATCAAATCACGCAGGAATCGATAGGGTCCTTTCATATGCTCCAGCAAACCGTCATTTAGTCTCGTTGATAAAGAGACACCATTTATTTGTGGACTTTGAACGGCGCGTTCTTCTCTGTCAGCTGTTTTGTCGCTTTTAGTGTGACATGTGATCTACTTTACGTTTTTCCTTTTAAGCACCAGGTGTGGCTATTAAAAAAATTGAGAGCCAGTGCTCATCCCGTGTCTTTCTTGTTCTTGTCCTTTGTAGTTTCGGCTGTTTTACGAGAAAGCTATACTAATGTTTTTTAAGTTGTCCACGACTGCCAAACGTTCTTATGCTTTCAAATGATAGTAAAATATAGATGCGATCGACAGACTCTGTGAAATAAGGGTAAAGGCGCAGCATAAATTTCTTTATTTCAAACTTCGCCATTAAGAATACGTTTTGGTCATGTAGCGCTAATTGTGCAGCCAGTCGTTTCCTAACTCTAATGCTTTAGTGTGAGGGCTGAGGACCATTCACGTAAAGCGAAAAACAGATTCGGACAACATACATCGTTCAGAACACTGCAATCAGCCTAACCACACTTGTCAGCCTCTATTACCGAGTACGAAGTTCCTGGCGACGGCAAAGAACAAAACTGAAAGGGAGATGATTGACGCGTACCACATTGCCAAGGCAGGTGACTCATGCGTCAGCACACCTTCAATTTCATTGCACGAAAATGAATGGTGTTTCCTGGATCGTGCCTAAAATTTGTTTCCTCTATGTTGCACATGCTATACGTCAATGCACCTGCACCCTTTCTTATGTTTCATCTTCATGGCCACTTTAAAGCTCTCTCTTTGACCTCTGCTTTTTGACTCTGCTTTTTGCTGTGGTGCTTTTAGAAAATTTTAGCACCTGGTTTGCCTCTTGATTACGCTCTTTAGTGTTTAGCCGCGTTGTGTGTTGGCCACAGGAAAGAGAAAAGCTTTTATCTGTATTTAGAATGCGAAACGGCTTTTGCATCGTTGTTGTTTTTAATGCTTGTTGCACGCTAGCCTAATTTCTGATCAAGGTCATTCTTGCTTGTTTTTTACTGTTTAGACGCGTTACATGTTGTCTATCCTTGTTTTTTTACAAGCTTTGTCTGTTTTTTATATATTTGTTTGCATTTTGACTCTGCATTTGTTTTGATGTTTTTAGTGTTTGTTGAGTGATCGCCTGTCATGACTTTTGTTTTGGACATCGCTCCGTGGCCGCGTGGTTGAAAGAACCGTACTGTTCTTCTCCCCATTTTATTCCATCTTTTCGTGTACCATTGGCTCCCTGATTGACACTTGGATTATTGTGGCTTTACAATGTGTGGGGCCGCCTCACAAAAAAAAACAGTTGGCACAATCAGCGCCCGTCCTGTGTTTCTGCTGTGTTCTCTGCTGTATTTTTGCGCTGCCTTCTAATGTTTCAAATTTTAGACCTAAATGAAAACTTGGCTACAGAAATAAGAATTTGATTACCAAAATTTAGCCGCCTTTCAGCGAAGAGGTCGTATAAAATTGGGTCTATAACTGTTAATGTAATTCAAATTGCCCTTCCTAAATAACCGTTTAAATTTAGCCACTTGCATCCTCCTGGGAAAAATGCCACTCGGCTAATACATATTCAAGATATCAGTGAGTTATGGAGAAAAGACAAGGAGCACTTACGGTTCGGTTTATCGGTTTATGGGGTTTAACGTCCCAAAGCGACTAAGGCTATCAGAGACGCCGTAGTGGAGGCTTCCGGAAATTTCGACCCCCTGGGGTTCTTTAACATGCACTGACATCGCACAGTACACGGGCCTCTAGAATTTCTCCTGCAAAGAAATTCAACCGCCGCGGCCGGGATCGAACCCGCGTCTTTCGGGTCAGCAGCCGAGCACCATAACCACTGAGCCACCGCGGCGGCAAATGAGCACGTATGTACATAACCTGAAGAGCCTGCATGCGTTCGACATCGTATCTTGAGCGACTGTTGAATAAAAGAAACTGAGTTTCCAACACAGTTGGGAAGTGGCTCAAGAAAAAAATTACTGCGCTATATGTGTGCTATAATGCTTTTCCGTCCCTGTGAAGCCCTCTCAGGCTAAGAACTCTATTGAGGTGCAGGGAAGAAGCATCTCTTTTGAAACCAAGCCCGAAATGTAGGCAGTTTCGCTAATTATTTTCAGCTTAATGTTTTGCCCCGCCGCGGTGGCTCAGTGGTTACGGCACCGGCTGCTGGTCCGAAAGACGCAGGTTCGATCCCGGCCGCGGCGGCTGAATTTCGATGAAGGCGAAATCCTAGAGGCCCGTGTGCTGTGCGATTTCAGTGCACAATAAAGAACCCCAGGTGGTCGAAATTTCCGGAGCCCTTCACTACGGCGTCCCTCACAGCCTGAGTTGCTTTGGTACGTTAAACCCCAATAAACCAAACCATCAGCTTAATGTTTACCAGAATTGATTGATCGTTCTCTATTTTACGCAGCAAAGCCTTGAGCATGGTTTTCGTCTCTGCCGGAACATTAACAATCGTACCTGTGATCCTGTACTGACAAGAGTTGCACGAGAGTCGAAGAATCTGCAAGAACGGGATCCTGGGTGAGATCAGCCCTTCTACAACTAAATTTAAAGGTAGGAAGTTCGTACGTTTATTAACTATTACTCACAGAGTATAAAGGAACCCTTTATTGTCTCACTCACACATAACAAGTCCTGAACATAGCGAAACCTCCTACATAATTCACCTAGAGAAAGATTGTCTCTAACGAGCCAAACACATTCGCCGTCACTGCGGTTCGGTCCCGCTTGCGCCAGAGTCGGTCGCATACAGAGCACGCATGACCAAATGTATTGTCCCGGAAATCACGCTTGAGCATGTTTCTCGTAGCGACATGCTGCTGCTGTCGTTCCTCCGCCTTCCGCTTCCGTTGAGCAGCCTGCAGTTTCCGAAGCTTGTTGATCCCGCATTTCGGCAGCGCGCTCGGCGGCAGCCTTCGACATTCGTTACCGCTTGTGGGTCAAGGGCATCTGCATGTAGCCGCTATGCTCGCTCTTCGGTACCTTCAGCTTGTGGCCTGGCACGCTTATACTGGCGTGGCGACACACTTTGCTCATATTTCCGCGCAGCCTCCGCCTTGTTATCATCCAGCCCTGCGCAACACGTCTACACGCTGGACTTCGTTTCCGATAAAACACAGCCCACACAGCTGCGTCATCCGAGGCATGCGTCGCCGACGGTAGCTGCAAAAATAGGCTGCCCGGCTGGGAAAGGGGAGCTTTTTTCCTACCGCTACCGAGACGAGCATAGCGTTGGTAAGCTCGTCCGCCGCCACCGCTAATCGAATAAACAGTTGTTACGTTTTTATGTTGGGATCCGTCCTTCAGCAGAAACGACATCCCACACCGGTGATTCCGCTCCGCTTCTGCTTGTCGCTTCGCTATGACAGTCAACTCGTGCTGTTTTTGCTGCCTTTATGTTGGCGTTCGGCACGTCTCGCTCGGCGCAAAGCATCTGGATCGACATTACAAGGCCTGACGTGAAGCGAGAGTGAAGGATGTACGAAGCAAGCGCGGCAGCAGTTCGCTAAGGCAAGCTACGCGCGTTGTGAAAGCCACACGTGGCGGTCGTGAGGCTAGGCAGGAAACGGAGGATGGACGTTTTGCCCTCTGCACCTCCGCCATTTAGCACACCGCACCTCGGCTCCCAGCTCCTCAGGCTTCACTGGCCACCTTTTTCGCTAGCGACCCATTCAGTGCTATAGCACTAAAACTAAAAACTGGTTTCTAGCAGGCACGAAGACGGAAATATCGAAGAATGCGCAGCCCCCTGAATGTCTCACGATATAATCAGTACAAGTATTAGCCAGAGAGCTAGGTATACTTAAAGGTTGCTAGGTGAATGAATGCAGAATATACCACTAATTGACACTGAAATCAGCACTATCATCTCATCGCAAAATTGCAAAGCAGATGGGCAACCGTATCTTATTTCATGCACCCACAGCGGTGGATCAGTGGCTTTAACACTAGGCTGCTGATCCAAAGGTACACGGTATGTGGCGCTCCTGAGAGCGCAGCCATATTCTCCAGTGATCACCCTAAGAATGGATGGCCGTCCACGGGTGTGTCGATGAATAATGACAGCGATGTCGCAGAAGTAGAGCATCCACCTTCTTTGCAAGAGGAACAGGGTTCGAATCCCGATGTCGCGGAATTCTCCACCGAGTTTTAAAAAGAAACTCATTTTGATGGAATTGCTTTACCAGGCCTGGTGTGCGGCCTGATCTCATGACAAGAAATGACAATGCACTGCCTCACCAGAGCAAGATTTGGCCACCCTGGTGTAAGCACATGGCCACAACCTCCTATGAACAAACCAATTAACCCTTGGCCCTCAGTCCCCAGCGGCTGCGAGGCAACTCACCAAGGCAGCGGCGAAACCTGTGACGCAGCGGAGGGTGCTAAGGCAGGCTGTTTGAGGATCTGTGAGTGTTGATAGCGACCGCCCGGTTCTAAAGCCCACCGCCATATCAACAGCTACTTCCTCGGCCTCGGCTACCGTGTAGTCTCCCATGGAGGAACTGGTCTTTTCGCGTAGCTGCGAGTAGACCACCATGGCCACGGCATTTTTGATATCGCTTCCTCCTCCTCTGATGTACAGTCGCGGGTAAAAAAGATTAGCACAGATCACTGTCGATCAAGCCGCCGCGGTGGCTCAGTGGCTATGGTGCTCGGCTGCTGTCCCGAAAGACGCGGGTTCGATCCCGGCCGCGGCGGTTGAATTTCTTTCGAGGAGAAATTCGAGGCCCGTGTACTGTGCGATGTCAGTGCACGTTAAAGAACCCCAGGTGGTCGAAATTTCCGGAGCCCTCCACTACGGCGTCTCTCATAGCCATAGTCGCTTTGGGACGTTAAACCCCATAAAAACCAAACCAAACTGTCGATCAAAATTCGTATATCTGACCACGCGGCGCTGTGGTACGCAGACCTGCCTAACGGGCCGTTTCCATCTTTGCAGCTTAGGGGGGGACGGCAGGAAGTAAGCCTTATCAAGCGTGCACCGCCCGAGCGTTGAAGTGACGGCCCTACGTGACTATGCTTGCGGCATTTATTTTGGCTCGGTTATCATCAGCAAAGATAGCTTATTTTTATTACTGTTTTTTTTATGCCCGCGATGGTTTGTCAAAATGAACTAGCGGGAACAATAGACGATAACGCTGCTTTTAGCCAGTAATTTTGCTGTCTGTGGCAGTCCGCTAAACCCCCCTAATACTGTAGAATGGGAGCGGCCCGGCACTCTCGTTTTCAACCTCTTCGCCACCCGCAGCGCCACGCGTTGTCCTTCCGGCGCTCCGATGTTCCGTCTCGTGTGCTAATCTTTTTTACCCGCGACTGTACGCATCTGCGTTTACCTGCATGGCCGCGGCGAGGTGGGCGTTAGTTCGTTGAAAAAATTCTGCCCTACACTTCGCCTTGATAGAGGCTCGGGTACATATTGCTTGCTACTGGAGCTACCATGAGCGTATTACGATACTCGTCGGGGATCGTTTCCATCCTCGTCATTTCTCGCATCTGCTCGTGGTATCCGAGCCTCTGTAGGAGCGTTCTGCCCGTTGTAGTTTGCAGCAGATTTAGTAGGTGCGACTCAAACTGTACCTAATATAGCTGTTTGAAGGTGTTTCCAAGGCCCAGAGTCATGAGTTTTCTGTTGACGTGTTGTGCTGTCGCCGGAGCGCTGTCCCGTACGCTTTGCGGAAGAGGAATTTTGTTTCTTGAATTCAGTTCACGTTAAGGCATTGGTAGGGCAGGCTCTAGGTGACTCAGCTGACCCCTAGGTTCCTTACCAGCTTCTACACGTCTTCCTCGCGCATACCACCACCTGTTAATGATGCGGGCGATCACGCACCTGATTTTTAACGTTGTCGCTTTGTGTAGGTTGAATGTATGGGTGGTCCGTTGGTTGGACTGGACCCACATGCCCAAGATCTTATCATTGACTTTTGCGGTATAAGCGCTCTTTCCAGATAGGCCTTCGCGAGTTTCACAGCTGAGCACACGAGTCATCTTTCCACGACGTATTTCTTGGCACAGGAGGCCCCTTCCTGTTGCTTTTCTTCTTTCTCCCCGAGAGAGCCTATGTGTGTCCATATTGTGATATAATCAGCATATATGGCATGTCCGGACGCCCTTGACCGTGTGTAGTGTTCAGGCGAGGCCTATCATTGCAACGTTAAAGAGAAATTTCGCTAGCGAAAATTTCGTTGAGGCTATTATAGTCTAGCATTCCAAGTATTTAATATCTCGCAGTGATATTTCGCCCTTATATATTTTACCACAGCGGTTTCCAGGTGGTTTGAGCATACGCCTGACATGCGTGAGGGTGGGATTCGATCCGCAGTGTCGTCGAGTACCCACATGCGATCAATGTGTGCAGGATTTCAGCTTACCTGACACTTGGCTTATCAGGGGTTAAATGCTTGGTGCGTAGGTGTCTGACCCATTTTGAGTAGACAAGATTATGCGGCAGAGACAGTTAAGACAGCTAAGTATGAGAATGCACAAGCATCTCATGGACGCAAGACGTAGACATTTGGTTGCGGTTTCCAAACTGAGTTTATTTCAAGCGACCAGTCAATTTTTTTGGCAGTATGGCACCATCCACACACCCACGCGCGCATGACATCCCCAGGAACGCTGTATGAGAAACGGGGGTTGAATCACAGTTCTGATACAAACACCTGGGAAGGCATACAAGGAAGGTGCGTATGTGATCAGCTCAAATCCCTGTCGCATGCAAGCCTCCAACTTGATTAGCGCATCCAAGCCATATGCAACGAGAAATCGCATGACAGCACCCGGAACGCAGTGCGACAAACTGTTGCGTCAAAATTTCGGTACGAATGTTGCCGCATGGAGGTCGGCCAGTGGCGGGTACATACAGAAGAATAAGTATGGGATTGTTTAAAGCGTTGGTGCCCAGCTTGATGTGTGGGTCATATGGCCGCTTGATGACATCACCCTTTTTGCTTGCCACTGCTGGGATTTTCAATGCTGTTGCGTGTTGGAAGCCGTGGCAAGGAGCAGACAAGTTCCGAGTAGACGGTGTTCATTTTCCCCATGCTTGTGGGTTGGTGGCTCCGACGAAACTGCCGCCCCTAGCCAGGCGACGCTCTGCTTTTAAGCGCTCGCGGCACATGCGCACTTCGTACCACTGTGCCTTATCAGTGGCGCGCACAGACATGACACTTCCTCCCCTCTTAATTACACACTGTCCCAATTGAAGTCCGACTTGAAATCTATCAGGTGGACGCCGATGACGTGTGGGGTAGCGTCTTGTCCCGGGTGCTTGAATCACTTGAGGCGTGTACTGAGTACTCGTGGACGGTGGTGACATGGGGGGGGGGGGGGAACTCGTGCGCTGCCCCTTTCAGGAAAAACCAGGAACTCACTGGCATCAGCCTCGTCAGTGGCTCCATGAATAGAAGGGGCGCCATGCACAGGACTTTGCAGCAGCTGGTCCTTGTGACGACGCCAAGTGAGGGTTCCCCTGGGAGTGGCTGCACGAACTTGGAAAGAGACAGGTCCTGTTTGAGCGATAATCATAGCGGGAACCCACTTAGGCTTTCCGCAATAATTCCGCGCTAAAAATTGCTCACCCACCACAAAGGGACGCTCGCGAGACGGACGAGTTATTGCTTGCGTGAACTATTTGTGGGCTATTCTCTCCCCCACGGCCGGCTTCGCGGCATCCAGACGACTGTGCAAACGCCGCCCCAGAAACAATGTAGCTGGTGCTTCCTGGGTTATCGCATGAGGCGAGTTGTGATAACAGAGCAAAAATTTATGCAGCTTTACCTGCAGCTTTACCTGCTTGTTTACGGAGAGCGTTCTTCAGCGTCTGAACAAAACGTTCTGAGAGGCCGTTGGAGCTTGGGTGATAGGGAGCCGTGAGGACGTGGCGGGAGCCCATTCCCTGTATGAAGTGTTTGAAGTCCTGGGAAGAAAACTGCGGACCATTATCAGAAACAATAGTTTCCGGAAAACCGAACCTGGAGAAGAGTTCGGTCAGGCAACGAATCGTGCTTTCCGTAGTAGCCGACCGCATTTGAAAAACTTCTGGCCACTTGGAGTGCGCGTCTACCACTACTAGAAACATTCTACCCGTTAAAGGGGCAGCAAAATCGTTGTGGACTCGTTGCCACGGGGATGTAGGCCATGCCCACGGGTGCAGCGGCGCGCTCACTGGAGCGTTACGTTGCTCTTGACAACTGACGCAGGTCTTAGTGCGGCGCTCTATGTCCGTCTCCAGGGATGGCCACCACACGTAACTTCGCACTAGTTCCTTACAGCGTACAATGCCGGGATGGCCGTCATGTAGTTCATCCAGGAGTAAACTTTGCAGTTTTCCGGGGACAACCACCCTTGTTCCAAGCATTACGCAGCCTTTATGAACGGTTAGCTCGTTCCGCCTGCGAACGAAAGGCTTCAAATTTTCATCAGCGATTTTCGCAGGCCAGCCAACACTTGTGAACTTTTTCACTCGACAAAGAATCTTATCTTTACTCGTGGCGCGCGCGATGTCACGGCTCGAAACAGGCAGCGATTCCAACCGCAAAGACTAAAATGCTTCTTCATTGTGAGCATTATCTTCACCATGCGGCAGCGGCAGACGCGAGCAGAAATCGGCTTCCATGTTTTCACTCCATTTCTTAAAGATAAGATCGTACGAGTATGCCGACAACGTCACGGCCCACCGCTGCAAGCGAGCAGCCGCGATCGTTGGGATGCCGGTTTTCGGGCCCAGGATTGTCGATAGGGGCTTATGGTCCGTGACCAGAGTGAACAAGCGACCGTATAAGTTGGAGTGAAATTTCTTTACTCCGAAAATGATAGCTAGCGCTTCTATTCTCGAGTTTGATATGGTTCCTTTCAGCTGTAGATAACGCTCGCGAAGCGTAAGCAACCGGCCGGGGACTGCCATCCTCAAAAACATTAAAAAGAACAGCACCAACGTCATACTGTGACGCGTCGCATGAACGTTTGTTTCCTTTCAGGGTTATAGTGTGCGAGTGTAGGCGGTGATGCCAGCAAGGCTTTGACTTGACGAAAAGCTCCCCGACAACGCGCATCCCACTTCCATGCTACCTTTTCCTGTAGCAGTCTGTAGAATGCTCGTGCGACCGTTGCCAATTGAGGAAAAAAACTTGCTGTAGTAATTGACGATGCCCAAGAACTATTGGAGCTGTCGCTTTGTCTGCGGCTCCGGAGCATGAAGTAGTGCGGCTACTTTGTCCCATGATGGGGAGACGCCGTCAGCACTGATTACGTGGCCCAGGTAGTGGAGTTCTTTCTGAAAAAATTAGCATTTTTCTTTTTTTACTCTGACGCCGCGGTGTAGAAGCCGCTTTAGAACCGCCTCGATATTGGCGAAATGGTTTTCGGTTGTCTTTCCTGTGAGGAGGATGTCGCGTAGGTAGCAGAAAACGCCATTTAGTTTTTTCAGCATTGTGTCCATAATCTTTTGGGAAATACCTGGCGCGGAAGAAATTCCAAAAGGCAATCTGTTGACAAGAAACAAACCTTTGTGCCTATTGAACGTCAGGTATTGCTTGGACGATTCGGACATTATAACTTGCTGGTAGGCGCCGTTCAGGTCGATCTTGGAGAAATGTACACCGCCTGAAAGCGCTGCAAACAAGTCATCGACCTTTGGCAAAGGGTACCGTGCGACATCAAGGCAAGGATTTACTGTCGTCTTACGAGGTCTGTTAGAAAAGTATCCCACCTTTCGCCGAAGAAAAAAAACTGGCATAACTGGAACGTTGGAAACCTAATCAACTTCAAAGTAGTCTCCTTGGGACTCCACATACTTCTCCCAGTGGTGCTGCCATTGTTGAAAGTATTCCGAAAAGGCCTCTTTCGGAATGGAGTTTAGCTCAGCTGTCGTTGTAGCCATAATGTCCTCTCTTGTCTGAAATCGCGCTCCTTTCAATGGCCTCTTGATTTTGGGAATCAGCCAGAAGTCACAGGAGGTCATATCAGGAGAGTAAGGAGTCTGTGGAACTACAGCGGTCCGGTTTTTCGCGAAAAAAGTGTGAACTTAGTGCGAGGAATGTGCAGGAGCATTGTCATGATGGATGTGCCAATTTCCTGTTGACCTCAACTTCGGCCTCTTGCGCCGCACAGCACCACGCAGGCGACGGAGAACATCCCTGTAGTATTCTTTTGGTCAATGTTTACTTTGTGTGGTGCGTACGCGTGGTGTGCCACACAGAGGGAGTCAAAGAAAGCAGTCAGCATCACTCTGACATTGCTGCGCACTTGGCGGGCCTTCTTTGGTCTTGGTGACGTGGAATGCTGCCATTGTGACGACTGCGATTTGGTTTCCGGGTCGTACCTGTACACCCAAGACTCGTCACCAGCGATTATGGTGTTGATGAAGTCGGGGTCACTATTTATGGAATCCAGCATATCCTGTGAGACTTCAACACGAAGCTGCTTTTGCTCCACAGTGAGCAGCTTCGGCGCGAATTTCGCCGCATCTTTCTCCATGGCCAAATTTTCGGTGATAATGGAATGTTCAGAAAAATTAGTGATGTCCACCTCTTCCCCAATTTCTCGGATAGTCACACGACGGTCCCGCGTCACCACAGCATTCACTTCGGCAATGACCTGGTCATTTCGGCATGTTGATGGTCGACCGGAGCGTGGCTCTCTCTGAACCGATGTGCGGCCGTCTTTAAACCAATTGTACCACTGCTTAATCTGTGTGCTGCTCATAGCAGTATCACCTAAAGCCGTCTGAATATTCCGAATGGTTTCCACTTGGCTGTCGCCCAGTTTCTGGCAAAATTTTATGCAGTAGCGCTGCTCCTGTCGCTCCGCCATTTTCCTTGCGATAAAAAAAACCGACGAGACCACTGCGCACCGCCTCCCTCAAACACTGCGTACCAGTGATTGACGCTATCGGCAGGCGAAAAAAAAATTTTGCATGCGCACGAAGGTTCAAGGTAAACTGGTGCAAGCGTGCTTGTTTCAAATCCAGCAGGTGTTCGTAAAAAAAAAATAAAGTCGGATACTTTTCTAACAGACCTCGTATAATCGCCGCAAAGGCGTATGCTTCCATCCTTCTTGATTACAGGTACCACAGGCGTTGCATAGTAGGCTGTGGCGACAGGTGTTATGGTGCCCATTTTCTCCATCTTTGACAACTCGGCCTCGACAGCTCTTTGTAAGTCGAACGGAACGTTTTTTGCTTTCAGGAACTTAGGTTTCTGATGTGGTCTGAAGTATAGTTCTGCACTTTCTTTTGAATGGTGCCTTGGTGATCTTTGAAAAGGGGCTCATAGTTCGCGAGCACAGCGTGCAGCCTTTCTTCTGAACAAACAGAATTATCTGACCTTGGCATTCGGTGAAGGCTTCAGATCTTGTTTCAGTCTAGTTGAATTTCCTTCATCCACTCCCGGCCCAGCAGTGGGGGTCCGTCCTGGTCGACCACATAAAGAGGAAGACTCACTGTGTTTGCGCCTTGTTGCACGTTGACCATCAAGAATCCTCGCGGCAGGACTATGGCTCCCGTGTACGTGCGAAGCTTGACAGCAGTACATTCCAGTCTCCTTGACGGAAAAAGACTGCGATATTGCTCAAAAGGCATAACAGACAGCGGCCCCAGTGTCCAACTCCATTCTAACCAAAACATCGTTCACGGTCATTTCTACCATGACAGGTTCAGTTGTACTTGAAGACATGCCCTTTACAGCCACCATTTTTGGTTGCGAGGCAACATTTAGAGTCTTTACGTTTTCGCTGGCTGGACGTTTCTTATGAGACTTACCGCCGCCGCTACGGCAGGCCCTTTGAATGTGACCCTTCCGGTTGTATTGATAGCAATTATCGCCTATGTGGGGGCAACCTTGGCTAGATTGCTTTTGCGAGCCACAACGGAAACACCCCTGCTGCATGGTAACTGACGCCGCCTCCACGCTATATACGGATGTAACCGCTGGCCCTGTAGCACGAGCTTCAGCAGTGCTTTTCGTTGCCGTCTCTATAACCATAGCGCGTTCCACAGCTTTCTGAAACGTGAGCTTGGATTCTTCGGCGAACAGCACACGCTGCATATCCTCTCTCAGCAGACCACACACTAAGCGATCCCGTAGGGACTCGTCTAAAGCGTTTCCAACCTCACATGTTTCCGAATGTTTCCGAAGCTCAGCAACGTAATTGGAAATTGACTCGCCTTCGTACTGTTGCCGCTTGTGAAACTTTGCCCGCTCGCCGATGGCCGAAGTCTTGGGAGACATGATCCCTGAGGGTTTTCGTCAGAACCTCGAAGCTCTTAGCAGAAGGCAACTCCGGGGATACTAGCGATTTCAGAAGGCTGTAGGTTCTAGCACCTATGATGCTCACGAATGCGTGCACCTTGTTGCTTTCGGGAACCCGGTTGACGACCTATGAAGCTCACGAATGCGTGCACCTTGCTGCTTTCAGGAACCCGGTTGACGATCAGGAATGATGTCAACCTTTCTTCGTATGACGCCCAGTCATAGAGTAATATAGAAGTAAAGAGCGGACACTCCCGTAGGCCCCAGCGGCCGACTTTTGTGCACAGCGCACCTAGCGGACCCGGGGAAACGCACTGGCCTCAGAGATGATAGGCCCAACAGAAATCTTGGAGGCTCTACTTTCATTTTCGGTTTCGTTCTCGCATGCATAGCGTTGGTTCATGCAGGTTTGCCCAGGTGTCAAGTGCACGGAACTTTGCATTGCTATTACCGTACCGCTTGGAGTCATGCAAAAGAACGTAAATGCAACGACACAATCACACAAGATGATCTTGACTGAGGTGTGTTTTTATTATGCAAAACATGCTTGAAAAACATACTTGAGAAAACTTATTGGCGTGAAGCTTTTGCTCACGCAGGATGGCATAACCAAGCCATATTTTACAGTTCATGAACAGAGGCACACACACACACACATCTATATATATATACATATACATATATATCTGCCAAAAATGTTCAGTTATCACCATTATGAAAAGTGAGGAACACCACCTTGATACATTAATGTACAAGTTTTCACGTGCTTAAAGGAATAGACACACCGTTCTTTGATGTGTGATTTGTAGCTTGCAATGATGCTTATCAGAATGTTACACATGGATGAGCAGGAGACTTTTTTTTCATTTAATTACCTTCAAGGCCAGCGGGCATAGCAGAAAAGAGTGCGGGTGCATTAGAAAAAGTTGGGACAAAAAAGACAGTGTAGTGAATATATGTACATAAACAAATGAAATTGTTGATGTTGGGAAAACGGTTGCATAAATGCACTAAGGACAGGTAACAAAAAATGTCTCACAGAACAAGCAAGCAAAAAAGCTGGTAGGCATAAGTAACTATTCCAAACAAATGCAGAAGAAAACCGACAGTCGAGGCAAAGATATAATTCAAAGAGCACGCATTACAAAATGTTCCTGCAGTAAAAAATGAAACGAAGCCATGGCAGGCAACACCCTCATGAGGTTATGTCATGTAATTAGCAGGTTATTTAAAGCAACTGCTTTGAATTCAGCCTTATCAGCTTTACCAATGACAGTGGGGAAGAAGATTTACATAAGACAGCTAAATAATTCAATACCGATCATCTTCTCTCCCCTGTTTTGTATTGAACAGCCGAGCGAGGACTACAACATCAAAGTTCAGCGTAGGTCACGTGAAGAACGCAAAACACAGGAAGAGAATCGCTACTCAGTCGTGAGCACTCCTCGCTAAGCGGGCATTCCTTGGCAGAAATCATAGGAAGGGAAAAAGCACCAGTTATATCCCAATTTTTTCAATCGACTACATAACCCTAAACTGAGTTTTGACATTAGTCACTGGTGAACTGTGAAACGAGGTCAAGTGAGGAAAAATATGCTATTCTAAATTATTTTGCGGGTGTGGTTAAAATAGCATGAAAAACCATGCATAGTAAGAATTTATGTATCATTTTACAAGAAGGAACTTCACTTTCATTTCAGGCAGAAATGGTGCCCGGAAATGATGCACAGTGGACATTATGGATAGCGAACGCAACAATTCTGTACTGTACCTGGCAAATATAACTGGTCTTCAGATAGAAAAATAACCTACTTGAGCCTCGTACCGCATCTTAATTTAAAAATAAGATGGACTATCTGCTGGAGCATTTCAATCCTGTCAGATAGGACAGACAAGGTGGCTAGCAATTAACTAGGATTGAAATAAGCTTTCACTAATGTAAAAAAACCTGTGTAACTGTGCTCTTTCAAAAGATTTTCGTATTTGAACAGTTATGCCTTAAACCTCTCAGGCTGCAAAGCAGAAACAAAGGACAGAAATCGAACTTGGTTCAAGCTGCAATCAACAAAACGGGTATATGCCAGCACAACAGTATGTGACAGTATGTGTTTACATCTTTGAAAAATGTTCGCTGCAAGGCGCCAAACAGAACTGGAAATGTATGCCAGACAGTTTGCCATATCGAACCGAGGAAACATTGCGCTGGTGTGAGACGCTTTAAACACTGGACAGAAAGGAGGACTATCTCCTGGAACGTTTTGAAGGCTCTGTCGAGTGGGACAGTCGAATCGCCATACAATTTACCGAGAGCATAAGTGGCTTTCAGTAACACAAAGTGCTTGCGCTCTTTCAAGAGATGCCTCAAATAAAGAATTAGGCCTTAAACTTGTCAAGCTGCAAACCAGAAACAGAGGTCTGAAATCGAACTTTGTCCAGGTTGCGATTAACGAAACGAGTATGCCAGCACAAGCGTATACGACTGTACATCTTTAAAAATTGTTCTCTGCACACCATTGAACAGAATGGAAAAATTATTTCAGACAGTTTGTTATACAGGGCTAAGCAAACATTACGCTTGTGGGAGATGCTTTCAACGATAGAAAGAAAGATGGACTCCATTTCCTGGAACATTTCGAAGGCTTTGTCAGATGGGGGTGTCAAATTGCCGTACAACTTTCCAGGAACATGATAGGCTTTGAGTAGCATAAAGTACTTGTGTGCCTGTACCGTGCCATGCTCTTCTCTGAGAGTATCCGAACAACTACAGCCCTTGGAGTACTTATCGAGAAACATTTTGATGAGATACCCAGCAACATAATACGATACTGAATCATCAACAATATGAGATTCCTCCAGTGAAGAAAGTGTCTGTATATCCTGAAGTGCTGGAAAGTTATCCGAACAAGACTGCTCAACATGATCACCAAGAGATGGCCTTTGCAATGAAATTGAAGACAGTTCACGAAGAAGCACGGTGTGATCTTCCTCAACATTTCCTTTGTTTGAAAGTTTCATGATCTTGTTAAGCATGATGTGCTTTAGGCCACATATGAAATGGGGGACAGTGGGGTTTGAATTACATCCCTGCCTTTGTCTAATGCAGCCGAACATATTTTCCAATGGATCCTGCTGTAGGCGCCTTGTAAGGAGGAAGGTAAAGCCATACTTATTTGAAAGCTCATCCCACAGCAAAAGAATTGCCCTTATTGTCACTTGCCACCCAGTAACCGTATGTGGCTGGCGCCTGCCTTCAAACCTCCACGCAGCAACCCAAGGTATGACAGCCTCGAGGAAGTCTCTCACCTCAGAATGTCTTTCTTGAATTGCATACCGCATTTTTTGAGCATTTCTCCTGGGGCTGGAACTGTTCAGAGCATCGAACAACTTATCCATCCGGTCGCAAAAGTTTGCTGTGCTAAGCGCAGCGTCTGGCAACTCCTTGACATAGACAAGTGCCGTAATAGCAATGGAAACAGATGCGCTAAAGACTTGGGTTGCTCGTTTAACCTTCATATTGCTGAATGGTTTTTGAAAAATATGCCTTTCCGTCAACTTTGGTGCCATTCTAAGCCGGAGCTCGTGTGTTGAATGGTACAATTTAGTGATATGTACCCAGTCGACGACCTCGCTTCCAATATGCAGCTTGTGCATTTGCAGGTTGTTTCGCGTAGTTTTCACAAGGTGCGGAACATCGAAAATGAAGAAGATTCGATTATCATCTACAGTGAAAAAAGGCTGCACAACCGATACACCCAGCTGCCTGGCTAAGCTCACATTGGAGGCTCCCTGGTCACATATAATGCATTTCACAATGATGCCAATCTCAATCAGCTTTTTGATGAGAGACAATAATAAGGAACACAATTCTGATGACGGTGTTGATGCATGGCCAAGTGTATAGGCGACTGGCTGAACCCATCGTTTAGATATGCCAGACAACAGGACTACCAAGGCTCTGTCTGCAATGGTTGATGTTCGTTCAACACCATTGTCAGTAAACCCGTGTACAAGGTCTTGGTTTGCTTCATAGGACAGGTTTTTTTTAAGCATCATTTCATCGAATATCAGCGAACACACACGGTCACGCTCACACCATGATCTAGTTGATGACGAAATAGATGTCAATATGCCTGGAATTATACCAGGTGACATTCTTATGTCAGACAGCCACCTCCTGATGGAACGTTCTGTGGGCAAGGTGAGAAAAGAGGACAAATATCGGTATGCTTTTGGGCCACGAAAATGCAAGTGCAATGCAATTTTCTTCAACCGCTGGGTAAAGCGCCTTCCCTTGTCTTTTCCTCTCATACCAATATGGCCTTGCAGAAGCTCAAACACTTCGTCTGACACATGGGGACGAATGGAGGCAAGCAGTTCGGAAATCGTGTGCACGGCTTTAACCTTTTGTTTCCGCAGTCTCGCAATGGTCTTCCTGTACTTTGAGACCTGTCCTTGAAGGCGCCTGATGACGTTTTCCTGCCGAGGCCTGCATTTTGCAGGAAGTGCAGCAGAGATGCTTGCAGAACCTGTAGTCAGAGAAAGAAAATAACAAATAGCCACACTATTCAGTACTGGATGAAAGTTCTTAAATCCTTACAGCTTTCGTTTCTCTTGTGAAAAAGTTACGTACGGTATAACAGGAATGGCTGGGAAACAAAGGTTTGCCTTAAAAGTGCATAGATGTAATCTCAAGAGCAGAAAATGCCATTTGTATGAGATACACTATGCAGTTGCATGTACCCTCTACAATCAGTTAACTGGGTTGGTAAGAATCATGTAAATCATTTTGATTGAATACTTTTTGAATGAATGAACTATAATTCCATCCTTGACATGCTAAATTACAGCTGCAAATGCAGACCAAACTGGTGCAGTTTCTGCGTTTGTCTGCTATGCAGTCATTTTTTGTGCCTGTGTGCGTGTGTGCCTGTGTGTGTGCATTATATAACGATGAAGAGGTCAAGAAGGTTTAGTGCCGACTGCATTCAAGAAAATATCAGCGATAGTCAGTGTCCAAGCTTATCTATCACTAAACTCTATTTGCACTTTGTGTACCCGCTTTTATACAAGTTATGAAGTACAGCTTTCAAGCACACTTTGCAGACATTACATGGAACACAAATAGTTTATGGATGTTTGCCATGAAATGCAAGGCACACAATGATAGAAATGAACAGAATGAGTGTTAGGGGTAGTGATCTCTAAGTGGACACCTGCCCAAAGAGGAATTTCAGAACTTCTACTGACACACACACAGGAAAGGGTGCTGTAGAAAAGAGCTTTCTGGCGGGATACCCGAAGAAATTCGTTTATCTTCATAACTGCGCATAAGATACAGGAACAGAACAAAGAACACAAAACGCATACACAGCACAGACTTCTTGTGTTTCGAAAGACTACAGCAGACGTTTCATACTATACACCCACTAGGTAATAGGAAGAAACATAATAATGGGTGCGTTTATCTGCTTATCCGTAGGTCATCTACTCACGCCAGAGAAATAAATTTAATATCTAGGAGGTCGAAATGCATACTGACGAGTTTAGCACTTTTCCTTTTTTTCATTTGGGTTTTCTTTCAATCCCCCAGCTCTTGCTTCTTGTTGACGCCACATGTCTTTATTTAGGTTATAGTTCCATCGATATCGTTTGCACCTTTTACGACTGTTTTCACATAGCGTCTATCTTGGGTTCACATTAAGCATTCTTCCTTGTCGATTCCATCTTTCACGCCTAGATTAATCTCCGCTGTTCCGGTTTTCACCTTTTAGACATGGCTTTTGCAGGTGCGCTTTTCAGGTTTTTTTGGCGCAGGTTGGTTCCATCTAGATTTAGAAGTAGTCACCTTCATTACCATAATAATCAGTGTTTATGAGTGTATGCGCATTTTACTTTTTGCCCCATTTGCCCCATTTCTGACACCTGCCTTTCTGTAGTGGTCACAATGAACATTGTTGCTTTGCGCTTTCGCTCTCTTCCTAGGCTTCTCGATGTCATATGTTCTAGTATTCAGTGCCACGTGGGCTCGTAAACTTCGAGCACTTTGACTGATGACATCATATGTCCGCAAGATGTTTACTGTACCAGTTCCTTCCTGATATGGTGTAGTCAAAGCGACCATACTAATCAGATAAAGGCATTGGGTTTTTACTTTTGTTTCGCTGTTACCTGCTGACTGCAGAATACGACAAGTCTGCTGCAATCTTTCGAAACAAAACCTGGAAGTCTCCGCTGTTTGTGTATTCTGTAATCTGTCCCTGTCTCTTTCGTGCAGTTGTGAAGGTGCTGTACGAGACCACCCTTTTAATGATCACAATAAGAACATTTCACCTGCTGGATAGCTCACAGGGAACAGGACTTTCATGGTGGTAACTTAAAGCTGGCTCTCCAATACCACCACAACAGGAAAAAACATTACACAAGTAGCATGAGGTGGTAAACAAATGCCTCTCACCTTCAAGTGGCATGCCTCTGTCCTCCAGTGGTTCACTACTGCTTTGAAATGCCGTGCAGCTGCCACTTGCCACGGGTTCTGCATGCAGGGAAGAAATTTAGACAGGAAACTTAAAAAGCTGATTCTCCCCAAGTACCACCGCAAAAAAAGCATTACACAAGAAGCATGAGGTGGAAAACAAATGCCTCTCACCTTCAAGTGGCATGCTTCTGTCCTCCAGTGGTTCACTACTGCTTTGAAATGCCGTGCAGCTGCCACTTGCCACGGGTTCTGCATGCAGGGAAGAAATTTAGACAGGAAACTTAAAAAGCTGATTCTCCCCAAGTACCACCGCAAAAAAAGCATTACACAAGAAGCATGAGGTGGAAAACAAATGCCTCTCACCTTCAAGTGGCATGCTTCTGTCCTCCAGTGGTTCACTACTGCTTTGAAATGCCGTGCAGCTGCCACTTGCCACGGGTTCTGCATGCAGGGAAGAAATTTAGACAGGAAACTTAAAAAGCTGATTCTCCCCAAGTACCACCGCAAAAAAAGCATTACACAAGAAGCATGAGGTGGTAAACAAATGGCTCTTACCTTCAAGTGGCATGCTTCTGTCCTCCAGTGGTTCACTACTGCTTTGAAATGCCGTGCAGCTGCCACTTGCCACGGGTTCTGCATGCAGGGAAGAAATTTAGACAGGAAACTTAAAAAGCTGATTCTCCCCAAGTACCACCGCAAAAAAAGCATTACACAAGAAGCATGAGGTGGAAAACAAATGCCTCTCACCTTCAAGTGGCATGCTTCTGTCCTCCAGTGGTTCACTACTGCTTTGAAATGCCGTGCAGCTGTCACTTGCCACGGGTTCTGCATGCAGGGAAGAAATTTAGACAGGAAACTTAAAAAGCTGATTCTCCCCAAGTACCACCGCAAAAAAAGCATTACACAAGAAGCATGAGGTGGAAAACAAATGCCTCTCACCTTCAAGTGGCATGCTTGTGCCCTCCAGTTGCTCACTTGTGCCCTGAGGTGCCGTGCAGTTGCCACTTGCAATGGGCGCTGCATGCAGGAAAGACATTTAGACCGGCATCAGCAACAGTGGGCACCACCACAAAACAGTGTGAACTACTCCATACCAAAGTAATTATGCAATAAGCAAGTGGTGCAAAATAAAAACCCCTCACCTTCAAGCACAGTGCTTGTGTTCCCTGCACTTTCCAAAAGAGGCTGCCTCTCATAGTTGGCACTTGTGGACTCTGCTATCGAAGGAAAGGAAACACACCGTGTACTTCGGTCAGTTTTTCCTGCAAAAACCTCTATGCGCTTGCAGGGTTAGGTATGCCAAAGCTACCGAGATCAACACGCAAAAACACTAAGGATGCCAGTGCATAGCAGACATAATGAAGATAACAAAAATTCAGAGTGGGAGGAAAACAAGTCCCCATGAGCTTTCGCACAGAAAAGAAAGTTTCCTTGAATGAACAGAAATAATGATGGATCCTCCAGGCACAGAATAAACTAGATTGAATGGATGCCGGAACTTAAAGGCACACACAACCATGCTTCTGCAGCAATGACCAAATGTCATACCCACAATAAATACACAGGCAGTATTTTTCAACAAGCATGCAACAGTTAATACAATGATCTAACTCAGTGAGTATACTCACGCATTTTCAATTAGCACAAGGACAGAATGTTTATTACGAACAAAAGTGTTTGGTGCTTGAACAGACAGGAACAATGCGGTGCACTTAACAAGGGCAAAAAGGAACTTTGAAACAGGACGTACGGGGAGCCCACCCTTTAACGCAAACACACACATCTGGATCCTAACAGCTAGACAGGACTATCAAGCTACGTCTTTTGAAAGTGAAACGCGAGAGAGTTTTTTTTATCCATTTCATTCCCTTCTAACGGCCCTGCTTGAGTGCCTTCCTAAAGATAATAGTCTTTTTCCGCCCCTAAAAAGGTGAGGATCAAAAAGAGTGTTCATGGCTCGGCTGCCCTCCTGAGAGAGCGACAGTGGTTGCGTCCTTCCATTTTATATGTAGTATTATGCACAAGAAACGTATTCGTTGCCATGGGCTACTCTGGTGCTTTGTCACTTTACACACATCACATCAGCAACTCATGGCATCTCATTATACGAGTCAGGTTCTACTGTGGCATCACGGAACCAGGTTGTAGCTTGAGTGTTTGTTTTGATTTCATGACAAGATTATGTCAGGTAACTCCTGCAACGAGGTTTAGACTTGACATGCGACGTCATGACAGGGTCACGTGGTTCGTGTAAGACGTTACCACTAGATAATGTAAGAGGCGCATGCGTTGGGAACTCCATCACACCTAGGGATGTCTGAATTGCCTGTAGACGGAAATGTTATTGTGACGTCGCAAACTGGCGACCAATCTGGATTTCGCATCGCAATACTGGAAAACAGCACCGACCCCGGCTTTTCTGCGACACGGGTTCCTTATGTTGTCGCGCAAGAATCGGTGCATAATACTCTAAACACAACAAATATGTTACCTGCAGTTGACACGATCCACCGCTGTATCGATGAGTGGGAGCAGCATACTGCAGTCAGCAACTCCGGATGTTGAGAACCTTACATTTGTCATGCTCTTATATGTTACACTGGAGACACATCCCACATGAGTCTGAAGATGGGACTGGACAAGACAAAAGACATTTTCAGTGTGGAAGGAAGCACACAACATTCAATGAGAAGAATAAAAACACTGGTCATGGTAAGGCACCATATGGACAAAGAGATGGATTGCTCAGTAAAGAGTGCAAGCCACTGGGACAGTATGATGACCTTGTGCCCCAAAACAGGAATGTTCCAAACACAACAGCCACAACAGGGGCAAAAAGTAGATGTCACGTGGCGGTGGTCGATTGTGGGGCCTAACGTCCCAAAGCGACTCAGGCTATGAGAGGCGCCATAGTAGAGGGCTCCTGATAATTTCGACCACCTGGAGTTCTTTAACGTGCACTGACATCACACAGTACTCGGGTCTCAACATTTCACCTCCATCGAAATGAAGCCACCGCGGCCGGGTTCGAACCCGTGTCTTTTGGGTCAGCAGCCGAGTACCATAACCACTGAGCCACCACGGAGGGACACATGCTGTTAGGTTGTAATTAGTCGACACCAAGGAATATTTCTTGCTTATTGTCATTAATGTTTGAAAGAAATAGTGATCATGCATTTTTACGGCGCAAGGACATCTGAGACTGAAGGGAGCCATGGCACAAAGTACTTTCAGTCTACTCAAGGTGGGGTCAAAGACCCATTTCTCAAGCGTATCACCCCAAAGAAGCCGAGCACCAGGCCAGGGGACAGCTTGTACCCACTGTATCACCGGTGGGCACCCGGCGGCACTGGGGTTCGAATCCCGTATTTCTCGCATGCGAGGCGGATGCTCAACCACTGGGTCGCCGCTGCGGTTATTAATGTTTAAAAGTAGTACAAACAACACTTTTTCCTATGGAAACAAATGCACATATATGTCACATTCTAAAAAATGAAAGTTACCCCGAGCTAGCATAACTTGAGAGCACGTCAGTGGAGGCGCAGTGGGAACTGCACTTTTTGTGAGCTTTGTTCGAGCAGGGTCCATAAAGCAGTGAGCAGAAAAGTGCTCGCTGCACATGTAGTAGCACCTGCTGAGTGCAGAAGCTGGCCTTGAAAGAAGCTCGTCACGCCCGGCGTACTGCACCCATGCTTTTGCTCTGGGGAGAGAGATTATTCTTTAGCAATGGCTTGATGCTTGTTGAACATATCTCCGCAAATTTGGCGTAAGTAGTGCTGAAGTGCAAGTACAGATCAGAATGTCTCGATTTACGCACAACACATGGCAGAAGGTGTCACCAAGGGTGATTTTAACTAAAACAGCACTGGATCGGTAGAAAATATTAGCAGGCAGTAGTTGTACCAAGACGATGTTTCAGCTATCAGACGTGATGGGTGCACTTGCAAGATGTGCAGCGTCAAAAATAAATACTGCTACGCTTGAAGTTTACAACGGTATATTAAACTGAATGTGGATGCTTTCGGCGAGTAGAACTGAAAGTAAATGAAAAGAAATATAACACATGTGTGCACAGACTGACGTCTCCACAGAAATTCAGCTGACGTTGAAAACAAGTGGCAACATGAAGCAATTAAAATGTATACCTGCTGTCTCGTGGCAAACAGAAGAATTTTGTGCCTGGCTTCCTTCGAGTTTTTTTCATTGTTGCCGCACCATGTGACACAGCAGTACCTGCCGTAGCCCCCACTTCCCGGTGGCATGGCCTGAGAACATAGAAAAGCCACAATTTTGCATATCGGCAAATTCCTGCTTTGAGATAAACCTAATGAACACTAACAAAAATACAAAATACACAATTTCTCACAACGCATGCTACGCGTAGCTAACCAAATTCACACAAAGGCGATATCATAGTTGAATTCACATGTCCTAAAGCCGCCGTGTGCAGCTTTAGTAAATAAAACAAACGGCCTTCGCGCCGAATGCTACAGTTATGCGCTATTTCTTGTTCGAAATATGCCTATTTAGGGCTATGCCCCCCAGCGAGACGCATAGAGGAATATTTACGTGCAGACAGTACAGTACAGCAAGAATAGCGAACTGCGGCCTTACCAAGAAACAACCGTCGCAGCACCACAGCAGTACACAAAACGGACGAGCCCACGAAGCTTGCAGACGCCGCAAAAAAATACAGCCGCTCACACCGTCGGTCCGTCGCCGCCTGGACGTGCTGCCCGTTGGCTTGACGCGCTTAAAAAACGCCGCTGTTGCTGACGTAACCATAGAGAAAGATATTGGTAAAGAGCGGACACTCCCATAGGGCCCAGCGGCCCATTTGACTGCAGCGCACCAAGCGGGCGGAGTCTCATAACATCCGGTTTCGGTTTCAACGCGCGCAGTTTGAATGGCTGCATGCGCTGCGCCTCGCTGCCTGGGACGACTTCCGGTTCCGGTTTCAGGGGCGCGCGGTTTGAATGTTAGCATACGCCGCGCCCCGCTGCGCCGTTGGCAGCGTATAATTAAATAGATTTCGAGTGCTTTTGACCAGCCATGAACGCAGCTGCATCACAGCCTTTGCCAAATATTAGCACTCCACAAAAGACACCAGGTTTTGAGTGAAATGAGAACATTTATTTTCTGCAACATAAACAAAGCCGTGGGATGCGGAAGATGGTTCCTGGCCTCCTGCTCAAGGTGATCCTGTTGCGGCACCACGGCACACAGCAGGTGTTGCCGACGGGTGGCATCACCTGAAAAATTCGCAAGTATGGTCATTCTCAGTCACCTTATATTGTAACTCTGTAAACAGTGAAAAGGTGCGAAAGCGGCGAGGGAACGAAATTACGAGCGGAGTAAACATGTTTTTGCGAAACTCGCGTTCTGAACGTCGTTGCGCAAAGTACAATACACATACCGTACTACATGGCAGATACCAATCAGCTTTTTGCAAGCATTTCTACATTCCCCGACGTTATTGTCTACCTTCTAAAACCTAGGTGGACAGCAGAGTACGCGGTTTGTTCGAGAATATTTCGTACAAAGACGGCCACAAAACGGAATACGAACCAGAAGTACACAATGTGTTAGGGGCACTGAGAAATAGACGGGTGCAACGTATGTTTTAAGAAGCATAGAAAATTAAACTATCGACGCAACAGTTCTTGGTTTTCAAGCTCTTTAGAGTTTAGAAAGCCCGACGCGTTGCCTTTTTTTGCCGGTTTTCAAAAGCGCATCCCTGTGTTGTCAATGCACGGGCGAAATGTGCGTTTCCACGAGCGTAGATAACGGACTCTTTCACACGTACTACATACATACATACGTACTACAAGAGTAAGGTTTTCGAGCTTTTCGTGCGTCATCTTTTTTTTCCACCAGTCTTGAAAACTACGGTCCCGTACTTGCTGCGCGGGAACGGTCGTCTTCGCCGTTCGCCCACTTTCAAAAAAGTACATTTTAACCTTACACCGACAAATGTCACCCATAAGAAGTTACATATTGTCGGGGCCATACAAAAACGTGACGTCCCGAGAAAGCGCGAAACCAAGCAAAACTAACCGCTAGGCACAGCGCGTCGGGCCACAGGCCGTGGGCAGGTTTTTTTTTTTTTTTCTACGCACCGACCGGCGAGGCTGCATCATGCAGCATCATTCCTCCCGCCGCTCCCGCCACGGCGTAGCATGACACAGCGTGCGCGCGCCCTTCACAACTGCGCCGGCGTACTAAGCTAGAGTGCTCGAAATGCAGCGTAATTTTGCATAAAGTGCTTGAAATGTAGCGTACTTTTGCAAAAACAAAACATTCCTTCCTTGACGTTGTCACAAACTGCAAGAATGCCGTGAACAACAGCCGGCTGGCCACAGAGCGAGCGCGCCGCTTCACGAACTGCAGACAGGCAACGGCGGCCGGCGCGGCCGCCTAAATTGCATGCAATACAGCGTACTTCCACAAATAAACATTTCTCACCTTGCCGCCATCATAAACAGGAGGAGTTCTGCGTCGAAGGGCAAGAGAGACGAAAAAAATTGCGGTCTGCCCGCACGAACAAATACGCCGCACGCTTTCACGCGCACAATACAGCCCCCACGACGCTCCGTTCTCTGCCACTCGGATGGGTCTGAGCCGCCGCGCCGGCTACCCGCCCGCGCGCGCGCGCGCGTTTAGAGACTGGTGGCGCCATCCTGGAGTTGGAAGATTATCTAGTGGAGGAGGAGGATTGCGCGTCATTTCCTGGGGCCAGATTTCGCCGAGTGTCCGCTCTTTACCAATATCTTTCTCTATGACGTAACTGCGGCCGTAGGCGCGCAGCGCACGTCACTGCAAGCCAAGACATGCCAAGACCATACTCTTTTTCTTTTTTTTTATTTGCTCGTTCAGTGCCATCTGGCGGAAACGGGGAAGCGCCGAACTCGGCCGCGAAAGGGCCCGAGTGTCCGCTCTTTACTTTTAGGTTACTCTATGGCCCAGTCGCAAGCAGCGACGTCGAACGGTTCCATCTGGCCCAGTTGACCGGCGAATGGCGTTGAAGCTGCGTCAGCTCCATTCATGATATCAGTCAGCTTATCGGCACTCTTCAAAATATCACATTGGAACCGAGGCTGAATGCAGGGAACACTTGTCTTCCTTCACGATGTGCGATGCTTCTTGATCCCATCTTCGTCGCCAGTTGTTGCGTGTTGGAAGCTGTGGCAAGGAGCAGACAAGTTTCGAGTAGACGGTGTTCATTTTCCCATGCTTGTGGGTTGGTGGCTCGGACGAAACTGCCGACGCTAGCCAGGCGACGCTCTGCTTTTAAGCGCTCGCGGCACATGCGTACTTCGTACCACTGCGCCTTATCAGTGACGCGCACAGACATGACAAATGCCATCTGCGAGTGCACACACACAACGCCGGCTTTTCCCTTAATGGGACTAGTAATGACTTCGTATTAAAATACTTTGAGCTATCACGCTATCTAGCGAACGCTACTCTTGCGCCATAAGAAATGACCACAATAGTAAACATTTCTACGTCTTGAATAACGTCATTTTCAGGCGCCTGCTTCACCAACAACCATGGCATCGTTCTTTCTAATGAATTATGACAGTGAAAGCGCTCAAAAATACAAACATAAAAGGAGAGACATACAAAGCGCCTTGTATGTCTCTCCTTTTCTGTCTGTCGTTTTGAGCGCTTTCACTGTCAGAATGGAAAAAGCAACTCGCCCACTCAGTTCCATTATTCGAATGAATACCGCTCAAGAATGCACGATATCCCATCGCAGATATTTCATCCTAAACTAAATCTACTGCTTTATTGGTGAGTTCTTTTGTGTTTGTATATTGAAATTGTATTAACGAACAATGTTACTTAACAGAAATTGTTGGAATGAAATGCCGCACCGTAAACATTACAGTTTGAGGTAATTTTCGGAAGCAGAAATCATTTTTGTAACACTGATACATTGTTGACTGTGACAAGCCAAGCTGTGATATTGCATGCAGTTACCAAAAATTACTTACGTGGACAGAAAAATTCTATTTTTCAGGCAGTTATCCTTGTAGTACTTGCAAAACTCGTTGCAGTTTTTCATGCAACATCAAAGGGGTTTTTTTGTTTAAAATGGCTCTAAAACGCCTTCCGAGGGGAGCACTTCAACTCGCTCAGGCACTACAATGTGTTCTCATGAAAATCCCAGCTAAATGAGCCAAATAATGCACTTCTACGCGCAGCAGAAGACCCACAATCACGCGCTAAAGTTGGCGAGCCCTTCCCTGTGACTTTTTCATGCATACACCCTCCTCTGCTGCTCGCATCTGCGTATACAAAATGAGCGCTGGCAGTTGGTTAGATTTTTTCAGACGTCAGGCAGCTACTGTGGCCGCGGCCAATTAGCCGCATAGCTCCGGCGCGTCAGGAAGCTCGGCCCCCGGATGTGGGGCCGGCTGAAGAGTCCCGACCTTCCAGCGTGCAAAAAGTGACGAGAGCAGAGGGAAAGGAGCGAACACCATGTGACTACGGATAACTCAGCTTCTACAAAGCCAATTAAAAAAATTCTTGCTGGACAATATTTGTGAAGCGGCGTGCTTTAACTTCCCAGACATGCCGCAACATTATTAGAGCTCCTTTCGGAGCCCCTTTATACTTATTATTGACTGCAAAAAATGAAGGCCAAGTCACTGGAATTTGATGAGTTCTATATGTCTCGCGCGTCCCTGATTTCTTTTCCGCACTCTGCTCGCGTATTTCAAGAATAGAAGATCCGTGAGAAGAGTTATCCACCATAGCCACCAAAGGCTACGTGCTGAATAAACAGTTTACAAGACTTCACTACCAAGCGTTACTGAATCAGAATACACTTATTACTGAAAACGAAGAAATTATCGAGCACGTAAATGACCATCATGAACTCGTATCTTCTTCGTGACCTTTACAACTTGCGCTGCTGCGAGTTCCATATAACGGCCCTGTTTAGTGCAGAATTGATTGAGTAGCTGAGTAGGGCGACAGACTAAATCGGGAGAGATAAAAAAATAAATGTATCGTTAAAATGTCGCATAGGTCGCCGAACAAAGGCTTTAAAGGGACCCTGAAATGGTTTCTTCAATCATATTTTATTGCAACAACTCTGTAGAGGTGGTCTCTGCGAGTATTCTAGTCTGATTCAGAAAGCTGTGCGTGGAACCAATAATTTACAAACAATTTTTCAAACTTGCCGCTCACAGCCGATTAGGGCGACACCTTACCGCGCGTTTTTACCCGCCCCTACCACATGACGTAAACTGGGCAGCCTTGGCCATGGACTGGGCGACCCTTCTCATTGGCTCTGCCAATTGACGTCACGCACAATTTTTGCAATATTTCATTTGAAACTGAGCACTGATGCTCCTTGAAATACTATTTTATTGATTGCTTATTATTTTTTAAAACACACGTATACAGAAGTAAGAATTCAGCGCATTTCTTGAAATTAAAGTGGTACTTCCGGTAAAGAAGGAAATCCGTCTGCTCAGAAAAGCATGTGTTCTCGTCGAATCTTGGCGCCCGCCTTTGCGAATTTCCTAGCTGCGCAGACGAGTCGCTGCTATAGTGTACTAGAATTGTATATATCGCTGCTGTCGTCGCCCTGTGGGTCTCGGTATGGCGTGTACTGAAAGGCTCGAAGCCCATCTCAGCGGTGGCTGCACGCAGCCGCGCTTCGAGCTCAGGATCCATGCCGTTCGAGCAGCTATCAGGAGACACATATGTGAGAAAACTTGGACGGCGCGCCGCACCGATCGTCATCAGAAAGACTGCCAGCTATACTCGAGCAGCGACAAAGCATGCCTGCTTATGTTGGGAGCTATCGGCAACGGCACCGCTCGCGGGCTCTCCGAGCGACGAGCTCTGCTGCTGACTGGCTGCCGTGGTCGTCGCTAGGCCTATAGCTCGTTTCGCGAGGAAGCCGCAGCGGCCGGCGCTTCGGAAGTCGCCTGAGCTATAATAAAAGGCTTACTCCACACATCGCTTTACAGTCAACAGCATCATCTCACAATAAAGTAATAGTATGGTCACTTTCCGCGACGCCTTCAGCCGCGAAGCGAGTGGGCGCCAGGCGAGCCGGACCCCGTCAGGCCAGCGCAGCTGCAAGGCGGTTGTGGCCAGAAATTTGCTCGTATCACAGTTGTTACCTTTACCAGCAGCTCAGTATTGGTCAGCGATCCTCAAAAATGACACATTTTTCACATTTCTTGGCCTAGGGTTTATTATTTACGTCAAGAACACTCTTTAGCTCATTTTTTATGACGCCGGCCGACCTGATCCAGGCCGGTCAGCCGGCCGGCATGCTCGGCGTACTTGACGTTCCCACAAGGAAACACTAAACAGCCATTCTACAAGAGATGATGCTTCCTAGATTCGAGCAACGACAACATGTCTGTTCAAAAGTGGATCTTTCGGCAACGACACCGACTGCGGCAACGCCGGGCGACGAACTGCGCGCTGGTCCCAGGCTGCCCTAGTCGTCGCTAGGCCTAATGGTTTCGCATCGAAGCAAGCGCTTTGGAAGTCGCTTGCGCTATATCAAAAGGCCTACTCTTCACATCGCTTTACTGCGAACTCGTCCCATAATAGAATATATATTCGATTTCCACGACGCCTTCAGCAACGGAGCTAGCAGGCGGCAGGCGAAGCGCCGCAGCAGCACCAAAGCGGCTATGGGATGAAATTTGCTAGTATCGCATTCATCACTTTTACGATCAGCTCGGTATTAGCCAACGACCGTCAGAAGTGATGCATTTTTGACATGCACCTATCCCAGGGCTTGCTATAAACGTGAACAAACAATACTAGCGCGTTTTTCACTCGCCGGCGGCCGGCATCAAGGCTGGCAGGCCGGCCCGGCGTGGCTCGGCCCCGAGCGCCCTGAGGAGCGCGCTGTACGTCATCAAGACGCTGCCGCTCTCCGCGCTCGCTTTGGCTGCCGCTTCCCGTCATTGCGTCTGCCGCGCGCGGCTCGTCGTTGACATCTAGCAAGTTGCACGCAGGCGACGAGCTGCGATCGGACGTCGCGACGCCGTTCGCAACAGCGCACCGCAGTGAATCGCACTCACTTTCGCACCTGTGTCTACGACCACCGGAAATAAACAAGCAGAACGCCATTGCTTGACGTATGCATGGGCGGAGCATCGGCCCGTCTTTTCTTTTTTTTTTCGGAGCTAGCCCCGCGTGTATGAGTTGAGGGTGGTATGTGGGGGAGAGGAGGAACATCATTTTTAATCGGCGATATCTTCGGTGTTGATGGAGTTCGCATAACAATTTTTGCGGTGCGGCGACAAGTGATGGAATACCGATCTCTCGTGGGCTTTTGCTAACCTTGGCAATGAGCTTTTCAGGGTCCCTTTAAGCCGCCAACATGCGAATAAGGCAAATACCGAAGCGTATCGCGTATCGCTGATGCATAGTCATCGTGAGGAATCGGTAATCGAATGCAGCGTTGTATTTGCAGCCCAGCGTAAAGACAACTGTGAATACGACATACAGGGTCTGTTGTGTAAGTAGTAGGACTGGTTTTTTCCTGGGCGGACGGGCGGACGAGAGGCGGTCTACGCGTGCAGGATCGTTGAAGGGGGATATTGGGAATGCTGGCGAAAATCGGCAGTCGGCTCTCGGCCGTTGAAGAGAGCAGGTCACTTGTACTGTAAACCCTTGTCGAAACGTCTCGTCACGCAGAATCATGGAGCGTTTACTGGATCAGCGATACGCGATAAAATTTTGTGTAAATCTTGGTAAAATGGGCAAAGAAACTCACGACATGATTAAGGAGGCCTACGGTGACGCTGCCATGAGTAGATCAGGTGTTTTTTATGTGGAACAAGCGGTTCCGAGAAGGTCAGGAAAGAGTGGAAGACGTCAACCTGTCCGGACGCCCTTCGACCAGCAAGACCAACAAAAATGTGTAGCGAGTGAAACATTTACTTAACTGTGATCGCAGGATGAGTATCAGAATGATTGCTGATGACATGAGCATTCCTAAAACCCAAGTTTTTGAGATTGTGACAGAAAACTTAGCCATGAGGAAAGTGTTCGCGAAGTTGGTGCCAGAAGTGTTGTCAGAGGAGCAAAAGGCCAACCGGAAAGCGATCTGCCAGGATCTTCTTCATCATGTGAATGAGGACCCCGATTTTTTGCCCAGCACAAGGCGGCAACGCTGCCTCAGGCCTCTTAGAGCCCACACTTGGCCCCGCCAGACTTTTTTCTATTCCCGAGAATAAAATCGACGCTCAAGGGGAAGCATCACGGATCGGTAGAGGTGGTCCAAAGGGTCGTGACGAGGGAGCTGAACAGCATTCCGGTCCAGGCGTTCCTGGAGGCGTACGAAAACCAGAAAACTCATTGGCAGCAGCGTGTAGGTGCGGAAGGGCGCTAGTCTGAAAAAGTCTAATCGTTTGCACTATTCTCTTGAATACATTTTATAAAATAAAATGAGTCCTACTTTTTTAAGAACAGACCCTGTATGCACGAGAAATAAGGGAGTGACTACTCATTACCATTCACCCAAGCGCAGCCATACGGCGACAAGGAAAATCTATACAGCCTTCGCAGAAACTTCACAGCTGAAGAAAACTTCGCCCTTGTCTAGGGATCGAACCCGGCGCCAGCTTCTTTCTGAAGCAGCTGCTCATCAACTAAGCCAGCCAGGACTTTATTTATTTATTTATTTACAGGTACCTTACAGGCCTCCAGGGAGGCATTGAGTAAGGGGGGAGCAATATATATGTGCAACAGTAGCTAGAAGAAACCAAAAATGCGTAGAAACAAACACTGTTACATTCTAAAAGCTGATTACAAATTATCACGACAGTACAAAATACATGCAGAAAAACATTAAATAAAAAAATAGAATATAAATACGACATAATAGTAACGGGAAAAAAAAGAACATGAGCAAATACACAGGAAGGCGAATGGGCTGATAAACAGGGTGTGACAAAAAAAAAAAAAAAACAGGCATGACTCGGGCAAAGAAAACGTGCTAGGTGTTATCTATATAATGTTTGACCAGATGATTATGAAACGTGCCGTGGTTGCGATGCGATGCAATGCAGTTTGGAAGATCGTTCCATAGACATATAGCACGTGGGAGCGGAGAAAAGTTAAAGGCGTGAGTACTGCCATAAATGCGCGTGTAGTTGAGCCAGTTCTTCTTCTAGCGGATGATTGAGCGCAGCCAAAATCATCAACAGCTCGGATTGATGCCGGTGTCAGTCCAATGCTTTTAGGTGAATTTACAAAGATGCAGATTTGAAATGAGGTAGCTAATACACCACACCAGCCCCGGTTAACTTAGTAGAGTTACTGCCCCCTACAAATGATGGTCTGGAGATCAATACGCCGACCAAAACGGATTTTTCGTTACCAACGGTGTTACTGCGAAAGGAGTGCCGCTTACATTCATAGCTATAACTACAATTAGGTGCATGCAAATTAATAATTTCTTACTTAATTCACAACTCCTCCTCGCGGAGGCCGCGGCAGCTGCTAGCTGTGGGGTGCGCTGTGATAAGGTTACTGGTAGGCGGTGATCTTGGAGGCTATGATGCTTCGCTCTGAAAGGCTTCACAAGAACGACGTCTGCATACCCCCCCCCCCCTCACACACACACGCCCCCCCCCACCCACACGTACGCAAACTGAGGCATTGGTACTGCTATGCTTGTGGTCCCAGCTTCTCAAATTAATATGCGAGAAAAATAGTTAGGACGCATGATTTCGATAGCGGTGTTTATGTATGTCGCAGAAGATGGCAGGTCTGGAGAAAGGATGCCCTATAAGGGGAGCAAAGGGCAACAAATCTGCAATGAATCAGAGAAAGTAAACTGAGCGATAGAAGCAACAGCAATTGTCGGGGAACTGGCTAGGAAGCAAACAGGACAAATGACCGGAGCAACGGCGCCAACGCTGGCGGGAGCACGGCTGTTGTGTTATCTCACGTTCGCACGCTCCTCTCGAGACCGGCCGCGGCTATCGACCGGTTCAGCCTCCTGTTGAAGAGGCAAAGAACGCCCCAAGGGGAACACCCTCGGGGGATCGCCACAGTGTGGGAAATATTACCAAACACTGTGTAATATCACAAGCCGAGGCAAACGTGAAAACGCCCCGCTCTGGAGACAAGGCTAATTGCAAAACGAAAATGATTGTTTGATGACGATAATTACAATATATGCACTCATTCACGGTAGCCTTAAAGGGGTGGAGAGGAAACTGAAAACAAGCGCATTTCATTACCAATTACTGTACTAGGCTTTCTGCAGACTACTGCGTTATCTATTGCATTGTAAGTAAGCTTTAAGACAGACTTTAGATTTAAATGTAGAACTTGAGTCGATTAAAAATTATTGAATGATTATTATACTATTTGCTCCTTCCCATCAGGAATTCACAATCAACCTTTATTTTTATTGCGACTATTTTTCTCAAGAGCGACTTCGAAGCCGTTCCACATGCGTTACGCATCAGGCAATGCACTGCGTACGGCGCTACTTAGAACTCATGAAAATACGAATATCTTGCTTGGTTTTCTTGCGAAGCCACAATGTGCTCGATGCGCTCGAATCTCCTCACTGCTTGCAAAGAAGACTGGTCTCTATGAGCGCACACAACGTAACGCTTGCACAGGACATATTTACAGCCTTTTAAGCCTATGCTATCCGCTGCATGGTTTCACTGCAGTAACTTTAGATTTATCGTTCGAAAGTGGGCCGTCCGATATTTTAGACACTGGGCGGGCATGGTTAACACCACATCCAGCTTGTGCAATAAATGGCTCATGGGCATAAACGTTAATAAATGTAAAAAATGTTCACTAATAATGTTGCTCCAAAGCCGCGAACTTATTAAGATACCTCGGTGTTCATCGCACAATTAATTTATCATAACTTGAGCATGTTGAACACGTAACAAGTAGCGCTAACCGCAGTCCTGCATACATCGTCACCCTCACCTCAACCGATGAAGCTCGCCTTGCATAAAGCATCATTATACCTGAAAGGTAGACTATACATGCGTCCTCTGCGATACGATCACATAGCCTTGACCTCAATGCTCTGAATCTATACAAACACACGCAGCTATTCATCTGGCTATTCCCACTACGCCAGGATTGAATCTATGAAGAACATATTCCAACTTAATGGACGTTTTTTTGCGCCGTAAATTTTCCCCTGAATGCATCAGCATAATCACCTGTAAATTGTCCTATATTTGTTCACACTTCGCATATTATGTCCTGTTATGGTCGGATTCTTATGAATAATATGCGCAGTTTTGCAGAACTAAAACGTATATTGTAAATTGGGCAGTTCAGCGCCACGAAGGTACACATGGGCTATGAGGAACACTGTAGTGGGGAGCTTCGAATTTATTTAGGCCACCTGAGGTTTATATTATGCGGGAACAATCCACAGCACGCAGGTGTTTCTTATTTTGCCTCCACTGAAACTCGGCCGGCGAACCTGGGATCAGGAGCCGAACGCCGAAATCAGAGCTACCGCGGATGGTGAGAATATGCAATGAGATTGTACCTCGAGAACTAGCGCCGACTGGAATCACTTTCTTCCTTCTTTTGCTGCCAACTGGACTGTGTTAACGATTGCTGTTTTTTCTCTCGTTTTGTAATTTTATTGTTGTGCGCAGTGTTTCGCCACTATTCCTTTTCCACAGCTCTGGAAATGCCCTGAAAAAATTAAAATATGTAGACTTTTTCTATGTACGAATTGAGATCGTACAACATAAGAGCGGTAGCTAGGCTCGTTTTTACAGATTGCATCATTCTTCTAGAACACAACTTAAACTACCTTTGAGATATGAGGAATATATGCGTCAAAGAGTGTAAATTCCAAATATAATAGAGGTTGGTACCTCCTTTAGTGAAAGTCTGCGGTCTTTTTCTGGTGTAGTAATAGATAACCGTAATACATGATGCGTGAGTCATCGAAAGCACACAAAAGGATGCCGCCTATTTAATTAATTTGTTTATTTCAGAATACTGCAGGCCACTGCTTGGCCCGAGCAGGAGACAAAGTTTTAATGTAGACAAAGTTTTAGAATATACCAGTGCATCTCGCAAGAGGTAACATGATGAACCCTTTTTTTATCTCTACAGTGTAACCAAATATCTGTCTAGTGTACTGAACTACGAATTTAATAATTTTAATAAGTATCTCAGCTATCCCAGTAAGGAAAAAAGACGTATGACAGTTTCATAGCTTCATAGCTAGCGTACACCATGAAATGTATGGCCTAATCTAAGTTTCGTTGCGAGTCATGATATGCGTCCTGGGTTCTTTTTGCACTGAAACAAGTAGGTGCAAAATAACAATTTAAAACACCCATTATCTCTCAGTTAGCGTTCCACAACAGCAGTGCATTTTAACAATAAAGTCACACCGCGTACCACTCCATCGGATCATTGTTCTCAGTTTGTCTCGATTCATTGGCTCGTCCTGAGTACGTCAACTTTTGACCGCCAGTAAAGGACGCATTTATATTTATTCGTTTATTTGAAGACACTGTCAATCCCTTAGGGATTTTCTATTACGACGACTGTTACAACGAAAAGGGGCCAAGCACATTAAATAAAAGAAGCAAAGATAGCGTTATTCACAGCTTCACAATAACACAGATTTGTATTCTACACAGAGAGCAAAAGAAATAGATATTAATGATGACATCACTTCCAGGTTGTTTACAGCACAGATTTGCGAGTAAGTTTAGCAAACATGTCGATAGTGAACTGCGACACCACCTTCTGGTCTAAAGAGTTTCAATCACGCACAACTCGCGGGAAAAACAAGAAATGTATGTATCATTAGCGCAAAAAATATTCTTGGAGTGTAAACTGATGCTTGCGACGGGTCTCTCTAAGTTTTAAAGAAGTGTACGCGTCAGAATTTACTTTAATTTTGTTACGCAGAATAAGATACCAAGATAAGAAAACATACAGAAAGCACATGAACGCACTTCCATCTATGAATGAAGGGATTGAGTTGAAATAATTTCTTCGCCACTGTATTTAAACTCGTGACGTTTTCAGTGAGAGTGAATGCTTGCCTATCTTTTGTAGTGAATGGCTGTGTAGCGTAACTATGGAATCCGCGCCGAATATCCGGTTCCACACACGCTGTCTGCTGGCGAAACGAACCAGTGGTGGCGACGCCAGTATTTCTTTTGTTTTTGGTTTTTGAAGCTTGTAATACCTCCGTTTTACTCCAGAGAAGCCTATTTGCAATTAGAATGGGGTAGTCAAATGCAACAATTCATAATTAATTTATCCTCAATGCACCTTCAAGCACATGAGCAAATTCTCGCACTTTCGAACGAATTTTCGCATTTCAATGCCATCTAAATGCCTCCACCGTCACCAAGACTTCATCCTGCGACACTGACAACGACATCGCCAAAGAAAAATTCATTCATCGGAGCGATGGTCAATGAGTTCATTTGTTTGGTTTGCGCCACAGGCTGCTGTGTTCATATGCTTATCGTACTTACGCCGTTGCCGTTATGTGACCATGCTTCAGTTCCAAATGTCCTCCTTTCAAGCAGTATTTCTCTTCACACCCGCCGTTTTGCGAAGAACTGCGCAAAAATTCAGGGCGCGCAGCTACGGCAGACAAAACAGACTCTGGATATACACTCAGAATCTTCCGCGCCTAGTTTACTCATCACCAAGAGAATTAGAAGATAGTGGGAGTTGTAAAACATGGCATGTAAACGGGGACAAGGCGAGATACAAGAACAGGCACACACAATAGCCCAATGTCTGATTTGTGTCTCGCTTTGTTCTCTCAGTAGCCTCTAACACTGAAGCAACTAACGCGCCGAATTGACCTGTTTCAGAGAGAGAGAGTGTGGGTGCGGTGCCAGACGCTTCAGCCACGCGCTGCTGCGGTCGGACCCACCACCCCGTCTCTTTCAGTGACCTTGGTCACCTTGGCGACGCTTAGTGCAGCAGCCCAGAGAGGAGATGCGGGCGTCTTCTCGTTAGAGTTAACGGAACATTGCCCTAATCCTAAAGTCCTCTTCCTTCTCGAAGCGCTAAATCGTAACTAGCTTTGGCGCCAGAGCGTGCACAGCGCCTTTCTCTTTTTGGTCCTCACGGCATAATAGTGCTCCTTCCACTTTCTGTCAAACGCCCAGGTGTCCTAGAGGAGCTTCGTACGACGGCAATAGTGACAGCGGCCGAGCAAAAATGCACGCCATCAGGAGGGAAAGCAAAAAAGAGCTCGCAAGTGACTTCCAAGTTTTCTTGCGATAAAGATTAGGGTGCTCCCTTGAAGTGTTGGTAGCATTTTGCCTGTTTTGATTGAGAGTGTCAGCCTAAGTGATTGTTTCTATCAGGTGGACCCCGCCGCGGTGGCTCAGCGGTTACGGCGCTCGGCTGCTGACCCGAAAGACGCGGGTTCGATCCCGGCCGCGGCGGCTGAATTTCTTGAAGGAGAAATTCTAGAGGCCCGTGTGCTGTGCGATGTCAGTGCACGTTAAAGAACCCCAGGTAGTCGAAATTTCCGGAGCCCTTCACTACGGCGTCTCTCATAGCCTCAGTTGCTTTGGGGCGTTAAACCCCAATAAACCATCTATCAGGTGGAAATCGACTATGCGAAATGAAGAAGAGCGGCTGATTGTGCGAGCCAGTTTTTGTTCACAATATTTTTTTTAAACAAGCCTTCAGAACCAGAACAAACAGGGAGCAAGAACACACACATGGTGCTGAACTTACAACTTAATTATATTGGAAGTAAACAAGTCCATTTATGCGTACACCAAAGCTGCACACCTTACATAGACAAACGCAATAAAACCGCCTCAGAATGCGCGTGAGTTATCGCCAATCCACTATTCACTGTAGAGCAGGCTCATTTCCCTAGAAGGTAATATGACGGAATAAAATTCAGTTGCAAGTTCAGTCCCTGTGTGTATCCCTTCACATCCTCTGTGCTGGATTTGAAGCGCTACTTGAAAAACAATTGAGCGGTGTTAAAATAGGCTAAATCACAGATGATAATAGTGCACTCGCTGAATTGAATGTTTTGAAGCTCCTTGCGAAAGCGAAACGTAATTTGTGTAGTTTAAAGAGTGCGGAATTTTTATTTTTCGTTCAAATCGGCGTGAGGTCAGCCTTTGCTACTGTGATAGTGGAAGAACAGTTTGCTGAGCGCGTCCATCGGAGATTAACCGAATAGACTGAGCCTGTATAAATGCACACAAAAAAGCTACAGCAAAATGTTTACGGTCGACGGTGCCGCTTAACTCCAACATTTGTACAAGAAACTTTATAGATTGTTTCACAAGCGCACAGAATAAATGTGTGCGAAGACGAATACTCTTGTCCAAACGTTAGCAGCACCCTGAGGCTTTCCCCTGCCTTGTTGACTTTGTGACTGTCAAGAAGCAATCTGCCTGCCCTTTCTTTACCCTAAACATGGAGAAAGGAAAGAACTAAAGAGAGGCCCTGACGTCACTTTTACGAAGTCGCCTTGAAACCAGAAGTTGGCTCGCCTCTCCTCCTCCGTTGTTTCTGCCTCCTCACTTTCTTCCATCTCCTCCGAGCTCAAAAAAGAAACTTCTCAAAATGTGTGCTGCCTACCGTATTTACTCGCATATTGGTACACACGAATACATAGGTATACACGAATATAGGTCGACCCCTATACATTGGGCTCGCCGAGAAATAAAAAAAAATTATTCAAATATAAATAGATCCATATCTTTTGAAAAACATGCACATATGACGTAGGACAAGCGCACACTTCGTCTGACTTTAATCTCTGAAAAGCAAGCAAATATACAGAAACCCAGGCATGCGCAGGAAGATACCTGATGTGCAATCAACAAAACCGTTCAAGATATGAAATGTCAGCTTTAAAAAGATTTACAGATGTATCGCTGGCACAACTTTTTCCTCTTTTTCTTATGTGGTACGCCTCAAAAACCTCCCATTCTTTACTATCACCGGTCCTGCCCAAAACGCCAAACTGCTTCCTACTGCCACATATATTGCGTCATATACTGCTTCCTAAGCTGTCTACCACGATAAGACCACAGAAAAGAGCGAAAGAGCAATGCGGGTACGCACAGCAATTCACTGTGTGCATCCGCATGATGAACACCTGCGTCAGGAATACAGGTCGTGGTTCTTTGGTCACGAATATAGGTCGGTAACTAATTATGGGCAACATTTCTGAAAAGAAAAGGTCGACCTATATGCGAGTAAATACGATAGTTGCGTTAGCTGCGTCGTCAGCGTGTTTTGAGACCACCTTTAATTGGCAGTGGAGTGTCGTAAGCCAGCTTTCGTGTTTCACGCTGCGAGTCGCGCACACAACTTTTCAGTTTCTCAAAGTGCATTTCATCTATTCATCTGTTTACGTCAAGCGCAACGTGCTGCGGAATGTCCACTTGCGCTCTTTCGTCAAAATAAGCTTCTTCGAAAGAAGTGGGTCGACACCGTGAACCCTTAGCGTCGTCGCATCTAGTCCGACTTGCGAGTGGTGCAATACTTACGCTCTTGGTGAGAGACAAGCTTGACACCGAACTGAAGTGCAGCATGTATGTGCCGAGTGCGTCATTAAGCGCAGCATTAAGAAAGTTTTTAGTAACAGATCTGTGTGCTGAGAGTGTAGTACGGAACATCGCGATGCAAATACATGTATTATACTTTGTAAAATGTCCGGCTTTGCCCGCGCTAGATATCGATTGAGCAATGATTGACAGGGGCAGCGACTGAGGCCGCTCGAGGAATACATGCACCATACTAAAAACCGGATAGCAATTTTTCATCGAACATTTTCATGAAGCTTACTCAGTTAAAGAATTGTTCACTTATTTTTGCACAAATCTCCAGGCTACCTCCATGTAAGTTTCTTCGAATAAATTCTACAGGTTCTTGACTGAATCCTCAAGATGGGTATCTTATGTTGGTATTATGTTGGTATTGGTATCTTATCTTATGTTGGTATTGGGTATCTTGTGTGCACATGTTGGTATTACATTCGAGATATATTGTTTTCTTCACATGGTTCCATGTGCACCTTGCATGCTGTGCTGGAGGATGCTCGTACATTCTTTTCAGCTAGCACGGCATGACTGCGACCATCACAAAGTGAACAAGGAAGGAAAGAGCCTCATGGCTCTTGCAAAGTTTCGACAAGGGGACTTGTCTTCGTCTGGGCGAAGACAAGTCTTGTCGAAACGTTGGCAAGAGCCTTGAGGCTACACCCTCCCTAGTTCAATTTTTGTTGTCAAGAAACCCACCTACCGGCCCACTTGCTTCCATGACTTAAAGCAATCAAGCGTGAAGTGACCTATACGCGCATGAGTAACTTGATATTATTAATGATTTGTCTTTTTTGTGGAGTTAATGAGCTGAAGCTGTGTTGTAGCTACAAGAGATCCCCCATTGAGCACCTGTCGCAAACTGATCTCACCCATCTGGTGTCTTTAACACAGTCACTCAGCACATGGACATTTTTGGTTTTTTTCACCAATGAAATGTGAATACTACAGCTGAAATAACATTTGCAACTCATGCTAAGCTGCTGGATGCGCTAGCCTCTGCGCCACCGCTGCCAGTGAAGAAGTATTTGGCTTTCTTTAACAGTCTTGTGCAGAATTTCGAGAAATTAAGTTTAATACAACCAGGCATGTGCACTTCATTGCTTTGCTCACATCTGCACACTTTCACATATTTGATCACAGTGCTAATTCGTTCCTTTTCTTTATATGCATGGGCTTGGAAAGAGAAGTTTATTTTGTTCTGTGTTAACATAAAACATACAAAACAAAAAAACAGCTGTACTCAATGCTCTGATCAGTCAAGCACACGCTCAGTGACGCAGCACTGAGCACGTCAGTAGGGCAATAATGAGGCCGACACTCGGCAGCCGCGCAGGGCGATGAAGTACGTCGACCATTTGCGCAAAAACTCAGCCTCGCTCATTGACAGTGCGTCCACGCATGCTTGCTCAAAGAGGCGCGTGCGGAGGCGCTGCAACATTGGAAACATGGTTCTTTGCGGACGGCCATTTAAGGAAGCCGCTCCGCGCTGCCGCCACAAAACGAACATGCCGACACACAAGAGCATATTTGCAAACAGTTCGCGTGAACTAGTGCGCGCTTCGAGGCGGGTTACGAACATTCGTGACACTAGTACCCAAAAGGTGCGCGCCACTACACAGTCGAGCATTGCAATGTTTCTAAGAGACCGCATTGCGTGCATCGGGCGGAGGGCGCCACGCCCCACGCCGCAAGGCGGCCTCTTGTGTGCAGGACCCGCCAGCCTCGCAAACAGCCAAAGTCCCTGATATCTGCAGGAAGTCCCTGATATCTGATATCTGCCTAGCATATGCATGGGCTTGCTTTCTGTCTCTTGCACTAGTAGCACGGCATCCTGTGTTTACAGATGGTAGCAAGATTTATTCTGTCAAAGTGAAGGGTGTGTCCCCTTTCCCCCCCGTCTCCCTATTTTCATGTATTTTCATGTACTGTGTATGTACACGCTTTCTGAGACATTTTTTTCTTAACATATTTTTCACTCTGCACTATCATTTGGTTTCATAGCAAGATTGTGCACTTCATATTTAGCTTTAATGCTTATCTCTGTCCTCATCTGCATGAAACTTACATGGTCTTAGATTTTTAAACTGCTTTAGCAGCACCGCATTCCGTGTTTGCCGATTGTAGCAAGTTTTGTTCTTCAATTTAGGAAATGTCTGCAGGCCACTGTTGTGAATACACTTAGCTTACAGGACCAGAATATCTGCATTTGAAAGCCAACAATTAACATTCACACTTAGCACTTTTTTCCCCAAAACATTTGTTCTGCTTTCAGTGTGGCAGTCTTTATAGTGACATACTGCCTGCTACTGTAGCAGTACACTCCATATGTGTTCAGTGGCTGGTTATGTTGGTCAAGAGAGCCTTAATAAATGGTTTTGAACGAAATGCATTTGTGCTGTTAATGCATTACTTTGACAATTGAAGATATTAAACAACCAACGCATTGCAAAGATCAAAACTTTCCACATTATGTTGGCTACACTTGTTAGGCTGTAGCCAGCAGAAAAAAAGATTACCATGCTTCAAACTATGGGAAAAATAATCTACGTTGGGTGTGCACTGCATGCGATGAAGACGCATGAATCAAACAGCCCGTATGTGCATAGCAGCTCTATCCCAAAGCGTCCCTTGTTACACAAGGCTGCGAGTGATGCTGTGTTCTGCAAAAGTTGCATGTGCGCTCGTGCACATTGGCTCAGAGATTTTATGCAAACAAATGCACTTGATGAGCTGGAAGGGCCTTAACTTAGATTTTCATGATGGTCTTGTATTAAACGTAGTGTAGAAGACGCATGTATTAAAAACAGTGATGTTGCAGTGCAGCTCTACGACTCAACGCACATTTTAAAGGTGTATACATGGCTTAGAACGTGCATGATTTGCTTACTAATTGTTTTCATACCTGCACTTGGGAGCAAATCTATCCTTGTGAGTCAAAACTCCCGCACCATTAGCATACCGGCATTGCAGAAGACGCAGTTTGTTACTTTTGACTTACTTAGATGCGACACACGTAAGTAGTGAAAAATATCAACGCACAAATCGGCCGCAAAAGATCACCTAAGATAAAATGTGCCCTTGTGATCCAATGCCAGCACCCAGATGGCACAACGAACAGCACGACGAGCGCACGCCCCGCCGACGCCACGTTGTTCAAGCGCTTCGTAAAAGAAGATATCTCGGACCCGCTGCTCGCCGTAATACTCCTACAAGTCCCTCCCCGCAAACAGACCGGCGCACATATGCAGTGAACCTTTAGCGACGCCAGGCCGAGAAAGCCGATATTGCGCGCCGCTTAGCGCCGCGCATCATCCTCCTCGGGGCTATACTGTTCGCCGTGGGGCCGTCGAAACGCAGCTCAGCATGCCCGAGTGCGGCTTCATGCTTCTGTGCTGTTCGGCGAGGTGCAAAAATCCACTGATCGAAACAATCAACGCTTCTTCACGTACGTGTCGAAACGCGATTCCGGAGTGCCACCTTTTCACGAGTCATTTCAATGCAACAAAATATCAAATCAGCGGTTATTCGCCGCATTCAAAAACAATCCTAAATGCGTGCGTAACGTCACGGAGCGAGATATGTAGACTTCAACACGCAAGGCCGAACACACCGTGCCGAAAGCCCGTCCACCGACACCGAGAAACACTCGGGCCCCTAGCAACAACGACGCCGTACGCCGTTGCTAGTGGCCCGAGTTTTATTATCAACAGCGAGAATGTTGCTAGTGGCCCGACTTTTGAAGCCTAAATTTTGACGTCACTTACGCCAGACTTTCGTCAATGCATTGGGAATACGAAGGGCCTCTCCTGAATTTTCCTCCCTCCATGACCCTAAACTAAATGTGTTCAATGTTTTGGCGCAGCATCCAAGAAGGAATCATGTACTTCGATATCTTTAGCTGTCGAATTGTTTCCCAATTTCGTGATGCGAAGCTTGTTTGAGAACATCCCGAGAGTGAATCTCAGCCTAGGCCATATTTTAAGCAGGCTCCAAAACATCAGGGTCGTATAAGGGCACCATAGTTATGGCTGAGGATAAATTCACTTCAGTAGAGTCTTCCCCCTCCCTCATCCTCCTCAACTAGAGAAAGTGGAAAGTTGTGGCCGTCGCCTAGGACAGAACGAGTGGCGCCCAGATTGTACTGAATTCTCTGAACCTGATGTGCCAAGGATGCAATTTGCCCATGGAATCACAGATTGAGTACTTTTTATTTTATTGCGCTTACTTTCAGTGCATTCAGCATGTAGAGTAAAATTGTCTTGCGCCGTCTCTCCAAGAAGCCCTCCTGCTCTTCCTCGCTCCACACTCAACAGTAGCCCTTCAAGACAGGATGTAAGCGAGGCGTTCTAAGGGTCCCATATTTACCACCCACCAGCAGTAATTTCTACTAAAAATGGTGCATTATAGCCTAGACCCAGTCATTGGTTGAGAGGCTTTGAAACATGAATACAATAATTAAGCACACAGGTACCGCGCCTTCTCACGATTTGCAAGTGCAGAGGAAACACGCTGATTTTTTACTATTATAAAAAAAAACTTCGTTTAAGAAGGAATGCTAGGCAGAAGAAGCAACTTTTAACCTGCTATATTATTTTTTTATAAAAAAATTCAGGAATTGTGAGGCTTCTTGTATTGCCATTAGATAATATTCTATAGTTTATTACCATACCAGAGGCAGAAATAAACCTATAGCTGTCATTTAGAGCAATTAAGACTGTCAGCTTAGGGAAACTATCATTTCAAAAATAATGAAGACATAAATTCTTTTGTGATTACATACATTCTAGATGCTTTATAGTGCAGGAGAAGGCCAGTCGCGTGCTTTTGGGTTATTTCTGCGAAAAATATCTTCACCTTAAAAACTAAGTGCAGTTCTTCTATGTTTCAGTGTAGAAACCGTCTTCAAAGCTACATTTCGCGAAGCTGTTTGGAAATGACAGTTTTCCTAACGTTTTCTTTTCCAAAAAAGTGCAGACTGAGGAAAAGTGGTATGGTTTTGATGTAGCTAAATCGAGTAGACATGCGAAAGCACATTTTTTGCTTAGTTGGCGCATGGTTTTGCTTTCCTGGATCGTCACCATGTCTGGCGACGGTATTAAACTAAAGTAAAGCTCTGATTGAGGTTAAGCTGAGTTTGATGAAGACGACGATGTACAGTGGACAGTGCACGTTGTAGTTTAACAGGAGGTGTGATCGACTGCGGCGATAGCATGCGCCGGCATGCATGCTATCGCCGCAGTCTATCAAGCCGGAAGCCATTGATCATTGTTTGGTGTTTTGTTGTGATGCCTTTTTTGGACCTTCTTCAACGGACTGTCGAAAAGGGCCTTGAGATTACGCCCTATACTATAAGATTTTTGCCTACTATGAAAGGTTCTAAGGTTCCATGTGATATTTTAGTGCTCATAGGACTGTTTAACCTCTGGACGAGCCGCATGGCAGATCGCAACGCAGGGCCGCCACGTTCATCGAAGTCTCTATTCAGGTAACAGGGTACTAGGATGCGTGGGGTATATGCTGCGCAGGAGCGACCACCTGCCTGGCTCCCTTTTCTCGATGCATGCGAGTGTCTCTTGGCATTTTAATGGGCAGGCAATGTGAGAGCTGGATGCTGGTGTGATTGTGTATGACGAGTTGTGTGATGCGACCTGGTTAAGTCAACGTGAAGCCTATCAGGTTGGGTGTATTTCCTTGGAATAAAAAAAATAAACTGCGGTGATAGCACAGCGCTCTCGCGTATTGGTCAGCAAAACTGATCTGTTCTCTGCGCCACTTGTTCGAAATCAAGTGGCGAAAATATTTATTTTCGTTCTGCACCCTCAAGTTCAGGGACCCCACAAGATTTTTGGTTGGGTATGACCCCGTGAAGCGATGCTTTCGTAATAAAGTAGGTTCAAAGATTTCAGTGCATGCTATTTACTTTCATGACCCAAAATGATTAATCAAAGTGCCCTGCTCCCTCAGTTGGGCCCTAACTTTCCATGACGACTCTGCTCCGAGGCAAATGCCAGCAGTGTTCTCGTTTTTTTAGCTTCAGAGCTGCCGAGCGCCTTTCGCTGCGCTCGTGAAATGCTTTCCTTGGTTGCTTGGCTGCTTGAAAACACACAAATGACATGCATCGAGCGCATTCGAAACAAGGTCTCTCTTAGCGAGACTCCGAGTGGCGCTAAAACAGCGTTGGAAGGTCACGTGCTGTGTTTCCGCAAATCCTAGCTTTTGCTTCGGTTTGGCAGCCAATCCGCAGTTGCCGAATAATATGTTCTGTTTTTCAGTTTTTCTTTACTTCTCTGGAGTACTCTCATAGAAGGCCTGTCATGACTAGAAAGTGCGAAAAGCAAACTTTTAACGCTATACCGTTAACAGAAATGCTAACCATGACGTATATGAGCATTACCCCATTAGCTGTGGCGTCATACCCTTAGGGCGGAGCTTAATTGCCCCCTACATTTTTTTACGTGGGCTTTTACTACGCGTTCTGTTCCTTGCTTGCTCTGCGAACGTGTCTTGAAAAAAAAGCTTACATAGGCGCTTTCAATGAGCACAGCCGTCTCGTGAACCAAAAAAATAATTTTCTTCTTATCTACTTTACAGATAACCAAACTTGGTAAGAAGTTTGCCTTTAACATCAAGATTGCAAATAACAAAAATTCAAAAACACGCAGTTTTGATTAATATCGTGATTTTAGCACAGCATTTCCCGTTAAGGCCTTGATATTCACTTCGAAACATCAAAGTTTGTGGCTACGAGCTCATTTCATTTTATCGAACGTTTCCTCACGTTCCCTTCATGTTCATTAATGTGGGATTGCGCTGTAGTCTAGAACCGAAAATTATACTCAAAACTGGGCCCCCGAGCAGATGCTGAAGGTATAACCGTCTCCTCCGTCATCCCGTCGCGATTGCTACATAACACTGCTCAAGCAACGCGCTGCCCTTGGAAGTTTAGAAAAATTATGGTATATGTTTTCAATCTGATGTTTAAAACAACTCCACTTAATTCTTTACACCAAAACTCTGCAAGACAACGGTACAAAACGGCGACGAACCTGAGAAAAAGCACAGGACAGGACCAGAAAAGGTAATTAATTTTATTCCAGTATAAAGGGGAGGGGTGGGGGACATATAGGAACACATCACTCAGAAATATCAACTGGGTCCGTGGATGTTTTGATGCCCTTCTCAATTACGAATCGATACACTTGCATTTTGTACAAGTAGTACTCCTCTCTTGGCTAAGCTAAGGCATTCCCGACTTTCTTGCGCCTTGTCTTGATTTCAAAAGAGAATTGCCAGCCTGCTAAAGACGGGAGATAACTGGTTTGGATACTGTGGTTTTACCAGGTGCGTTCTTTCGGTAGCTTTTGGAATAGATTTCGAATAGAAGGGTGCAAACAGTTTTTCACCACTTTCACTGAATACAGAGCATCATTTTGCGCAATCAAAACGCATGCATAAGAGCTTTATAGAAAGCTCACTCAATGGTCATGCTTCCTGTTTGCAGCAAAGAAAGTCCTGCTAAAACACGTCCTTGGGTCAAGTCTGCGTGTAAAGTTTTGAAATGAATGTTATAAAGCAAGAGTGAACCGATAACCGGAGATTACTGGCGTTGCACATATCACTTCGTGCCTCTTATCGCATGAAGCGTAGATTTCAGTGACTTTAGCAGCTTGTGATGGCCTAGTTCTTCGAACATCAGCTTAGCTTGCGGCCGGTTCAGGATTCGAAATTCAGAGGCTGCGGGTACCCACCGGTGATAAAGAAGGCGCAAGCATTCCTCTTGGCTGGCGCTCGGGTTATCTGAGGTGAAATGCTTGGGAAATGGTCTCTGACCGCCTTGAGTACGCAAAATGTACCTTCGGCCTCTTGCGTGAAAAGTCTCTGTCTCCTAAGCTGCATTAGGGCCATAAAAAACAGCCATCATAAACCTTAGGACCTTTACTGCCGCAAGAACCGTAGCAGGAGACAGAGACCGAAACGTTTAATGCTCAAAATGGTTGGGTGGGCCCTGATTCCAGGAGCGCATTGTCTTTTGCAGCCGCTCATGCCGATTCACCAGCGAAAGCTGGCCTTCCGAATGTGAGCGGGACATTGCCGCCTCCCAGTCCTCAGTTTTGGGGTTATTGATTCCTGGTACAGCTGGGTTTTTTGGGGCATTCCCATACCGTATGGTGCAAGTTCGCCACCTCACCGCAGAAGGCGCAGTGGGGATCGTTAGAATTTGGAAAAGTAGAGCTCAATTTGAAAGGATTTATATAAGTAACCTATCAGGAACCTGGTGTTTTCTAAACACGCTACTTAGTTAATTAATAGCAGCCGGATGACAGAAAGAATTGAAAATACATAAAAGCAATAAAGGGAGCGCATGACGCTTTTGATCAACTGTCACTGGCAGGAGTCGATGAAAAGTAGTGTTTTCTAAACCCAAAGCATATAAGGGTGATTTTTTTATTGTTCACAGAATTTTCTTTTAAAGCTGCGAAATACCTTGCCGCAGTCTCTCCACGTGGATTTTACAGAAACGTGGGCATTATCTACGTGACAGAGGTCGATAATAAGAAGGTAATTGCCTAGATTTAACTAATAAAATTGAACTCTTTCTTTTTTTTAATTTCATTGTATGGGGCAAGACGCTGCAGCAAAATTTCAGGCCGTAAACATCGAAGGTGAGCCCAGTTTTCAAAACTTTTCTTGTTACCAAGCTGATTCGAAATGTCGATTGTCAAAATTGCGCATTTAAAACGCCTTTCGTTCGGCTTTCCCTCGTACAATATTTATAAAGTGGTGTCAATGAGCATAGTTTCCTCGCCCATATCCAGTTAACACCTTTTATGCCTTCAAATACAAGCATGGCGTCTGTATTTGTTCTCTTAAAAATGCCTGCAGCACCATTTTATAAACCTGCAACACAGGAAAACCAACTGAAAGAGCTTCCAAAAATTTATTCTTCGCTTTAGATTTTTCTAACGGCACTGCTAATAAACAGAGCCTACGAACTGGGATCATCTTTTTTGTTGCCGGGCTTCAATATCACAACATAATCTTGCCCTTGAAATGAAGGATAAATAGATTATTAGCTAAATTTTAATTATTAATGATGCAATTACGTCACAGACATGCTCACATCACACGGACGTATCTTTCAGTTTCTAAAATAAAAAATATGTGCAAGGGTTTAAAAAACTCAATGAAATCAAGAGTTGGACGAAAACCCGTCTAGTTGGGGTGAATTATAAAACCTGACATTGCAGACGCCGACCACAGCATAGAAAAGAATAACAAAGACATTTCGGCTCCCATACGGGAGCCTTGTTGGCTTGTTCACAGTCAACAACGAGAGGCGGGTGCGCGAGCTTATGTACGCTTGCAAAAGGGGAGGGGGGGGGGGGATAGTTCTCGAACTGGTGAATAGTTCTTGAACTGGCGCCATTATTCGGGAGCTATGGATAATTACCAAATCGCCCATATTTTTTTGTGTTTGAAGTTTATGAAGGCCGGTATTCACAATAGAAATGCAAGGAACAGAGCACAGAAAGGTAGGTACCTTAACGCCACCTGTGGTTGCTAGGCAAACGGGGCGATTTTTCATACTTTAGAGAAGACGACGGAAGGAAGAATACAGATGCGAGAGCTGTTCACCGTCAAGCCTCTTTGTCCATTATTCCCAAAACGTGCGCGCCCTGCGCCATTGTCAGTCTCCTTTAGTCCTAATCCCAGTTCCCGGTCGGGAGAAATTTGCGCAGAGGTAAAGCCATGTTATTCAAGAATATCTGCAAATGCAACTTCCTTTTTAGACATCAAAGCAATGCCAGAGCTTTAGTATGCCATTTCAAAATGACAAAGAGCTCCCAGCATGGACCTATCTTGAAAAAATTACGTAAACTCGCTTCTTTCAAAAGTTCCGCGCACTTTTTTTTCAGTGCTTCGAGCCAATCTCTCAGTCCAAATGAAGCGAAAAAAACGATCGAATCGGCCTTGCCTCATACTTTAATGAACACAAGATATGCGCACCATTGCAGTCACCAACGTGAGTATTATTGAAGAAAGAATAGGTATTTTCCTTTTCGCTGGAATCACGCTTCCAGAAGGGCTTTTCAACTTGGCGTTCTTCTGCTCGGCCGAGTAGAATTTCCGCTTCAGCCACGTCGCTCTTAATGCCTGCGATGAAAAAAATGACAAGTTATCGTTATTCTCCGAATAAACTTTTTTCGCACTATCCATAAAGTATATATCCAGTCGATGCCAGGAATTCAATACAGGGCTCAGTGAAATTCTCCGGTTTTATCCTCACATGGTGCATGGCAAAAAGAAAAAATAGCCCGCTAATTTTTCCCGGGAAATGAATTGCGAGATGGGAGAGCGGTTTCCTTCTCAGAACCTCTGCGTTCTTGAGATGTTCGCATGGGTGTAAACACATTATCTTAGAGGCCTACCGTGTAAGATTGAGTATCCATGGTAAGAAGCTTTCAGTTTGTTTCGACATGGCACTGCACAAATGGGAAGCGCAGTCTTTGGTTCTATTAGAAGCCAGTAGGAAAACGCGACTCTAGGAGAAGATTCTTAAAACTGAATGCGGTTGAGATGCGGTGAAGTTTCGCACTTTCGACGCAACGCAATCGCTTTAACGCGCTACGCAGGACAAAAGCCATTTACATGGTGTGCCATTTTACACGGGATAAGGATGGCGTCGTGCCATCTCCAAGATGTTGGAAGCCTGTCACACAGGCATGTCTCAGGCAAATTAACAGAATACGTGTTAAATTCTCTGTCAAAGTTAAACAGCGCGTAGACATGCCATATCGGACGTTATGAACGGTCTTCAAATTATTAAGGTGCTTTTGCTTCCTAGTTAAACTTTTCCAACTGATGGTAACAATTTTGAGCGAGACTGAGACAGTACTTTCATGGAACGCTTTATAATTACTGCTGCAGTACGCGATAGCTTGAATAAATAGCAATTAGAGCGCACGACTTAGATACCTTTCCCCATTAGCCAGACAGGGCACAAGGTAGTGCGTGGGTGGTGCGATAACATAAAAAAATATTGACATACATGACGGAAGCCTGCAGCCACCGGTACCAAGGAGCTTAGGGGATGTCTTTTTTCTATAATTTGAGCTTTTTCATTAATGGGAGCTCCATAAAAGCATAAGGAAAACCAACCTGCATGCCGTCGGTGGGATCCGAACCTACGACCTCTGAATTTCGCCGTAACGCCATATGCCATGACAAGCAACTCTTCCCTTCACATGTATGCATACTAAAATACTGTAAAGAGCAATGTGGCACCCGTGACGTAAATGAACCGTGTGAAGATGAGGTGAATTTGTATCTCTGACTGACCCTAAAGCGTTTTATTGGTCTTATGGGTTCCTTGGTTTGCTTCTGCAGCGTACATATGCAGTTCGTTTTGTTATGAATTTGTGTCTCCTGTTGACCTCATAAAGAATTTGCTCCAAGAATTGCTCCCTAAGCTTCGTTGTGTGGTATCTTCATTGCTGATTTGATTTACTACGGCAGCAATGGTTCATTCAGTTGGCGATAGATTGTTACACTTTACTTCTCTTGCTTTTGTGAACCGGCTTGAATGTCCTACGAAAGACGGGATAGGCGCGAAAATGAACACAGTGGAGAGTTTCACTGGTCGTGCAGATTTTTTCTACTTTGTTCCTCGTTCGTTGTGACGTTTTCATTGCATCTTCAAGCATGAACAAACTAGTCCAAGCAAGTGTTTTGCTTTTCCAAAATGAAGTCGTGATTTAAAAGCGCAAACAAACAACTTATTTAAAATTATCGGGCCGTATCTCTAAACTACTCTTCTGGTAACGCACTTGGTCACGTCATTCATAACGCATTAAAGATTTTCTTCATGCTCATTGTATTCTGTCATCTGCTCAGCTCTACTTTAAGCGAGGCTTCGACTCAGCCTGCTGAAGCATTCACGATTTTGCATCAGCTCTATATGAGCGATGACAAATAGACGCAGTGTTCATGGACGTATTCAGAAATTGTAACAAGACTCCACACTCGAATCTACGCACTGAACTTAGTAAATGCAACTAACTTGAAGAGCAAGTCACCTCTCGACACCAGTTTGTGTTTACTGAGAACTTTCTTCTAAAGTATTGCCAGTTTTATCAGGACTGCCTCAGGGTTCCGCTCTTGGGCGCTTAGGTTTTTTGCTTTATATAAAGACATCATTTATCGTTGTCATACAAAACTCCGGTTGTATGCTGTGTACTGTATAGTGTTATAAAAGTACATGATGATTAAGTAAGGGTGTATATTGTGCTTAATCGCGGACGTAAATAGCGTACTGCGTGGCAAATATATGTAATTTATTAAAAACGTGTTGGTTTGACCGTCACAAATAAGAAACCTGCGTGGATTTTCGAATATTCAGCTCATGGAAATCAATTTCTCCCATCCAATGAACAGCGGCTAACGACAACGGTACAAGAAAAGGAATTTTTGTCGCAACATGTCTGTTTACCCTCCGGCCTCAAGTTGGCTACGTTCGACGATTATGTGGTCCTTACCACTCTGTCGGTGTCTCCTCATCCGCACCCGAGCGTAAATCCTTACTACAGCATAAATATTGACCGGATTATAAACATATCCCTCTCGTCATGCGACCAGCGTGACTTACGTGAAGCTTTGGCAACTTACGCATCTCTTTTCAATTTTGCCCGAAAACCAGCTTTTTCTGTGCCGCCAGCTTTACGTGTGTCACATTAGATCAACACTAGCGACTCGACTCCGATCAGGTAGAAGCACTATCGAGTGTCCTCGGCTGAGCAGCGAGTAATCAACGAACAAGTCCTTGACACGTTGAAGGAAAGTGTTATACGGGAGTTCTCCAGTCTTTGGGCTGCCCCCATAATTGTTGACGAAGAAGGACAAGTCGTGGAGATTTTGTGTAGATTATCTTCGATTCAACGCCGTGACAAAGAAAGACTTTTACCCACTTCCGCATATCGATGATGCCGTTGACTCTCTTCAATGCCCTTGCAAATTCTCACCTGTCGACCTGCGGTCTGGCTTTTGGCAGATCCCGATGCATCCGCCGTATTAAGAAAAGGTAGCATTTTTTGTCTCTCATGAACTTTACGAATTTATTGTAATGCCCTTCGGGCTCTGCAATGCCTCACTGACGTTCAAACAATTTATTTATTTATTTATTTATTTATTTATTTATTTATTTATTTATTTACCCGCACCGCCAAGCGGCATTATAGTGGGGGAGGGTATACATAAAAAACAAACATAACATAAGCAGTGTCAGCCACGGAAACAAGTCCAAATTGCATCAAAACAAAGAAAACAAAAACAGATAAGAATTTCACAAAACCGTGAAACTGAAATGGTTAGTATAAGGTAGAAAAGAAAACATGATTAGACATAATACAAGCAGTGTCTGAAGACAATTTGTTGCAATCGCGTATGGTTTGAGGGAAAAAAGACAATCGAAATACATCAGTTTTTGAGGCAATCTACCGTACTTTGAAACTGTAGTCTACGCGGTCAGATATATAATGAGGTGCCAGTATATACTTCGCTCTTTCAATCCCAATAGAACAATGATAAATCTCATGAAAAAACTTGAGTCGCAACTTACATCGACGGATTTCCTAATACTCCCATTGCAGTCTTTCAAAGTCTCGGCAGAGATATCTTTTCTGTAAATCCCTGACACAAACCGAGCAGCTAAGTTCCGAACCCTTTCTAATTTGGCTTTAACTCGCACCGCTACAGGATCCCAAATTGTGCAGGCGTATTCAAGGATCGACCTAACATTGGTCCTATACAATAATTCTTTTGTAGATAGAGGAAAACACTTGGCACTTCTACTCAAAAGCCCAAAGCTTTCGCAGCTCTGGATGCAACATAATCAACCTGTCTCTGCCACTTTACTTGAGATGTAAACACCGAAGTATTTATATTCAGAAACTTGATTTAACGATATACCATGTAGATTATAGCTGCTCACATGAGGATTTTTCTTTCTGGTAAATGTCATACCGACAGTTTTATTTAAATTTAGTCTCATACGTCATTTTAAACACCATTCGCTTATTCTGTCTAGGTCGTTTTGGGGAGCATGCACATCACTCGCACCTTTTATTTTGTTGTACAGTACAGAATCATCAGCGAATAATCGCATTTGACATTGGATGCCATCACTTATGTCATTGATGCAGAGTAAAAATAATAGTGGACCTAAGACCCACCCTGAGATACCCCAGACGTGACATTTGCTACTTGAGATTGAGACCCATTAATAACGGCCAACTGCTTACGAAATGCAAGGTACCAGCGTATCCATGAAATAACCTGAAGATTAATGTTATAAGCGGCTAATTTTTCAAATAGTAAAACATGTGTAACAGTGTCGAACGCTTTCTGAAAATCCAACAAGGCACATTCTACAGAGAGACGACGATCTAAAGCTTTGGCAATGTCGTGCGTAAATTCTGTTAATTGTGTAAGGCAAGAAAGGCCTTTACGAAAATCATGTCGGGCTGGATTAAACAAACAATGTTCATTAATATGTGCTACTACAGTAGTATAGAAAATATGCTCCAAAATTTTACAGACGACAGTAGTCAAAGACACTGGTCGAATAGAAGGGTGCCAACAGTTTTTCCGCACTTTCACTGAATACAGAGCATCATTTTGCGCAATCAAAATGCATGCATAAGAGCTTTATAGAAAGCTTTGAGCACGCTCAATGGTCATACTTCCTGTTTGCAGCAAAGAAAGTCCTGCTAAAACACGTCCTTGGGACAAGTCTGCGTGTAAAGCTTTGAAATGAATGTTATAAAGCAAGAGTGAACCGATAACCGGAGATTCCTAGCGTTGCACATATCACTTCGTGCCTCTTATCGCATGAAGCGTAGATTTCAGTGACTTTAGCACCCTGTGATGGCCTAGCTGTTCGAACATCAGCTTAGCTTGCGGCCGGTTCAGGATTCGAAATTCAGAGGCTGCGGGTACCCACCGCTGATAAAATAGGCGCAAGCTTTCCTCTCGGCTGGCGCTCGGCTTATCTGAGGTGAAATGCTTGGGAAATGGTCTCTGACCGCCTTGAGTACACAAAATGTACCTTGGGCCTCTAGAGTGAAAAGTCTCTTTCTCCTAAGCTGCATTACGGACAAAAAACAGCCATTGTTGCGAGGTACGGGCTGTGGACTCGGTGAAGGCTAGGAAATGGGTCTTTATTAAAAGAATTTGACCCAAAAAAACAGAGGGCCCCAGGCCCTAGGTAGGTGCAGACTGCCTCTCCGAGCAGCTGCTCTCTTCCGCTGCTGGAGGAAGACTCTCGTTGACTCCCGTGCGTTCACTGCAGCTCCCTCGAACGCCGTGCCCACGTGACCCAGCTGCCCGTTCTCGGGAGGAAGCGTCCCTGGGCGCTGACGGTCGCGTTCTCGAACGCCGTCTCCCCGAGTTCGCGTCCCTCGGCTTTTACGTTCGCGTTTTCGAACGCCGAACATGAGCCGCGCGTCCGTGACGAAGCCGGCAGCCTGCGATGCCGAGTAAAGGTCCGAACGCTCGCGGCACAAACAATTTCCGAATCTCTGGCCCACAGGCCAGCAGTGTATTGCAACGCAGCACCATCATAAACCTTAGGACTTTTTGCAGACTGCAGCTAGAACCGTAGCAGGAGACAGAGACGGAAACGTTTAATGCTCAAAATGGTTGGGCGGGCCCTCATTCCAGGAGGCCATTGGCTTTTGCCGCCGCTTTTGCCCTGTTCACCAGCGAAAGCCGGCCTTCCGAATGTGAGCTGGACAGTGCCGCCTCCCAGTCCTCAGTTTTCGGGTTATTGATTCTTGGTACAGCTGGGTTTTTTGTGGCATTCCCATACCGTATGGTGCAAGTTCACCACCTCCCGCAGAAGGCGCGATGCGGATCGTTCGAATTTGGAAATGTAAAGCTGAATTTGACAGCATTTATATAAGTAAGCTATCAGGAACCTGGTGTTTTCTAAACACGCTACTTCGTTAATGAATAGCAGCCGGATGACAGAAAGAATTGAAAATCCATAAAATCAATAAAGGGAGCGCATGACACTTTTGAGCAACTCTCACTGGCAGGAGTCGATGATAAGTAGTGTCGTCTAAACCCAAAGCATATAAGGGGGATTTTTTTATTGTTCACAGATTCTTGTTTTAAAACTGCGAAATACCTTGCCGCGGTCTCTCCAGGTGGATTTTACAGAAACGTGGACATTATCTACGTGACAGAGGTCAATAATAAGAAGATAATTGCCTAGATTTAACTAATAAAATTGAACTCTTTCTTTTTTCAATTTCATTTTATGGGGCAAGACTTTGCAGCAAAATTGCAGCCCGTAAACATCGAAGATGTGGCCCAGTTTTCAAAACTTTCCTTGTTACCAAGCTGATTCGAAATGTCGATCGTCAAAATTCCGCATTTAAAACGCCTTTCGTTCGGCTTTCCCTCGTACAATGTTTATAAAGTGGTGTCAATGAGCGTAGTTTCCTCGCCCATATCCCATTAACACCTTTTATACCATCAAATACAAGCATGGCGTCTGTATTTGTTCTCTTAAAAATGCCTGCAGCACCATTTTATAAACCTGCAACGCAGGAAAGCCAACTGAAAGAGCTTCCAAAACTTTATCCTTCACTTTCGATTTTTCTAACGGCACTGCCGATAAACGGAGCCTACGAACGGGGATATTTTTTTGTTGCCTGGCTTCAAATTCACAACATAATCTTGCCCCTAAAATGAAGGACAAAGAGTTTATTAGCTAAATGTAGTTATTAATGATGCAATTACTTCACAGACGTGCTCACATCACACGGACGTAGCTTTCAGTTTCTAAAATAAAATTGTGCAAAGGTTAAAGATAGTCAATGAAATCGAGAGTTGGACGAAAACCCGTCTGGTCGGGGTAAATTATAAAACCTGACATTGCAGACGCCGACCACAACATAGAAAAGAACAAAAAAGACGTTTCGGCTCCCATACGGCCTTGTTCACAGTAAAAAACGAGAGGCGGGTGCGCGAGCTTCTGTATGCTTGAAAAGGGGGGGGGGGGGGAGGGGTGAATAGTTCTAGAACTGGTGAATAGTTCTTGAACTGGCGCCATTATTCGGGAGCTATGGATAATTAACAAATCGCCCATTTTTTTTCTGTTTGAAGTTTATGAAGGCCGGTATTCGCAATAGAAATGCGAGGAACAGCGAAGAGAAAGGTAGGTACCTAAACGCCACCTGTGGTTGCTAGGCAAACGGGGCGATTTTTCATAGTTTAATGAAGACGACGGAAGGAAGAATACAGATGCGAGAGCTGTTCACCGTCAAGCCTCTTTGTCCATTATTCCCAAAACGTGCGCGCCCTGCGCCATTGTCAGTCTCCTTTAGTCCTAATCCCAGTTCCCGGTCGGGAGAAATTTGCGCAGAGGTAAAGCCATGTTATTCAAGAATATCTGCAAATGCAACTTCCTTCTTAGACATCAAAGCAATGCAAGAGCTCAAGTATGTCATTTCAAAATGACAAAGAGCTCCCAGCATGGACCTGTCTTGAAAAAATTACGTAAACTCGCTTCTTTCAAGAGTTCCGTGCACTTTTTTTTTCAGTGCTTCGGACCAATCACTCAGTCCAAATGAAACGAAAAAAGAAACGATCGAATCGGCCTTGCCTCACACTTTAACGAACACAAGATATGCGCTCCGTTGCAGTCACCTACGTCAGTATTATTGAAGAAAGAATAGGTATTTTCCTTTTCGCTGGAATCACGCTTCCAGAAGGGCTTTTCAACTTGGCGTTCTTCTGCTCGGCCAAGTAGAATTTTCGCTTCAGCCACGTCGCTCTTAATGCCTGCGATGAAAAAAACGACAAGTTATCGTTTAGTTTAGTTTATGGGGTTTAACGTCCCAAAGCGACTGAGGCTATGAGAGACGCCGTAGTGAAGGACTCCGGAAATTTCGACCACCTGGGGTTCTTTAACGTGCACTGACATCGCACAGTACACGGGCCTCTAGAATTTCTCCTCCAAAGAAATTCCAGGCGTCGCGGCCGGGATCGAACCCGCGGTCTTTCGGGTCAGCAGCCGAGCACCATAGCCACTGTGCCACCGCGGCGGCAACAAGTTATCGTTATTGTCGGAATAAACTTTTTTTCGCACTATTCATAAAATACATGTCCAGTCGATGCCAGGAATACAAGACAGCGCTCAGTGCAATTCTCCGGTTATACCCTCACATGGCGCATGACAAAAAGAAAAAATAGCCCGCTGATTTTTCCCGCGAAAAGAATTGCAAGATGGGAGAGCGATTTGCTTCTCAGAACCTCTGCGTTCTTGAGATGTTCGCATGGGTGCAAACAAATTATCTTAGAGGCCTACCGTGTAAGATTGAGTATCTATGGTAAGAAGCTTTCAGTTTGTTTCGACATGGCACTGCACAAATGGGAAGCCCAGTCTTTTGTTCTATTAGAAGTCAGTAGGAAAAAGGGACTCTAGGAGAAGATTCTTACAACTGAAAGCCGTTCAGATGAGGCAAAGTTTCGCATTTTCGACTCAACGCAATCGCTTTAACGCGCTACGCAGGATGAAAGCCATTTACATGGTGAGCCATTTTGCACGGGATAAGGATGGCATCGTGCCAGCTCCAAGTGGCTGGAAGCCTGTCACACAGACGTGTCTCGGGCAAATAAATAGACTACGTGTTAAATTCTCTTTAAAAGTTAAATAGCGCGTAGACATGCCATATCGGACGTTATGAACGGTCTTCAAATTATTAAGGTGCTTTTGCTGCCTAGTTAAACTTGTCAAACTGATGATGAGAACTTTGAGCGAGACGGAGACAGTACTGGCGTGGAATGCTTTATAATTACTGCTGCAGTACGCGATAGCTTGAATAAATAGCAGTTAGAGTGCACGACTTAGATACCTTTCCCCATTATCCAGACAGGGCACAAGGTAGTGCGTGGGTGGTGCGATAACATAAAAAAATATTGACATACATGACGGAAGCCTGCAGCCACCGATACCAAGGAGCTTAGGGGATGTCTTTTTTCTTTAATTTGAGCTCTTTCATTAATGGGAGGTCGATAAAAGCAGAAGGAAAACCAACCTGCATGCCGTCGCTGGGATCCGAACCTACGACCTCCGAATTTCGCCGTAACGCCATATGCCATGAGGAGCAACTCTTTTCCCTTCACTTGTATGCATACTAAAATACTGTAAAGAGCAATGTGACACCCGTGACGTAAACGAACCGTGTGAAGATGAGGTAAATTTGTATCTCTGACTGACCCTAAAGCGTTTTATTGGTCTTATGTGTTCGTTGGTTTCCTTCTGCAGCGTAGATAGGCACTTTGCTTTGTTATGAATTTGTTGCTCCCGTTGACCTGATACAGAATTTGCTCCATGAATTGCTCCCCTAGCTTCGTTGTGTGGTATCTTCATTGCTGATCTGATTTACTACGCCAGCAATGATTCCTTGAGTTGGCGACAGATTGTTGCATTTTACTTCTGATGCTTTTATGAATCGGCTTAGATTTCCTACGAAAGGCGGGCTAGGTGCGAAAATAAACTCAGTTGCGAGTGGCACTGGTCCTGTAGTTTGTTGTTACACTTTTGCCCTCGTTGGTCGCGCCGTTTTTATTACATCTGCAAGTATGAATCAACTAGTCCAAGCAAGAGCTTTACTTTTCCAAAATAAAGTAGCAATTTAAACGAGCAAAGAAACAACTTATATAAAATTATCGGCGCATATCTCTAATCTGGTGTTCCGGTAACGTACTGGGCCACGTCATGCATAACACATAACAGTTTTCCTTCATGCTCATTGTGTTCTATCGTCAGCTCAGCACAACTTTAAGCTAGGCTTCGACACAGCCTGCTGAAGCATTCACGATTTTGCATCAGCTCTGTTTGAGCGACGGCAAATAGACGCAGTGTTTCTGCACATATCCAGAAATTGTAACAAAACTTCAGACTCGAATCTACGCACTGAACTTCGTGAATGCAGCTAGCTTCCAGAGCAAGTCACCTCTCGACACCAGTTTGTGTTTACTGAGAACTTTCTTCTAAAGTATTGCCAGTTTTATCAGGACTGGCTCAGGGTTCCGCACTTGGGCGCTTAGGTTTTTTGCTTTATATACAGACATTATTCATCGTTGTAATACAAAACTCCGGTTGTATGCTGTGTACTGTATAGTGTTATAAAAAGTACATGATGATCAAGTAAGGGTGTATATTGAGCTCAATCACGGAGCTAAATAGCGGGGCAGATATGTGTACTTTATTAAAAACGTGTTGCTTTCACCGTCACAAATAAGAAACCTGTGTTGGATTTTCGACTATTCAGCTCATGGAAATCAATTGCGCCCATGCAGTGAACAGCGGTTAACGACAACGGCAGAAGAAAAGAAATTTTCGTCGCAACATGTCTGTTTACCCTCCGGCCTCAAGTTGGCTACGTTCGACGATTATGAAGTCCTTACCAATCTGTCTGTATCTCCTACCCGCACCCGAGCGTGAATCATGACTACAGCACAAATATTGACCGGATGATAAACAAATCCCTCTTTTCGTGCGACCATCGTGACTTACGTGATGTTTTGGCAACTAACGCATCTCTTTTCAATTTTGCCCGAAAAACAGATTTTTCTATGCCGCCAGCTCCACGTATGTCACATTAGATCAACACTAGCGACTCGACTCCGATCAGGTAGAAGCCCTATCGAGTGTCCTCGGCTGAGCAGCGAGTAATCAACGAACACGTCCTGGACACGTTGCAGGGAGGTATTATACCGGAGTTCTCCAGTCTTTGGGCTGCCCCCATAATCGTTGACGTAGAAGGACAGATCGCGGAGATTTCTAGCAGATTATCTTCGATTAAACGCCGTAACAAAGAAGGACTTTTACCCACTTCGGCATATAGATGATGTCGTTGACTCTCTTCAATGCCCTTGCTATTTCTCACCTGTCGACCTGCGGTCTGACTTTTGGCAGATCCCGATGCATCCGACGTACCAAGAAAAGATAGCAAAAATTGCCGTACCAAGAAAGATAGCATAAATTGTTTGAACGTCACTGAGGCATTCAGAGCCCTTCGGGATCTGCAATGCCTCACTGACGCTCAAACAATATATTTATTTACCTACAGCGCCAAGTGGCATTATAGTGAGGGAGGGTATACATAAAAAACAAACATAACATAAGCAGTGTCAGCCATGGAAACAAGTCCAAATTGCATCAAAACAAAGAAAAACAAAAACAGATAAGAATTTCACAGAACCACGAAACTGAAATGGTTATTATAAGGTAGAAAAGAAAACATCATTAGACATAATACAAGCAGTGTCTGAAGACAATTTGTTGCAATCGCGTATTGTTTGTGGGAAAAAAAGGCAATCGAAATGCATCAGTTTTTGAGGCAATGTACCGTACTTTGAAACTGTGGTCTACGTGGTCAGATATATAATGAGGTGCCAGTATATACTTCGCTCTTTCAATGCCAATAGAACAATGATAAATCTCGTGAAAAAACTTGAGTCGTAACTTACGTTGACGGATTTCCAAATACTCCCATTACAGTCTTTATTTCAAAGTCTCGGCAGAGATATCTTTTCTGTAAATCCCTGACACAAACCAAGCAGCCAAGTTCCGAACCCTTTATAATTTGGCTTTAACTCGCACCGCTAGAGAATCCCAAATTGTGCAGGAATATTCAAGGATCCACCTAACTTTGGTCTTATACAATAATTCTTTTGTAGATAGTGGAAAACACTTGGCATTTCTACGCAAAAGCTCAGTTTTCGCAGCTCTGGATGCAACATAATCAACCTGTCTCTGCCACTTTACTTGAGATGTAAAGTAAACACCGAAGTATTTATATTCAGAAACTTGATTTAACCATATACCATGTAGATTATAGCTGCTCACGTGAGAATTTTTCTTTCTGGTAAATGTCATAGAGACAGTTTTATTTAAATTTAGTCTCCTACATCATTTTAAACACCATTCGCTGATTCTGTCTAGGTCGTGTTGGAGAGCATGCACATCACTCGCACCTTTTATTTTGTTGTACAGTACACAATCATCAGCGAATAATCGCATTTGACATTGGATGCCATCACTTATGTCATTGATGTAGAGTAAAAATAATAGTGGACCTAAGACCAATCCCTGAGGTACCCCAGACGTGACATTTGCTACTCGAGATAGAGACCCATTAATAACAACAAACTGCTTTCGAAATGCAAGGTACGAGCGTATCCAAGAAATAACCTGAAGATTAATGTTATAAGCTGCTAATTTTTCAAATAGTAAAACATGTGGAACAATGTCGAACGCTTTCTGGAAATCCAACAAGGCACATTCTACAGAGAGACGACGATCTAAAGCTTTGAAAATGTCGTGCGTAAATTCTGTTAATTGTGTAATGCAAGAAAGGCCTTTACGAAAACAATGCTCATTAATATGTGCTACTACAGTAGTATACAAAATATGCTCCAAAATTTTACAGGCGACAGTAGTCAAAGACACTGGTCGATAATTCGCGATATCACTGCGGGGGCCCGACTTGTATATTGGCACAACGCCCCCAACTTTCCACTCTTCTGGAAGGCAAGACTCTTCTAGATACTTATGATAAATTACCTTTAGTTACGGTGCAACTCACGGTTCACAGCGTTGAAAAAGGCTATTTGGAAGATAATCAGGACCACAAACTTTTAAAACATTCAATCCCCGCAACAGCACTTCAATTCCACTCATGGAAATGCTGACATTTTCCATCTCGCCAATCGCACCTCGGTGAACCAGCCTGTTCCCGTCGTTTCTTATCGCTGGGGAAAAAACAGAACTGAAATATTGATTAAAACACGGCCTTGTCCCTGTCGTCCCGTACAGCGTCACTGCCAAAAACCAAAAACGGAATAGGTCCCTTATTTTTACCATTACATTTAACGTAGTTTCAAAATTCTTTCGGATTTCGTTTTAACCTCCAGTGCATGGAATCAGAGTAGCTTTCCTTCGCATGACGAACCGCAACTTTTACCTTAGATGTTATGTCCTGTAATTTAGCTTTGCTTTCCCCTGTGGGTGCTTCAAGCAACGCTCGGTAACATCTCTGCCTTTTCCTCGTCAGTCTGTGCAACGTATCAAGCGTGCAGCGCCTGAGCGTTGAAGTGCCAACCCTACGTGACTGTGCACGCGGCATTTATTTTGTCTTTTATCTTGAGCAAAGATGGCTTCTTTCTATTACTTTTTTTTTATGTCCGCGATGGTTTGTCAAAACGAACTCGCGGGAACAATAGATGATAGCGCTACTTTCAGCCAGTAATTCTGCTGGTCCGTGACAGTCCGTTGAACACCCCTAATACTGTAGAATGGGACGGCCCGGCACTCTCGTTATCAGCCTCTTCATCACCCGCAGCGCCACGCGTTGTCATTCCGGCGCTCCGGGGTTCCGTCATATGTGCTCTTTTTTTACTCGCGACTGTACATCGCTTGTCCGAGATGGTCACGCCAGCGGCACAACTTCGTCTGCATCACAATCAACCACGTACTTTTGTCCGTTCATTATCAGGGTGTAATATCGGAGGCTCACTTTATTGCCTTCGCTTTTCTGTCACCTAGCATATTGCCATAAAAACTTTCGTTTCGTCCTCACGGCTTTGGAAAAGTCCCCGAAATGCTGATGCCAGTCACTTTTAACTCCTTCGCGTTACTTAGAATCTGTTGCCTCTCTCTAAACGAGGTAAAGTTAGCAATCAAAGGCCATGTTTTTCCAGACTGAAACTTGCCACTTCTGTGTGCTCGCTCTATAGAAACCGTCTGGATTCCCAGTTTTTCCTGACAAATATCTTCGATGTGTCGTTCATATTCTTCGCTAGACTACGTAGCCTGGTTGTCTTTCGCTCCGTAAAAGAGCAAATTGCAGCGTCTGCTGCTGTTCTCGAGGTCGTCTATTTTTTACAGCAGTGTCTGCAGTACCTGCTGCAGTCGTTTGTTTTCCTCTTTGCATGCCGAAATTGCAGCTTGTAAATCTTCCAAGACTATGAAGTTTTGACTCTAAAGACTGAGTTCTGGAGGCAAGGTCGCTTATGATGAACGTCTGCTTAGTCTGTGCTTTCTCGATAGGTGTAAGCTTCGCCGTAATTATATTTTGACCTTCCAGAAGCTAAGCAAGTGTCTCCTCAAATGAGGGTATTGGATTAAGTCCAAGGTCGCCTCACAAGAAGACCAACAAAAAATAAACTGAATAACGGCGCAACAAGCTAAAACTTGAGGGTGGATGTGACGCTCGTTCAAAACCAGAATCGCCACCACACATGCAAACAGGCAAGAGGTAGAGAAAGGAGCGAGAGCAAAAAATTAAACTACCAACCTGCAAAAGCAGCAATAAACACGTGAAGGGCATCGCTTCCCCAATGCCGGCTCCACGCCGCGTCGAGCCTGTGACTGTCCACGGCTTTTGTAGTCTGCTGCTAAGGCCGCCGCCCAACCAGTGTTCGTAAGCCGGTGTTGAACATTCACCGTGATCAGCGTCCATGCATGTAAGCTGATCAGCGTTGACCATCGTTGTTGTGGTGTTCCCCGTAAATTGGCGCACACAAGAGCATTACCTTCACAGTTGCTTCCACAAGGATGCTCAGTCAAAATTCCACCGACCTGCAAAAGCAGCAGTAAACACGTGATGGGCACCGCTTCCGCAGTGCCGGCTCCACGCCCCGCTGAGCCTGTGACTGTTCCCGCCTTTTGTAGTCCGCTGATAAGGCCGCCGCCCAACTAGGGTTCATAAGCCGGTGTACAACAATCACCGCGATCAGCGGTACCATTTCGCGTTGCTTAAAGTGGGTAGTATGCTTGTGCCACCTGGATGATGTAATCATTTATGTGAAAACATTTCGTACTCTTCCTGGTGAGTCGGGCGTCCTCGATTGGTTAGCGTATGTTGTCGATAGCTGGCGTTATTGTTGTATTACCAATAAATGCTGTCTACACGTGCATAAGGTAGGCAGCCCGCATAGGTGTGCTGGTAACCATATTTGCAGACGACAATGATGTCGAACTCCTGGAGGCACAGTCTCCGTCGAGCTATAGGAGATCGGACGGGTCTTTCAAATTGGGAAGGCAGCCAAGTGCATGGTGGTGGCTGACGACCTTGAGTGGCATTCCGTACAAGTGCAGGTGGAATTTCGACGTAGCCAAGATAATGCCGATGAGCTCCTTCTCGGTCTTCCAATACTTAGCCTTGGCCTTCGATAGGTAACGGCTAGCGTTTAGAACTCGGTGTTTTCATCAAAGTGCCCGAGGGGCAGGGGGGAATGTAAATAGCGCTTTATTTCCTTGAATATCTTCGTCTGTGGTGTTTCCCAATTCAATGGCATGTCTCACTTTGCCAGTGAGGCATCACTGGTCACTGGAGTGGATTGGCGATGCGCGAAAAAAATCCTGAAAAATCGTGAGTAATAAGTGCACCGAAGCTTTAAATTCCGGAATGTAGTTGGGATATTTCAGAGAATGACCCGTGCGTACTACTGCAATCAGTGGGCAATCCGATCACAAGCATAGTTCTCGTTTTTTTTGTCTTAACTATTTCACTTCACTCACAAAAAGTTCAACGCGAATTGCAGCAACTCCTTAATGGTGCGGCGGAAACTAGTGCCTAAGAAAGCATAACATGTTTGCGCACCTGGGCCTATAATTAATTGGGTATCCGCGGCAGGATGCTGAACTGCTTGAACGACTTCCTGGCTAACCGCACATTCCGAGTCCGCCTAGGAGCAACTCTCTTCATGACTTTCACCCAAGAGAACGGCGTACCCCAGGGGTGTATTCTAAGCACGACACTCTTCATAATAAAAATGAATTCCTTAGCTAAAGAAATACCCAAGTCCATAATGTATGCAGTTTATGTAGATGACGTACAAATAGCATGCACGTCCTGCAGCATATCAACCTGTGAGAGACAAATACAAATCACACTAAATAAAATAGGTGCTTGGGCAGACAGAAATGGATTTAAATTTTCCCCTGAAAAAACAGTAGCTGTTCTTTATTCATTGTGACGAGGCCTGCAGGTTGATCCCAATCTATACCTGAATCATACTGCGCTACCAATTAAACAAAAACAAATTTTTAGCCGTAACTTTCGACAAGAAACTCACATTTCTACCACACATTAACAACCTTAAAAAGAAAGCTTCTCAAGCGCTTAATATCTTAAAAGTGCTCTCACGGAAACGGTGGGGGTCCGATAGAGCAAGCCTTTTACAAATATGTCGCTCTCTGGTGCGCTACAACCTGGACTATGGGTGCATAGTATATGGTTCGGCAAGGGCATCCTACTTTAAAAGATTAGACCCCATTTATAATCTTGGTTTGAGCCTATCATCTGGAGCATACAGAACATCACCAGTAGCCAGCCTATACGTTGAAACTAATGAGCCCGCTCTTGAGGATAGAAGAATCGCACTTACATGCACATACGTTTTAAAAATCCGCTCTCTTCCGAAACATCTCTGCCATCCAGTTGTCACCAAGTGCCCATCTAAAAGATTATTCATCAACAAACCACATTCTATCAGACCATTACTATTGAGCTTTCAAGACAAATGCGAAGAGCTAACAGTACTAGACTGCTTACCGAATATTTCACAAAGGAATGAATATTTGCCACCATGCTACAGCCTGCCTTCAGTATGTGACTTCACAATGACACATTTAGACAAAAAGCAAACGCCAAACGAGTACATATTACAGGAATTCTTTGCACTGCAAGAAAAGTATGACACTTACATTGAATTTTATACCGATGGCTCCAAAACAGAAAGTCACGTTGGAAGTGCAGTAATCCAAGAAAATACTAAACACATAATGCGACTACCAGAATGCGCATCAGTTTTTACTGCTGAGTGTTATGCAGTCTTTGTAGCTGTAGAAAAAATAGTAAGAGAGAACATCAAAAATAGCATAATTTACACCGATTCCCTCAGTATGCTCAAAGCACTGCACTCCAGGAATGCTGCTGAACCCATAATAGGAAACATCACACATAACATAGTTAAAATCACAAAACAAAAGCATAACATTAAATTCTGCTGGGTTCCTAGCCATGTTGGAATTGTGGGCAATGAGAGTATGCGCTGCACAAGCCCGGACTGGTCAAATAAAACAAGTGAGCATACCGCACAGGGATTGCTTAAAGTTTATCTACAGTAAACTCAGAAATAAGTGGCAGGCAGCATGGGAAGAGCCCGTAAACAAATTACATTCTGTTAGGCCCATTTTAGGGGAATGGCGATCATGTAGGCATCAAGAACGTTTTACCGAAGTTATTTTATGTAGGCTCCGCATTGGACACACCTACCTCACACACAACTTTCTGCTAACCAAACAAAACAAACCTATCTGTGAAATGTGTGGTGCTGAACTCACAGTGAACCACATTTTAATTCCATGTATAAAACTAGAAGAACTAGGAAAGAAATATTTTACAACATTTTACAGGGAAAGCATGCCATTACACCTCATGTTACTTTTAGGTGATCGAGCACTGGTTGACATCTCATGTATTTTTAGGTTTCTCAAGGAAGCCAGCATTTTAAACAAACTCTAAGTATAAAAAGCTTCACCTTTAACAAAAACTCTAAGCTTATGTTTGGCGCATCATAGCCTCAGTTGCTTTTGCGCCATTAAAATCAATATAACTAAATAACATAATTACTTGGGCTATAAGAACAACAAAACATGAGGCTAGGAAGCAAGGACACAAACACCATGCGAGCAGCTTATGTCGATTTTTGATGCCTAGCATATGCAAATTATGACAAGTGAAGCCAATAACATGTGAACAATACCAAAGACATCCCCATTAGTATTTATTTATTTACAAGATACTGCCGGCCTCAGTTTGAGGCCTTAGGCAGGAGTGGGCATATCAATAATACATCAAGAAAACGAGCATAAAAAAAATATTGCAAGAATTTAAGTGAGAAGAGACGAAATCCAGCAGTAATAATAGTAGCGAAAAGTAAAGCGCGACAAAAACAGCAAGGCGCGTACACAGCAGCCTGACACAACCACGCATGCTCAATCACTTGAGCAAGAAACGAAATGTACAAAGAATGAAAATAATGATGCATATGAAGCACTCAAGGCATTGCGCATAACGACACGATGGTAATTCTATTTTGCCTCAATACTGTTAAACATGCCGCAGAATGACTGGACCGTCGGGCATTCCACTGTACTCGAGGTGAGCGCATTCCACTCACTTACTGTCCGTGGAAAAAACGAGTTTTTAAACACGTTAGTCGTGCAAGAAAATTCTTTTAATTTTTCGGAATGATTAGATCGTGTTGGGCGCTTAGAAACTAAATTAATGTACACATCCTTATCTATTCCCAGCATATCATGATATAGCAGGTACATATATTTCAGTCTGTCCCTATACCGTCTCAATTTTAATGGCTCTAAGTTTGAGTTGTTTAGAAGAACCGTCGGAGATACTTGCCAGCTATAACAGTTGAATATAAATCTAACCGATTTTCTTTGAATGCCCCCCGCAGGGAGGCATCTGCAGCATGCAGACGTTGGTGAGTGGCGACACCACGGGGTTAACCCGAGCATCCGCAGGGACATCCCCGCAGGGGGATGATGGTGAACAATGCGTCACCACGGACCCGAGCATCCGCGCTTAGCCGTGCGTGGCATCGCCGTGTCCGGGGAAAAGGGGATCCTGGTGGTTGAGCCGATGCCGAGCGTTTGGACCCTTAAGGCCCCTCGGCGGAGAAAACACACCACTTTGGCCCCAGCTTCCTGTAGACGGCACCTCCGGCCTGACCCGACCGGGGGAAATCGGCAGTCGCCTTTTCCTATCCTCCCCTCTATCTTTCACTTTCCTATCTCTTTCTTACAACTCTCCTGTCTCCTCCTCTCTTCTTCGTTTGTTCCTCTTTTTCCTGGCGGCGAGGGTTAACCGTGTGTGACCAACTACCCTGAGTTGAGTCATATTAGGTTATAGTTAAGGTGTACAGCTGGCGTGGGCAGGACTTGCTCGCAAGTTCCTGTCGCGTCCCCTTGTTGGACTCCATGGTGGGTGGCTGGCACCATGACCGAAAAACATCAATTTTTTATGGCTCCCCCACTTTCCAAACTTGATCGCTCTCTCAAGAGAGGGCGGAACGAAGCAGATGTTTTTTCCAAAAAAGAAATGTGTTTTCCTAAATACCATGTCATCCATAGTGAAGTAGAAAATAAGCAAGCAAGAATCCTGTCTCCCTTCCTAGTATCAAAGTGTTTGACAGAAGCCTTGGGCATTGGCTACAAGGTATCAAAAATGGCCAGCGGTGACTTACTGCTCGAACTGCGAGACAACATCCAGCACTCAAAACTCGTAAACATTGTGTCTGTTGGAGATATTCCTGCCTCCGTGACTTCACACTGATCTTTGAACACCGTCCGGGGCGTGATATCCGAAAATGATTTCGTCCACATCACAGAAAAAGAGATGCTCGAAGGTCTGAGTGACCAAGACGTGATAGACGTTCACAGAATCAAGATCCGGAAGGATAATAAGGATATAGACACAAAACATATGATCCTGACGTTCAACACTAGCACACTGTCCGACACAGTCGAAGTAGGATATCTGAAAGTTAACGTAAGACCATACATTCCCAACCCTCGCCGATGTTTCAACTGCCAAAGGTTCGGCCACGGCTCACAAAGTTGCCGCGGTCGGAAAACGTGCGCGAAGTGCGCCTCGAAGGATCATTCTGATCAATGTGACGCTGCCCCGCACTGCGCAAACTGTGAAGGAGACCATGCAGCATACTCCAGGGCGTGTCCGTCCTGGAAAAAAGAAAAGGAAATAATCACCATAAAGACAAAGGAAAACATTTCATTTCAAGCAGCGAGAAGGCGTTTCGCACTCACCAACTCATTCTCCTTCACTGCAAAATCAAACTTCGCCGATGTGGTGCGTGGGCGCGGCGCACCACACCAGGCTTCGGCACCCGTCCAGGTCACACGCAGTGAGCCTGTGGCGGTGCCATCCGCGCCCCAAGGCAGAGCAGCTAACGCTGCTCCGCCAACTGCAAGTCAGGCTGCGCAGACCCCCTGGTCGGCGGGCCTCAAGACCTCTTCCCACAGGTCGAGGTCAAACTCTAACGCGAACGTGCCTCCTGCACGGTCGTCCAGCGCCTCCGCAGAGGCGATGGACATGGCCCCGGGCAGCCCCGCGCCGTCCACGTCGGACGGTCGGCGGTGCTCTCTGGATCGATCAAAAAAAGACAGGCCCCGAGTCACGGGGCCAACAACAACTTGATCTACCTTTCCACCCTATAGAAACACAAAATTAAGATGGCTTTCATAATACAATGGAACTGTAGAGGACTTTTAAACAATTACAGTGATATAAAAGACATACTAGGAGCACACGCTCCTGTCGCCTTATGTCTACAAGAAACAAATTTAGGTCCCCAAAAAAAATAACTTTCTAAAGAATTACACTGTTTTCCGCCGCGATCGGGAACAGGCGAGCCGACTATCGGGAGGCGTAGCCATCATAGTGAAAAGCGGCGCCCCGGCTCGAGAGCTTAAACTAAAAACAAGACTTGAAGCTGCCGCAGCCACTCTGGTTGCCCATAAAACCATCACAGTGTGCTCACTATATATCGATCCGCACTTTAATTTAACACTACATGACTTAGAGGATCTTTTAGAGCAGCTACCAGAGCCATACCTGGTAGTTGGAGATTTTAACGCACATTCATATTTTTGGGGAAGTGAGAAAACTGACGCTAGAGGCCATCTCGTAGAGGATTTTATTTTATGCAATGACGTCTGTTTACTCAACTCTAATAAACATACATACTGCTCCCCAACCTCGGGGAAAATGAGTGTTTTAGATTTGTCTTTTAGTTCACCGTCTGTTTTTAACGATTTTAACTGGAGTGTTTTAGACAATCCATATGGAAGTGATCATCTCCCTGTCGTAATAAGTCTTTCATCCTCGCTAACAGTTATTCCCACAAAACCAGGGTGTTGGAAGCTACATTTAGCTGACTGGCAACTTTTTACAGCACAAGCTACATTAGAGAAAATAGTTTTAGAAAATGTTGACATCAATGAGATAAATGAAAAATTCACGAATTGTATCTTAGCTGCCGCACATTTAGCTATTCCTCAATCCTCTGGAATAGTAAAACAAAATCACAAATACTGGCACACAAAAGAATGTAAAGATGCAAAAAAGAAACAAAACAAAGCCTGGGGCATTATTCGGAGATATCCAACACATGAGAATCTCATAAACTTTAAAAAAGCAATAGCAAAAGCACGATACATCAGACGCAATGCAGAAAGGGCATCATGGCAACAGTACATATCCTCGATAAACAGCTCAATAACATCCAAAAAAATGTGGGAGCAGGTGCGGAAATTCACTGGGAATTTTACTCCTTTCACATTTCCAATGCTAACAACACCCGGTACTCAAACAACATTAGAAGAGCAGGCCAACATATTGGGTGAGCATTTTGCTACAGTATCAAGCTCAGCCAACCACACACACTCCTTTCAAAAGCATAAAACAATAGTAGAAAAACAAAAACTTCCCTTCAGAACATGCATACATGAAGACTACAATCAGCTTATTACAATGCAGGAACTAAACGCAGTACTAACATCCGGTAAAAAGACAGCACCAGGCCCAGACAATATACATTATGCCATGCTTGCTCACCTCTCTGAGACTGCCATAGAGGCTCTCCTAAAATTTTTCAATAAAATATGGATGAGTGGAGAAATCCCCCAAGCATGGAGAGAAGCAATCATAGTACCCTTTCTAAAACCTGGCAAACCACCAACTAGTCCCACCAGTTACAGGCCAATAGCACTCACTAGCTCTATAGCAAAATCATTCGAAAGCATTCTAAACATCAGACTAACCTTCATACTTAAGTTCCGGCAACTTTTAGATATACACCAATGCGGGTTTAAAAAGACATGTTTCACAACCGATCACTTTGTTCGCTTTGAGAACACAGTCCGGGAAGCGTTCATCCACAAGCAACACTGTATCGGGGTCTTCTTCGACCTGGAGAAGGCTTACGATACCACGTGGAGGTTCGGTATCCTCCGTGACCTAGCGGACCTAGGTATCCGGGGCAGGATGCTGAGCTGCTTGAACGACTTCCTAACCAACCGCACGTTCCGAGTCCGCCTAGGCGCAACCTTCTCCAACACTTTTATACAAGAAACTGGCGTACCCCAGGGGTGCATCCTCAGCACGACCTTATTCATCATCAAAATGAACTCTATAGTAAAAGTAATCCCAAAATCCATAATGTACTCAGTTTACGTAGATGACCTCCAAATAGCATGCACGTCTTCCAGCATACCTACCTGTGAGCGACAGATACAAATAACAATAAATAAACTAGCCACCTGGGCAGATAGAAACGGATTTACATTTTCTCCTCAGAAAACAGTAGCGGTTCTATTCTCTTTGAGACGAGGCCTACAGGCCGACCCCACACTATATCTAAACCAGACCCCATTACCTGTCAAACAAGAGCATAAATTTCTAGGAGTAACTTTCGATAAAAAGCTCACTTTCTTGCCACATATAAACAGCTTAAAGAAAAAAGGTTCCCAGGCCCTCAATATACTGAAACTACTGTCAAGAAAACGCTGGGGGTCTGATAGGGCATGCCTGTTACATATATATCGTTCTCTGGTTCGCTCTAAGTTAGACTATGGGTCCATCGTATATGGCTCAGCAAGACCATCCTACATAAAACGACTGGATCGTATCCACAATCTTGGTTTAAGGTTGTCTTCAGGTGCTTACAGAACTTTCCCAATAGCAAGTCTGTATGTGGAAACGAATGAACCTTCCTTAGAAGATCGAAGAACTGCACTAACTTGTACATACATCCTCAAAATCCTTTCTCAGCCCAAACATCTCTGTTACCCAATTGTGACGAAATGCCCATCCCGAATACTCTTCAATAACAAGCCTTACGCGATTAAGCCGTTGCTCTTGCGCTTCGAAGAAAAATGCCAAGCTCTGAACATACTAAACGAAATTAAAAATATTGCCCCAAGACACGAAGCGCTACCACCGTGGTACACTCTCCCCACAGTGTGTGACGTCACACTAACACGCTTCAGTAAAACCTGTACGCCACACGACCATATAATACAAGAATTTCTAGCACTACAAGAAAAATACAGAAATTACACTGCATTTTATACTGACGGGTCAAAAACTCATGCTCATGTAGGAAGCTCAGTAATACAAGGAAAAAATGAAAATGCAGTACGACTGCCCTCATGTGCTACAGTTTTCACCGCGGAGTGTTATGCTATTAGTGTTGCGGTACATAAAATAAATGAAAACATCAAAAACAGCATCATTTATACAGATTCACTGAGCGTCCTTACAGCATTAAACTCCAAAAATGCCACAGAGCCACTGATTGGAAGCATCATCCACAATATAGTAAAGGTCACAACACGAAAACATGTTATAAAATTCTGCTGGGTTCCCAGTCACATTGGCATTAGGGACAATGAGAGAGCCGACATGTGTGCTGCACAAACCAGAACCATGGAAATAAAACATGTGAATTTGCCTCCTAGGGATTACATGAAGTTATTGCATAGCAGACTAAGAGCCAAGTGGCAAGCTTCTTGGGAAAATGAAGGACACAACAAGCTGCATACCATAAAGGCCATTTTAAAAGAATGGAAATCATGCCGCCATAAAGAACGTTTTATCGAAGTAATTTTATGTCGTTTACGCATAGGTCACACACACATCACCCATAACTTCTTATTAACAAAAAAAGACAAACCTGTGTGTGAAATGTGTGGTGAGGAGCTCACAGTAAATCACATTTTAATTTCTTGTTCACATCTCGAAGAACTTAGAAAAAAATTTTTTACGGTATTTTACAATGAACACATTCCATTTCATCCCGCATTGCTTTTAGGCGAGCAAACACTTGTCGAATTTTCACTTGTTTGTAAGTTTCTAAAGAAAGCCAATGTTTTAAATCTATTATAATGTAACCTCTGTACACTTGACATAACATCATCTAACCTTGTGTTTGGCGCATGATAGCCCTAGTTGCTTATGCGCCATAAAACCCCATATAACTAACTTTCTTTGAATGCTTTCTAACTGTGTTATGTTTTTCTGGGTATACGGGTCCCATACTATTGAGGCGTACTCAAGAATTGGTCTAATGTACGTTTTGTACGCTAAAAGACGGATTTCTTGTGTTGACTGTCGAAGCGACCTCCTCAAGTAACCAAGCTTGCGCATTGCTTTTTTTGAAATACATGACATATGCTCGTTCCATCTGAGGTCAGATGTAATTACGAGACCCAAGTATTTGTAGCTGCTGACCGTAGACAGAATATTACCGCCAATGCTGTAAGAAAATTTTAAAGGGTTTCGTTTTCGCGTTATTGACATAGCGGCCGTTTTCTTTGCATTCATAGTCATTTGCCATGTGGCGCACCATGCTTCTACGCTGGCTAATGACGAATTCAAACAAACCTGGTCATTGCAGTTATTGATTTCTTGATATAGTATGTAGTCATCTGCAAATAACCTTATTTTCACGTTCACTACTTGTATTATGTCATTGACGAAGATAACAAAGAAAGGGGCCCAAGGACGGATCCCTGTGGAATGCCCGACTGTACCGGTGCTGAGTCAGAGCGCACACCATCAATAAACACACTCTGTCGCCGTGATGACAAATATGCAGAAATCCATGCAAGTAGCAGATCATTTTTAAGTATTGGCTGTAGTTTTAAAAGTAGTTTAGAATGAGACAGGCGGTCAAATGCCTTTTCGAAATCTATGAATATCATATCAATTTGGCCCTGCTTGTCTAAAATTGCTGCGAATTCGTGAATGGTTTCGAGAAGCTGCGTTGTTGTAGATAATCCCTTTCGAAACCCATGCTGCCTGGAATCAATTATGTTGTTGTCATTCAGAAAGACCGAAATATGTTTGAATATAATATGTTCAAGTGTTTTGGCGCATGTGGGCAGCAATGAAATTGGTCTGTAGGAAGTGATAAGCCACGTGATAAGTAAATTGAAGAACAGCAAAAACCAATTTCCCCAGCTAAAAATACGTACCCTCTATGACATGCTCCGAAATGAAGAGGATAATTTGTCAGTACCAAACGCCAGAACGGCAAATATTAGCCTCTAGTCTCACTGGTTTCCCCCATCTTATTTTTTCCTGACTCTTTCTATCATTTCAAAATTTTTGTACAGTGCAGAGCAGACACAGTAGCAATTTACAGAAATGAAGTGCACCTGCAGTCCTGCAACTGCGTGCTTAAGTATCCAAAAGTCGCTCTCTTCAAATTGCCAGTCGCAGACCATCACACGCCACCATTTTTCATTCTCATAAAGACAATATTCTTAAAATTGTTGAAAGAGCATACTGAAGGATGAAGGCAAATAGTGTGTCTTGCTCTCCATGGGTTCCCTCTGGTGTTATTATGCGAAGCATACTAAAATAGCCCAACCCAGCTCCTCGAGCGCGGCGGTGTCGTTACCATTGACCTTTCGGGACCTCCATGTCATACCACGTGATGCGTGACGTCACAGCAAGTGAAAAACTGGGGCCCAACTCGCGCCGTCGCGCGAGGCGTCGTGACCAAGGATGACCACGTGGTGCGTGACGTCACAGCAGATGAGAAACGGGGGCCCAGCTCGCGCCGTCGCGCGAGGCGTCGCGACCAAGGAGGACCACGTGATGCGTGACGTAACGACATAGGCGAAACGGGGCCCCAGCTCGCGCCGTCGCGCGAGGCGTCGCGACCAATGTGTTTCCTGCTTCTGCCGCTAGGCGCGCTGTAGTGAACACGTGATGCTGGAGCGGCGGTATACAAGGGGGTGCGCCTGCCTCTGCTAGGCGTACACGGGATAGAGATGCCTCCTGAAGACAGGGCTGCTCGTTGGAATGAGAAGCAAAAGTTGCGGCGTGCTAAAGAGACTGATGAAGAGCGTGAAGAACGCCTAGCCAAGCGGCGTGCTCGATAAGCAACTCGGCGACGATATATTCGCATCTGACTAGGCTTAAGCTAAGCCTCAGCCATTTTTTTACATGTTTCCTAAGTAATTTGATGAAAGTTAATTGCTTTTAGGAGGGTAGTCCTCCAGGACACGCATCCCTCGGTATTGCTGAGAAATCATACTCATTGCTCTGCAATTACAGTCTTGTTTTGTATGGCTACTTCAACATGATTAGCGCTCATGAAACATGAACTCGCCGTTGTTTTCAACTGGTATTACATGCAGTTAAATACGTCTGTTATCTCTATGCAACGTCTATTTCACTGTAGACCAATACCAGGAGTCAGTTTATTTGCAGGCCTGCTGAAGGGCGCATCGAGTGGAACAGACGACGACACGCCGTGTGTCACTTGCTGAGCATAAGTGAGCCCCAGTGTTTATTCAGCACTGGTTTTATACACGATATGAACAGGCGGGTAACGCCCTAATCACATGGGGGCGTATCTTGCCTTGAACACAGAGCCTGCTACATGCTGAGCAGATTAGATACAGATTACGATACATCCTCCTTTGTAAAGAGAAAAAAAAACGAAGGACAAGGAGCGCTTTTAGCTCGGGAGAACAAAAAAAAGTTAAATAAAGAATCACTACACATCAAAACTACAGCAAAGATCAGAGCACTGAATACAGTCACGGCACTTGTTGAAAGTTCGCGGCATACATTAAGCGCCGAGGTAGTCTGTGTTGTCTTGTAGTCCTTCTTGGAGCAGCTGCTTGTTGCGGAACTGTCGGCACAATGCTCGCTGTGCTGTTTAGATTTTGCGCCGCCTCTGGGTCGTGTTGTGTGCTGGCAGGGGCAGCGTATTCTTGAAAATCACCTTCGTCGTCGTGAGGAGGACCGCTAAGGCGAAAAGATTCTCTGGTTGGCAGCAGATGCTCGCGGTTGCGTCGCAAAGACTTTCCCGTCTTCCGCCATGACTACGTATGACCTTGGTTGACCAGACGACCGAAGAACCCAATTCAAGTTTATTTGCATCTATACATGTACAGATGACGGGAGTGCAGACAAAAAGCCAAATGGATTTGGCTTGACGGGGTCTGTACCCCCTACATAAATTTCACTGTGCACAATAAAGAGAACGCAAAGATACAATAATGAATAAACGAAAAAAAAGTATTAGTGAACATTCTATAACATTCTATGCTATAACAGAAATACATACGGCCAAAAAAAATCAATGATAGAATGCTGAAAGGATTTAAAAAGCAGAAAGCATAAAATTATACAAATAAAATAGCTTTGAAATTCACAAACATAAATAATAAGTTACTAACAAGCAAAGAAAATTGGTTAGACATTCATGGCGTCAGTGTATACTACAGCAAAGCAAACAAAACAAAAAAACGAATCCACAATGAGCCCATAAAAGGAGAGCTACGTTGTTATTAAGTTTCTAGTGAGTTTAACAAAGATGGCAGTGTGTGGCGTAACATTTGTTGACCGTAGTTAGTGCGCGTTTTAGGAACGTACCATGTTTCTCTGTGACGTGTGTTGTAAATGTTAGAACTCATTGTCAATAGAGATAAATGCTCGAAGAATTTGGTGTTCTGTTTTTTCGCAGTAGTGAAACGCTTGAGTAAAATACTACGATATATGGAGGTGACCGGCTGTAAGTTAAGGGCACTGAAAAGAGGCTGCGTATGAGCGTCATATGAGGAATTAGCGATAGCGCGCACTGCTTTCTTCTGCAAAAGATAAAGCTTTGTGATGTTAGACATTGTGGTGTTTCCCCACACTAAATGGCAGTAATTCAGATGGGACAGGAAGAGACAGTTGTAAAGCAGCTTTTTCACGCTCAAGGGAAGAAAAAATCGAAGTTTCGTTAGTATCCCCACAACACGAGCGATTTTGTTAGCAACTGAGTCTGTACAAAGATTCCAAAGTAAGTTCTCTTGAAATACGACCCCGAGGCACTTAATCGATGGCACAATGTTGATAACCGAGGAACCCATTTGCAAATGGCCGTCAATGTGGACATTTTTGTTTTTAGGTTGAAAAAGTACAGCCTTTGTCTTGCTCTTATTTATAGACAGTGAATTCAATGAACTCCATCGATTGAGTTCGCTTAAAGCAGCGTTCGCAAGAGCCAACAGGTCCCTTGCACAACCAGATGTAAAAAACAGACTAGTGTCGTCAGCGTATATGATGAATTGGGCAGTGGTGTCAATATTTATTATGTCGTTAATGTAAATATTAAATAACAAAGGTCCAAGAATGCTTCCTTGAGGTACACCAGAATGAATGGGTAAGTTATCTGAAAGACAGTTATTTATTGAAACCCTCTGACACCTGAACTGCAGATAGCTTTTGATTAAGCTAAGGAATGGGCCCCTGAAACCATAAATTTCAAGTTTTGTTAGCAGTGTGGTGTGATTAATTGTGTCAAAGGCCTTTGAAAAATCGATGAAAATGCCTAGTGTCACAAAATTTTGCTCAAATGCTTGTAATATTAGTTCCTTTTGTGTTAGTAGAGCTAACTCTGTCGAACGACCCTTTCGGAAACCGAACTGACAGTCAGTAAGGATATTGTGTTTTTCGCAGAAAGCGGTCATTCTGAGTGTTATTAATTTTTCTAGGCATTTTGAAAATACAGGTAAAATGGATATTGGTCTGTAGTTAGACATGTTGTTTCTATCACCGGCTTTGAAGAGCACTGTAACCCTTGCGAGTTGCATGCGCTTAGGAAATATACTGTTTACAAAGCACAAATTATACACATGCTCAAGAACTGGACATATCAGATCTAAAACGTGTTTTACGGGGCGTATTTGCAGGTCATCAATATCGCAGCTTTTACTGTTTCGCAGAGCGGAGAACGTGAGACAAATTTCTTCGGCGCTAGTTGGATGCAGAAAAGCACTATCGCAAGTTTTGGAATTGACCTACTCTGCGGAGCGAGGATCGTGCAAACTATTCACTAGGGACACAAAATAATTATTAAAAGCGTTTGCTAAATGCGCGCCTGATGAAAGTTCCCCATTAATGATCAATTCTCGTACGCCCTCTGGATGCTGACGTCCAATGTTAAGCACTGCGCTAAGGTTTCTACACGTGATGTCCGTCCGCTTTACAGCTTCAGGATCAAACAACCTATGAAGGTAATCTTTCTTAGCTTGTCTGAGGGTTGCAGTTAACTTATTCCGAAATTTCTTAAATTCGGATAGATGGCACGTGTCTCTTGTGTCCAAAAAACGTTTGAAAAGAGCATCTTTTTGCTTGATTAGTTTCAGAAGTGCACTGGTTATCCAAGGTTTTCTAGCTTTTCTAGGCTTTAGTGTTTTAGGGTGAAAAGATTCCGAGTAAGCCTTTTTGAAAAGACACAGAAATGACTCGTACGCGGCGTCTGCGTCAGACTGATTGTACACGTCGAGCCAATTTATTTTTGATATTCTTGTATGGAAATCCTCGAGTGTAGCTGGATTAATATCTTAGATAGTGATCGGGGGACACTGCTTTGGCTCTTTACTCGAGACATACGATTCCAAGAGAAGAAATACTGGCAAATGATCGCTAATATGAGCGCTGATTACTCCGGAGTTAATAGTTCGAGATTCAGTGTTTATAATGAAAACATCAAGCAAACTTTCACAGTCCTTGCTAATGCGAGTTGGAGCAGTAATTGTGTTGAAACATGCATTAGCTTCTAAAAGTCGAGTGAAATCAGTACTCAGCTGCGTTTCGTTCAACATGTTAATATTTGTATCGCCGCCCAAGACGAGTTCATACCTGTTTTCATTTATCCAGGATAAGAAGTTTTCCATAAATGTGAAAAAGTTTGCAACGTTCCCGCCTGGAGGGCGATATAAAACAGAAAATATGCTTTTGTTGTGAACGACAGTCAAGATTTCAAAGTCCGCTGTAACCGCCGTAAACTCGTCGATTTTTTCACACTGAAAATTCTCCCTGGCCATGAAAAGTACGCCTCCACCGTTCCTGACTGAGCGATTTAAGTAGTGTGTTGTGTAATCTGGGATCTGTATAACTTCGTGGTCGTGTCGGTACCATGTTTCACAAAGCATAATAACATCAAATGAAAAGCCAAAACATGAAAACAAGGCACACAGCTCATCAGACTTATTGCGCGCTGATTGAGTGTTCAACAGGAAGAAAGATGTGCATGGCTTTTCATGATAAATTTTAGTCACATCCGCAGGGTTCACCGATTTTCCAGCCATTGACGGGAATGGCTGTTGGCAAATTGCTCGGAATCCTAGTTCCTCACTTCATCTTATCGATGTCCGCAACGCAAGATATGCGCAGCACATTCGACGTGTCTGTCTTGCGCGCGAAAATTTTGCCGCCCTTTGTCCACGCGTACTTCCATTCTTTTGATTTCTTTCGCTCCACAACTTGTCCAAGAAGTTTCTTCAAGGCGGGGCAAAGGTGCTCATTAATAAATACCGGGGGAGAACTGGAACCATCAGCACTCTGGTAACCAAAATCAGAGGTATAAATTCGATTTTTCCTGGCCTTTTCAATCACCGCTTCCCGTTTCGCACGAGAGCGGAACTGCACGACAATGTTAGGGCATCCTTTGTCTTTCCTTGGCACACGATGACACATTTCTACATCGGAATCAGAAATGGGTTCGCTTATGACGTCTCCTAGTTTGCTCAAGATTGAAGGTACGTTCTCGTCGTCGCTGACCGGAACGCCTTTAATCTCAATGTTCCGGTTCCTCGAGTACTGTTCTTGGTTTGTCACCCGGTCTTCAAGATCAGATAGTTGTTGTTTCAGTCCTGTGCATTCCTGTGATAGTTCGGCATTTTCTTTCTTTAGCGCTGAGTTTTGCTTTTCTAGTTTTGCGCAGCGCTCAGCCATAGCGTCAAACCCGATCCTTTCTTCTCCACGATGAGCTGTCTTTTATTCTGACCGTTTCGCCGTTGTTGAGCGGTGCGAGTGGCCCTCTTGAGTAGTCTTTTTGTTGGCGTTTGTCAACCTGCCGGCTTTGTCCGACCTGAACGGCTGGTAGAGTTGTTCGCAGCGAGCGGTCCTGTAATATTTCGGCTGGTGACCAGCCGCATTCCAGTGGAGTTGACCTGTAAGCGAGAAGACCAAGCCAAACGTCTTGCTTAGCTTCAGTAGTTTTCTTCAAGATTCTCTTGACTACTTGTACCCCCTTTTCGGCTAGTCCGTTGGAGCGGGGAAAATACGGGCTTGAGGTCACGTGCTTGAAATTGTATACTTTTGAGAACATGGCAAATTCTCTACTGGAAAACTGAGGCCCGTTATCAGTGCATACCTCTACAGGTATGCCATATCTGGAAAATATGGCACTTGCTGCATCTACAGTAGTTTTTTCTGAAGTGTCTACGAGCTGTTGGACTTCGGGAAATTTGGACAGGGCATCTTAAATACACAAGTATGACCTACCTCTGTGGCTAAAAATGTCCATGCCGACACGGTACCATGGTCGGTCTGGAACCGGACGCATAATCAAAGGCTCTTGTGGCAACTTGTAAGCGTACGTTTTACATACAGAACATGCCTGTACAAACGCCTCGATATCAGTGTTCATTCCTGCCCAGAATTCCTGCACTTGTTAATTCCCATGTGGCCTTGATGAATTCTTGCCAACATATGGCGCCTCATACTGGCCGGAATGACAATCTTACAGCCTTTCAAGAGAACCCCTTTTACTTCTGATATCTCAGCGGCAAAAGGCTTGAGCGGTCCTTCAATTGGTTGCCCGTTCTCCAGGTGCTCTAGCACAGCGGCGAGCTGCGTGTCCTTCCGTGTCTCGGAAGCCAGTTCTTTCCACGTGACAAGAGAATCGACCACACTTACTGCGTGCACTTCGACGTCGTCGTCGTTGTCTGCGTTATCTGCTGCGCCCTTAACGGAAGCCGTGGACAGCATGTCCGCCAATAGAAGCTGTTTTCCTGGAACATAATGCATGAAAATGTCGCGTAGCAGACGCAAAACAAAAAATCGCTGCAGTCTTCGCGGAATGTCACCGATCGCCTTCTGCGAAATGGAGATCAACGGACGATGGTAACTCTCAACGACCCCCTTCCGCCCATACATGAAAAGGTGAAATTTTTCGCAGCCGAAAACTATGGCCATTGCTTCCTTTTCAATTTGTGAATAGCGTTGCTGCGTATCTGTAAGCACTCTGGAGGCGTAAGCAATCGGTTTCCATGCACCGTTGTGATACTGCAGCAAGGCAGCACCGATTCCGTTTTGTGACGCATCGCATGATAACCTGGTTTCTTTTTCAGGCTCAGAAACTGATAGCAAGGGCTGCTTACTAAGGCTGTCGCACAGCGCTCTCCACTCTTTTTCGTGATTTGCCGACCATTCGAAAACAGCGTCTTTTTTTAGCTAGCTTCTGAGAAGCGTTGTCCTTTCCGCTAGTGCTGGCAAAAACTTTCCGAAATAGTTCACGACACCCAGCATGCGTTGAACGGCTAGTTTATCACTAAGGGGTGGCATCTGCAACATGCACTCAACATGGGATGCATTTGGACGGATTCCTTCTTCGTTTATCACCAAAGTTGCAAGCACGTGCTTGATTCTTCAGGTCTCGTAAGAAATGGTGCACTGGTTCGCCAGCTGCTTGAATTCTTCTCCTGAATATGTACCGCTCGTGAACCTCATTGGTCTGTGCAATGCAATACTCATGAAATTTTTTCACCACTGTGGCATAGTCGTCGTTCTTCTCGCCTTCTGCAAACGTGAAGGTGTTAAAGACTTCAATGGCCTCTGCGCCCGCGACGCTTAAAAGCAACGCTCTCTTCTTGGACTCAGTCCGAGGCTTTTCTGCGACCTCTGACGCCGTGACGAAAATTTGAAACCTTTGTTTGAAGAGCTGGCAGTTCCTGTGCAGGTCGCCTGTTGTAAGGACCCTTCCGGTGCTTTCAGGAAATCCATTTCCCGCCACAGGATCGTTGGTCTACACGCGTCGTACATGAAGTGCATTGCCATGCTAACCACTTCTGAAATCTTGCATCGAGTGAAACAGGCCTAGAAAGAGAAGTTTATTTTTTCTAATGTCAACAAAAATACAAAAATACAAAGCAAAACTGCTGAACTAAAAGTTCTGATCTTTCAAGCACATGCGCAGTGACGCAGCACTGATCATGTCAGTACGGCAGTAATGAGGCCGACACTCGACCGCCGCGCAGGACGATGAAGTATGTCGACCATTTGCGCAAAACCTCAGCCTCGCTCATTGGCACTGCGTCCACGCATGCTTTCTGAAAGAGGCGCGTGCGGAGGCGCTGAAACATTGGAAGCATTGCTCTTTGCGGACGACCATTTAGGGAAGCCACTCCACGCTGCCGCCACAAAACTAAAGTGCCGACACACAACAGCATATTTTTAAACACTTCGGACGAACTAGTGCGCGCTTGCAGGTGGGTTACAAACATGCGTGACACTAAAATCTAAAAGGTGCGCGCCACTACAATGTCGAACATTGCGTGCTTTATTGTTTCTAAGAGACCGCATTGCAGGCATCGGGCGGAGGGCGCCACGCCCCACGCCACAAGGCGGTCTCTTGTGGGCAGGACCCGCCAGCCTCGCAACCAGCCGAAGTCCCTGATATCTGCAGGAAGTGCAGGTGAGGTCAGTCGCCGCCAGTGCGCCCGTCTCGTTTTCTGGAGTTGTTCGCGGGTCAGCTGAGCGACCATTAGTGCCTCACAGATCCTGGAGGCCGGGGTTTCATCAACATCCAGATCGGGCACGCTGTGGCACCACGCTGCGGCAGTATGCGGCGCATGTTACCGAAAAATGCCGGTGGCTGCTCGGCTGTAGGGCCGACCACGTGTTGCGAAAAAAACACGTTACGCGCTGTACCCAGGAAGTATGCGAGGAGTGTTCTCCCGGGATAGTCTGGGTTGCGCACAAGATCGCGTGCACCTCTTAAGGCGAGCACATTACACGCGTTGCGGATGCAAGGTACACTGAACCCACCCATGTACGACGGAAGGCGACTAAACAACGGTGACACAAGCTCGGTTTTGCCTGCCCAAACGAAAGAAAAACAGGCCGTGGTTAGCCTGCGTGCAAACGTGCGCGGTGGGGTTGCGACGCGGGCGACATAAAAACATCCGGCTAGGACTGTGGACTTCACAATATAGCTGCGCTCTGCCATTGAAAGGCGGAAAGTTGACGCCATCGAGAGGCGTTTCTCAGCGTTCGTGCGGAGGTTAGTCCAGGTTTCGCGGGCTACTTCTCCGCTGGCGAGGAATACTACTCCCAGGACTTTCACTCCCTGCACCCACTCCACCTCGCCCGCAAGGTTCGGTGTGAAGGTGCCAAACCTTAGCGCCTTGCTTTTGCCCCTGTTCAATAAGGCCCCGGATATCTGGCTATAGTCGTGAAACAGCCGCGAAAAAGAGGCCTAGCTATCCTCGTCCTTGAGACAAAGCGACACGTCGTCGGCGTAGGCCGAAACTTTGATTTGGCCCTGACCAGGCAGAGGGAAGCCGCGTATGGATGAGCTGTTGTTAATGCGCCGGAGGAGTGGATCCAGGCATAACACGAAGAACGTTGCGGAGAGAAGGCATCCTTGCCTTATGCCCCGGGTTACTGAGAAAGGGAGCGCTCCGGTGGACGTTTACGGAGAGACGAGCGTTCAGGTCCGCGTAAAGTAAGCGCAGCCTGTTGACGATTAGCGGTGGAAATCCGAAGGCTTCGAGGACCCCGAACAGATACGAGTGTTCAACGCGATCGAATGCTTTCGCCTGATCGAGCGAAACAAAGCACCTGGTGAAGCCCGTCCTGCTGGCAAATGTGAACAGGTCTCTTGTGAGTGCCAATGCAGAAAACAGAGAGCGGTCAGGCACGCTGCTGGTTTGAGACTGGTGAATTAGGTGAGGAAGAACCGTCCGCATTCTTCTGTTGATTAAAGATGCGACGATTTTGTATTCTGCGTTTAAGAGACTTATGGGCCGCCATGCTTGCGGGTCGGAGGGGTCACCGCCCGCCTTCGGAATGAGTATGATGCGGCATTGGCAGAAAGAGTCTGGCCGTAATCCATCCGCGAGGAAGCCGTTGACCATCGTCAGCAGCGGTCCTTGGATCTCGTAAAAAAATGTTGAATAAAAACATGTTGGAATGCCGTCTGGACTGGGGGCCGAGGCTGCAATCTTGCTTCGCAGGATGGCGTGCAGCTCTTGGCGTGTGGCTGATGCGCAAGGTTTTCATGCAGCTGTGCTGCATGTGTGGGACAGGCGACGACACGCCGTGTGTCACTTGCTGGGCAAAACTGAGCCCCAGCGTTTATTCAGCATTGGTTTTATATGAACAGGCGGGTAACGCCCTAATCACATGGGGGCGTATCTTGCCTTGAACACAGAGCGCGCTACATGCTGAGCAGATTAGATACAGATTACGATAAGTCGGTTTGGACACAGGTGTGTATGTTTCTAGCTAGTTGCTTTTCCATAGAGGGCGCTGTAGTTAGCACTTATTTCACCGATTCAGGCAAACTTAGCATCTGTCATTTGCATATATGGCGAGGTTTTTATGCTAACTAGTAAATACAGCAAGAAATGTTTCGTTAAACCGTGAGCCTGCACTCCTTGTTTTCTTGCTGACAGATTTTGCCACCAGTATAAATATCGAACCTTTATCAAGTTCATGACACCTCTGCACCTTCGAAAAACATCGATTCCACAATCCTTGCACAACTAATTTCTTGAAACCTGGTGTTCTAATACTTGCTTCCATCTATCTCGAAACACAGTAAGAAATTCTGCACGTATGTACGCGTAAAGTGTTATTTCGCCGTGCCTTCTATTCAAAAACAAGCAAATCGACCAAGGAAAATCTAAAAATTAACATTATGGCTCACAGTGAGGCAAATCGCTTTCTTTTTTCACAATAAAACTTTAACGCTGATATTTTATTGAAAAAACATGTACCAAGTAACTTTCTCTACTGCTAAGTACCTAGTTTGCAAAACTGAATTCATGAGCATGATGCTCTGAAGAATATATTCAGACCGCAATACATATAAATAAATGTTTTGATAATGCAGCAAATATTTTTTTATTTGGGCTGACACATAAAAAGTAATTAAATAAAATTCAAAATACATACCTGCAGCAAGACTTCAAAGTGAAATGAGCATGTTACAACCTTATATACATGAGCGCAAGCTAAGTGCACCTGAAGGAGTAAAGAGAACGTTTATGTATATTAAAAAAAACTAATCACACTTAAAACAGTAACTAAACAAAGGAACCATGCATCCTCACTACAGAGCAGAAGATTCTTCATTCTCTAATTGCTTTTTTTTAGAGTGAGAGCTAACTACACCCCAAGAGAATATTATATAACATATAAAGTATTGTTACTGGCCTTAACCTGCCGCTCTGAACACCGAGAATATTCCGCCATGAGGGTAGCTTACTGGCAAGCCCTGAAAAAATGCGTAACACACGTGTATTTCAGGTGCGTAGACAGGGGCGTGCACTAAGACTTAATTGTCGTGCTCAGTTTTATTGTTTCAAGCGTAAAATGTGTTACATGCTCTAATTAATGTGCTGCACTTGCTGGCAACTTTCCTCTAATCTTTGTATTATACCACTCAGGTCTTCATCAAAGCCGGAGGTGATTACAGAGACAAGTCGGAGCAATTCCAATTTTGGGTTGTTTGATTTTGATCCAGAAGGGCTTTCCAGGCCGCCATTGTCGCTATTTTTCTATGCCTCTTGTTATCAACGCATCCAATATAATGCGGTTCTTTTCACGTAAAGAACGCCCAAGCGTTTTTTTGAGAACTATTCCTAGAATGCACTCCAAGTTCCGTTTAATATCACACGGAATGAAAAAGAAAGGCTATAGGTCATTATGGTCGCGTATAGGCATGCCTGCCTTAATTTTTTCTAGTGGCAAACAATGTGGCAGATAATGGGTCAATTCCATGACGATTCTGGCACCTCTGTACGAAGGGCTCTCTTTGAATATTCCCGGCACCATAAGATGCCATCCTCTCAATGCTCGTGATTCGTTAGTAGCGTTGCTGCTGTTTGGCTTACAAAACTTCGCTGCTTTTTCCCTCACAGGCTGTGGTTTCTCTGCTTGTTTTTGGAGTCCTCTCCTGTGACATTTAGCAGCTGGTTTAGCAGGAAGCCATAAGAAATGCCAATTAGGGTACCAAATTAATCTGCTTTGAAAGATTGTGGATACACTGAACAATGTTTTTAACGACAACTAAATTCTTCCACAAAGGGTTTGAACACATTTTCTAAACACTTTATACATACGTTCTGTTCACTTTACTGCGGAATTTAGCAGCTGGATCCTCTCCCTCTTATCATGCTACCAAGAGACCCTTTGGCATGTTCTCCCAAGCTGCGCTGAATGCCTTATCCAAGTTTGCATTAAGGAAAAGATTGAACAGCTGCAGTCCTGCTAATTTATCTCGGAATTTAAGTCCAGATGCCCATTCAGGTAGCGCTGCTCTTGAAAACTGTGCGCAAATGTGTTCATGTTATGTGAGAATTCACATTACTGAAACGGAATGATCGTTTCCTGGATGAAATTTTTTCTACTGAGAGCATTAGACTGACGAGGACTAGAAGCACGTTAACAAGGATTTGCAGCCTATCAGGTGCTCTTAAAAATTAACACTATGCTTCGGCATTGTAGACAGACGAAAGTTTTGCAGTAAGTTTCCGCGCTCGGACTGCTTTTAAGCCACCACACAAGTCCAGGTTGGAGATGAAGCTTTTCGAAGCGTTTTTAAGAGTTTTTCACAGCTTTTTCCAGTGCCTCAGCCGGTAATCTCGCTAGAGGCCTCGCCACACCTAGCTTTAAGTCATCCTTGTCTTTCGTTAACTGGGTGCTTCAGCATTATGATTTCAACTCCCCTCACTTCATAAGCCGGCGAAGAGGAAATGTGGCAACGTCACATGCTCGAACGATTATGTGCTTGTCTCTTTCTGGCAGTCCATATGAACAGAGTTTCCGACAAAAGCTCGCTTCAAACAACTTCGCCACAAAAAAACAGCTGTGTACTGAAATGAACACTAATTTATTTCACCGAAAAGCAGAGTTCGTCTCCCATGACCAATGCAACAAATTCATGAGCAGAGTTTTCTGTGTTCTGTAGAAAAACATTTACTTGTCGCATACTTGCTAGTATCAAAATTATTTGCGAAGCCCATGTGCATGCCTGGAACAAAGTCCAAAGCAAAAAATGGGGCAGCAGAGGTTAAGACGATATCTTTGCCGAAAAACGCCTCACAACGCAAGTACTCCTGGAGCAGCTGATTCTTCTCTGCAAGCGTTTTAGAGACAGCGTTGATATTCGCAGATCGCACCCGGAACCGTCATCATCACTCAACCGCTCATTCAAGTGTTCAGACATTTATTACCGCTCTAAACTGCACGGTTACTGAAGGCTTGGGTAGTGAAGAATTCTGTTAAGTTTTGGCTTCAAACTCTTGAAAAAAATTTCATCATCATCATCATCATCAGCCTGACTACACCCACTGCAGGGCAAAGGCCTCTCCCATGTCTCTCCAATTAACCCTGTCCTTTGCTAGTTGCCGCCACTGTATCCCCGCAAATTTCTTAATCTCATCCGCCCACTTTAGAGGTTATAAATTGGGTTTATGCTGAGGAAATGCGCTAGCGTTTTTCTTTCACTCGCAATCTATTCCAATTCTAAAGTTATTCCAATTCAGTATACGCCACTGCGCAAAATGTGGCACACTTAGAGATCGCACCGAGTGCTCATACCACTACTGGGGCAGTGGGGCAGCAGTTAAGCGATGCGCCACTGCACCGGCAACGCAGTCACCGATGGGGCTTCCGAGAGGCAGGTTGCTCTTCCCCAGCAGTGCAGGAATAACTTCCGCGAGCCTCATTTTTGCAAATATTGTACTTGAGAAGTTTTTGCACTTAGAACAGAGGTCTGCTGCTGTCTCACTATTTTTCTTCCTGCAATTTTCATTTATGTTGAGTCATTCTGAGTCTGAAGTCTCCCTTCTCTCTCCTATAAATGAAGAGACGCGCGGGAAGAGGAGTATGGTTGGCAGGTAGAGAGAGTGACATCCCCATAAACGCCACTTGCTACGATTGGCAGATGGAGGTTTCACACAAGCGCCGATGCCGTCTGCCGACATTTCCGTCTTCACAGCTTTCCTAATGCTAAAGAATTGAAAGTTCAAAACCAATCAGCCAGGTACGCCTCAGAACGGCCAGGTGTGATGTTTGCTCTTCCGCGACTGGTGGTGCAAACACATTATATACAACTGTCGTTAGATTTCGGCCCAAGCCCCACACAGAATAACTCCTTTCACCTTTGTGTCCAACCATCAGAGGTGGAAGTTGAAGTAGCACCCACGTTTTTACACTCAGAATCCAAATTCTTCTCCTGCGCATTATTTCCATAAATCTTACTATAAGCCTCTGACTCTTTTTAATTGATTACTACGTTCTATTTCTAGTTATGGTAAGTGAACCACCATCGTGCTTCTGCAAAGAATTTTAATGAGAATCGCATAATAACAGATCATTCTTTCAAAGAGGCCATGAGCAATGCATGGAGGCAAGCTTTTGTGGCAGGCACGGAAGAACTTTGATTTGGTTTAAGGCTTAACGTCCCAAAGCGAATCAGGCATAGCGGAGGGCTCCCGATAGTTTCAACCACCTGAGAGTTTTTTAACGCGCATTGAGATTGCACAGTACATGGGTCTGTAGCACTTCGCTTTCACGGAAACGTGACCGCGGCGGCTGTAGCAGAACTTCCTTACTTCTACTTGGCGTTGATATTGCCTTTATCGGCTCCTCCATGGTTGGTAAATGAAGAGTTCCGACTTCTCTGGCGAACACGTAAGTACTCCAGCGGTTATGTACCCTTTCACCGCCTCCACTGCTGCTTGAAGGGCATCTTTTACACGACCGTTACTCCAACTTGCAGTCAAGAGGGTGATACCAATCGCGTACAGCCTGTGACTTAGGTCCTTCACTTCGTGCAGTTTCTTTGGCAGTGCAATCATTGCATTAATATATATTAACTGAGAGAGGCGGATCCTTGCGGGGTTCCCCTTGCTGCCCTTTTTAATGTTACTCAGTTTGTGTTCCCCTGTTTGTACAGTAGTTTGTCAGGAAGTTATTGAAGTAGTTGACATTTTTCCCCCGTCCTGATTTCTTGTAAGTTCTCTCTGGAGCACAAACCGAAGCGCTATCGCACGTAATTCGCAATTCGCCTAACGACTATCAATAGTCTGCAATTTTTTTTTCATCCAAAATATTGATCGCTTGGCTGCAACAACAGTTTAGACGGACAGAAGACAATAATTCCACAGGGCTTGTATGATAACACCATGCGAATGCGCCTTCTTGCATGGCCTCACTGAGAAGTTTGAAATTTAGCCTACCTTCAGGCCATTGTTCCAATATGTGGCGTGTCTAAATGTGACGTGCCTTACGGGGAAGGGAATAGAGCCTACCTTCGCTGCGCTCCACCTTCTTTTCCTCTCGGAAGCACTGACCTTAATTCCAGCTTAAACACTGCCTTGTCTAACTGGAACCAGGTTCCACGTAATCGTGCTGAAGTGAATGTAATTAACGGGATGTTCCAATAAAATCAACGCTTTCCACAGAGTGCGACTTAACAAAGCGATAAGGGATTTCATTAAGTGCCAGATAATAAGATATGTAACGAGCCTCGACCCAAATAAGGCGTTTGTAGGGCCTTAATGGCAGCAGTGACATACTCCGGCCAGATTTCTCCTGTCGCTATTCATTTACTCAATTGCCCTCCACCGCAACACGGAGCGCCAGGCCAATTTCTCCCGTCTCGTTTCAAGTGAGTATTTCGAGAAAGCCAAAAACAAGCTGTGATGTAATTGACAGTGTGTAGGCCCACATCTCATTACCATGCATGTACTCACGTGAAAAGACGAATCAATTGCCCTATATTATGCGTTGTTTAAATACAGTGTCGGTTCTTCCAATATTAGCCTTTTCGCAGGACACTGAAACGAGGTAATTAGTAGCGGCAGTTTCATTTTCCTTTTCCTTTTCGTCCCTCTATGTGCCGCTTGCGCTCATTATAGCGGCAACAGGCACCCGGGATGGAAGCGTTCCGAAAGTAGGTCTCCGGATGGCCAGCCAATAAAATATTAGCACGCAATTACATTGCTGTTTTTTCTTTGCTTGTGGTGCGGCGAACGCGCTTCCGTGCATGCTTCTAGCATGACATCTCCTTCTTGGACAACCTTCTTATCACATTTTACCTTCTATGTTCTCTCGCTCTCTGTTCCTGCGTGTAATTAGTTATTATCGCTTCTAAACTAGTATCGAAAGCACTACAGATCAGCCAGCAATCCTAATCACCTTTTCAATCACCTCTAAGCTAGTTTTCTTCGCTGCTGTGGTCTTCGCGGTGCGCATGTTTTCGACTCAAAACGTAATGCGTCGCTCCTACGTCCAATCATGTAGGGCTCCGACACAAAATTAGGTGAAAGATAACACCGCTACTGCCATCAGGCCACGCTGAGGAAAGTCGACTGTTGACGAACTGCGCTCCACCCCACTGTAGATACATACCGGGATAAGGGGGGCTTCGTAGAAGCCCCAAAGACGAAAAAGTCTCTCATGAATACGTGCTCTTAAGCAAAACAACAGATCGCGCGTTGTTTACGTTCGGCGGAATATAAATCTTTAATGTCCTAAAAAACTCTGGTTGACGGTGTCTATCGACGCTATATCAGGCGTTACGAGCAGTCTTCAAATGCCATAAGATGCTTTTGCTCCCTGGCTAAATTTTTCAAATTGATAATAAGCATTCTGTGGCCGACTAACACTAGTGGTTCACTGAGAGAGGCCCATGACTCTCGGTGATAACGAACATTTCTCTGTTATTCATTTCTAACTGGCAGGCTGAGAAACCCGGAGAGGCTTACCGACAAAGGAAAATGTTATGCAGCTACTGTATACCAGGCGGAGTACCCTAACGGCACCAAAGCGAAAATATTATTGATGGTGAAAGGGCGGAGCGGCACACGAACAGCGCTGCAACACAGAACGCCACTCGGAGCGGTTTAAGAACTGAGAGTTTATTCGAATCACCGCTTTCTCAAGCAGAGGCCAAAATTCTACTAACAAAATGCAAAAAAAGTGACCACAAACTACAGAAAACGGGCCGTGAGAACTACATACGAATTCAAAATTATGCGACACTAACAAGAACAAACACATGAGCGAAAATAAAGGGCCTTTTCTTGGGCCGAAACAGAGATATAAGAGCATCTCTAACACGCGTTTCATATTGTTTTCCACCCACGGCTACATAGAAGGACTCAACTGAGAAAAAGCTGTAAAAGCTTTTCAGATTTTACAGTGCTTCTTCCCATTAGCATGTCGCTGCCTTTTTTCATTAGAATGTGTTGTAAGCGCTTGCTCAACTTGTGGAGCTAACCATATGCTTCATTGCCTGCGCCTTCCGTGTTGTTATGATGTTACGTACGAACCCGTTCAATCATCTCCACTCACGAACTGTACTTTTCAGAGCCCTAACTGCAAAATCTAAAGTCAAAATGAGTTCACGCATGCGTCCTCTTTCAAGCATATGAAGACAACGACATGGCACAAAAAAACTATAGAGAATGTTTGCTACATTCCAATCAGCGACGAGCTTTATTCACGTGTTTTGCAAACAGGAAAGCGAGAATGCACACACGACTTTTGCGCAACCCATGGCAGCAAACGGTTACAATATCTAGCACAACGAACGCAGAAACACGTCAGAGGCTGTTGCACCTCATTGCTTGTTTGAAAAATCGAATCCGCAAACCCTACACACAACTGCACAAACAGGGAATGTGAGGAACATCGGTCACAGCTCCATACTTCGTCCAAACCTAGCTCCTTCACCTGCCGCACCATGAATCAATGGTGCCGACGGAGGGTGAAGCCGGACTTTCTGCTGCACATGTTACCTGGCCATCACCACCTAAACCTTGCACGTCCACTTGACCAGAAAAGTTATTGCGATCCCAATGTTCTGCACCTACTCCCGATCCGGAGAAAGACCAAGATCTGGACCATGGCCAAGAAATGCCGGTGATAGTTATGCTGAAGTCCATACTGAGTGCGATGAGCGCTCTTCTGTCAAGCCTTGGCACGCCCGCAGCGTAGAATACGCTACAAGTACTGAACGCGCTAACTGTAGTTTTCGCGGCTCTACAGTAGCAGGAACAATGGTTCCCGCAGCATTAACATCTGAAGCGAAACTGGAGGCAGTCTCAATTTTTCAATGGAATGCCCGTGGACTCCAGTCACGAATTTTTGGTTCTTCGTAAATCATTTTCACATTCTTGTCTCGCGGCTGTCAGGCTACGAGGCGTTTGTATCACCCACGCACCGAGAAAACAGTAGTCATCGTCTACATTCAGCGTGAATTTACGTGTGTGCTCCATCCGGTTACCTAGTTCATTTGCCTAACAGTGAAGAGGCACAATAGCACTTATACGCTTGTGGGTGCATATATGTCGCTATCAAGTCGATATCACGCCGCACGATTGAGTGACTTGATGGCGCTTACACCAGCCCCTTGGGTCGTCATAGGCGACTTTTACGCCCACCACACCATATGGGGAGACGTTAGAATGAGCATTAGAGGCCGAAATTTGTGTCCTTCACCTCTGACCACGACCTTACTTGTCTAAATTACGGCTCCCCGACCTATATTCGAGGGGCTACTTATAGCAGCTGCCACCTTGACTTTGCTTCTGTTTCTCGATGCCTTATCAGCCATGTCCTGTGGTTTTCGTATATAGAAACCCACGGCAGCGACCATATCCCTACATATCTGATCATTACTAGCCTTTCCGCATGCACCTTTGCCACACGTATGTGCCGTATCGATTAGTTAGCGTTTCAAGCACTTATAGAATATGCTTATAGAAGACTTCTAAAAGACTTCTTTCTCCGCAAGTTTGGAAGGTAAAACTAGGAGGCCATGAAAAGCGCGACGCGGTTCCTCACCCCAATTAAAAAATACGCGGAAATTGATATTGAATTGCAGTTCCTGCGACCACTCCAAAGGAGGTCAGAGCGTAGATACCGGCGCACAATGTCGCGTCTCGACCTCAAATATGAGAGGCGCATGCAGAAGAAAATTCAGCGCAGAATTCAAGCCCTCCAGGCAAAACGTTGGAGGTCATTCTGTGAAACGCTTGATCCACGTAAGCCTTTGTCACGCATCTGAAAGGTCGTTCGTGGCCTTCGAACATCGTCACAATAGATGCACCTATTCAAGTCTCTCGCACTCTACCAACGAAGTGTCGAAGTCGAGGTAGCTGAAGGTTTCTGCGCTAGGGTAGCAGGATCATCGACCCTATCCGCAACGCTGCATTGAAGCGATGTCCCCCCTCTCATGATCCACGGATGCACCTTCCCTTCTCCGTGAAGGAACTTGACGCTGCTCTGGCTTGTTACAGACCGTCATCATCGCCGGGACCTAACTGTTTGCCATACTCTGCACTTGCAAACCTTGGACAAGAAGCTAGGCGTGTCCTTTTGGTACTGTAACAAATTATGGAATGAGGGCACAGTTCGAGACGAGTGGAAGTCCAGTCGTCTAGTTCCGCTCCTGAAGCCAGGCAAATCGCCTCTTCACGTGACATCATACCGTCCAATTGCACTGGCTAGCTGCACCGGCAAAGTACTGGGAAGGATGATGCTACACGTATTGAGGGGAACCTGGAGCACTATCGTATATATACGGGAAGGAGTTGCTTTGCCTACACGCTTTTTGAAAGCGCATGTGCTTTGAGACAAAATTAACAAATTTATATTTTCAAACCAATGCTCCTTCGATGTTCTTGCGTGAAATAGTTCTTTTCTAGTATAAAACAATCCATGGGTGTCGATGCCTGCAACTCTTTCATACCCGTAACACCTGAGGTGCCCCAGGGCACCTTAGTACCCCGCTTTTTAGTCCACCACTTTTGAAAATTTTTATCATTGATCTACCCAAGCGTGTTTCATCTCGCATTAATTCTTTTGGGGATGGCCATGTAATATACATCGTAATGTTCCTAACGACAGTGACTGCTATTCCCTCCAAACTGATCATCAATTTCTCCCACAGTAATGGACTTCAAGTAATACTCTTGTTTGGGCGAATTGGTTCATCTTCGAACGGGTACGTACTCGCACGAAGAAGACGGGACACAGCAAAGGAACACACATGACATGTGCAGAGCGCAACTTCCAACTAGTAGTTTATTTTCTTAGAACGCAGTCACATTTAAACCCGCGTTGGGCAATCACAAGATTAACAGGCAAAAACATGCACTGCTCACGTCAGCATCCGGCTGCCAAGTGTGCCACCAGATAGTAATAAGTGTAAAATTGATATAGAACCCTTCACTACCATAGTGATGTGAAAGAAAACAAAATGAGAAAGAAAAAAGGAATGATGATACATGAGGTGAACGATGAACTTAGCTTTAAACCATCTCTTAGCATAAGCAGTGTAAAAGTAAATAAAAACAATTAAACAGTCAATGCGTAAAATTTACTTATCGCAGCAAAAGCAGTGTCAATAAAGCAAGCAACACAACAACTAAAAGCCAAAAGGCTAGTAAGAAGGTAAAAGTGGTGGAGAAAGGCTGATTTAAAGAAACACGAATCGAAGACTAGGCCAGCAGAAAACTACCACGAAAACCATGGTAAGGCAAACAAGAAAAGTAAATAACATGTGTCCATGTAAGTATGTTATCTCTCTGTGCAGCAGTACAACAGAAGCAGTGCCAATTCATTTGTCAGCGGTGTTAGTAATATGAAACGCTTCTATTATTTTTTCTTTAAGGAACGAAACAGAGCAACTAAAACGAAGGACCAAGAAAAAGAGAGACACGAACACGCGCTTGGTCTTTTTCTTGGTCCTTCGTTTTAGTTGCGCTGTTTCGTTCCTTAAAGATGCAATACCAACTCGCCCAGTATGCTATGTTTCTATTATTTCTTTCCTAAGTTTAATTTCTGCATGTGCCAGGGTCGAGGTACTGCGGAACAAAGGCTTGCATTTATGAGTCGCAACATGCTCTGGTAGGTGGCGTCTTTCATTGTTTTGCACTGTCCACTTATATTCCCGCTGTCTGTCGTTGACGCGCTTTCCCGTTTGTACGATATATACACAACCACAAGTTAAAAGAATGCTGCACACAACGTTGGTGGCGCAACCGACATACCTTTTTCTCGTGTTTTTTTTTTTCACATGATTCCCGCTTCCTGGACAGAACACTGCAAATACAAGACAGCCGATTAAAAATGAATATACAGAATAACTTTCCTGTGTTATATGGGGACTGTGAGGCTCGGAGGCTTCTTGTTTCCTTTTTTATCTTCAATAGAAGGCTCACTGTAGCACTGTTGATGACGTCGTAAGGCTAACCTGCTTTGTCGAGACGGGCGATCTGATTTCCGAAGCTGTTTTTCATGAGGTGCGGACAACTTCTGAAGAGCGCTGTTCGAACGAGAGCCGTAACTAGGCCACGTTTTATCAATTTCGAGTGGGCTCTCTCATACACGAGACTCTTTTTTGTACGTGGATTGTGTGTATAGCACAGATGGCACCTGGAATCACCAAAGATGGTCTGTAAATCCTAGAACTGGATGCAGCTGCCTTCAGGGAATTCCCAGGTAAACTTCAGGCTTTAAGATTCAATGGTGAAAAAAATTGACAATCTCGGACATCAAATCTTCAATATTGCGTCCTGACGGAGCATCCAGAATAACTAGGTAGTCCTCAACGTACCTCAGAATTTTGAGTACTGCCGTCCCTGCAAGGTTTTTCCTGATCCGTTAGTCCATGGAAGAAAGGTATATGTCACAGATCGCCGATACGACTGCAAATCTAATGCGAATTCCATCTTTCTGCACATAAGATTTCCCATGGAAGAATATCGCTGTCGACTGCAGGTAGAGTTCAAGGGGAGTGATGATGTTGTCTGTGCTGATTCCGGAGAAATTTTGAAAGCTTATCTCATTTGTGCTAACTAGCTCCTCCCGAGCAGCTTCTCCGTGCGGCCAGAATAGTACAGATCCTTGACGTCTATTGAAAACGCTGGAGTGGCAGAGTCGAGGTTTTAAAAAGCAGCGATGGCCTCTGTTGAAAGTTTTACCAGAAAAGGGTCTTCTAGGGGCCAGCTCTTGAGTTGTATCTATATAAACTTGCTGACTGTAGCCTACCAAGTGCCTTGCTCCGAGTCGTCCTTAGCGGGCATTCTGGTTTACGGGCTTTACCCGAAGAAGACCATCAGGAAATCTTTCTTTGATTTTTCTACCACAGTTTTTACTCTTTCGAGGGAGAGCACCCGTAGCATCTGCACCGCAGTCCCATTTCTGTTTCTTCGGTCGAAACTTGAGAGCCTTAAAATTCTTCTTCAACGCTGCCTGTGCTTTTTCTTTGAAAAGTGATTCAGGCATCACAACAAATCTCCTTTCCTTGTCAGCTTGGAGTACAGTGGCACCGCAGCGCTGAATCATCTTTGCTGTCAGTACACTTTTTTGCTTTCCTTTCAATTTACAATTATTGCTATCTGGTGGCACACTTGGCGGCGGGATGCTGACATGAGCAGTGCGTGTATTTGCCTGTTAATCTTGTGATTGCCCAGCGCGGGTATAAATGGGTGTGCCTTCTACGAAACTAAACTGGTTGAAAGTTGCGCTCTGTACATGTCGTGTGTGTTCCTTTGTTGTGTACCGTCTTCTTCGCGCAAGTACGCACCCCTTCAAATAATACACGAATAACTGCCATCTTTTTAAAATTTTCTGTAATAAACTTATGCGCACCAGCAGATCTTGTGTTGCATATGGTTATGTTATGTGCATTATACTATCCTGTGCATCTTGTATACTGAGAATTGGAGCATATATGCTCTAATTCACAGCTTACATGGTGATTCACAACATACATGATGCACCCCAATTTATTTTGTGTTCTTAGCGGCATTGTTTATGTGTAATATTATTTTATTTCATGGTTTTACTGTATTAGGTATTGGTTTTTTAGTGTCCATGCTGTATTCTTGAAGTATGTGTTTCTGTCGCCTCCATACTCTCCACGAGAGCACTTAGGGGTATTACAAATAAATAAATAAAGAGACCGAGGAATTGTAGCCCCTCAAACTGCAGTATTGGCAATTCCAAGTGTATGAAGGGTTTGCGCGTGGAGCCTCTTTCTGGTGCCTTCTATTTTCATGGATTAACAGCTCGGACTACTCAGCCGCAGGACAGTCCCCCGGACATTCCACAGCCTGAAACCATGTCGACAGCTTCTTCTTACACGCTTCAGTCCGACCCTTCCGTGCCGCATATCATAAAGTCATGCCATACATATATCCAAAACTAAGGATGCACTCGAGAAAATCGGGTGGTTTGGTCCCCGTCAGACTGAAAAATTCAAGGGCACTTTGGCTCTCTAAAGTGCTGCAAGGCGAAAGCCTTTCGTGGCACACTGTTTGTCATTGATTTCTTTATTTTTTATTATTTTTTATTTTATTCACTTTGATTTTTACTTTTTATCTTTTTTCAAATTTAATTTTAATTTTAATTTTTGTTTTTATTTCGCAGTTTTTATTTTTGTTCTTATTTACTTTTCGTTTTCTTTCTATTTTTCCTTAATGTTTTTTATATCCGTGGGTGACCTCATTACTCCGAATCTGCGCACTCTGACGTCATAACAATTTCGACCAACCGAAAAGCGTGACACCTCTACTGACAAGCTTCTGCTAACAACCTTCTGTAGACAACGATGAGAGGCATTAAAGGCTTTCGCCTTAGAAGGGTCGGCGAGAGGGCAGACACTCGCGGCATGACGCGGGTCTTGAGTTGGAAATTTTCTTAATGGTGCTTTCCGAGGACAACAGTGAACGTACGATAGGCCAGGAAAGCTCGCATATATCGGAATTAATGGTCTACTGTCCGCGCCCGGTCTGTAGTCCGCAGAGCTAAAAAAATCTTTTAGAAAGGTATGTAGTGGGTATTATTCGCATTTAAGTCTTGTGGCTTGGATGTATGTCTGTGGTTTGTTCCTCTGAAGCCTGCTTTGTGGCAGGCTGCCCATCTGGATGTGGAGAGCCTGCCAGTTGTGTATATATGTATAGTATATAGACGACAGCATACTGCCCGCCGTGGCAGGGGGCAGTTCAATTAGTTATTGGTCACGAGGGGTTGCTCAGGGAGAGAAACCTGGGCCTTACAAGCCCCACCAATAGCAGCACCTGCCAGGGGTCAACTAATGTCTATGTAATGTCTATTATTGTAATGGGTATACTAATGTAAATTAGATAATGGCCAATACTGCATATATCAGCCCTAACCCAATATCGCTAGCCGAAGAAGTTCCATCCGTAAACAGTGACCCGAACCACAAAACCGACATGAAAACTTATTTGCTAACGCGCTTAATTCAGATTTGGCCCAACTACGCAAATCGGCCATTCATTATTTTATTACAATGTCCGCACCCGGTACATAGCTCACATGTGCGAGGCGCGCAGTTAGCGAATACAAGTGCATATGTACGCACAGCAGCGCAAGCAGCACAAAATCTCGAAATAGAACGATCATTTCCAATTTGATGCCACGTTCGGCGACGTTTAGAAATAAGCTCAAAGGTTTATTACGAATCTGTAGCGCAAATGTTTTACCGTTCGCTGTGGTGCGAAAGCAATGAATTTTCATATTATTCTGGCCTAAGTTACTGCTACACGTGTCGCCTCGTGTGCCTTGTCCGTTCCGCAGAGGCTCATTACTCAGGGTTGATTCCGGCTGCAGCAGCGCCCTGCCACGCTGCCAAGTTCACCAAGCTTGCAACCACAGCGGGCGCTCCCGTCAACACATTAACATACCGTGCAGTTACTAGCACGCAGCATCTTAACGCGATGCCAAGGTCTGTGCCCCGAACTCCGTCGACGTCTGGTAAGCAGAGCTAAGCGAGTGAAAAAATTATTTTTCTCGAGGAGGCCATTTACTGATGGGGTAAGCCACAAGTACACGCAGCAAATCATGCAGGTAGGGCAAGACATACCAGCGGGAGCGGCGGTAAGCACAAGCAGGAGACTCCTGCGCGGATGAATGGATGGATGGAAAAACTTTTACCACTTATTTGAGGTGTCCGTCACCCTTACGTGCCACTGGACGCCTTGGTCGATCCTTGGTCAAGGATACCGCACTTGACTGCTGCCATCGTGGCTAGGCATACAAGAAATCGCTGCACTTCCACGTCCTCGCTGGCCAGCAAGTGCTCCCACTGCGTCACACTTGGGTTGTCTATGCTTGAGTGTAAGTCTGCCTTACGGCAGGTCCTTGTGGCATGCTTTAGGGTCGGTTTACACTAACACCACGGTCATTCGTCTACGTGTTGTGTAGGAAAAATCTTGCTATCGACGATGACGAAGATTCTCGGGTTGCCCTTGGCCTTCGTCCTCTACAAACATTCATATCCTGTATCAAATGCTGCAAGAGTATTTAAATGCTCTGGAAGTTTGGCTAGACAGCCTGAAGTTAACTTTAAATGTCAACAAGTGTGCTGCACTTGTTTTCCCACAGGCATCCCCTTTTTATATCTCTCTGTCGTATCACTCTATCCGGATCTCGCAAGTTGATTCAACAAAACACTTGGGTATAATATAAAACCCGCATTTAGGCTGGCGGTCTCACATTAGAAGCATTGTGCTAAAGGAGGAGCGTGCCCTTGGCCGGTTGGTTAGGATCAGCAACAAAAAATTCGGCATGCGACGGGACACTCTACTTCTTCTTTATAAGACTTATGTACGGCCAATACTTCAACTCGGCTCCGTACTCTTTTCTGGGTGCCCAAGGTACAAGTGTGAAGCCCTGTTGGTTATGGAACGAAGCGCTCTGCGCCGTTGCTTAGGTCTGCCAAAAACAGTGGCTAATGTTGTGCTGTACTTGGAGGCGCGGATACCTGATCTGAATCTGCGGTTTGAGCTTATCACTGTGCGGACATTTTTAAGGACTTTGGAGCTTGTTCCTGGATTGGCTAACCCTATATTTACAACTAAAGCAACTTTCTTCGGTACTACATGGCCTCGGTATAAGCGCCCTCAGGTGGTGTTCACTAATTCCCTGCTGTCAAATATTTCTGTATCAGTAAGATCTTTAGTATTAGTTAACCACAGGCGGGCTGATACGGCATTCTCCTTTGACAACACCCTCCAAAGGAATGCTAAGAACCTCCCCGAAAATGTGTTAAATGGGCTTATAGAGGAGTACCTCGATAATTTTCCTAACCATATTGCCGTTTATACAGATGCCTCCGAGCAAAATGAAAAGGCAGCGTTTGGCATTTACTCAAGAGCACTTGACTGGCGCTACTCATTTCGGGCCCCTGACTAAATTCATATTTTTGTCGCTGAGTTTCTGGCCATTGAGTTGGCCTTAATAAGGATCCCCTGCAGTATCACTCGGGTTATTATACTCTCAGACAATCTTTCCTTTTCGACAGGGCTCGAAAACTCGAGGGGTACTCCTATGAGCCGTTCCCTTCAATTTTAATTCCTCCACATATTACAGAGGTACGCTTTCACTGGGTCCCTGGGCACTGTGGCTTTGTTTTGAATGAGAGGGCTGATTTTTTAGCAAAGTCTGCCCTTGATGGACCTATTGTCCCGTTCGTCCCAAATACTCTCTACTTGACTCTACCACGCTTTCAGCGATTCCAGCGTCTACACTCCTTGAGCCATGAGCCTCTTCTTTGTTGCAGCGCATTTTCAACACCTGGAATTTTCTTGGAGTGTGCGGATGTGCGGTTCGAGGCAATGTGAGGTGTTCATGACTCTTTTGCGCTGCAGGATACCGCGGCTAAATTTTTATTTATGCCAGTCGGAGCTTTCTATAAGCAACCTTTGAGAGTCATGTGACGAAATTGAGTCCATAGAACACTTTTTCCTCTCCTGCCGGTAGCTCGCTGCTCTCCGTAGAATTTACTTGCAAATCCCCCTCGCTCGACTCGGGCTTCCTCTATCTATTCCGATTCTCCTATCCGTGGGGCAAGCTCCAAGGGATATGCCCTAAAACGACTGCGCGATTATATTCAAAGATGATATAATTTTATCTGGTAGATTGCTCTGCTCGAATGTGAATTCAATGCTTTTCCTTTTTCGTATTTTTTGTTTTGTACAAATTCTTGCTCTACGTCCCAAAATTATCATATATTCTCCATTCCTTGTACATGTGTGCGTTTGTATCCGCTATGCACCCTGCTCAATCCCCGGCCGTGGGTATGTGCCATTAAGCCTCAGGACATCATCATCTCTACAATGTGAGCTGCGGACGCTGACGCCTACATCGAGGTCGCCGACAGCGCGAAACTGTGGCATAAGCTCAACAAACTAAAGCTGTAAAATATTGTATAATGACCCATATGGATAGCAAAGTGCATAGCATCAATATATCCCACGGGATGTACATAGAAAATTATGTTTCTTGTTGATGCGCTGTGCGAATCTGGACGAGGTTAGGTTGTTCAGATTAAGGTCATTTGTGGCGCTGTCAAAGTGCCCTCTGAGGTCAAGGGATTGCCGTCGTTTGGACTGCTGCTGTACGGACCATCACCTCTTACTTCAAATGTAGTGTCACGTTTTTCCCTGAATAGGTAAGGTCGCAAACCAGACACAGAGTCGAGAAAGATTTTTTCCGTCTCCAGGTGCAGCTTGAGACACGTGAGCACGCTGTAAGAGAAATGGGGCGCATGTGGTCGGGCAACAGGGGGCTTCTCCATCTTTGGAATCAGGATCGCCTCAGCGTGTTCCCATTCTTGCAACACTTTTTGCGTCCGCTATGTCTCGTTGTAATCACCAGTTAACTGGACTATTTTGTCCCCATGGTTGGTCAGCATGTTTTACCTGATGCCGTCGGCTCCTGGCAAACGACGCACGGGCTTAATTCGGCCTGCAAATGTCGGTGTGTAGTTTGCTGACCGCGCCGGTGGCGTAATAGTCTCTCCGGATATGAGGTTAATCGCGGTGATCCCAGCCAAAATAGCTCAATACATTGTTATTGGTGCGCCGATCAATTAATCTGGTATTAAAGAACCCTTTGAAGGACAGAATAACTACTGGGCTGCCTATGAGCATGCATTCCGTTAAGCCATTTAAATAAATCAAAGTGAGTAAGAGGTTTTAGCGTCATGATGTTAAGCCCGAAGATTTCACCGTCAAATCGAGTAAGATTGTATATTCCGTTGCCTCCATGTTACTAAGCCTGAAACCAAGCACACACTCCACATTCAGTACTTTGGCTTCTAGCAGTCACGTTAGAGGGACTCGGCCTTCCAAAGCACTGATCCGGACAGACAAGGTAAACAAGAAGAGACAGGAGTGTACAGAATGTCCAGGCGATATAAGCTCCTTAACTTCTTAGTGGCAGGTAAGGCGTACGCTTAGAACACATCTAATCCGCTTTTCTTAGATCCGCTTTCCTTAGCGACGGTTTTAAGTTAGAGCGAGAGACTAAATGTGGACCGTGAAAAAACACATTAAGGCTTCTCGAGTTGGCAGGTTGCAAGCTTCAGGAAAACGGCCGAGATGAAAAAAAAGAACGAATAGACAGATGAAGACTTGCTATTCGGCTTCGAAAAATCCCGCAAGGCCAATTCAATGCCAGAAAAGCGCCTTGTTCTCTTATCCGTCCAAATATCTGCCTTGTCTTCTTTTCCATAAAAAGTCTTGTGGCTTGCGCCATCCTTCGTGGAATGTTCTTATTCATCCGTCTGGAATTGTTGCACGCGCATCGTTCAAGAAATCGCAGCTCACATTTTCATATTTCCTTTATCCATGCCGCAAGCTCTGCAAAACATCACACGTGCCGCACCCAACCGACTTCGGCAAGGATGGATGGATGGATGGATGGATGGATGGATGGATGGATGGATGGATGGATGGATGGATGGATGGATGGATGGATGGATGGATGGATGGATGGATGGATGGATGGATGGATGGATGGATGGATGGATGGATGGATGGATGGATGGATGGATGGATGGATGGATGGATGGATGGATGGATGGATGGATGGATGGATGGATGGATGGATGGATGGATGGATGGATGGATGGATGGATGGATGGATGGATGGATGGATGGATGGATGGATGGATGGATGGATGGATGGATGGATGGATGGATGGATGGATGGATGGATGGATGGATGGATGGATGGATGGATGGATGGATGGATGGATGGATGGATGGATGGATGGATGGATGGATGGATGGATGGATGGATGGATGGATGGATGGATGGATGGATGGATGGATGGATGGATGGATGGATGGATGGATGGATGGATGGATGGATGGATGGATGGATGGATGGATGGATGGATGGATGGATGGATGGATGGATGGATGGATGGATGGATGGATGGATGGATGGATGGATGGATGGATGGATGGATGGATGGATGGATGGATGGATGGATGGATGGATGGATGGATGGATGGATGGATGGATGGATGGATGGATGGATGGATGGATGGATGGATGGATGGATGGATGGATGGATGGATGGATGGATGGATGGATGGATGGATGGATGGATGGATGGATGGATGGATGGATGGATGGATGGATGGATGGATGGATGGATGGATGGATGGATGGATGGATGGATGGATGGATGGATGGATGGATGGATGGATGGATGGATGGATGGATGGATGGATGGATGGATGGATGGATGGATGGATGGATGGATGGATGGATGGATGGATGGATGGATGGATGGATGGATGGATGGATGGATGGATGGATGGATGGATGGATGGATGGATGGATGGATGGATGGATGGATGGATGGATGGATGGATGGATGGATGGATGGATGGATGGATGGATGGATGGATGGATGGATGGATGGATGGATGGATGGATGGATGGATGGATGGATGGATGGATGGATGGATGGATGGATGGATGGATGGATGGATGGATGGATGGATGGATGGATGGATGGATGGATGGATGGATGGATGGATGGATGGATGGATGGATGGATGGATGGATGGATGGATGGATGGATGGATGGATGGATGGATGGATGGATGGATGGATGGATGGATGGATGGATGGATGGATGGATGGATGGATGGATGGATGGATGGATGGATGGATGGATGGATGGATGGATGGATGGATGGATGGATGGATGGATGGATGGATGGATGGATGGATGGATGGATGGATGGATGGATGGATGGATGGATGGATGGATGGATGGATGGATGGATGGATGGATGGATGGATGGATGGATGGATGGATGGATGGATGGATGGATGGATGGATGGATGGATGGATGGATGGATGGATGGATGGATGGATGGATGGATGGATGGATGGATGGATGGATGGATGGATGGATGGATGGATGGATGGATGGATGGATGGATGGATGGATGGATGGATGGATGGATGGATGGATGGATGGATGGATGGATGGATGGATGGATGGATGGATGGATGGATGGATGGATGGATGGATGGATGGATGGATGGATGGATGGATGGATGGATGGATGGATGGATGGATGGATGGATGGATGGATGGATGGATGGATGGATGGATGGATGGATGGATGGATGGATGGATGGATGGATGGATGGATGGATGGATGGATGGATGGATGGATGGATGGATGGATGGATGGATGGATGGATGGATGGATGGATGGATGGATGGATGGATGGATGGATGGATGGATGGATGGATGGATGGATGGATGGATGGATGGATGGATGGATGGATGGATGGATGGATGGATGGATGGATGGATGGATGGATGGATGGATGGATGGATGGATGGATGGATGGATGGATGGATGGATGGATGGATGGATGGATGGATGGATGGATGGATGGATGGATGGATGGATGGATGGATGGATGGATGGATGGATGGATGGATGGATGGATGGATGGATGGATGGATGGATGGATGGATGGATGGATGGATGGATGGATGGATGGATGGATGGATGGATGGATGGATGGATGGATGGATGGATGGATGGATGGATGGATGGATGGATGGATGGATGGATGGATGGATGGATGGATGGATGGATGGATGGATGGATGGATGGATGGATGGATGGATGGATGGATGGATGGATGGATGGATGGATGGATGGATGGATGGATGGATGGATGGATGGATGGATGGATGGATGGATGGATGGATGGATGGATGGATGGATGGATGGATGGATGGATGGATGGATGGATGGATGGATGGATGGATGGATGGATGGATGGATGGATGGATGGATGGATGGATGGATGGATGGATGGATGGATGGATGGATGGATGGATGGATGGATGGATGGATGGATGGATGGATGGATGGATGGATGGATGGATGGATGGATGGATGGATGGATGGATGGATGGATGGATGGATGGATGGATGGATGGATGGATGGATGGATGGATGGATGGATGGATGGATGGATGGATGGATGGATGGATGGATGGATGGATGGATGGATGGATGGATGGATGGATGGATGGATGGATGGATGGATGGATGGATGGATGGATGGATGGATGGATGGATGGATGGATGGATGGATGGATGGATGGATGGATGGATGGATGGATGGATGGATGGATGGATGGATGGATGGATGGATGGATGGATGGATGGATGGATGGATGGATGGATGGATGGATGGATGGATGGATGGATGGATGGATGGATGGATGGATGGATGGATGGATGGATGGATGGATGGATGGATGGATGGATGGATGGATGGATGGATGGATGGATGGATGGATGGATGGATGGATGGATGGATGGATGGATGGATGGATGGATGGATGGATGGATGGATGGATGGATGGATGGATGGATGGATGGATGGATGGATGGATGGATGGATGGATGGATGGATGGATGGATGGATGGATGGATGGATGGATGGATGGATGGATGGATGGATGGATGGATGGATGGATGGATGGATGGATGGATGGATGGATGGATGGATGGATGGATGGATGGATGGATGGATGGATGGATGGATGGATGGATGGATGGATGGATGGATGGATGGATGGATGGATGGATGGATGGATGGATGGATGGATGGATGGATGGATGGATGGATGGATGGATGGATGGATGGATGGATGGATGGATGGATGGATGGATGGATGGATGGATGGATGGATGGATGGATGGATGGATGGATGGATGGATGGATGGATGGATGGATGGATGGATGGATGGATGGATGGATGGATGGATGGATGGATGGATGGATGGATGGATGGATGGATGGATGGATGGATGGATGGATGGATGGATGGATGGATGGATGGATGGATGGATGGATGGATGGATGGATGGATGGATGGATGGATGGATGGATGGATGGATGGATGGATGGATGGATGGATGGATGGATGGATGGATGGATGGATGGATGGATGGATGGATGGATGGATGGATGGATGGATGGATGGATGGATGGATGGATGGATGGATGGATGGATGGATGGATGGATGGATGGATGGATGGATGGATGGATGGATGGATGGATGGATGGATGGATGGATGGATGGATGGATGGATGGATGGATGGATGGATGGATGGATGGATGGATGGATGGATGGATGGATGGATGGATGGATGGATGGATGGATGGATGGATGGATGGATGGATGGATGGATGGATGGATGGATGGATGGATGGATGGATGGATGGATGGATGGATGGATGGATGGATGGATGGATGGATGGATGGATGGATGGATGGATGGATGGATGGATGGATGGATGGATGGATGGATGGATGGATGGATGGATGGATGGATGGATGGATGGATGGATGGATGGATGGATGGATGGATGGATGGATGGATGGATGGATGGATGGATGGATGGATGGATGGATGGATGGATGGATGGATGGATGGATGGATGGATGGATGGATGGATGGATGGATGGATGGATGGATGGATGGATGGATGGATGGATGGATGGATGGATGGATGGATGGATGGATGGATGGATGGATGGATGGATGGATGGATGGATGGATGGATGGATGGATGGATGGATGGATGGATGGATGGATGGATGGATGGATGGATGGATGGATGGATGGATGGATGGATGGATGGATGGATGGATGGATGGATGGATGGATGGATGGATGGATGGATGGATGGATGGATGGATGGATGGATGGATGGATGGATGGATGGATGGATGGATGGATGGATGGATGGATGGATGGATGGATGGATGGATGGATGGATGGATGGATGGATGGATGGATGGATGGATGGATGGATGGATGGATGGATGGATGGATGGATGGATGGATGGATGGATGGATGGATGGATGGATGGATGGATGGATGGATGGATGGATGGATGGATGGATGGATGGATGGATGGATGGATGGATGGATGGATGGATGGATGGATGGATGGATGGATGGATGGATGGATGGATGGATGGATGGATGGATGGATGGATGGATGGATGGATGGATGGATGGATGGATGGATGGATGGATGGATGGATGGATGGATGGATGGATGGATGGATGGATGGATGGATGGATGGATGGATGGATGGATGGATGGATGGATGGATGGATGGATGGATGGATGGATGGATGGATGGATGGATGGATGGATGGATGGATGGATGGATGGATGGATGGATGGATGGATGGATGGATGGATGGATGGATGGATGGATGGATGGATGGATGGATGGATGGATGGATGGATGGATGGATGGATGGATGGATGGATGGATGGATGGATGGATGGATGGATGGATGGATGGATGGATGGATGGATGGATGGATGGATGGATGGATGGATGGATGGATGGATGGATGGATGGATGGATGGATGGATGGATGGATGGATGGATGGATGGATGGATGGATGGATGGATGGATGGATGGATGGATGGATGGATGGATGGATGGATGGATGGATGGATGGATGGATGGATGGATGGATGGATGGATGGATGGATGGATGGATGGATGGATGGATGGATGGATGGATGGATGGATGGATGGATGGATGGATGGATGGATGGATGGATGGATGGATGGATGGATGGATGGATGGATGGATGGATGGATGGATGGATGGATGGATGGATGGATGGATGGATGGATGGATGGATGGATGGATGGATGGATGGATGGATGGATGGATGGATGGATGGATGGATGGATGGATGGATGGATGGATGGATGGATGGATGGATGGATGGATGGATGGATGGATGGATGGATGGATGGATGGATGGATGGATGGATGGATGGATGGATGGATGGATGGATGGATGGATGGATGGATGGATGGATGGATGGATGGATGGATGGATGGATGGATGGATGGATGGATGGATGGATGGATGGATGGATGGATGGATGGATGGATGGATGGATGGATGGATGGATGGATGGATGGATGGATGGATGGATGGATGGATGGATGGATGGATGGATGGATGGATGGATGGATGGATGGATGGATGGATGGATGGATGGATGGATGGATGGATGGATGGATGGATGGATGGATGGATGGATGGATGGATGGATGGATGGATGGATGGATGGATGGATGGATGGATGGATGGATGGATGGATGGATGGATGGATGGATGGATGGATGGATGGATGGATGGATGGATGGATGGATGGATGGATGGATGGATGGATGGATGGATGGATGGATGGATGGATGGATGGATGGATGGATGGATGGATGGATGGATGGATGGATGGATGGATGGATGGATGGATGGATGGATGGATGGATGGATGGATGGATGGATGGATGGATGGATGGATGGATGGATGGATGGATGGATGGATGGATGGATGGATGGATGGATGGATGGATGGATGGATGGATGGATGGATGGATGGATGGATGGATGGATGGATGGATGGATGGATGGATGGATGGATGGATGGATGGATGGATGGATGGATGGATGGATGGATGGATGGATGGATGGATGGATGGATGGATGGATGGATGGATGGATGGATGGATGGATGGATGGATGGATGGATGGATGGATGGATGGATGGATGGATGGATGGATGGATGGATGGATGGATGGATGGATGGATGGATGGATGGATGGATGGATGGATGGATGGATGGATGGATGGATGGATGGATGGATGGATGGATGGATGGATGGATGGATGGATGGATGGATGGATGGATGGATGGATGGATGGATGGATGGATGGATGGATGGATGGATGGATGGATGGATGGATGGATGGATGGATGGATGGATGGATGGATGGATGGATGGATGGATGGATGGATGGATGGATGGATGGATGGATGGATGGATGGATGGATGGATGGATGGATGGATGGATGGATGGATGGATGGATGGATGGATGGATGGATGGATGGATGGATGGATGGATGGATGGATGGATGGATGGATGGATGGATGGATGGATGGATGGATGGATGGATGGATGGATGGATGGATGGATGGATGGATGGATGGATGGATGGATGGATGGATGGATGGATGGATGGATGGATGGATGGATGGATGGATGGATGGATGGATGGATGGATGGATGGATGGATGGATGGATGGATGGATGGATGGATGGATGGATGGATGGATGGATGGATGGATGGATGGATGGATGGATGGATGGATGGATGGATGGATGGATGGATGGATGGATGGATGGATGGATGGATGGATGGATGGATGGATGGATGGATGGATGGATGGATGGATGGATGGATGGATGGATGGATGGATGGATGGATGGATGGATGGATGGATGGATGGATGGATGGATGGATGGATGGATGGATGGATGGATGGATGGATGGATGGATGGATGGATGGATGGATGGATGGATGGATGGATGGATGGATGGATGGATGGATGGATGGATGGATGGATGGATGGATGGATGGATGGATGGATGGATGGATGGATGGATGGATGGATGGATGGATGGATGGATGGATGGATGGATGGATGGATGGATGGATGGATGGATGGATGGATGGATGGATGGATGGATGGATGGATGGATGGATGGATGGATGGATGGATGGATGGATGGATGGATGGATGGATGGATGGATGGATGGATGGATGGATGGATGGATGGATGGATGGATGGATGGATGGATGGATGGATGGATGGATGGATGGATGGATGGATGGATGGATGGATGGATGGATGGATGGATGGATGGATGGATGGATGGATGGATGGATGGATGGATGGATGGATGGATGGATGGATGGATGGATGGATGGATGGATGGATGGATGGATGGATGGATGGATGGATGGATGGATGGATGGATGGATGGATGGATGGATGGATGGATGGATGGATGGATGGATGGATGGATGGATGGATGGATGGATGGATGGATGGATGGATGGATGGATGGATGGATGGATGGATGGATGGATGGATGGATGGATGGATGGATGGATGGATGGATGGATGGATGGATGGATGGATGGATGGATGGATGGATGGATGGATGGATGGATGGATGGATGGATGGATGGATGGATGGATGGATGGATGGATGGATGGATGGATGGATGGATGGATGGATGGATGGATGGATGGATGGATGGATGGATGGATGGATGGATGGATGGATGGATGGATGGATGGATGGATGGATGGATGGATGGATGGATGGATGGATGGATGGATGGATGGATGGATGGATGGATGGATGGATGGATGGATGGATGGATGGATGGATGGATGGATGGATGGATGGATGGATGGATGGATGGATGGATGGATGGATGGATGGATGGATGGATGGATGGATGGATGGATGGATGGATGGATGGATGGATGGATGGATGGATGGATGGATGGATGGATGGATGGATGGATGGATGGATGGATGGATGGATGGATGGATGGATGGATGGATGGATGGATGGATGGATGGATGGATGGATGGATGGATGGATGGATGGATGGATGGATGGATGGATGGATGGATGGATGGATGGATGGATGGATGGATGGATGGATGGATGGATGGATGGATGGATGGATGGATGGATGGATGGATGGATGGATGGATGGATGGATGGATGGATGGATGGATGGATGGATGGATGGATGGATGGATGGATGGATGGATGGATGGATGGATGGATGGATGGATGGATGGATGGATGGATGGATGGATGGATGGATGGATGGATGGATGGATGGATGGATGGATGGATGGATGGATGGATGGATGGATGGATGGATGGATGGATGGATGGATGGATGGATGGATGGATGGATGGATGGATGGATGGATGGATGGATGGATGGATGGATGGATGGATGGATGGATGGATGGATGGATGGATGGATGGATGGATGGATGGATGGATGGATGGATGGATGGATGGATGGATGGATGGATGGATGGATGGATGGATGGATGGATGGATGGATGGATGGATGGATGGATGGATGGATGGATGGATGGATGGATGGATGGATGGATGCATAGGAGCTCCCCCTTTGAAACGGGGTGGTGGTAATTGCCATCATGCTCAGCTTTTTTTCTTTATTTTTGTTTAATTGTGTTGCAAATTCTCATTGAAATTTGCCATTTTCATTCAATACGATTTTTTACACTTCTAACCTTATGCAACGTCTCTGCTTTTGAGCCGCCAATCTTCCAATCGCTTTTTGGTAACTTCCACCGCAGATTTATTTACATGACCATTGTCACCATTAAACCCTACGGCCTCAGGAAGAGCGACTGTGCCTGCATCGCCGTCCGGATGGACACAGTCACATTTGAGTATGAGGTGTTCAATTGTTTCCACAGATCTACCACACACAGCGCATGTGTCATCATCATCGATAATTTTTTTTTTGTAGCTGCGCGTTCTAAGACACCCTGACCTAGCTTTAAAAAGTATGGCACTGCCTCATAGGTTATCACAGAAAGATTCTTTCCTGATCTGCCTTTTCCAGTATCAATACAGTTCTACACTATGCTTCTTTTCCATTGAATTAATCCAATTTTTAACCTCCGCATTTTTAACCTGTCGTTTAATGCTCTTTCTTTCTCCGTCCTCGTGTCCGGCGTACTTACTGGTTAGTTTCCTAGTTCTTTTCCGCCACTGTGAGTCAACGCCCTTTCTGTATAAATATTTAAATACCTTATCTGCCCGCCTGTTATCATCCAATTTGCTCAGGCGTTTTTCTTATAGTGTTTTACTCTGAGCTTCCCATGCTTCGAACGAGGCCCAGCCCATATCCCTTTGTACTGCCTCGTTTGTGGTTTTGCCGTGGGCGCCTAGTGCTAATCTTCCAACAGCTCTCTGATTTACGTCTAATCTCGGCTAAACTTCTGCCCGCACAGAACTGCATTCCCGAAAGTAAGCCCCGGCACCACTATTCCTTTCCAAATACCTCTCAGTACTTCATATTTCTCGTACCCCCATATTGCCTTATGTTTCATTATCCCGGCGTCTCTTCGTTGTTTTGCCTTAAGAGACTGTTCATGCTTTCCGTGTATATTTGCACTTCGTTTAGCCATATCCCGAGGCATTTGTATTCGGCCACTCTGGTTATTTCGTGGCCTTGCATTGCAAGCACCTGCGCAGTTGTATCGTTGAAAATCATCACACCTGACTTAGTTGTGCTAAAACTGAAACCTAGAGCGTCTCCTTCGTCTCCACAACAATTAATCAAAGTTTGCCAATCTTCCTGGCTATTTGTTAACAGTAATACCGTCCGCGTACATTAAACCCGGGAACCGCAGCTCAACCACATTTCCGCCTTACTTGAACTACAGATTATAGCCTAAATTACTTTCTTGTAGGTTTCTTTCTATATTTATCACATAAAGCATGGACAGCAGCGGTGATAGAGGACAACCTTGCCTTAATCCTCTAGGTACCATCCAGTTGTGCTACGCTTTATTCCTTCGCATGTAACTTTAACTTTATTTTCTCAGTAGATTTCCTGTAGAAAATCAGTTACCTCATAACCTATACCTACATCTTTTATTATGTTCCACAGGAGTTCCCTGTTCACGTTGTCGTATCCACCACTTATGTCCAAAAAGGCTAAATGCAGAGGTCTGTTTTACGCCTTACCTATTTCGATGCATTGGGTAAGCACGAACAGGCCAAGTGTAGGAAGAAACGTCCCCGGAAAAAACGTCCCCGAAACACACACCCCCGGAAAAGAAGTCCCTGGAAAAAAGGGCCCCTGAGGAAGCACCGTCTAGGAACAAATGTCCCCAAGTGAATAAAAAAATTTCTTCCGGAACCCGCTTGACAGAAAGTTGCCTTCTTTATTAGACTCTCCTTTGGATTTGAGAATAGATGTAAGCATGAAGTATTTTGTAGTACAAGACCACGCCATCGTCATGCAGTCCAGGTCATGCAAAGAAAAAGCCCTTCTGCAGGTGTCTTCGCAAAACCGCCGAACTATCCAGAGACGCACATGCTCTGGACCACTTCCGTTTCGCCGTCATCAGTGTTCTCCATGGACGCCCCGTATCTGTTAGTTGTTTAGTCGTTTCCGTGCAACATATGTAATCGTTGTAGCTTGCAATGTTGCAGCTTGCCATGAAGAAACGCAGTCCAAGCCTTGATATCGCGGTGAAAATGATGATGTAACGTAAAATCAGTGAAATGCGACTACATCAAAAGGAAATGAGTTGCTGGGTGAAAACCAAACAATTTAGCTTGTAGTTAGCTTGTGTATCGAGATGTCCTTCTCATCATGTGTTTTGTTGCAAACCTTTCAAGCGTTGAGCGATAAACCACTGCCGCACTTGCGTTGCTCTGACCATGCCGTTGCGTTTACGGGGCAGTGACTCGTTCCACCGGCAAACAACTTGTATCCGCATCATGCGAGCCACAGATGCGTGCGAGTCTCATGCATGTATACATGCGAGGAGGCCGGATGCTCAAATTACGGCGGCTTACGATACGTTTGATGTAACCCGTTTGGAGACATTTTTTCCCACTTCACAAATCAGGACGTTTTGTCCAGGGATGTATGTTCCGGGGACATTTTATTCCGGGAACGTATCTTCCGTTGATGTTTTTCCTGGGGACATTTTTTCCGGCTCCCGAACAGGCTATCATCTAAGCGCCTACCTCTTCTGAACCCATTCTGAAGTTCTCCGAGTATCCTATTACCTTCTACCCATGACTGCATTTTTATTTTCACCGCCTGCAATGCCAACCTGTATATAACAGATGTTATCGTAGAAAGCGCTCGTCCTTGTCTTGCTCTCTGCTTTGTCCTCGTGTTTCTGCGCAATTTTTTCAGTATGCATATCAACCAACTAGCCCAACTTTCTGCTCACCTAAGATGTTATCGTAATCGCCCGGAAGGATTTTAGGCTCGTCTTATCTCCTTTCCCTTTATAAATCAAGTTCAGTTTACTCTGTTTCCAGCTGTGCGGTATTTGCTTATTTGTTATGACTGTCTCCAATGCTTTTATCAGCGTTTCCTTGTTTCTTGGGCCAAGTTCATTAATCAGCTTAATTGGAATTTCGTCTGTCCCTGTGGATGTGGATTCAGGAATATTTGCTTCCGCCTTTTTTCAGTCAAGACTTGTCAGTTCTAGGCTGTTCTCTATTGTGCTGTCCTGTGTTGCTCCCTCACTTGGGGAGGTTACCCTATTGTCGCTGCTAAATGACGCAGCTATAACTGACGTAATGTAGTTCACAGCATTGTCTCCCTCTAAACACTTTCCCTCAGCATCTTTAATCTCTTCCCGCTTTTTTTTTATTTGTTTTTTCTAACCTTCTTATATGCTTCCAGAATTTTCTTGGTCCCCCTTTATTTGCATCGCGAACTTCACCCAGCCATTGATCAGAGGACTGTTTTATTTTAGCCTGGACGACGACCTCAACTTTCTGTTTCCTTTGACGATAAGATTCCCATTTTTTGCCTATTTCCTCTTCAGATAACTGTGTTCCCTTGAAGCCACCCGTCGTTGTTCGATGGCCTGTTTAATTTCGATATTCGACCATCTTCGTGGCTTCCTCTTTCCTCTCCAGTGGGTTATTCCTTTTACTTGTTTCATTTTTTTACTGATGAGTGTTTCTAACAGATTATAATGCCACTTTTCCATGGAGCGTTTCTCAACTGCTTCCTCTATGTTAAGTCCAGTTCAGTTTATTTACCTTAAAGCCCCTTGTATGGGGGCTATTACAAAAGGGGTCGCTATTACATGACGCTGTTACACGTCGGCCGCTATTAGTGCTATTTCTTCGCCGTTTAATTTTGCGTTGTCATTTTTTACTTCGCTGCATTTCTCTTTTCATCAGGGCTCCCCACTGTAGACTAATATGTTTATGATCACTTCCTAGGCTGTACTTTCCTTCTTCGTCTATTTCCATTATTGCGAACTTGCTATAGATGCCCTGCGACATTAGACAGTAGCCAATCGTTGTCTGCCTGTTACGGGATTCCCACATGATTTGTCCCTCGCATTTAGTTTCTCTATTAACAATAACTAGGTCGGGCCGCTCACAGAAGTCTAGCATTAAATTCCCGTTACAATCTGTGTGTCCATCCAGATCATTGCTGTGTCCATTCATGTCCCCAAGCAGAATAATATCAGCACCGTCTCCGAACTGCTTTATGTCGTCATTGAGGCACTTAACTAGATCCTCGATTTCTTGCCTGCATTTGTCCCCTGTCCCTAAATAAACTACCCTTAGCGATGTTCCTTTACTTGTACCTGTTATCCAGAGATGTTCTTTGCAAGTTGGTTTTATTCTTTAGCAATTTGTTCTTGATGTATCAGCATGCCTACTCTTCCTCCCTTCTTCTCCGTTGTTGCTCTGTTGCAGCCTTCCCAGACATAGCCATCGATTAAAGGTGAATCTTCTAGATCCCTCAGATGTGTTTCGCATAGAGCGTACACACCTACTTCTTCGTCCTATAACTGCTGTTCTATATCTAGCCATCTCGCTCTCTTTCTAACAGTTTGCATGTTTATGTAACTGATTCTGGCGTTAAATTTCTTTTTGTAGTTTTCTTTCTGGGCCTCCTAGTAGCCATTTTGTTGGGCTCAGCCGCCATTGTTACATTTTCTACTTCGCTTCTACCTACACCTACGCCCTGAGCCACCATGTACTAGGGGCCACTAAAAAAGCTACCGCTCGGTCTGCCAGGCGCCAGCCGATCTCTGCTCCTACCCTTCCACTGAAATGGATGCCATCTCGTCTAAAGTTTCTGCCCAAGCCTGCTCTGTTCACTTCCCTGCTTATGTTTGACACCTCAAAGCCTTTCTCGAGGCTTAACTTCCTTTCTCTCGATTAAGATTCCCAACATCGTTGGCAACCTCTCCATTCCTTCCTTGCATTCCGGCACTGTGCACACCACCATCTGCTCTTGCTGTGCTATCGCCCTTATACCGTCAACTCCCTCAGCTAATCTTTCCACTACTTGTACGGCGTCACTATTCAGGAAATCATTTAGCCACGCCGCTACCACTACCAAGTTACGCCTTGCAACATTCTCATAAAGTTCACTTTTTGTCTCTCTCAGTCTCTCGTCCATTGTCCTCCCTGGGAATACCCCGGCTGCTACCAACCTATTACCCTTTACAAGCTCCATTATAGTTCTTTTGCAGCTCCTCATGTTTGAGTCACCAGCGATAAGCGCTAGGGTACTGTCCCCATCCCTCCTAACTTCCGGATTTTCCTGCCTGTTATCAGTGACCTCATTCCTTGGGATAAGCTTGTTTCCCCTCTCTCCATCGCCTCCAGGCTTCCAAGCGGCACCTGTGCATAGCTCTTCCTGTCTGAACCTGCTGACTTACATTCTTATCGCTGTTCATGCCAGTGCAAGCCCCATTCACGTGGCTGGCGCTGGAATGTCCGTCACTGTGGCTTCCAGTGGCGATGTCAGCCATTTTTGCCTCCAACTGACCAAACTGTTCTTGAAGTTTACACTTTTATGCGAAGCATATTACTAGAGCTACACTACAGCCCGTCGAGCGCGGCGGTGGAGCTACCATGACCACGTGACACCACGTGACAACATGACGTCACAGCAGAGGAGAGACGGGCTGCCGGCTCACGCGGTCGGCCGCGGCGGTGGAGGCTCCACATCAGAGGCGCGGCGGCTGACCACGTGACAACATGACGTCACAGAAGAGGAGAGATGGGCTGCCGGCTCGCGCGGTCGGCCGCGGCGGTGGAGGCTCCACATCAGAGGCGCTGCAGCTGACCACGTGACGCTACAGCAGCGGTATAAAGCTGAGCTTCCCTCGCTCTCCGGGCACTTACGAGGCGGCCAGGTGTTGGGATGCCGCCTAGAAGCAGGGCTGATTTGAGCGACGACCAAGCCTAGCCATCAATATGCTTCGCATCTGACTAGGCTTAACCTTAGCTAAGCCTCAGCCATTTTTTTTCTGCCCTCTCTACCTGTAACTCTCTTTCTAGAGCATTCATACGTAGCACTAGTTTGGTGTTCGCCTGGTCAGCCCTTTCCAGGAGTGCACCTAATACACAGCATTTGCACACAAAATCTGCGCCTTCGGCCTCCTCCACCGATTCGAACCGCGTTTCTTTTAAATTGACACACGCCTCACTCTCCTTGCATTTAACCTTCAGTAGCTTGACCATCTTAGCAGCACTCGATCACTGCTACCACCAAATGCTAAGATATCTACAGGCTCAAAACAAAATAAACACTTTACAAACACGTGCACAAATAAAATAAAATTCTCCATCGCCTTCTTCGAGCAGCGCTCTTCAATAATTGTCCGCATCTCATGAAAAACAGCTCCGGAAATCAGGTTGCCCGTCTCGAAAAAGCAGGTTACCCCTATGACGTCATCAGCAGTGTTACTGTGGGTCTTCTACAGAAGATAAAAGAAGGAGAAAAGAAGCCTTCCAGCCCCATAGTTCACACACAACGCATGAATGTCATTCCGTATATCCACAAAATTTCCCACAACTTAAAGAATATAGGACAGAGGCATGACGTGAAGGTTCTTTTCACCACTGCCAATCGTCTGTCTAGTATTTGAGCTGTCCTGTAAAAGGAAGCGGGAGCCATGTGAAAAAAAAAGCACGAAAAAGGTATGTCAGTTGCGCCACCAACGCTGTGTGTAGCATTCCTCTAACTTGGGGTCGTGTATACTTTAGACAAACGGGAAAATGCGTTAACGACAGACTGCGGGAACATGAGAGGACAGTACAAAACAATGAAATACGCCGCCTGCCAGCGCATGTTGCGACTGATAAATGTAAGCCTTTGTTCAGCAGTACATTGATCCTGGCACATGCAAAAACTAACTTAGGAGGGAAATAATAGAAGCTTTTCATATTACTAACACTGGTGACAAATGCATTAGCACCGCTTCTGTCGTACTGCTGGACAAAGAGATTCTTAGATGGACACGTGTGAATTCATGTTCTTCTTTGCGTGTTTTCTGTTGCCATAGCCTTCGATTCGTGTTTCTTTAAATCAGCCTTTCACCACCGTTTTTTACCTTGTTACTGACCATTCGGTTTTTAGTTGTTTCTTACTTTTTTTCGACTAGTTTTGCTATAATGAGCAAATTTTACGCATTAATCGCTTTATTGTTTTTATTTACTTTGACACTGCTTTTGCTAAGAGATGGTTTTAAGCTATGTTCATCGTTCACCTCATGCATCATCATTTCTTTTGTTTTTGTCATGTTCTGTTCTTTTATATGATTATGGTATTGAAGGATATCATTTTTACACGTTTTGCTATCTGGTGGCACACTTGGCGGCGGGATGCTGACATGAGCAGTGCGTGTATTTGCCTGATAATCTTGTGTTTGCCCTGCGCGGGTATAAGTGTATCCGCCATCTATGAAAATAAACTAGTCGGAAGTTACGCCCCGTGCATGTCGAGTGTGTTCCTTTGCTGTGTCCTGTCTTCTTCGCGCAAGTACGTACCTGTTCAAAGAGTTTTACTTCATACAATTCTGCCTACTGCAAATGCCGATCGATCAATTAGAAAAGGAATAACTATCTTTCTAAGAAAGTTAACGCACAAATAAGCATTGAAAACTATAGCTGCCGGCCAGACTAGACCCGCCCGATTATAGGTCACTGAACTAAATTCTAAATTCTATTATTTATCCCACACTTCTCCTAACAGCCTAAATTAAACACACCCTGCTTTCAAAATATTAAATAAAGTACTCATCTAGTTTACGCAGTCGCTCTCGCCTTCGTCAGTCGGTCCGGTCTCCACGCGTGATCCTAAGAGCACCTAAACATGCGTCCGCACAGCACGGCTGTCAACCGTCAAAAAAAGCGTTCTCTTCGAGCGCTCCATCTAGCGGATAACGTTACGATGAAATGAAGATGCCAGGCTGTGTTGCTTTTCAAAATAAGCTATAGAAAAGTTTTTGTGTCACTGACAGTTCTGTTAGCAGCACTTTATGCTGAAGTGAACTTTCTTTTCGCATATTAAAAAATCGCATTTTTCGGTTTTAGATTTCATGGAAGAGTGGACGGACGGAATAAGCTTTGCCGCACCAAGTAGATTTCGTTACCAAGTGTCGGTCACCTCTGGAGTCAGCGGAGGGGGGGGGGGGGGGGGTCGCCAAACACCCTTTCCTAAGTATTTCATCCCAGACGAGCCCAGGGCCTAGATAAATCTTGTGCCCCTTAGAAAACAGGGGGGTACGCGGCGGCGTATGGGATCGAAACCAGCATCTCCCGAATGCGAGGAAGGTGCTCTGACCACTAGGCCCCCTACGGCGGACACGTAAGGGTGCACGCGTGCATGCATGTTTACGGCGCCCCTTTGAGACGGGGTTGTGCAGAGTGACGGTTCTCTGCACAACCCCGTCTCAATATTTTTCTTTGTTTGGAACATTTCTCTCACCTTGTATATTACTGGCTAGCGATTCATTCTTACTCCTTAACAAATTTCGTCACATCTAGGGCTGTAGAGAATACGGCTCGTGCAGTCATGTTTTTACATCGCATTCATACTTTTCACCCACTACACATGCCACCATATAGTCCTGACTTCTACTATGAATGAATGCCCTCTGCCGTGTCTATTCTTGAAAAATGGTGCATTGCAGGTGCTGACTCTGGCAGTTCGCATACTGCCTACAGAAAATATTAAGAATAGCACCTTCGCCATAGCAAAAGAAACACCTGCTCAAATTAGAGTACACGTATAATACCAGGCGATTCACACCGCAAGAAGGAAAGGTATACAGTGAGCCCATACCTGTAGCCTGTGCATTGTACATCAGTAGAAAAGCAAAAAAGCTATCATGGAACCCGTCGTCATTCATTGCTTTATTTAGGCGAGAGATACTGAATGACATGGTTTTACTTCATACATGCAATGAAAAGCTAATCCGTAGCTTTATGCTCCGGAGGATCCGACTGGCAGCAGACCGTATTAATTTTAATCGCTCTGGTTCCGCAGCCACTTTTTTTGTTCTCTTCTGTTGACCGGCTTTCAGAGTGTGATGTCAAGAAAAACATCGCTGGTCATAATTGACCACCACAAAAAGGAGTTGTGTGCACTGAACTACAGCTTCAGCTTACGGAGCGCGATAATTAAGGAATGTTTTTTGTTCTGATTAATGGCTTGTAATAGCTCAGAGCTCATGCAATGGCTATATCCGGCAACCAAAGCACGTCGGTCTGTTACAAACTTAACTCTAGAGCAAACAGCTCGCGAAATTGCCCCCATGGGCAGAAGGCAGCCCTGTTTCCATACCAGCCGCTGCTGCGATTCAGGGAAATAATAACGCATTATAGCGACAACCACCGCCTTTTCCCGGCCCCTGCAAAGGGGCTGAGTAAGACGGAGGAGCGAACTTTAAGGCGCCTGCAGACAGGTACTCTACTCTGTCCTGCAATCATAAAACATTACGATCCTAACACGGACGGGCGATGCCCGCACTGTGGGGAGACCTGCGATATATTCCACATGGTGTGGGCATGTACTCAAAATCCCCACCTCCCCCCTTCCCCTACCCCTTCAAGAGAGGCATGGGAGGCTGCTCTCCTCAATTGCTCCTCGCTTGAGTCCCAAAGGGCTCTGGTGAAACGGGCGAGAGACGGGGCCTTCTCATGCGGTGTCCCGGACTAGGGACGCCGACCATGTAGCGGGGCCACTCTGTGGCTCCCAAACTCTATTTCATCAATTAAAAGTTTTCGCCACCACCACCATACGGTACACCATTCTCGTCATATTAAGAGAGAGCGCTTTTTCTTCACACTTCAAAGGTTCATTGCACGAGGCTTCTCCCGCACTATATCGACCCGCACTATAACGTCCCGCACTATGCGGGTAGCACCCTCTTCGCGCTCCCTGTTCTTGGGAGCGTCAGCTTTCTCTAATGCTGGAGCGCGTGCGGTTCAGGAGGACTGCACCTAAAAGGCACGCACAGCGTGTGCTTAAAGAAATTTTCCTCCTTTACTTGTTTGATCAATACCGGTGTCATTTTGCTATAGTAAGCTGAATCTCAAGCTTTCCTGTATTCATGATGTCCAGATCACAGTAGCGAGTTTTTCTAATCGTTGTTGTCGTAGTTATCGTCGTTAGCAAAACGTGTATTGCTCCGACGCAGCGCTTGGTGACTGGATGTTAGCGGAAATGGTAGTAGTTCTCTAATATATTTATACATAACCGTACAGGTGCCGTCAAAAGTAAATGGAAGGCAATATTAACGAAACAATTTAATCATTTCCCGCTCAATTCATGTATCCTTGAATACATATGTGCAGACTAATTGTGACTGCGCGAGTTGCACTGTGCACCAAAAAACATGGACCATTATGCTTTAGACTGAAAGAAATTAATTTTTTTTTGACAAAGTCGCCTTCCAGTTCCTTTTGACGGCGACTGTACATCAATTGTTCACCGGGATTTGGCTTCCTGTAGTCTTTAGTGCTTTCTGCACGTAGCGGAACTTGCACTACGCGCTATTGGTTGGGTGTGTTCTTTTACAGAAGATGCAGTTCGCCTTGCACGTAGGTTCCTCATCGGGCAGGGTGGGAAGATGGTCTTGCCAGCACCTCGTGCATAGTAACTTCTTGGGCTCTGGGCATCCGTCGGACCGATGTCCGATGCTGCGGCAGTTGAAACATGCTTCCACTTTTTCCTTGAATCGAGAGACATGGAAGGTGAACATGTGGTAGTCGACAAGTTTGGGTAGGTCCTCTCCAGCGAATGTGATTACCATGTGCGCTGTCTTGCCAAGTCTTCTGGCGTTGAGGATGCCCATGGTTGGGTTTTTGCTTTGAGCCACCTTAAGAATGAAGTCGTCCGACTCGCCGCTAAAAGCGTTGCACAGCATTCGCTTAGCAGAGCTGTCAGGGGCGGAGAGGTAAGAAACTACCTGGTACTTGTTTCGGCCATTACTAATTTCCTCCACCTTTTTATAGGCACTTGCGGTAGTACTTGTGGTAGTACTTTCGGGAGTACTGTATGCGGGAGTACTTATCACTATGGTGTTATTGGTCGGGCGACGTCGCATCTTGTCCGTATGTAGCGTTTCAGGCCCGAGACCAGCCGCTTGGCGTATAGCTTCGGCCAGGCGGATGGGTCTCACCACGGTAGTCTGGAGTGAATCTGCGGGTCTCATGACTATTTTATAGTCACTTTCCCAGAGTCTTGGCACAGGGCGTCTCCGTAACTTCGGCGGTGGTCTGCCTTTGTAACTCTTCGTTCCGCGGCTTTCTCTTCCTCAGCGTCGGGGCGGGGACTCTTTGCCTTCTAGGCGCATTTCTTGAACCAAAACAATTGTTGCCATATTCCGTCGTTGAGCGCATCGTCATCAGTTACTTCGCCCTCGACTTCCGAGGTATCCATGTGTTGTGCGGACGCCTAGCCTCCAGCGGAGCTGCGTTCTCGTTGAACGCTAACCCGAACGCTGGATTCGGCGTGGTCGGATGGAAATCTGATGAAAAACGAAAAAAAAGTCGTTTGGTCAGGGTAAACTAGGATAACCTGATAGTCTTGAGTCTGCTAGACGCCCGTTCCATTCATAGAAGCTGCGTTCTGTCTGAAATTCCGGGTCGAAGGAGCCGAAAATTGAGAAGCGCATGTGGCGTGCGTCCGCTCACTTCGACGTCCCTCATAGAAAGCCATGAAAACTAACGCAGTACTGTTGCCCCCCGACAGGCGGCACTAGCGTCTGTTTGCGAAGTATTGACTGTACTCCCTGTACTACGCAGTACAGGGAGATATGGGCCGGGGCATCGTTCGAAGCACGAGAATTTCAGAGTAAAATACTATATGAAGAACGTCTGAGGAAACTGGATGATAACAGGTGGGCAGCTAAGGTATTTAAATACTTACACAGAAAGAGCGTTGACTCAAGTGGCGGAAAAAAACTAGGAAACTAACCAGTCGGTATGACGGACACGAGGACGGAGAAAGAAAAAGCATTAGACAGGTTAAAAACGTGGAAGGTAAAAATTGGATTACTGCAATAAAAAGAATAGTGTACAATTATATTGACACTGGAAAAGGCAGATCAGGAAGGAATCGTATTATGATTACTTAAGAGGCAGTAGCTCGATCAGGGTGTATTAGAACGCGCAGCTACAAAAAAAAATTAACGAAGAAGATGACACGTGTGCTGTAAGTAGTAGACCTGCAGAAATAATTGATGTGATGTTATACATCCGTATTTCGATACAGGCTGAGTTACTGTACCTGGTCATGCAAATAAATCTGTGGTGAAGTTAGCAAAAGCGATTGGTGGCTCAAAATCAGAGAGGTTACATAAGGTTAGAAGAACAGAAAAACGCAGTTAAAAATAGTTAATTTTAAAAATAATTTACAACGCAATTAAAGGAAAAACGAGCATGGTGGACCCTGCCACAACCTCGTTTCAAACGGGACGCATCCAACCATCTGATTAAAGAGGCGAGAGAACTGGCCCGCCTTTCCGTCGCCAGTTTTCTAAATGACCCGGCCGAACAGCTTCGGCCCGACAGACGAAACGTCCAACCGACTACTGGCATGCTGCTTTGTTTCTGCCTGCGTATAGCTACCAGGAGCTGCATGCCCCCTGTTTTCCACATTGAACACGGCACAGTCGCGTATGCACCAAATGAAGCCTGTACAGACACAAGGATTCAAAACCCATGCCTGCTCACAGGTGCTCCTTTTAATCCTGTCTACAGCCTCCATTTCATTTTCGACCCGTCAAATTCGTGACACCATCCAACGCGGCATGGTTCCCGAATGCCGCATTTTAGCGCGCTCGCGTTAGGCAAGAACATGTTCACGTGGAATTTTTTTTGTTATTTCGCGCGCCTTCCGTTAAACGGGGAAACAAATCATGTATACCCACATCAAAATAAAACCTAATGAATTAGGTGCTTTTTTGGCAAGCTCTGCAGTTTTGGAAGGGAATTTTCGCCAGAAATGCAATAAGGTAAACTTACTACTTTCATTTCTTCAAGTATTCAAGTGACCAAAAGACAACAGAACTCTAAGTACATAAAGTATAACACAAAATTGTTCAAACTGCCTCCGCCTATCTTTCCTCGGTATATTTTTATACTTTCGCAAAAGATAGGGGGACACCTGGTATATAAAAGCTTGGTTCCTTGCTTGTGCTTAACTGTGGACGAAATTTGCACCAGTTTTTCCCAATGCTGTTGTCTGTGGTATCTAACTCCTTTCAAGCAAGCTATTCAATAAGCGGGTAGGCTTTTGCATAAGCTTCGATGAAAGACATGCCTAATGCAAGGATCACATGCGCCGTCTGCTCGCGTCGGCTCAAACTGCTTTCGCGGATCGCGCTCTCACCACCCCTCCTCGCACTTAAAAACCGTAGCTTTTGAATCCCGCTCAAACATAGTTCACCGCCTGTAATCTAGTTTCTCAGTGTTTGGACAGGCGGGCGGACAAAAACATTCGGACAAGTTGAAACTGCAGCCAATAATCGCATTCCTGGATTGAAAACAGCGTTTCCGCTTCTTTTGGCTTAGTTTTGCGACTTAACGAAGTTCACTTAAGTTTGTTCGCAACGACTGCAACGGTTGCTCCGACCTTGTAGGCGACTTATCGGAACCGTATATTACTTCAAAGCTGGGTAAGACCCGCACTATACGCAGAGCGTGCAATCATGTTCGCGCAGATGCCTGGCGTTCCGCTGTGCGGTAGCCGATAAGTGGTAGGGCTTGTCAGCACCAAGCAGAAGAGAGTAGCAAACGACGGTTGCTCTCACAGCAGGATTTCCGCTGACGTCATAACCCTTCGCTCTCTTTCCGCTTTGGTTTTCTCCGGCGCCATCACGCTGGGCGGTCCACGCTCCCCGGATGTCATTAAAACATTGAAGGGGCTATGCAGCTCTCCAACTTGGTCGTCACTTAGGCAATTTTGCTTTTTTTCGGCCGTGTTTTCGATTATAAAAATGGCGGATGCCGCGCAAGGACACTGCGCTGACTGCCTAGAATCCTGAGAGCACTCCTTGATACTAAAGGTGACCATGGGTACTCTGCAGATCCTTTTCCTTCTCAGCCTGGCGGTGACCTTTGCTTCGTGAGTATTCTAGTCCGTATATCGCACAACACCATGACCAGTTATTTCGTTGCCACGAAAGCACTCACCCTTATCACAAAGCTTTAGTGCGAATTCATCGTATTGTGGTGAGTGGGGTGTGCTCGAAAGCTACCACCATGGGTTATAGCTTTCACACTTTTTCTTTTACATTTTCCTGGTGTATTTTACTATGCGTTCTGCATGTTAGTGCTGAATATAGAGAGTAGCCGGGACGAAGTTCACTTGATTCATCTATATCGTGAGGATGATATGTTTGGCACTCAGGGTTGTGCATCACTTTTGCACAGAATCCCCGTTTACCTCACTGCGCTGCGAAAGAGTACTAGAGAATTTGAGAACTCGAGAAGGAGTTCTTTGTTGGAATTTTCGAAGGAGTGAGGGAGTGCTTCAGCATTCATTCTTTCTATCTGCAGCGAGACACTGGAACAGACTCCCAGAAAATGTCGGTATAGCATCAAATCGCGAACAGTTTCGGTCCCGCCTTGAAGAAATGTACAATATTACAAGCTAATACTGTCGCCGGTTTTGTTGTCATGGTATGACTCTGGTTGCCATTTTTGAGCGCGTACCGATTGCGGTTGCTTAGAACAGCACACATGTTATGATGTACGACTTTGTCCACTTTGCTTTGTAGTTTGTTTCAGTGCCCACCCCTATCTGGGTCTGAACTAGGACCGATAGTATGGAATAATAAATAAATAAATAAATTTGAAATTGGAAATTGTCTTGGACAGGTCTTACGGAAGCACGAATTTATTATAGACCTCTTCGAGATCTGCCACGTTAAAAAAAAATAACAGAACATACCTCAATGGCACAGACAATTATTAAGTCAAGTTTTGAAGGATATCTTTTTAGGGGAGACACCTTGAATGTTCATGCCTGCAGGAAATAGCGTTCACAAAAGGCGGAGCCCAGGAACAACGAAGACGACGGCTTCGTCCCTCTTTGTGCAATGGTTTCTTTAGCTTGGAAAATAACCAACTACCCCAACAGGAAATGTTACTTACCTTGAAGGTCGTCCTAGTAAGGTCGTTCTGAAAGACTACCAATTAATATATTGAATTTCTCAGAGGTACGTAGCGCGCAAAATGTGCGCTAGAACCAGACAATTGTATACAGTGCCGCTCATTGAATAATAAACCCGATTAATTACAATAATATTTGATTCCTTTAACTCATCGTTTTAGATAGTTATGTTTACTGAAACGTACATAACGAAATCTTTAGCTGTTTTGTTCTTGACGCCTTCACCCACTTTTCTTGTAGAAGGGCACCCGCCAACCCAGGTTCATATTGCTTTGCTAATCTTACTGAACCGGTACTTACCCACGGGGCTGAACAGTGGAGGCTAACGAAAGGGTTTCAGCTTAAATTGAGGACAACGCAGAGAGCTAAGGAAATAAAAATAATGGTGCAACGTTTAGAAACAGGAAGAGAGAACAGGGGGTCAGTGTACAAGCGCATGTTAATGACATAATCACATAGGGCTGCGCTAACTTCGGAGCAGACAACACAAAGAATACACCACGAGACGCAAAGCGAGGCACCCTCCTTTGTGTTCTCTTTCCTTCAGTTAGCCCACCTCTATTGCATACGAACGATCAATGAGCCCCCTTTAAAGCACTTCTGGAGTTCAGTCGAAATTAAGAAGAAATGGGCTTCGGCAGGAAATGTAACCCGAAGGCAAGACAAACGATGGCCGCTAAGAGGGAAACAGATTGGATTCCAAGGCAAGGCATTCGTAGGAAAGTAAGGTAGGCAGATCAGATTAATAATAATAATAATAATAATCTTTATTAAGTATAATCAGAACATACACAAAACGGAAGCACCGAAGCCACAAGTGGACTTGTGCGGCGACAACCGGCAGCCGCGGCAATCTTCGCGCTACATCAGAGCTCCATCAGAGGTCAAAAGAAATTAAAAAAAGTAAATATGAAGAACAAAAATTTGGCACAGAACACTATGAAAAAGCACTGATATGATTTTAGTACATGTTAAATGTTCTCGAATTTTTGAACAGCAACACGCCGCTTTTTGCGGGTGTTTACAGAAAATCAATCGTCCGGTAATTCGTTAAAGATAGCTGGCACGTCATATCGTCTAGTTGCTTTGCCGTAGTGAGTGCGCACTCTCGGTTTATGATAACGAGGACCATGTCTCAACGGTACCGGTTTCGTATTTATGTGCCTGAATGCGCTTTTCTAAAAATATTGCAGTACTACAATTTGTTTAAAAAGATTGTCAAAAGAAGGCAAACCGGCTGCGGTAAAGACACTGTTGGGCAAATTTTCCTGCGGCGGCAAGTAGAGAACGCTTGTAGCAATGTTTTTCAAAATCCTATTAACCCATTTGCATGTGAAAGAGCAGTTAAAAGCAACACATACCGTGTCTTAAGACACTATACCCCAGAGCCCGGGGGAATAATTTTGTAATGGAAAATGGCATCATAGTTCGCAAATTAAACAACAAGCATGCAACACTTCTGAGTTTCTTACAAAATTGAGTCATCTGTGTATTCCATGCAAAGTTTCCGCAGATAAGATGGCAGCGGCTGGCACAGGGCAGGGTTAACTGGGGAGATATGAAAGAGGCCTTTTTCCTTCCGTGCTCGCAACCACAGTGATGATGGTGAGTTCTACAAGTCAGTGAATTTACCCCACAAATACTTGAATATAAAGTAGTCACATTTCAAAGTGATCAAAATGTGTTTTTGCGTCTTGTACTGACCTCACAATATCCAGTATAACAAAATACCTAGTGTTGTCAAAGCTCCTTTTTACTACGCATCAGTAAATCTTGAAATGTTTTATCCATTCAGCAGCATGCGCATTGATATTTAATCTGGATCAGAAATGCACAGTGAATATACACCTTTAATGTATGCATACGGGTTTGGTAGTTTTATCACTGTGCCAAAGCCTGTGACCTGTCCAACATCTTCAATTCTTGATCTTCTGATTACTTATTCCGAAATAAGGCATTTAAATGCTCCCAGTGTGCTGGCTAACTTAGGTGATTATTTTTTTATACTTGCTTCTTTTAGATGAAAGCATTTTCGCAGCACTACAGAACATGGTTGCTGTTTCTATCAAGGCACTGACTGTAACACCTTCAACATTTCCGAATAGCGGTTTTATATGTCATCGGCAGTGATAAACCAGCACTTACATACGGTAATTAGGCGTACCTTATTTTCATTAAAAAGGTTAAGCTCGTTTACAAGAAATATTTTCTAGAAATGTGCAATCGGAACAAATAGTAAGAAACCTTGCATTACACAGCAATTTTTGAACAAAACAAGTAGTATACAAAACTATATTCGAACTTAGTAAACACATGGGGCGTTTCTAAATTGTTTGCGTAAAAGCGCTACCGAGATAACCTTATTTGTCATTCTTCGGAATACAAAATTAATTTTTTCAGTCATATGTGGTGCCAGCTCGCAATGCCCTCAATCGGGATCACACATTCATATGCGGGGTCCATTCAGAGTGAGAGCAAAAGACATACAGGATGCGCAAACAAGTTTAATTATGAAATAACTAGCCGGGCTACTGGTGCCTGTGCGGCTCACCAAGAATGCCGAGGCTGTGCCGGCAATTCCTTCGTAGTCGGCGCACGCACGAAGTGATGTTCCCCTCGGCAAAGACTGAGGGAGACTGCTGCCGTAGTGGCGGTTACAGGGTAGCGAGAAACTTGATCGGCAGCACGGGCAGGTGGCCCAGGCTTCGCCGGGTCTCCATTGCACTCGGCTTTGGGGCGTTCGACTGCTCTCGGACTTCTCCTGCGAAGAGTCTTTCCTAGTGAAGCCTAGTAATCTTTCTTAAAGAAGCAATGAATGATTATGGCATTAGAAGTGCCTAGCTTTCTATGAGTCGTGCCTAAAACACTGCAAACAAGTTCTACTGCATAAAAGTGGTTTTTCAAAAATTAAGGAAATAAGTTCCAGTGTTCCTCAGGGCAGAATTCTAGGATACCTTTTATTCCTACTGTATTCAATCAATATGTTATGAGCTCCCCTTTCACGATACCTTATTGAAATTCCTGATGAAGTTAACATGTTTACCGCAGCCCAAGCGTTACATTAGATGAAGAATTATATCTAAATTAACTTCTCCCAGACTTTCTAATATAGCCATAAAAATCATTTGAACAATCGCTAAAACAACACCAAAACGGATATTAATCCACGCAAAAAGAATGTAATGAAAGTAATCAGAATTTTTTTTTACTTGGTGAAAAGAAAATTGAAGTCACGACAGCTGTGAAGTCCTCGGTGTTATTTTTTAGGAGAGTTAAATTAGGAGGCGTAGATTGATAATGTTCTAAATAAAATTAATAAAGTGAATAGCATCCTATGTCGTATTAGACAGCATCTACCAACTACCATTAAGCTTTAATATATAACGCTTTTTTATTCGAAGACCTATAATACTCATTGATTATTTGGGGAACTACCATATAAATAAACACAGGCAAATTAACCCTTGCCCAAAATCACGCGCTCAAACTTAAAGCCAACGTGCTGTGATATTCACGTACTTATCTGTACGTTATTTATTTTGCTGTAATCAAGCCGAAGCTCTTGTATGCCTTTGGAATGCCTTGAATGTATATAATAGCTGTATCTCGTAATGACGCTGCAATGCTGTGAAGTCGAAGCTGCTGCACGCCTTTCGAATGAATTGAATTTATATAATAACTGTATGATGCAATGACGCTGTATTGCTCGAAATGCTTCATGCGATTCTTATATCGCTCAGTAATTGAACTGCAGTATTCCAAGTACATCTATCGATCGATGAGATCCTGTACGCATCTTGCTGCGCTGGTTGCTTGCAACCACAGGTAAAATGGAGCCTCCAAGCTGCATTCCGCAGCTTTTTAATGAAAAAGCATTACTAGTCCCATTAAAAGAAAAACCGGTAGTCGTATAGTCGTACACCGTTGCGGGTGGTGTCCTACGAGAGAGAGTGTGTGTTTGTGTGTGCGTGTGTGTGTGTGTGTGTGCGTGCGTGCGTGCGTGCGTGCGTGCGTGCGTGCGTGCGCGCGTCTCAATGCTCCCAGGGAGACAGTAATGCTTTCGAGTTCAACCACGTAAGCAAGCTTAAGTGTCTCTGCTAATCTTTTTGTTGCGTCCCCTCACGAAAGTTTATGCGCGCAGCGAGAGAAACAAAGCATTGAAGTTCGCTGGAACCAGAACACCAGTAGAGAGAAAGCTCTCTTAAGTACAGCCCTTCCACCGTAGCGCCTTCGGCGCACTATAATGTGGAATAAACGTGCCTTCAATCAATCTTAAGTACAGCGCGCCACTCTGTGGAAGATAAGCCACAATACAACCTTGTAATGTTAAACCCGCAATTTTCTTTATTTACAGCGCAATGTGGGGCCCGGAGTACAGACAACACGCCCAATGCGTTGACAGAGTGAGTATATCCTCATAAGAGACGATGACTTTGTGGGAGGCTTCTCGATGATCGAATGACTATGAAGAAATTATTTACTGCTAAAGTACACGCTTCTCACCGAAGTTTGCACGGTAATTTGCTGCCACGATTTGGCACCAGAAGGGGTTTACTTCAGAAAAACATTTCTGTGGATGACTGCTTTAAAGGCTGCAGCAAGTTTTCGGCACGGAAATGTGCAGCAGTTTAAATCGTATAGCTCACAGCAAGACCCAGTTATTAACCGAGTTCTCAAAGCCGCTGATTTATAATGGCTTTTTTGGCCAGTCTCAAATCTACTTGCCGATTATTAAACACGGGATAATCAGAGAACTCGGTAAACTCTTGTATGCCTCCTTTATGTGTTCATCGCCGTTGTTCTCGCATTCGAGTTAGGGCGGAACAGTCACGGTACGAGCGCATCAGCATCTCTTAAAAGCTCACAGTCAATTTGGAGCACCGTCAATGGCACAAACTTAGTTTCTCTCACCTTGTTTCAACATAGCGCAACTGAAATACTAAAGGACTCGTAGATCCTGGCAAGCGTGACAATAATCGGAGATTTGACAACAGGTTGCACCACGAGAAGACCTTACGTGAATAAGGAAAAAATTGGAAACGCCGCCGCATGCAAAGAACCAACACGATTTGTCTCAGATTATCAACACTTTATTGACGTTCGTCTATTCATTAAATCAACCTCGAGCAGAAACTGGAAGGCTGCACTACTGTAATCACTATACTCTTAACTTTGTGTGGCCTCACGTCCACTTCGTGAAAAATTAAAGAGGCAGCAAATTTTATGTTCATAATATATGCTAGCCTGCTATAATTCTTTGTAGAAGCCTTCAAGAAAAAAAATTGTTCACACGTAGGTACTGAAGACATATTGATATATGTGAGAAACATTTCGATGAAGAAACTTGAAGCGCGGTTTATGTTGTTTGATTAATTTTCTTTAGAGTAGATAAAAACTTTGTAAGAAATTTTCCCTCGCACTCCCCAGACAGAGCACGTGAAGGTAATCAAAGGTAGTCGAGCTCGCGATGTTAGTTACTGCTAACTTTCTTTTCCTTGCCTAGCGTGTAATACAGATTCACCATCAGCAGAATATGGACTAAAGACGTCAGAAAGTTAGCAATGCATTTATTCCTCAACTGGTTATAAATTTGGCCTTGTTACGAAGCATAACATTTGTTCGAATGGAAAAGCATAGACAGCAGTTTTCGAGTCAACGATACCCCGTTCTATAACTGTAATAGGATTTCACTGCTACGTTTGCCGCCCTGAAGCACCTTTGCACCAGAAAACCAATGCAATTGTTTTGCAGTGCCGGCCGGATGAATGCCCAAGTGGCTGCAAAAGCAACTGTCTCTGCTATCGCAGATTCGACTTCCCGGACAACAATGGGTATTGCCTGGATCCAACTAAACCAATACCTGATCACTTCAGGAACTTGGGCACAAACAAATAGTCGGCTTCATTGTTGCTGGTGCACTTCAAGTTGTTCTTCACGAATAAATAGGCATTGCGAGTAATTATTACTCCCGCAGACGTCATACCTTCATTGTTTGCATGGTTTGATGAAAAGATGTCGAATATTGTGTTTTTTGTCGACTGCTAATGTGGCCACAGGTAGTGCGGTAGAAATGCTTTAGATTTTGAATTTTAATACGCCTTCTCGAGACTTTACCGCTAATGCATCCTGTGATCGTTTGCTAACAGCACTGATGCAGTATCCAGTGGTGACGTCAGCTTATAAGGAGGCTTCAAAAAAGCAGCATGCATTTGCAAAACAAGAGGTATAAATTGAAAGACATTTGGTTTAAAACTCCTCGGTGAGGAGCTCTTTGAGGTACTCAAAATATTGTTTTACCCCTGTTTTATTCTTACAAATAGACCGACCTATCATGATATAAACAGTCTAGCTTAAATTATGAGCCAAGCTAGCCCCTAGAAAAGGCTATAAGCAGAAATTTATGCGTATGACCACCAATACCACCAAAGCCCTTTAACCGCCTATGTAACTCCCGAAAAACATCCCATAATTGCCATTTTTTAAGTTGTCATAACTTTTTCAATGCAGTTCTGTTTATTAAAATATGTTATGTAATTGATTATTGGTTAGAATTACCAGAAAGGCTAAAAAACAAAAGCTGTTGTTGAAGGCGCTTCTCCTCAGTGCCCTAAATTTATGGCGCGGAAATAGGCCACAACGTGCTGAAATTCAAAGTATTTATTTGGTGCTGAACACTGTTACACATTGAAAAATGCACTTGAGAAGAGTATCAGCTAGTTCCGGCGAATTGTAGTTGTCAATAGTCAAGGTGTACGCCTTGTCTAAAAAGTGCTCCATAAGGTCCACTACCACCTTAGTACCTATCGCATCCTCGCGGGCCATGCCTACTATCCCCTTGCCAGCGTAGACTATCAAATTGCAGATGTAGCCGCTTGAAGATTCACACAGTAGGAAAAATTTGAGGCCAAATCTTGCACGTTTGAGCAGAAAATATTGCTTCCATGCTAATCGTCCCTTGAAGAGCAAGAAGCTCGCATAAACGGACACATCCTTTCCTGACACGTACGCAGCAAGCATGGCCTCGGTCAGCCTTGTGATAATGGGCCTTAGCTTCCATAACTGGGGGTGCGGATGGGTAGCTTCATCCGCGGTTTTCATGTTGCTGAAATGCAGGCACCGTATCAGTGCGCTGAAGCGCATCCTACTCATGGTCTTCCTGAACACTGGTGTCTCCCAAACTTCCTTTGTTGACCTGTACATCTCACCTTGAGGTTTGCCAACAACACCGTGCATATTGTTAGTGGACACAAGATCATTCCATCGCGGTCTACTGGTTTCCTTGTACAACCCCGAGCAGTGGAATACGCTGCCACGCAGCGGTTCCTCTCCGTCACGATTATGTCAATGATGCCCGAATCAAAAAATACGTGTAACCAGCCGAGAATAATTCTCGTCAGGGGGCTGCCGCAAGATTCCGGCCAGTGAAGAAAAGAGAAAGCGTGGAGGCGCTGGTGGCGAGTTTATCAGGGTTCACGCGATGCCACACACGTGCACCACTCAGCGCGTCACCTTTGTCATCGCCGCCGTCGCCGCCACTCTCGTCATCATCTGAAGCAATATCCAGCTCAAACACAAAGCCCGAGTCACTGTGAGGCACATATTCCATGTCGTCAGCAACGCTGCTTTCTATCCAGAACAGCAGTTTGGGCTTGCTGGTGATCCATCTCGAAGTAACAGCGCAAAAAAAATAGACAGGACACATAGAATAAAAATACACCACGAGCGCTGACTTACAAATTTATTTCGAGGAAAACATTGCCTGGGAAGAGAACGTTTACATTCAGAAACGCGGCGTGTGCATAGGGTCATTCATTGCTCCTATCCTCAGTGATTTATACCTCGCACAAAAAGACAGGTATCTTTTCAACACCCTCACGGAAAGTAGTGTGCGGAAGGTGTTCAGATATGTGAACAATTACTTGGTGCTTTGCGATAGCAGCAGCACGAACACCCTTGACGTGACCTCAGAGGCTGTAGCCTGCTATAGTCGTGCTCTTCAGCCATTAACAGTTACATACGAGTTTCCTGTACAACGGTCGTTGAGATTCCTTGATCTGAGGCTGCATTTCACTAAGAGGAACGTGTGCTGGGCCTATGAACCAAGAGGTGATAAGGCACCACTGTCTTTCCAATCGGCGCACTCCAAGCTGGTAAAAAGGGTCATTGCAAACCTATGCTTGTCAAACGCGCTCAAGAAGTAGTGCATCCACACGATGGAAGCGTGCTTTCGTCGTCAGATAGAACGCCTTTTGGTAGCAAGGTACCCCTCACACCTACTTGTGTCCGTCGCGGAACGATTAAGCAAGAAACTTAAACTGCGTGATAGCTGTAGGAGGCCTAAAGACAAACGAAAAATTGTGGCCCTTCCTTACATCCACAACATCTCCCACCGTCTCAAAAAGATTGGCCGAAGAGCTGGTGCTTATGTCGTGCTCACAGCCCCGAGAAAACTAAGAAGCCTTTGTCGGCGCGTGAACGCCGAAGGGCCGGAAAAATTGAGCGGGTGCACAACAAACCACCAGATCCGCTTCAAGGAATGCGCGGAAGGCGTTCTTTATTCCCTTCCGGTGAAATGTGGGAAGAAGTACACAGGCCAGACAGGCAGATGCACCAACGAAAGGCTGAAAGAACATAAAATTAACGTCGAAAGAGCACGCAGGCATATTGGAATTCATGTAAGAGATTGCCCATCAAAAACCTGCTCGGCTGAGTATGCACAGTGCGATGTGATAGAAAAGCACACTGATCAGCTCGTTCGCGAGATAATTGAGGCAGCCGAGATAAGCTTGGAGACGACTGTATCAGCAAGCCATCTGTACTTTTGACAACAAAAGAACTGGAGCTGTCGTACGCACGATGACTCTGGGGGGAAGTGATGACACGGGCGGCAGTAGTCACGTATGTGTGTCACGTGCTGAGTGTAGGCGGTATATCAGGCAATGTTTTCCTCGAAATAAACTTGTTGTAAGTCAGTGCTCGTGGTGTCTTCTTATTTTATGTGTCCTGTCTATGTTTTTGCGCTGTTACTTCGAGCTGCTTTCAATACTACTTCAAGAAGCTCCTCTTTTTCTCCGAGCATTATGAGCGCCATTATGAAAAGACAGCTGCCAGGCAAAGCACGCGTGAAAGGCACGAAATACAGTTTTTGGCAGGTTAGGAACACGCAGAAACTACAAACGGAGGCCGAACACCCATGCACGGGATGAACGCCACATTAAAAACGATAGAAAAGTTTGCGAGCAAATAAAAAAAATGGACTGAGAAGAAGCTTAACTAGGTTCATGGGCGGCGATCACCCCCAGCACCACAAAGAGCGGGGTTTACAAATGAATAGTGGGTTAGAGCTGCTGCCATGTGGTAGTGGCAGCAAGATCAGATCCGTAAGACGCATATGTTACAGTGCGGCGTCTCAATGATTTTGGTCAAAGCCAAGCCTTCATGGATGTTCTGCTATGAAGGAAGTTTTACCGGTTTACGCTGTTTGGCTTTAGGTTGACGTTGATCAATCTATCGCAGTCCTGGGCGTGAGCAATGAACACAAACCCAACGTGCATAAAGATGTGTCCACGGACAACTCATTGTACATCCACGGCAACTAAATAAAACATGGTGCAATACACATCAACTCCCGAAGGCGGCAGTTGAGGTGTAGCGTAGACTAACACAAAAATTTATAAGACGGGTCATGCTACAATGCACCGCATTCGCCACACTCTCCCTGCTGCTTCAACGGGAAACAACTTTCGGGTCATTCCTATGCCAACCACCCTCCGGCTGCCCATTCCTAAACTCTCGTAGCGCTCTCTTCCTTCCACGGTAATCACCCTATCGATGGTTCCCATGACAACCCCTTTCTGTTCCCTCATTCTCGCGCTCTCGAAACGTGCCGTCCTCGATCGATGGTTACTAACTGCCGAGTGGTAACCGACGGAGCCGTAATGCCACTGTGGCCTGAGCGTTCTACAGATCAGGAGCGGCGATGAGCAACACGACATTGATACAATCCATGTTGCGAATCATCGCTGCAATAAACGGAAACAAGCGAGACTCGCCTTAGCGGTGTGCAGCACACTCCATAACTTGTGGGTTTCTAAGTGGACACAGGCCACCACCCACCGCGGGTTCGAGCTTCGCGCGAGCCAAGGGCCCCGATCAGCCGTCACCACACACACACTGGGACACCGTTGCAGCGCACTCAACCTCCGCTGGGAGGAGAGCGATTCGCCGCAAATAAATAGGCCTCCAAGTTCACAAAGGAGACGTTTATTCACGTCGTCCTTCAGCAGGTACACAAACACTCAATAGTCACCCCGTCCCGGGGGCGCGCGAGGAGCAAGGCTCCGCTGCGCGCACGAAGCGACACGAGCAATGTGCGCCGCTAGCACGCCGCTGCAGGAGAATGTCCCCGCGGCAGTGCTGTGATCTCTCTCTCGTGTCGACCGTTGGGCCGGTTACGAGAGAGAGTGGGCATTCAACGCAAGGTACGCCTGTCTGAGGTCGCTGGACCCCGCTGGACAGGCTCGAGCCGCTGCAGGTCAGAGGACACGTGCGGGCGAGCTCGAGTAAGCACTGGTCCGAACGGCAAAGGCCGGCACGGACAAACAGTAACGTACGCACCTTACGCTGTCTCGGAGGAATCTCTCTCTCTGGGCCCCGCTCGGACGGTCGCGGGATGCGCGGCCGCCAAAACGGGTCCCGGATTCCCGCCAAAAGGCGCCAATGGCAAAGGCCCTTGGGGAGCCGGGGCGGAGCTGTGGCTAAATGACAGTGATTAGTCACCCAGCCGCCTCTCCACCGCCTGAGGCGGGAGCAAGGGAAAGACGAGAAACGACGCGGTAGGCCGGCACAGCCGCGCAAAGGCGACGGCGGAAAGCCAGATTCCCACATCCCCCTCTCCTTAAATGCCCTCCTACCCATCGGCAAAGCACGCGGCCAAAATAAAGAAATCAATACACAAAAAAATAAGCTACACTTCAGTTCCAAAATAAAGAAATGAATACACAAAACAAAACTAGCTACCCTTCAGTTCCAGCCAGAACAACGTAAGAAAACAAAGGAAAACAAGGCAAACAACAAACACTGCCATACGCTTCAGGAACACTAAACAGCTTGCAGATAATATACACGGTACCCAAGAAGATGTGAATACAACTGTACAGCTATGTGACAGGTGGATGTCAGCCTCAAAGTTCGATGGCGCGGCCCAGTGGGCCGGTCGGCGACTCACCGCTCGCAGACTTGAAATTGAACGGGTTGGGAGGGCCGACGACTGATGGCGGTCTTCTTTCCGTTGATGACGACGGGGCCGCGGCAGAGCACTGACCTCGCGCCCTTGGACACGACATCACGTTCGGGCACAAGACAGTTAGTGCACCCCTTTCACGCCGGCTGAAACGGGCGAGGACGTTCGGCGGCGTCCAGATGTGTAACCTTGTCCACAGCGAGGGGTCCTTCTCATCCTCGCGCTCACGCAGAAGGACACAACGGCACAACTCACAGGCGTCGCCTTGGCTCATGGTTACGCGCGCACACAGCCACAGCCACAAACACGCATACACCGGCACGTGCGCGGACGCTGGTCGGCGACAACGACCCCCCCATCAGAAGCGTCCAGAGGCGCCGCGGCGAGGGTCAAAGGGTGCACTTTCCGCCCCCCATCGCCCCAAACGCCCCGCCAACTTCCCCTCCATACGGGCCGCACAAAACTCGCACCGCGACACACGGCTTCTTAACGAGCCCACCACCCACAGTCGGGCCGGAAATGAGAAAAGGCTCGCTGTACAAACGACACCTAATCCAATCTATTCCTTCTAGAAGATAAGAGCAAGCACGAGCGGGCTGAAGTTTGCCTATGTACATGTCTGGTAAAAAAACTGAACGCCAACACAAACGCATGTTGCCTATGTTACGTTAGAACGAAAACAGACGTTAGAAGCGGGAAACGAAAGTGGCTAGAAACTGACTCAAGCAAAACAAATAAATAAATAGATAAACACACAAGGCTGGAACTGAGCATGCTGCCAAAACAACAACAGAAAAAAACACACCGTGCTTCACCTGGGTAGGGCCTGACAAGAAAGCTCGCCAGCTAGCTGAGGCTGCGTGCCTTCGGTTGCGGAAAAGTCCGCCGTCCGGCATCAATCACACAGGTGACCGTCGCCTCAGATTGTACCGGTGCTCCGTACGCTTGCGTTCCGCAGCACCAGTTGTGCCTTTACACTTGCCTTTGATACCAATGGGTACCGGCGCAAGCTCATCAGACCGTGACGCGTAGGCCTTCAGGTCAATGAACCCCTGCTTGCTCCTGGGGAAAGGCCCCATCAAATCGCAGGTGGCCATCTGCCACGGACGCACACTGTCAATCGGTTTCATCATTCCAGGCGGCTTGCCACCCCGTGACTTCACCGCTTGACAGACATGGCAGGAACGGCAATAGCGGAAAATGTCACGCTTCATGCCGGGCCACGTCACCGAATGACTCAGTTTTGCAAAAACTTTGGAGCCACTCAGATGACCGGCCAGTGGTTCGTCATGAGAGAATCGCAAAAGTGCGCCTCTCAGACTTTTGGGGATAACCACCTTGAACGGGTCGATGGACTCGTCATCGGTGGCTATGTACTTCAGCACGAGCCCGTCATTGTCCAGCAAATATGAATCCCCGGGGTTCGCCGCGACACACGCTGGCTTCTGCCCCCCTGCGCCCGCTACAATACAAGTAGCGTCACGGCGCTCCGTCTCCCTGAGACCGTCGCTCACCTCGCGACAAAACGGGTCATTTTGCTGGGCTTTCAGTAGCTCTTTAGGGCTGAAAACGATTCCAGTCATCCCAGAGGGGAGCCTGGTCTCGTCCCCACTCAGGTTTGCAGCCAAAATTTCCGTTCGCGTCGGCACCTCCGAGGCGCTCACGAAGAGCTTTGCCTCTCGTCCGCTTTGCGAAGCGCTGCTTGCCTGGTTAGCGGAATGGGTTAACCCGTTTGCGGGCTCCCCCTCCTTGCCGCCCGGCGGCTCGTCCGCTGTTTCGCCCCCTCCGCCTACAGGCGTCAAGGCGCCGCTGGCGAGTGGGGCACGGGATAGCGCGTCAACTACCACGTTCGTGCTCCCCTTTCGATACTGCACGGAAAAGTCGTAATGCTGTATCAGGAGAGCCCAGCGCGCCAGCCGACCCGCAGGCTCGCGGAGCCGCATCAGCCAACTGAGCGCACTGTGGTCTGTCTGCACCACGAATTGCGTTCTATCAAGGTAGACGTCGAATTTGCGCAGTGCAAACACGATGGCGAGGCACTCCTTCTCGGTCACGGAATAATTCCTCTCCGAGGGCAGCAAGTAGCGGCTGGCAAAGGCCAGCGGTTGCAGCACGCCATCGAATTCCTGTAGGAGAACTGCTCCTAAACCCAGATCGCTCGCGTCAATCTCGACTACGAACTGTCTGGTCAGGTCGGGTAGCCTGAGCTGCTCTGTCTCGGCAATGGCACTAGACAGGAGGCGAAAGGATCGCTCTTGCTCGGGCTCCCATCGCCACGCGGCAGTCTTCCCAAGAGCTCGGTCAAGGGTGCCTGCACGCGGCCACAGGACGATAATAGTGGCCATTCCCACACCACGGCGCAGGCCGCGTACGTCCTTGGGCGCGGGAAATTCGAGTATGGCTCAAAGTTTCTCCGCATCTGGCTCAATGGAGCCCCGGCCTCAGCGACTGCGCCCCTGCCTCAGTGGAGGCTTGGGCGGGTTGCACGAACGAGGGAGGCAAGGCTCCTAGTTCGATGAGCGGCGCGGTTTCCGCAGGGAACCGGGCCAGCGCCTCGCCGTTTCCAAAGCAGAATTGACTGCTCGCGCGGCACGGCTGCTGCTGTTCGAAACTGCCGGTTGCGGCAGCGTGACACGAACTGCTTTCGCGATGGCCGGAAAGCGTGCACAGCTGAGGCATGTGACCAGCGGATGCACCGCAGGGTGCTTCCGATACAGCTCCAATGGGAGCTGCGTGGTCGACATTTTGGGTTGTGTCGCCGTAAACCCCATTGGGGGCCGCGGCCAACCACGGTGTCTAGCTATTCGAAGGAACAGCAGCCAGCGGATAAAACGACGCTACAACTCCGTAGGGAGCCGACATGTAGCTGCCGAGTGCCCCGCTGGGGGTGTTAGACATGGTGCGCAAGCGTGATCGTCAAGGCGACCTGCTCGGCTAATGTGCCATCAAAGGCGTAAGCGCCAATGACTTAGCACGTTGGGCGCCAGTTGTGGGTTTCTAAGTGGACACAGGCCACCACCCACCGCGGGTTCGAGCTTCGCGCGAGCCAAGGGCCCCGATCAGCCGTCACCACACACACACTGGGACACCGTTGCAGCGCACTCAACCTCCGCTGGGAGGAGAGCGATTCGCCGCAAATAAATAGGCCTCCAAGTTCACAAAGGAGACGTTTATTCACGTCGTCCTTCAGCAGGTACACAAACACTCAATAGTCACCCCGTCCCGGGGGCGCGCGAGGAGCAAGGCTCCGCTGCGCGCACGAAGCGACTCGAGCAATGTGCGCCGCTAGCACGCCGCTGCAGGAGAATGTCCCCGCGGCAGTGCTGTGATCTCTCTCTCGTGTCGACCGTTGGGCCGGTTGCGAGAGAGAGTGGGCATTCAACGCAAGGTACGCCTGTCTGAGGTCGCTGGACCCCGCTGGACAGGCTCGAGCCGCTGCAGGTCAGAGGACACGTGCGGGCGAGCTCGAGTAAGCACTGGTCCGAACGGCAAAGGCCGGCACGGACAAACAGTAATGTACGCACCTTACGCTGTCTCGGAGGAATCTCTCTCTCTGGGCCCCGCTCGGACGGTCGCGGGATGCGCGGCCGCCAAAACGGGTCCCGGATTCCCGCCAAAAGGCGCCAATGGCAAAGGCCCTTGGGGAGCCGGGGCGGAGCTGTGGCTAAATGACAGTGAATGGGACAGTAAATGACCCAGCCGCCTCTCCACCGCCTGAGGCGGGAGCAAGGGAAAGAGGAGAAACGACGCGGTAGGCCGGCACAGCCGCGCAAAGGCGACGGCGGAAAGCCAGATTCCCACAAACTCCACCAATGCAACATTCATATGCGACCTTTAACCAACACCAAAACATACGCAAAACAAGCTGTAACCTCAACAGGGGCTTTACAGGCATCTGCAGCCGCTTCTGGTCTTAGTCTTTCTATCGTCTTTCTTTTTGATGTCTACAAGCACTATCGGAAATTACCGTCGCACTGAAGACACTAGAGATATCTTCGGTGAAGAAATAACGTTCGGTTCATAGAAGACAGGACCTCTATACCTTTATGTACGTAGGGCATTGCATTATGGCAAACACCAGTCTAAGCTGGCTCCATACGCTGCTTACGCCCTCTTCGATTGCTTACTGCGCGAGTTTTTCCTCTACCGATTCTTGCGCTCACAGCGCCCGGCTACTTAATTTTGCCTAAATGCGCACAGTAGGTCTGCCCCGCTATCTATTTGCACGGTTTCGGAATAAAGAGAACTTGCTCAGGAATTTTTCCTTCCGACCAGCATTTGCTAAAAGTATTCCCTGATAGCCTCCAACGAATTGTGGTCCAAATTAACTAGCATTTTGGTGGCCACCCAATCTCTGCCAGGGCACGTATCCCTCCCCATGTCTACGAGTGCGGCACGTACCTCCAAGGTTGTGATCTCCTTATCCATTTCCTCATTATGTGTGCCCATGTATTCTTCCATGTCCAGACCGACACCCTTCAATTTTATGCATCTCTTTTCAAGTTCCGCAATGCGCTCCCTTTCGCTCCCCTTGAAGTTTTGTATGGTCTTCAACAGATTTGCTTTGTGCTCTGCTTTGCTCTTTCCTGGCTCCATCAGGCATCCCAGTACGGACGAGATTATCTCCAGGTTATCTGCCGTTGAAAAAGTCGCATAGGTTGTGCCAGTCAGCCTTGGCGAAATTCAAGGCATACTACTCCACGTGCCCCGTAAGCTCTGCTAGTCTTTTCCTTACTTTTCTGTTTAGCTTCTGCCTGCTCCACCTTTTTCTCAGACCTCTCCTTTCTTCCATAGGCGCAATAAATGCGGGTCAATGGCTGGAAAGTCTTCCGATGTCTTAATCTTTTTGGTGCGAGTCTCCACGTCCTCAACAGTGTTTTCGCTCATGCTCCTCCTTGCCGCTCCTGCACTCCCCGACTGTAACCCAATTTGAAATTCTCGCTGCGCCCCTCTTCCTGCTGCTTTTGCTGCACTCCACTCTAATCTGCAGGATAAAGTGGTCGCTTCCCAAGTTCTCCTTCAAATTCTCCCAGGCTGCATGTCTTAGATTTTTACCTAAGGTGAAATCCGAACTAATGTCCTTACATACACAGTTGCCCACTCTAGTAGGCTCGCTTGGCTCCGTTAGGATCGTTAGCGCTTCATTCGTGATTACATCCGCTAAGTGTTCTCCCTTCGCAACCTTATACGCGTAGCGCCACAGGCAGCTTGCGTCGTTGAAGTCCGCTACAATTTGCGGTGGACCTCCATTAGCTGCAATTTTGGCTTTTCTATTCATTTTCTCGAACCTTCACCTCGTATCCCTCGGCCTGCTATAGCAGGACACGCCTCAGAGAAAAGTCGAGAAGAAACTGGAAAGAAATAGGACGAAGTTGAAGACAACTGAGTCAGGTGCAAGTGGGTTGCACAAACATCGCAGCAAAGTGAGAACGAAGCTAAGACGAAAGAGCCCTGCGTTCTGTGCGGACTCAGTCTGGCGGCGCAAGCACAAAGAGAGCAGCGCTGCCAGAGAAGAAAGAAGTCATACGAAGTGGAGCCGTCATGAGAGAAGCGGCGTTAAACTTGTTCGCAACAGACGCGTTAGCCGCCGGAAAAGAGGATGGGCTCGAAGTCTGAGCAGAAACACGGGTAGCAAACTGGGCCAGAGCAGCGAACGGAACAGAGGCCTCAGTAGAATGCAGAAGAAGAGAGGAGCTCACGACAGGCGAAAAGGCTAGTCTCGAGGCAAAAGGAGCAAAAGTGCGACCAAAAGTTTGAGGGAACCAGTTTTGACCCACAGTCATATACATCGAATGGGGAAATATAGGCGCAAGCATGCCTGAAATTTTTATGCCCGGTTTTTACGGTGTTTTTTTTTAAAGGTATTGCCGAATTGCGGCGTGCATTTCAGTGCACTTTGACAATTGTCAAGTGTCTTGTATGAAACCATCCTTGAAGTGATGTATGTATATTGGAATTCACCATTGAGCTTGTGAGCGCCAGCATGTGCGCGCATTTTTGGTTTTGTGAATACTGTCGCACAATATTCTAGAAAGGGGTAGTCTCACAAAATTCGGCCCATATTCGGAAAACCGGCACAGCGCGGAAGCAATCTCGCCAGCTCAGTGGAGAAGGCACCCCGGAGAGCGCCTAACCTTGCCTGTGCTGCTGCCCGCTTCAAATGAAATATGTCCGTGCCCGCCGTCGGTTGTTCGACAAGGTTTGGAGTAAACTCTGCTCATAGGCAACGAAGAGGGCGCAGCCTTGAGCGTGCTGAATGACGCCCTCTCCCCCTTCTCTCCCTCGCTGGTGGCGCCGCATCACAAGAAGGAACTGGAAGGTTATCAGAATCAGAATCAGTGTTTATTTGTTGATACATTTTGAGAGTACAGCATATTATGCAGAAGGAGGTCCCGAAGTCAGAGACTGTAATGGGACCTCCTAATTAAATACATCTAGTAAAACATTTAACAGCATACGACAGATCAGATAAATATACAAAACAGAATATACACGTATGAGATACAAGTAAAGCAGACACATGGGAGAGAAATAAAAGCTATTAAAAAGGACCACCGAAACATATAAAGTTGTACATAACTAAGCAAGCTGATGTCATACTGAATTGTAATAAAGATCATGAAACAGTGCAAAATGCATGTAGGAAGAAATGAAAACAAATTAATCAGAATTAGGGCTCATTGCTAAGGATTGATCGTTTAAAGTGCGCTTTAAAGTTGAAAATTGAAGGAGAATTTTTTAGTTCTATCGGTATAGTGTTGAAAACAGCAACTGATGAGAAATGAATTGCCTGTTTCCCGTAATTGGTGCGTACTTTAGGTAGGACAATATTGTTATTGAGTGAGAACCGAGTTATGTTGGCGTTTACAAGATAACACTGTGGTATGAGAGGAAGAGCGATTAGATTGTTGACAAGTTTGTACATGAGAATGCCAAGAGAATATCTAACAAGCTGTGATACGGAGAGGATGTTATGATCCTGAAGAATGAAGGCTGCATCAGTGTAATAAGAACTGTAGGTAAGTATACGAATGGCTTGATTTTGAATTATCTGCAATGATCCTAGATGAGTAGCATACGTGGTTCCCCAACATACTATACAGTAACTGGTGTGTGGGTGTATAAATGCGTGATATAAGAATTTTAATGTACTGTTAGAAAAGTACGAACGAGCTTTAATAAGGATTCTCATACCGTATGCCATTTTTTTCTTTATACTAGTTATGTGTTTATGAAATTTCAGATTGCTGTCCAAATGCACACCCAGAAATAAGGCGAAATCGCTAGCTTCTATTAGATACTGACCAATTGAGACAGGAGGAATGGGAAATGACTGCCGTTGATGCGAGCTGAAAACAACGAACTTCGTTTTGCTAGAATTGATGGTCAAACTGTGTTGATTGCACCAAGATAGAAGATTTTCCAGGTCATGATTAAGTTTTGATATGAGATTAGTAACGCTTGAATCTGAGGTATAAATTGTGGTGTCGTCAGCGTATAATATGCAATTGGAGGAAGCGAGGCACTTTGGTAATGTGTTAATATAAATCAAAAATAGAGGGGACCCAGAATAGAACCTTGTGGCGCACCTGAGTGGAAGCCGGTCTCCGCGCCTGGCCAATGGGGACGTGCGCCCGGCGTGACAGTGAGAAAGAAATTGTACAATTAATACTGTGCATATGTGTGCGCCTATATATGAAGGATGTCGACCACTGTCAGCCCGAGACGCCGTTCAAGCTTCAGAGAAGCGCGCCCGCTCGCCTACCGGGTCACCACCACTCGCCCAGCCATGGTACAACGAGGCAGCGTGCGCCAGCTTGCGGGACGGCTCCGTCGTTATCCTGCGGCCGTCGGACTGTCGCAGTTCCTGGTGAACAAACTGTATTTTGCTTGTTTGTCTCTCTCTCTTATCAGTTCACTATATGTGCAAGACTTTTTGTTGTATTGTAGCCTCTCTCGGGTGTTACTTAGCGCGAGTCGCATTGTATTGCTAAATCACTTTGTATGTGCTCGTACGAGTGGTTACCAAGAACTCTGTGCCGTCTGTTTGCTATATAAACTTTGTTTTGTTTGTGAACCTTTGGCTCCGACCCATTCTCTGGCTTACGACTCGTGCAAGCTGGGCACCAAACGACCACCCCTCTTCTCACTTGGTAGCCAGTATCTGGCTGAGCTTGCCACCACGCTGAGTTTAGGGCATCTACTTTGTGCCCGAGACTGACCCCCCCCCCCCCCCCCGCTTTAAGGGTGTCTGAGAGGGAACGACAATGCGCGAAAAGGTGATAACGCTGCTGCCGAGATTTTCAAAGTGCCTGAACCACTGGTGAAGCGATAAAGCAGTGGCGCTAGTCAGAGACAACTCCAGCAACATGCAAGCAACATGCGGTATTGTTGCTAGCAAATATAAGCATATCACATGCGTCGGATGTGCGGCTCGCGGCCTAAACTTGCTTTCGAACAATTTGATGAAGCTAAAGGCATTGGAGGATACAGCAAGGGAAGTTATAAAGTTCCTGAAACATACCCCCATAGTTGCTGCGACATTGCAGTAGAAACAAGAAGCAAAAGATGGTAAAGGGAGATCTGAAACTAAAGCTTCCCAGCAAAACAAGGTGGGGAGGCATGACCCTGTTGTTTCGAAGCCTCCTGAGAAACAAGGAAGCCCTCCAGCAGACCGCGATATTAACCGATCTCAATGGAAATAAGTCCGTGCGAGACGCTGTTTCGGACGAAGACGGCTTCTGGAAGGCCATGCAAATGTTCCTGCTCCTCATTACACCTCTTGCGTCAGCCCTAACCTCAATAGAGTCGAACAACGCTCTGCTTTCCGACGCTCCAGAAGTCTTCCGTTTCATTAGAAACGAACCAGCAGTAAACCTGGCGACCTTCGCTATGACAAGCGAGGAAAAGATTCGAGCAAAAGAAATCGTCAGCAGGCGCGGAAAACTTTGTTTGCTACCAGTCCACATTGCTGCTAATTTTCTGGATGCAAGGTACAGAGGAAAGCGCGTGGACGGTGCGCAGATTGCAGACAGCTTTCAACGGCCAACTCTTTCGCTTAGTTAGTTGAAAAAATGGCAGCAAATAGATGAAACGGTGCATATAGTAGAATTATCCGAGAGTAGCTTAGGGCCTACGTGTGCCCCTAGAGGCTGAGGATTATCTAAGACACAATGAAAAGAGGCAAGTAAAATAATAATAGTAAACTGCTGTCTATATAATCGCCATGCTTATTACAAGAAGAAAATCCTAAATTTCTCATCTTTGAAAAAGGCGCTAAATGCGCTCTGCCCCTCTGTCACTCTGCCCCTAATCTTTTCAAGCCCCTGGATGGGGCTTTATTTAAGGCTCCGTAGAAGCAGAAAAAAGTTCTGTGCACTAAATGTGGCGAGAAAAAGTCTTCGTGTCTCAGCTTTCATTTATTTTGCGACACCTCTGTTCTATAAATTGCTCGGAACTGTCAGCACGTGGACGCATTTCCATGTATCGGATCTTGAAATTCGCCTGAAGCGGGCTCGGTCGAACTCAGGAGCTACTTCAAATCTTCAGATTAGGCGAACATTCTCTCCTTAGTGGGTGAAGCGGGCTCAGTAATTGGTGCCTATTCTCGTAGATCCGAGAGTAAGGTTCTTCGTTTTCTATCGAACAATGTGGGCTTGCTTTCTACCTTTTTATTTCTCAGTTATCCTATGTTGCCTTTATTACGCTTTTGAAGCGGATCCCTCTGTCTGAGTCGAAGAAGCGCACTCTAAAAGAGGGCGCAGCTTTCAAGGCAAACTTTTTTATCTTCTGACGTAATTTGATCAAAATATGTTTGCATTAAAAATGCTTCGAAACTGAAGTGTACAAAGTACCAGCGTCATATCTGAATAGCAATATCTTCCACGTCTTTTTCTTCTTTACATCACGTGGAAAGCCTGTAGAATAGGTAAAATGCGGCAGAAGACTGCTGCAGCATTCACAGAATCTATACTGCCACATATACGACGTGCCATGAAATCATATATCTTCCGAATGCATAAGTTTTCGTCGTCATTTTTTGTGGTGCGGCAGCCGCACGCATCTGTACACCGAATTAGCAGTTCATCGACACGAAAAATAAGATTGCCATTGGGTATGACGTATTTCAGGGAGTGCAACGATATAAACAGGGCATAAATAGGCCAAGCAATCATGAAGGAACCAGTATCACGAGGAGATCAGCATCCCAAGAAACCAAATTTTAGAAAACGCTATTCAGAATTGCGGCCCCTTTTTGCTTCTCTTAAGAAGAGTAGAGTTGAAGGTCTCGTTGTCCATTTGAATGCAGCATTGCTCGCCTACCTGGCCTTTTGTCACAAGCGCTTTTGATGACTCCCTTTTCACATGGAATACATTTCAGCTTCGTATAGATCATCGTTGCATGACAGGAATACCAGGCTGCGCTGCGCTTCCAATACGTCCGCCTCGAATTTTCCAACGTCTATCAAACCGCTGACGCGAGATCAACGAAGCCTGGAGGGTTCCTATTCGCCTCTGAGCACTCCCCAGTCCAGACCAGCAGGCCAAAGAATCTCAATTCAGGACAGCTTTTCTACCTTTGTTAATTTTACTCTTTCTTGAAGGAATAATACAACAGTCTCTAAACGAGGTAATCAGATTCAGTAATGCTCTACATTTTGAATAGACAAAAAATGCGAGTTTCAAAAATTTTTATAGGTAAAAGCAAATTCCAAAGTGAAGAAGGTGACAGTTGGATGCTTCCACGCAAAAACGCGGATATCCCTGCCGTAAGTTTACTCTGTAGGACGTGGGCGGAACGTCGTTCCAACCCCGCTGGAGTGTTTGTTTTCGAGCTTTCTTCAACGAAACATTTCTTCTTCGAGGACAATTTTGAATTTTTTGTCCTTTTAAACAGACCGTGACCGACCCTACGCAGTATGCTCGCTGTTGCAGTTGATACAGTAAATTTCGACACCACATGGGCAGACGCGGATTTGTTCATGTTATCCGGCAACGGAATTCTTAGGAGACAGAGATTGGCAAAGCATTGCGGCATTCAGAACAGCTGCCCCGTTTGTGAATATGTGAGCCGATATGGATTTTGACGCAACCTGCTTTCACTGAATAGCGCTGGAGGGCCAACCAAATGTTACGTGTATGCAGCTGATAGGCTCCCTTCGTCGTCTCGCATTATTTTTGATGTCCCCTTTATTTTGGCGCCCTTTTTCGCTGCGCGTATTTCTCGACGTCAAAATGAACTATCTAGCAGCAAGTGTTTTTTTTATTCTTTAGACATTTACAAAGTCGATTTTCTTAAAGTCCATTGAAACGTTTCGACACTCCAACGGCTTGCTGCGCTGGACGTCTTTTTGGGATCCAAGAATTAATGATGTATTTGCATTGGCACGCTGGGTTCAAAGTCCCGAATCCAGGCATGGGCTGCGAGGGACGCCTAGTGGACGGCTCAAGGAATAATTTACTGCACCTGTGGTTCTTTAACCCGCGCTGACACCATGCAGCACTCGGGAGCATTTGTGTTTCGCCGCCATCGAAATACGACGCTGCGGCCAGGAACAAAACCCACGGATCAGCAGCCGAGTGCCCAAGCCGTTGAACCACAGCGGCGGATTCCACAAATAATAAGCTCCAGCTTGGAAATTTCGTACGTTTGCATGGAGAGAGGCGATGGAAATATACACGAACAGAGTGAATCGCGTTCTGCTGTTCGCATTCCTTTTCATTAGTCTTTTACTTCGCTGGTGGGAAAAAAATAGCTATAGCCATGCTTGACGCATCTAGAACGAGTCTGACGTCTTTTTCTTACCATCCAGGGAAAAGCGCGGTGAAAGAAAATTAGAACAGCGGAGCGCGTAGGCGGCGCGTTCGCGTTTCTTTCCATCGCCGTAGTCCATTAACACCGGGTGAACAAACGTCTGAGACGCTCGAAAACGTTGGGGATAACGGCTCTGCCGGTAGCTGCCATCGCTTAATGATTACGCATTCAATACTGTTGCCGCCACGTTCCTTATTCCAGGAATGCCGTGAGTAAGTCAGTTTTCCTATTCAGCCTTGCTGTTCTCTGGGCTTCTGCTGACGGCGGAATTTCGGACGGAGTTAAGCAGTGAGGCGCTCATGTGGGTGCAGTCAATCTCTGTTCAGAAGCACTAACGAGACTCATTAACCTTACTTGTGCGTCCTACAGGCAGCAGAATTAGAGTGCTTTTGGTTTTTGTCTTCCTTTAGGTAGTTCCAGCATTTTAAGCACATGGAACGAGACCGCTCGTTAACGAGCTGTCTTCTCAACTGTCGCTCTACCACCAAACCGAAAGCAACAGACGTTGCTCAATGGCGGTCCGCCGGTTGAAACACCGAGGAAAGTACCGCGAAATATCGCTCTTCGAAAAACGAGCGAACAGACAACGAAAAAAATGCAACATCCGTGGCTAACGGCACTTTTAGATAGAATTAAAGCGCTACGCTACGACTTAGACGAGACTAGTGTAGCGCGTTAATTCCATAAAAATTGTAAAGCCAACAAGTCCCCATTGCTGCTATGCCAACGACACGCTTCACCGGAAGTTCCATTTCTACGTCCCCCGTATCCAAAGAACACGAACCCGAACCTTAAGCTTGAAGCGAAGACGAGAAACCGCGGCCAGCAGCCGTGCAGGTGGTGCAATCAACACGTTTGGGCTTTCCCTTGTGTGATCAACCTGTAATGGCAGCAAAATTAAAGGCCGTTCAACAACGCACCGAGTGTAAACAAAAAGTGAGTTATTCGCATACAGGACTGGTTTAAAACATGGCTCATGTCATTAAATATTTCTAAAACCGTGTTAATGTCCATTCACCGTCGTCGTAGTTACGTAGCTCCTAATTATAATATTAATAACCTGCAGATTGGAACATCCGAATCATTCAAATATCTTGGTGTGCATATCTCGCGTGACCTAACTTGGACCTGTCATATTAATCACATAATAAATTCTGCTAATTGTATTCTAGGTTATTTACGCCGTAACCTTTCACTCGCTCCTCCCCCTATTAAACAGCTTGCTTTTCAAAACTTTGTGCGTCCCAAGCTTGAGTATGCTAACGCTATTTTTGATCCGCACCACAATAATCTTACTAACGCCCTCGAATTGGTTCAGAACCGCGCAACACGATTCATTCTATCTAATTATTCCTACCACTCAAGCATCTCAGCACTAAAAGCTCGAAACATTTTGCCCCCCCCCCCCCCCCCCCCCTAGCCTCGCGCCGTAAGATAGCACGTCTAAACCTTTTTCATAAATTTTTCCATTCTTTGCCTCTTGATAACCCCTACATAAAAAGAGCCCACCGCATCACCCGGTTCAGCCACAGTAACGCAGTGTATCCCCTACAAGCCCATACTGTGACATTTCAGCAGCCATTTTTTCAGCGTACTGCACGAGACTAGAATGACCTGCCCACCGAAGTTGCCATTATCATCAACCCACTAGAATTCAAGCGGAGCATCGCCAACCTTTCATCTTAATATTTTTTACCATTGTTTGCCAGATACGGTCCACTGCCCCATGTAATGTCTCAACCGAGACCTTTGAGGAAATAAATAAATAAATAAATAAATAAATGAGTCTTACGAAGCGGCCATTAAGGGCGTTCGTCATCGTTTGTCGTTTCAAGTGATTTGAGGATTGCCACCTTAGAGTTCACCCACTCACCTCGCTTATAGCATGAAGAAAATGCAGCATCATGCAGCGAAATTGTTGAAGAGGACCCTGCACGTCATTGGGAACCCACAAAAGCGGACGGAAACGCGAAGGCAAGCGCAGAAGTAATCGTTCAGTGCAGTATATAGCTGTAAACTAGGTGCTGCACGGAAGCTCCAACGTACTGAACTCCACGCTGCTTGGAATTACACTTTGCTGTAAGCGAAAAACTGCGCTTTCTCACTCTAATTATATGTCAGTCGAGATATGAGTAAAAAACCTCATATTATTGCAGCCTTGTTTATTTTTTCAAATTAGCAGTCTTAATATGCGGCACATGTAAGTCAGCGACGACAACACGCAATATTCAGTGCTGTTGTGGATCGGGTCCCAGCTGCCGACATTGAAAAAGGAAAGTAACAAATCGGTTTTCACTTACTCTAAACGTGTTTTACTTAGCACACGCGCACTTTTCAGAGACCCCATTGCATCACGGATAGTATAGAGCCGTCATCACAAGCGGCTCCGGATGGTCGGAGTCGCATTTCCTGCTAGAATTCCATTGAGGATTGTCTGTTTTAAAGGGCAACTCAGGTGGTTTTTCAAAACTTTTGAGGTATTGATCGTACTGTATTCCTTGGAGCCCCACAGCTGTTTTTCTAAATACCAAGTAGAACTATTTTATAAGAGCAATAATAGCAGTCCGAAACTGAAGCTTGATTCGTGGCCAGAGACGATGCTCTGGTTGATGCAGCAATGACGTCACATAGCATAGGGTACAGTGATAACATACACTATTCATAGGCGAGTTGATTTGATGAAACAGCGACCTGAAATGGCGGCTCAGTTCATAAAATGCATAATATGACCTAATTCAAGTCTTAGAATTTGATGTTGACGCATGGAGCCGGTAATAACGTACGATATGCGATAGAAATGTACAAGAAATCTCATAGCATGATTGGTCGTTTGTATTACGAATACGAAATGCAAACGACGCCTGTTGCTAAGTTCCTTGAAGCATTCACACGCACTTATGTTAAGCACTTCTCGATGAAACTGCTTAAACCATGCAAGAAAATAAAAAAGCCTTGGGTTATTCATTTTCACTTAAATTGATAAAAGAGAAATGAACTTTACCATGCATTCCTTCGCAATTGATCTCTGTTGGGGTTGCCTGAATTTAAAAAGCGCAGAAAAAAACTAAACAGCGAACTTAGGCGAACGAAAACAGGTTATTATTACAACGTTTTTGATGGTATAAAAAGCAAGCAAGCGGACGCCGCTTGGAAGGTGATAAACCGTACGGGAAAATGTACGGAAATTAAATAAGTGGGAAAACACTTGAGGGGGGGGGGGGGGGGGGGGGGGTGTCGCAATGGCACAAGCAGTTCAAACTGCAGGCAGAGCATCGCGAGGGAAGTAGCTATAGTTGGTTCAAGTGGTCTGTTATTAGCTTCCTAAATCTGGTGGGATTAGTTTCGATGACAACGGTTTCAGGAAGATTGTTCCATTCTTCTATGGCAATGGGAAGGAAAGATTCGTTGAAAGCGTTGGATGAACCATGCAACCGCTGAATGCTGAGGGAGTTGAATAATCGGCGAGATGAGCGTAAGGGAGCAGATAACAAAGTTTGGCGTAGTGCAGGGAAGTTAAAGTATGATGATGACCTGAATTTCTTCTCCAGCCGCTATTTTTTGCGGTCTGTGCTCGCCTCCGAGTTGTTTTTTAGCGATTCATTTCTCGCTAGTGGTGCAACAGATGACCTCGCCTGTTCAGATGTTTTTAATGAGAAAGCATTGTACTCTTTACGAGAAAATCCGGCAGCATGTGTGTATTTCCAGATGGTACGGAAAATGCCAGCGACGGCGGGAAAAAAGGGGTTACGTGATCAAGCGGCCGCATGATGCATACACACGAAGCCGAACGCCGCCGCTTCAGGCAATCTTACACATATCGTTGATATATATATATATATATATATATATATATATATATATATATATATATATATATATATATATATATATATATATATATTATAAATTGATCAACACCACAAAATAAATTAATTAATTAAAAAAACATTCCCTGTGCCCCTTGGTTTCTGTGGCTGTTGGCTTCTCTCATATATATATATATATATATATATATATATATATATATATATATATATATATATATATATTCACCACTCCCCGACCTCCATATGACGCTATTTTCCCTGCATTATCACCAAAATTGTGGCGCAACCATTTATCGTACAGCGCTCGGGGTCGTGTCTTCCGATTTATCGTTCCATGTAGCTTACACGTGCTAATCAAGTTGGAGGCTAGCTTGCGACAGGGTTATATTTTTATGTTATGATTGTTTGATTTACTACTGCACCTGTGTGCCTGATTCATAAACGTGTATTTCTTTTTTTTCTCTTCCCCAAGCAACGATTGTTTCACTGTATACTTTTTTTCACTGTGTTTTTTCTTTAACTGTTTCACTGTATATTTATTGTTTTTTTTACCTAATAATGTCATTACTTGTTTCAATGTTAGCCCCCCCCCCCTTATGTAATACCCCTCCAGGGGTCTTTAAGGGCCAATAAATGATGATGATGATGGTGATGATGATGATGATTCTAAACGACGACATATGTGCCTTCAGTTATATGCCTTCCCATATTTTCGTATTAAAACTGTGATGCAAGCGTTCGTCCTACAGTGCTGCGGGTGGCGCCATACGCGAGCCTGTGTGTGCGCGTCCCAAACAACCAAACGTCTCAGTCTTGCATCCTCGACATGAAAACCCGCCCAATCTCATCGCCTAGCAGCGAAAGGGTCCGAACATTTGCGATCTGGTGCGCACCCAGTACGCAAACACACAATGGAACTTTAATGCGTGCACAAACACTACGCGTAAACAATACACCCAGGTGCAGTAATGCTTTCTCATTCCCACGCGTAAGCAGTCTTCAGTGTCTCTGAGGAATTTTTAATTAATTTCACGCTATGCCCGCTTTAATTCGGGTTTGGTTGGGCAGACTTCCGTTGCTCCACATGCGGGCTTGAGCCTACAGCCATTGTTGTGAACGCCCAATATTCTTGTCCCCTCGACATTCGTTGAATGACGTTCATAAATTGGAGATACTCAGGTAGTGCTCGCTAGGTAGAGAGCGATACGACGCTGGAATTGCGAGACGCCAGGCAGCAGGAGAGCGGTGCGATAGATTCATGTTATGCGCTGCAATTTCAGGACAAACGCTACAGGCCGAAATTTTAGCGCAGTCTGGGAGAGTGTGTGAATACATGTTCTTATAGGTAACCGATAATTGGCCGCCAGTAAAGCTTCGTGCCCAAACCCCCTACCTGTTGCTCTCAGGTGAACTCCTGTAAGAGTGTTAACTTATGCGAAACTAGTTATATACCTGCAGGGCACAAGCGAGCAGAGATTCAAAACGCCATTTGGTGAATAACACTACACGAGGAAGGCGCCATATCTGCTCAAGAAAACTAAGGCGAGGCGATAGAAGGTCGGATAAAGCGGCATAAATTTCCGCGATGTCTCGTTTTTCTTAATAGTTATTTAACATAGCGAGCAGCCTTATTTGGGCAATATGTAGGAGTGCATTAAGATCAATGAATGCCGCAAACAGTCAACGCGCAATAACAAGGTTCAGAGCAGCGATGCACTGAACACACCACAACACAACAAAAACCAGAACAGTTGTCACTGAACACAGCCGATAAGGTTTCGCTAACACAGTAGCCTGCGCACAGGACTTCTTGCGCTTTACGAAAGTTTTCAAGGATAGCTTGTACGTACACTATAGTTCGCCGTACACTCTCAGCAGTCTTTTAAAACAAGGCTTTTTGAGGTAGAAATCACTTTCTTTGGCATCGCACTGTAAGCGCTGTAGTGCATCGGGATACGCTAAGACGCGCTAACTAGCAGGCTGGCTAGCCAACATTGCATAGTTAACTGATTACTACTGTTAGCTTCTTATTTAATGAGAGGCTTTTAGCCCACAGCAAGCGATATCTGAATCATTTTTTGGAATTTCGAAAACAGCGTTCTCGTGTCCGCTCCAGTGTAAGCAATTCTGGGGCCGCACACTAATGGAACCAGAACAGGCGACTGCTGTGTCGTCAACCGCCGCAGGCAGCAAGTCCGTGACGTCATCTCAAGCGATAGCATCTACCTATCGCCCGTGGCGTCATCCTGAGAGGATGTATAAACAACTCTCTTGAAATAAAACCCGTTCATTTTGTTTGTGTTACCGAGAGGGTCAATCGGAACACAACAGCGACCAATTAGAGCACTAAACACGCCTACTAACACCGTCACAGAGCAGCACGCCTGTCGTGCGCTCTCCGCCTGCCCGCCACTGCTGCTAATTGGGACCTGCCAAGGGAGCACGTAAAACTCGCACCGCTGTGTGTTGCGCGTAAACGTCCTCATTCTGGTGGCGCAGTTTCGGTTTCGCTCGTTTTCGGCCCCAGAATTGCTGGCGCTACAGCGGCCAAGAGAATGGCACTTTCACAATTCCAAAAACTGGCATGAATATTACTTACGTTAGGCTAGAAGGCTCTAAAAATAAGGAGCCTAGCTGTAATAGCTAAAAAGTTAACTATTCAATCTTTATTAACCATCCTGCTCATCAGCGCGTCTTCGCTGTATTCTGATGCACTGCACCGTTTACAATGCTATGCAGGAGAAAGCGCTCTTCTTACTGAAGAAGTCTACTTTTAAAAAATTGCGGGCAGTCTTAGAAGAAACACCCTGCATACTGCCTATTCTGCGTTGCTTGTCAGCTGCTCACAAACAGTATGAGCTCTTAGATTTCTTACCTATGTGGCGCGAAAGAAAGACATCCTTCACTGTCTCACAAAAAAAACAAGAAAAAAACATAAACGTTGTATATACTAAAAATATGAACATAATGCTGTCCGTTGTGAACTAAGTAATACCTGTGCTACACGGCAACGTTCGAATGACATCCGAGTCGAATGACATTGGAGAATTGGAATGGCATTCGGAGTGGACGGACTCCAGCGGTGCTACACGACACTTTCCAAACGCATTCGAAAGCCTCAGCTCGTTTTCAGTGTACAACGACGACGACGGCGGCGGTCACACTAGTCCGACAACGACACTATAATAACGCTCAACAGCAGCATGTTATTATAGTGAAATATCTAGTTTACTATAATATCATTGTAATGGGACAGATTTGTCAGGCCAACGACACCGACGAATCCGATCGGCGGACGGTCAGCCTTGTAGGCGGCTGAGCGAAAGCAAAATGATGAGGCGGCCGTGTAAATATGTTCGCGCTTCTAAATGAGCGGTACGAACGGCTACTTTTCACATTTGCACACCTGAACGCTCACCTGCGATAAGCGCTTGAAAAATTAATTTCAGTCGACGACGGCTCCCTTCCCTTCCGCGACGACTAGGCCTAGCGAGTCCGCCGGGTTGGATCTGTGATTGCGGTGGTTGTGAAGAGCGAATCACAAGCTTTGGCGAATGCAAATGGTCACCGAGTGTAGTTTTGGCAACAGCGACCTGAAATCAACTATTGCTTACATCGCAGGGTACGTATACGATGAACGGCAAACGCCGATGTGACCCAGACTGCCGAGTCGGGCTTTACGGTGAGCAGCAGCCGTCGCCGTGGCTAGCTTGTGGATAACAAGTTAGGCCGTTCCAGTTAAAGCGAATGGTCGCCAAACATACTTCTTCATGAAGTAGTTTGAAATAGAGTACTGGTCACGTCGGAGGAAGCCGGGACAAGAAGCGAGAAGCGCCGGTCCTGCTCGATGTCAACAACCCGGCTGTCGTGTTTCTCAAGCGTGCGATCGCATCATCGCTTCCCACACATTGTCGCACTGCGTAAACAAGCACGGGTACAACTGGTAAAAAAGAAAACAGGTTGTTTAATAGAACTAAAACACAGATTACGTTTTATGTCATGAAAAAAGCTCTAGCTGTTCGTACGCAGCAATGTAAACAACAGTATGAGTACAGTCGTCCTCATCGGCGCACTCCTGTGCAAATTTCATGCTGACGCGGTTAATGTTCGTTGGTGTAATATTATCTTCAAGCATTCCCTCAGACAGAGCACGAGCTATTTCCTAAACAAACAGCAGAAAAAAGCGAGCAGCGGGTATCGAAATGAACAGCCACAGAGCCGAAAGCAGTCGCTCGGCTGTGGGCGGGGCGAAGCGACGGCAGCGGCGACGGCTATTGGTCGCTTCGGGCTCGAAGGCATTCCAAAATCTGGAATGTCTCCGCGTAGCTCCGTCGACTCGAATGTCATCTGAACCGAATGCCGTTGAAAAACTTCGTGGAGCAGCGTTGGTTTGGCATTCGAGGCGGCTGACATTCGGTTGGAAGGCATTCGAAACGCCCGTGTAGCAGGGGTATAACCTAAACAAACATCCTTGCGTTATGACAGCAGATTTGGCTAGGCGTCGTTCGTGCGAACACAGTTCAGATATATTTAGCTGAAGACGCTAGACGGAGCAGAGAGAGCAGGGGTAGCCAAAACACCGCCACAAATAAGATCGACAATCGTCAACACCGATAGCCGGCGTGACCACAGCCCTATTTAGGAGGGCGAATAGATTTTCTATCACGCGCAGCCTTGAAGAAAATTCACGGCGTGGGCGTGCGTCATATCTTTAGAAACCTTGTCAACAAAGGGGTTTTATTGCCACTCCAAGGTAAAGTGGCAAGTCCTGCTGAAAAGTCCCACTACCCGAAAATGAGTAGGCGGCAAGACGGAAGGGTAATTCGACGAGCAGGTTTGCCTAAACAAAGAATAAAACAAGCTGAGCGTACGGCGGTCGCAATTTGTTGCAATATGAGCGAACATTACGCTACGCTTGAGTCAGCAATTTCAATGGATCGATATAAACTAAGATGAGGTCTTCAGTTCAGTTTCGCAGTCGAAACGCATCCATGTAGGTAGGCACGCACGAACGCAAAGGCACACGCAAAACGGAAGGCCGGACGCACCCACGCAAAACTACGGCTGCCACTCGAATGGTCAGACGCGTAATGCAAGCGTCTTTGCTGAGTCGTGTTGCTTGAATCGCTCGGTAACTCAAGTTGAAGAATTGAATTTGAAGCTCAATATTGCATCTTATCCTCGTCTCATCACCCCGCCTCCCCATGTGACTCTATTCCCTGCTACTTTATAGAATTGCCTTCTCTTTTTTTCTTTCTAAGTAGAACTCTTACAAATGAAGGCCGTGCTATCTTCATGTCGTAAGCAAATGTACGGTTATTGATTTTGTTGGGTGGAAAGCCTGAAACGTTCTTCTCTCTCACAGCGCCCCTTTTAAAGCTAGTGTTACCATGCACTGTGCAGTTGTCAACTCTGACGCGCATAGCTAGACTTAACAAATGGATTTTTTTTCGTCTAACAAAGAAGATGCCCCGAAAAGTCCGCGGCGTTCAAACTTTATAAAGTTCCGTGCAAGCTGCAATCTGACCTGTATTTGAATTGGGGATTCATTCTTTTATTTTCTCGGCACGCTTTTGTAGACCCTGATACACTTCACTTGAAGTCTTGAAACACTTAGGCTTCGCAGAAAATTCCCTTAGAATTCGAAAAAAAAAACTCCTAAACCATTATAAAGTCTGCTTTCCAGCTCCACTTGCATATCAAATACCGTTAAATCGAAACAATATACTGACAGAAGCAGTGTCGAATGTCGTCTGGAAGGCGGGGACTAAAACGGAACTTGCTATTTAAAATCTTTCACAGCCAACACATCAGATTCGAAATGTTTATTTCAATATTCTCTAAACCGCTTGGATTGCTCCTTGAAGTATTTTGCCGGCATGGTTTCTGCTGCAGGGGTTAACTGATGTACGCCGGAAGAGGCACTAGACACAGACCTAAAAGGCAATTACAAGAGTCTATTCGTGCCTGGTTTAGGATTCCCTGGGATATTCCCTTTCTGTCTGTAGAGCTCCGCCTTTAGGTAGGCAGTCTTGCTTCCCTCGGTACTTAGTGAATATAATAAAATTGATAGGGTTTAACGTAGTTAAACTGAGTAGACGTGAGAAAGCAGGTGTTCACTGCCATGTTTCTTCTCAGAGCTGTATGCAGGTAGCTGACATCGAGGTTCTTTTCTCCGCTAACGTCGTCTTCGGTTCCTAGGTCGTCGAGAGTGTTATCAGCTTCCCTCCCATGAATAATCCCAAAAGCTGTCATCTGTGTGGCCGCTTGCACTGCGGTATTGTAGACGAAGATGACATAAGACAGGATCATGTCTCAAGTCTTATGTTCGGCGTCCACATACATGGCAGCCACGTCTACTTGGATATTGTTCAAAGCGCTCCATAAGACCATTGGCCGGCAGATGGTCCGCAGTCGTCCTGCGGTGGTTTGGTTGACTACTGCGCAAGATGGCTCGCGTAACCCTCGCCTTGACTGCTGTTCCGATGTCTGCGATGACCACTTAAGGAGCGTCGTGTCGTAGAAGGATGCATTCCACGAGAAATTTCGTGACTTCTGCTGTTGTTTCATTCTGCAGGAGGGGAAGGAAAGGCAGGGAGGTTAACCGTCAGAATAAAGTTCAGTGGGCATGGATCTAGAAACTCCAGCGCAGAGCCGAGACCGCATTTCGGCACTGTATCGAAGGCATGCATAAAAAAATGTGTACTGTAGTCTCGTCACGCCCGTGGATGCTACATGTAGGACTAATAGCTATAACGATTAAAAAAATTAATTGTTGGTGAAAACTACACCAAGCCTAAGTGACAGAGCAAAGTTGCTTCATGTCGTGGTAGGCCGCATGGAAGCCGCAGCTTCAAGTCAAGGTCCAAGGATAGTAAACGTAAGTTCCAAAATTGGCCTGAATTCCATGCGGCAACCGTGATCTCCCGCGCTAGTGTGCTAAGTGTGCCCGCTCCGTCTGCTCTCAAGATGGGGATCGACACACAATAGCTGTAGCAGTGTGCAGTTCGCGCAACCTCGATCGCGCGGTTATTGGCTGCTATGCCGTTGTGTCCTGGTAGCCATCAGTAGACAATGTCATGCCATTTTTTAATACCAGAGTGATGTAGTTCTCGGCTTTTCGCGACCAGTTTTTCCTGGGCTCCGCGGCGAAGGGCAGCTTGTAAGACTTTGAGTAATGCTTTGGAATCGGTGACAATAGACCACTGCTGGGGGCTCTGCTCATTGATATGCTCGACGGCGACACGAAGAGTAGTTAGTAGTTAGTTCTGCACCCGTCGAAGAAGTCTGGTAAGCTGTCCGAATTCTGATTTCGGTAGCCCTTGGGGGGACGACCATGGAGCCCGAAGATCTGATGGGGTTCACTGAGCTGTCGGTGTAGACGTGAAGCTGGTTTCCATAGTGCTGATGGAAATATTCAAGAGCGACTTTTTTTACCCTATTATTGGTAAATGGTCCTTTTTTCTCATACCGGGTATAGAAAGAAGTACTTTGGATTGGAGTAGGTTCCATAGTGGGAAGCGCCGTCTAGATGCAGGCGCAAACTGGAACAGCAGAATGGCACGATGTGCATCGATGGTGTTCGTAAACGATGCGCGTGGCCTGGTAATAGGAATACTAGCAATATGATTTATAGTTTATGGGCGTTTAAGGTCCCAGAGCGTCCCATAGTTTGCCAGCATCACTTCAGATTGGCCGTTCCGGAAATGGGCGATGCCTTTTTATTTATTTATTTCGTGTACCTTCAGGGCCAGAGGCATTATAGAGGGGAGTGGTTACAAAAATTTCAGAAAAAAAATGTACAGTGCAGCAAACTAATTAGTAATACAAAAACAATTGCTGCTAGTTATACATTATTAGCTGTTGGGTTCTTTGTGTGCTGGTTAATAGTATATAATACACAAAATACAGCGCAGCAATACAGTGAAAACCAAACAAACAAAACGCTCGTACAAAAAACAACAAGAATATAGAATTAAAAAAAAAGATGATGCTCCTACTTATACAAAGTTTTCTAATGCTGTTTTGAAGCGTTGGTTGGCAGTAATGGTAGCGGTAGATGCAGGAAGGTGATTCCACTCAGCAGCTGTGCGCGGAATAAATGACTGAAACATGGCATTGGTTTTGCAAAATGGAATTCCGACTTTGTTATTGTGATCTAGCCTTGATGAAATGTATTGGGGAGGGGAGATCAGTTCGTGGCGAAGTGAAGGATGATAAAATATCTTGTGAAAAAGTGAGAGTCTAAGGGCTTTACGGCGAGATGCTAAAGATGGCAGGCTGAGATTTAATTTCATTGCAGAGATGCTGGCAGTTCGGTTATAATTACATACAATAAAACAAGCAGAATTATTCTGGACCATTTCTAATGAGTGAATTAGGTTTTGTTGAAAGGGATCCCACACTGCTGCAGCATACTCTAGCTTTGAGTGGACCAATGTCTTATATAGAAGTAGTTTTAGGGAAGAAGGTGCCTTAGAGAAATTACGTTTTAGATATCCCAGCATGCGATTAGCATTATTAATTACGTAAGAAGTGTGAATGGACCAAGTGAGGTTGCTAGTAATATGGATACCAAGATATTTGTAAGAAGAAACAGGATCTAGAGGGACATTATTAAGGTGATAGGAAGGTAGCTGGCCGGAAGTTCTTGACACAGGCAGAAATTTACATTTTTTGATGTTTAATTCCACTGACCATGATTGGCACCAAATACAGATAGCGTTAAGGTCTGCTTGAAGAGAAGATATGTCATCGTCGCAAATTATTTCCCTGTAGATGACGCAATCATCTGCGAATAAATGAATGTTAGAGGAAACACAAGAGGGTAGATCATTAATGTAAATTAAAAAAAGTAGACGACCAAGTACCGACCCTTGAGGTACGCCGGACTGTACTTTACTTGGCTGCGAGGTTGAGTCATTAGCAGAAACAAATTGCGAACGGTTAAAAAGAAAGCATTCGATCCAAGCAAGCAGTTTGGGATCAATGTTAAGTTGATGTAACTTAAACATTAGAAGGTTATGGCATACTTTATCAAATGCTTTCGAGAAATCTAAAAATATACAGTCGGCAAGTGAACAGCGGTCAAGGATGACGTTTAGCTGATGCGTGAATGATACTAGTTGTGTTTCACATGAATAAGTCTTGCCGAAGCCATGTTGCGATGGTGAGAAAAATGAATTAGATTCGAGAAAGCTAGCTAGATTTGAGGCAAGGACATGTTCTAGAATTTTACATGGGATGAAAGTGAGCGAGATAGGCCGGTAGTTAAAAGGACAATGCTTGTCACCTGATTTATGGAGTGGGATCACCTTCCCTACCTTCCATTCAGCCGGCAAATAACTTTTTCGAGCGACTGCTGGAATAACTTTGTTAGAAAAATGGAAGAATAACAGCTCGTGTTTTTCAGAAATTTCGCGTTGATTAAATCGTGCCCAGGAGCGGAAGATGGTTTTAGAGATGAAATTATTGATTCGACGCCTTCTGCTTCAATGGTTATGGGAAACATTGCTGGATAAACATTGTTGTGCGTAGATTGGAGTGTAATATTGGTAGTTGAAGAAAAGTTGCGCAGGAAAACTTCGTTAAGTACAGACGCACATTCGTTAGCTGGAATAACATTGGAAGAGCTGTCAATCAAGGTTATCATGTCATCCGCTTTGGGGTTAATCACACGCCAGAATTTTTTTATGTCGGTTTTAAGCATTGATGGCAAGGTATAATGAAGAAAGTTATTCTTTGCTTGTTTAAGCGCGGTTAAATACTCATGGGCTGCCAGTTTGTATTTAGTCCACCGTGTTATGCTAACAGAACCTTTCGCAGATTTGTAGAGACGCTTTTTTTTATTAGACAAGCGCTTGAGACAGGTGCTGTACCATGGAGCGTTATGGTTACAGACAAGGGTGCGAAGTGGGATGTATTTGTTTGTTAATTCAGCAATTTTGGAAGAAAACATATTCCAGTTAGACTGAACACTACGGCAGTCAAAGTCTTGTAGAAAGACGTCAAGGAAGACTGATAATTCAGTATTAATGGCTTCAAAATTAGCTTTTGCATAATTTCGAAACGATTTGAATTTTTTAACGGTTTTTGGTCGTAAGATATTCAAGTTGAATGAAAGGGCCGAATGGTCGCTCAAGCCGGGTAAGTACGTGATGTCGGAAACAAGATCAGGTTGCGCTGTTAATACAAGGTCCAGTGTGTTTGCGACAGATTCCATAATTCTTGTAGGCTGCGTAACAAGTTGTGAAAACGAAAAAACAGAGCACATTTCTAAGAACTCATTAGCTAATGAAGAAAAAGGCTGTAAGGTTGGAGATCCAGTGTTCCATACTATATTTGGTAGGTTAAAATCGCCAAGCAGAAATAAAGGTAACGTGGGATAACGGCATGTAACGATGTTAATGATATCATGTACCTCATTTACGAAGTTAGATGAATGGTTTGGGGGGCGGTAACAAACACCAATGATTATCTTCTGGTGGTTTAGTTCAACGATGGCCCAAACCATTTCTAAGTCAGTAGATACATGAGTACACTGGGATGCAAAATCTTTTGAAATGGCTAAGAGCACGCCGCCTCCCTGTCTCATTGTTCGGTCACAACGAAAGAGTGAAAAACGATGAGCGGTCTGAAAAAGTTCGTGATCTTGAACCTGTGAATGCAGCCACGTTTCTGTAAGCACTAAAATATCGGTATTGCAAGTATCTAAGACAGAAGTTAAGGAAGCGCGTTTATTCATGATGCTACGAATATTAGTAAAAAAACTGATACGTGGGACGCGTCTTGTCCACTTCCCCTCGCGCTTTCCTAACTTGGGACGTGTTCACAATCAACATGTTCGCCGCTATCTCGTGGTTCGTACGCGGCATTTTCGCTGATGGTGTCTGTTGCCGGGTCATAGACGAACTGCGGTGCCGATTCCTCTCTCTTGAAGCAACTCTGTGCTCTCCTCAATGATGGCTTCCATGTTCATGTCTTCCCTGGCACCAACGGTGGCCATAACGTTTGAGCGTGGTGAGACACTCACTTCATCCCGGAAATTCAGGGCAACGTGATGCTCCAGAATTGTGATCGAAGGGATGGCTTCGTCATTCGATAGCGTGATGAACTTGGATCGAAAATCTATGACCGTCTGATGCTCATGTAGGGTACCCATGCCCAATATTGCTCCGCGGGAACATCGCTGCAGCACTACGAATGTCGCAGGCTAGGTATGTCCGCTGACGGTCACACCCGCTGTGCCTCGTCCCGATGGCGTAATAAGGTCGCCTGCTGCGGTGTGGATTAGTGGGCCGCCCCAAGCGGTCGTGACTGTCCTGACTTGCGCAGCGATTGCTCCATTCGTCACTGAATGATCAGCTCCTGTCTTCACTAGAGCGATAACTATCCGGCCATCGGTTGCCACTTCAAAATCGGATGTAGTAGCTCTTGCGTTGCATTTGATCTTCGGCGTCGGGTCACGGCTTCGTCTGGTGTGTGAATCATAGGTAGGGCCTGTCGTCGGGGCTTTTCTCGGTGTCGGCGTCATTCTGAAGTCGAATCGCGTCGTGTTCGAGCTCATGTTTCTATGCGGCATCGGCATAGTGGTTGCGGCATGGTCGGTGGAGGATCTTCGTAGTTTTGTAGAGAAAGAACCCGACTTCTACAGGTTGCCCTAGGGGGCTAGGAGATCTTCCTCGAACAGCAGTTGCGTAGCTGTGGCCCGGCGATGCAAAGCTTGAGGTGGATGGCGGTCAGGGAGTGGCGCACATGGCGTGACGACGCGTACTCTCCCCTGCGCGGGTAGTCGTTGATTTCCCGTGGTCGTTGGCTGGAGCGTGCTCGTGGGGGTCGGTGGTGAAACCTTGAAGGCCTGTAAGTCTGTAGCGCCGTCATTAAGGTTGTGGCCGGCGTAACCATAATTGAAGCACAGTGGGCGGTCGTTGGGGAGGCCTCCGCACGTTGCATATCCTAGCCGGTGCGCCGCTCATAGTGCGGGCGTGCTAGAACTAGGAAGCATCGTTCTAGGAGAGCTGGTTCACGTCGAAAACAGCTTGGAGTGTCCCATCGTGGCGCAGCACTGTGTAGTGCGCTGGCTTTGGCCATGGCTTCGGCTTCCGTTGGAGTCATCGGTGACGTGGAACCAAGGGTGTGTTGCACTTCTTATTGGATAATGTCTGTTAGGTCACTATCTGGGACTGGTGGGAAGATGGCTGCATCCGACGTAGCTCTTCCCGAACAATTTCGCTTATTAGATCACACAGGTTATCCCTGCTTGTTGGTGTGTCATATTAGGGGCTTGACGACAACACTTGAAACGGTCGGTTGTGCTGGCGGGTCCAGGCGTCAAGGGTCTTTTCGGTAGGTGAATGCGGCAACGGTTTTTGGAGGATCAGGCCGGCGAGCAGCTTCCCCTTTACGCCACGCATCAGAAAGATGACCTTTTCTTCTGTCATGTCGGAGCTAGTCCACCTCAAAATGCCTTCATCTCCACGGCGTATGCAAGGTGAATTTCATTAGTCTACTAGATCGGCATGCATCTAGAGAATTAATTCGGCTCTTTCCTCACAGAGGACGTTAGGACGTTAGCAAATGTCTTCAACATTTTCTTCTTATATTATTACCACGTTCTCAGGGAATTCTCATTACTCTCCAACCACGTTCCTGCTGAGCCACCCACAGTAAAGAAGGCTTATTTATTTATTCATTTATTTATTTATTTATTTATTTATTTATTTATTTATGTACATACTACAGACAATGGTTAGCGCCAAGCAGGACGGGTACTGTACAGCAAAAGTAAGTAAAAAAAAGTCCCATGGCAACTTGCAGTTTACAAAAAGAGAAAAAAAACATGCATTCAGTTACAAAGCGTGTTCCAGAGGGTTCCAGTCCGCTATTGTGCAGGGAAAAAAAAGAAAATTTGAACAGGTTTGTGCGTGCAAATTAAGGTGCTATCAGGCTAGTGTGATAGTGTCGCGTACTTCTTGCGGTTTGAGGGAAAAGATATGATGATGGTTCATGTCCCAACTTACGACTGAGCGACAGGGAAAGAAAATCTAAACGGGCACTTTTTCGCCGACACTCAAGGAGGGGGATACCATGAGCTTGCATTATGTCGGAGGTTGAATCAGATTTGGAAAATTTCGAGAACACAAACCTAACAGCTTTCCTGTGTACTCTTTCAATCTTCTTTATGTTAGATGTCGTATGCGGATCCCAGACTACACACGCGTATTCGAGTTTTGGTCTGATCAAATATAGATAACTTCCTTCCAGGACGCTTCCTTGGGCACACCAGACGCGACAGAATGACAGCCGGATTGTTGTCCACCAAGAGCGACGTACTGTTACTTAATCGTTACTTAATCGGGGAGGCGAATAGAATGTAGTTTTAATATTAGGCTGCTGGGGGGAACTATGTCAAACGCCTAGCTAAAATCTAGAAAGATTGGGTCAACCTGACCATTAATATCTAGTACTGAGGCAAAGCAATGAACTACGGAAAGCAGCTGCATCACGGTAGAGTAACCTTCCCGGAAACCGTGCTGATAATTTCTTAGTACCGAGTTACACTCTAAAAATTCGAACCCGCCGTGGTTGCTCACTGATTACGGCGCTCGGCTGCTGACCCGAAAGACGCTGGTTCGATCCCGGCCGCGGCGGCCTAACTTCGATGAATGCGAAATTCTAGAGGCCCGTGTGCTGCGCGATGTCAGTGCACGTTAAAGAACCCCAGGTGGTCGAAATTTCCGGAGCCCTTCAATGCGGCGTCCCTCGTAGCCTGAGTTGCTTCGGGACGTTAAACACCATTAGAACCAACCAAACCTAAAAATTTGTTAATGTGAGTAGCGATAACAAGCTCCATCAACTTGCAACAGGACGGAAGTAATGATACAGGGCGGTGGTTTTTTAATACTAGAAGGTCACCTTGTTTAAAATCGGCACAATTCGGGCTGTCTTTCATTTACTTGGCTCTTTCGCTGATAACAAAGAGGTGCGAAACATAATAACAAGAAACTTCGGAACAGATTCGGCATATCTATGCAGAAAAATGTTTGGGATATTGTCAGGTCTGGGCGGTGTTTTAGTTTTGATGTTAAGAAGCATTGAAAGCACACGTTCGTATGTAATAAAATTCGCTTCAGAGGGGTAGGCAGGTGGAGCATCAACTGTATGTGGTTCTGACACAGTGAACACGCTCTGTAAGTATTCGTTGAAATGGTGAGCAATGTCCCCTTGATCACTCACTAATGTATCGGCAACTAGTACCTGAGAAACCGGTTTCATTGTGTCGCTTATAAATCCCAAGAATTTGCTCGGATTATTTTTATAAAGTTTGGGAGAGATATTTTGAAGTAATAATCTTTTGATCTGTGTACCGCACTAGCCAGAGCCCCTTTAAGCTCCGAGATCAGATCGGGCTGCGCGCGTTTTTTTTTTTTCAGCAGTTTTATTTTGCGCTTAAGGTAAATAATATTCCGATTCATCCATGGCGTTTGTTTACGGACATTTTTCTGCTTTCTAGGCACAAAATTATCCAGACAGCAATGACAGATTTCCTCATTTTTGTTCCAAAGTTCGCGTGCGTCCGTTCCATCAAAATCTATAAGGCACATTTCCAAGTGGTCTTTTATGAGGGCGTCATCAGCGTGTGTGTAATCTTTGAATGTTCATACTGGTTGCGTTTTGAGCGCGCTGCGCGCGTGAAACGGTACAGAGATGCTCACAAGGTGATGATCAGAAAGCACTTGCTCAACCGATACAGTGCAGTCCCTAAGAGAGGGAGGTACAAATACCAAGTCTATTATAGAATCACAACTGCGGCATTCACGAGTTGGCTGGCGGACAATCTGGGCCAAGTCATGTCTGAACATAATATTGTAGACGGCATTCACAGGTTTCTTAGATCCTATACACTCAAGGCTATCCCAGTCAACACCTGAAAGATTCAGATCGCCAATCAGCGACAATTTACTCTTTGTGTATTTTGACATCTGTTTTTAAAATTTATCTAGGTAATCATCGCTGAAGTCAGGGAGCCTATAAAGCGCATAAAGAATGAAACCCTGTCCCCAGCACAACTGAAAACATAAGCATTCAAGATCGGGAACATCTTCGATTAAAGCGAAATAAATTTTTTTTTTTTAATAACAGCTACGCCACCACCCCTTGAGGGCCTGTCTTTCCCAAATACCTTGTATAAGGGTGGAAAAACGGCGTTATCGCTTATATCATTATGTAGTCAAGTTTCTGTTATAACGCATATATGGGGATCGTATTCGAGCAGTAAAATTTTAAATTCGTCCGCCTTATTAACAATGCTTCGGGCATTAACATTGATTATTCGCAGCCGTTTTTCTGGCTTTAAAAGAGCCTCACTGCCGCGATTGCGCTTATTTTGTGCAACCATGTAGGTTGGAGTGGGGGCCAGTATGCCATCTGAGTTCAGTGGGGACCTGTTTTCGACTGCGTCTGAAGGCGAGTCCTGGGCGAAGCAATTCTTCGTCGTTTTTTTGTAATGGTACCTTGTCGTTTTTATCGTAACCCCAGATGTATGCTTAACTGTTTATGAACAGCCTGGTAAAGGACAAAGATAGCTTATGACCCTTATCACGGTTTGGTTCAGAAGTGTCCCAAAGCTTTTTTCTAATACCTCTGACTTTATGCGGAAATTCTTCACCAAGAGAAAGTGAGCTGTTTTTAAGTTTGGAAGCGTTTTTCAAAATTTCACCCTTGGGCCATGACCCCAGTGGCTTAAAGATAACTGGCCTAACTTTGTTCGGTGCTGGCCTTCCTAAGCGGTGAATTCGCTCTATGTCAACTTTGCTGTATCCGAGCGTTTACTCAATTTTATTAGTTTAATCTGATCATCCCAACTGTTGAACGTTGCAACCCGAACAACCTGGTGCTGCAGTTGCGAATTGGGGTGACGCGTCCCCGACGGCTGGAGGGTGCTTTCGCGTGCAGGTTGGAAGAAGAAAACAAACGAATCAGACAAAACAAAAAGAAGTCGTGTTTATACTTTAAAGGAAGGGAGCCAATAAAAGAAACGAAAACACCAAGGAAAACACACACTAGACATGCGTACAACACTACGGATAAAAAGGAGGGAGTTCATCGGATACAAAGCGTCCCAGGTGGAGCGGGAATGCCTTGCAGGCCGCACCGACGCGGGTTGGCGACTTGCGATGCGTCGCTGGCGTTGCGTGCAGGGAGGCAGTGGTAAGGTACGGACACACAGGCGGCAAAACGCGCTCGGCACGCCGCTTGCCGCGAAACCTGCCGCGGAGCGGAGCGAATGGGTCGAGGACGAACTCCTGTCAGCCGCCCCCAAGAACTGGGCAGCTGCAGCAGGAAAACCGTAGCCAGGTCCTCTTGACGGCGTTCCAAAACACCGTAGGCTTGTGCAGCCTATCCAAGGAAGCCTCAGCAGCAAGGACCCTCAATACATCTGCTGCCACTTCCGAACTCGAAAGGGACGCAGTAGGCCTGCGTCGTTGATTCAAAGGAAGTCCACGGCAGCACAGACCCGAAGTGTGACGGCTGCCACCTCCAAGCTTGAATGACCAGACTTGTGCTGCGGTGTCTTCCTCTACACCTCGGTTTGCTGACACGTCAGCTCTCCGCTCCTCGTGCCTGCCTCGCACACACCTTTCGCACGCGTACACGCACAACGCGGGGCTGGCACGCACGGCACTCCGCTGTCCGACGCACTACTGCCGACCCGCCGCGTTCCAAAAATGCCTCGATGGTTTGGTGTGCACATCACAACAACCATTCTCCAGGCCTGCGTGAGCTCAGCCGTGGAAGAATGGCGGCTCCAGGGGCTGTTAGAATACGAGCGACGAGGACTGGGTGGCAAACTTCCTCTTCGTAAGAATGGCGGGATTACGATGCAGCACCTCCACAAGATCTCACGTTTTGGTGACCTCAGTCCGGTAGTCAGACAGACAGCGAAAAGGTCTTTAAAAAAAACTCTATTCGGCTGACTAGCACCCACAAAGAACTGAATGACTCGACGGCGGAAATAGCAAAATTTAAAGCTGTCAAAGGACCTCCGAGATAAGGCGCCAAAGCAACTACAGCAATCTTGAACAATGTGGAAGCAGTTACGCGTGGCTGCGAGCATTCGAGATAAATCAGGACGCATCTCACGTCACAAAAAAAAAATGATAAAGCCGAGTGCTGGCAGCTTTCATTGTGAACAAACAGTAGAAAGATTCTCAGAAATATGCAAACTCCTTCTGATGCAGAGTGACATACAGGGGACAAATACACATGTGTGGTCGTAAAATGGGCTGAGGTCTATTCGGGTGCCTCGACGAGGATAATACGATGTCGTTACCTCCGGCCTTCGAAGCCAGTGGCTGGTCCGTGACTGCGCATAAACACTGCCTTAAGCAGGGGCTGTCACACTTCCGATGATCTCTCCTTGCCGGACTTACCAAGTTTATCTGCAGCGGGCCTCTGTGGAGCAGCGCACGACCCTTCGAAGCGATCTGCGTAATACTATACCCTGCATCATGAGAACAAACTCCAAATGCTGTTCCGACGAATTACGTGAACTGGAGGGGTTGCTGTGCCTGCAAGTTTCTTGGGCACGTATTTTAACGTCATGTATGGAAACACTAATCGTCCACAGCGCCGAGGGTAACTGATTTTCGAAATTTAAAAGATGACATGACTCTTACGGCAGGCTGCACACCTCTCAATAAATAGACATGGTAATAGTGCAGTTAACTAATCAATATTAATTAACCAGTCCAATAGTTCCCACGTCTTAGCTGTGTTCTGGTGCGTCGCACCGCTGACAGTGCTACGCCCAAAAGAGTGCTATACGAACTCAAGAAATCTATTTTAAAGCTTACAGCACATCTTACGTCCAACACCGGGTGTCTATAGTATAGCAGGTGTTATAGAGAATCCCGCCATTTATTCTAAAGCTTAGGGTTTTTGAGGTAAACAGAAGCTTTTCGCTGCCTGGTAAAAATTGTTGGAGGACGTCCAAAACAGGCGAATCATGTCGGTGTCACAGGTTCGGTGATTGCGCGAGGTCGTCACCGAGTCATGACAATGAGAGGGTGGCCGTTCAACGCCCGACGTAGCCGGAAAGCAAACGTAGTGAATGAGACAGTGGTGTTTTAAGAGCTAACAACAACAAAACAACGTTTATAAGTTCGATACGAAGATTATGACAGCTTTTACAGAGGCGTGATAGACATCCCACAAAACAATTGCGGAAAACACATGGCATTAAATACACTGAATTAAGTCATACACTGGAAGAAACACTTGTCTACACAGATCAGAACGAAGCGAGAGTGCAATTAGCGACAGTCGAAGAATGTTGCGAAGCGGGACGAACATAGAGTTGACCGGGGAGCGCGAATGCAGTCCATCCACAAACACGCAGGCAGGGCGCCACCGAAGGCGACTGTCCTTCCGGAGCAGCTTGCGGTTTCGATAATGCGGTGCGGCGGCTCGGAGACCCAGCAGTAGGCGACGGCGGCTTTTCCACCGAGGAGCGGACTGAAGCTTGAGCCCTAAGTCCTCGGGCGCTAGCGGGCGAGGCACTTGCGGCACGCACAGAGACCGTGTCGAAAAAGCAAACACCAAAAAGCGCACCAAGTAGTTCACGCACAAAAGAGGCAGCACGTAGGCGCCTACTCTTCGACACTGCATGGCCACCATCTTGAAGGAGGAAAAATTAACGGACAACTAAAAAGAAGCCCTAGGCTTCGACTCCGGATTCGGTGACCTTGGAACAGAAAAAAAAGTAAAACACAACCAAAAAGGGAGTAACGTACGCAGGGAACATCTTTCCTGCTATTGGTCAGCCTGCAGACCAGAAAAACACAAAAGCAGCTCAAGGCTTTGGCAGTAGTAGGGATGACCTTCAGCTGGGAAAAGAAACAGGTACACAAAACAAGCAGCATGTACATCCCCGCTTGCGCAATGCGAGGGGGTTGTCCAACTAACTGAAACAGCGTGCATGTATTCGTGCTCTGCCAGAGACACACAGGCTGCATGGACACACTCTGTTTAAACAAACGCGGAAGCATCAGTTTTTTATCACCATAAGTCAATTACAAGAGGCGGCGACTTCTGTGACAGTCACTAACGAAGGGATTAACTAAATTCCTATATTTAACATTTTAAATACTATCGATAGGCGGCCGATTATTTTCAGAGATTTGAGTAGCTAGCCGTTAGTAATACCTGCATGGTGTATAGAATCTCCAAAATGCGATTACCCTCACCGCTCTAGTTTAAGGTTTATGTGGGTTTAACGTCCCAAAGCGACTGAGGCTACGAGGGACGCCGTAGTGACGGGCTCCGGAATTTTCGACCACCTGGGGTTCTTTAACGTGCGCTGACATCACACAGTACACGGGCCTCTAGAATTTCGCCTTCATCAAATGCGACCGCCGAGGCCGGAATCGAACCCGCGTCTTTCGGGTCAGTCCACTGTAGTTCAACTAATTAGAAAACCATGCGCCTGCATCGGGGTGCAACGCTACGTCATCAGAATACCGTCTCACAAAGAAATAGCGCTCGTCCATGTTTTTTCTCGGCTTAGTTCTCTTGTTTCTGCGCAATTTTTTTTTTTTTTCAGTATGCATATCGACTAAAGAGCCCAACTTTCTGCTCTCCTGAGTATAATTTGTAGTATAACTGGCTCTTAGAAAATAGTCCTGCTCCCTCTTTTTCTGTGCTCAGTCAGCATGTCTCTACAATCACTGCCCCGCTCGAGATGCAGTGCACCTCGCTCCTTTTCGCTTCGCAGCTCCAGTGCCGGCGGACCAGCGACTGTCACGTAGGACGTGCGTAATGGAGTGACGCGATTTGATGACGCAGTGTTGTGGGCCCCACTGGCGGGCGCTTTTCGAATGGCGTGAGAAATTGACCAATTTAATTTAGCCGCAACAGAGAGGGAGTCGTGGTTTCGAAATTATAAAACTGATATGGTCGCGAAATGCAAGTGGGCGACAAAGCTAACAACTTGAATTTAGTTATTGACTTTATTGGTTAACAAGATTCCCCTGTTTTTGTACGTCCACCAAACATGGTCTTACCACGGCGCGAAAAAAAATTCTCTTTACCTAAAAAACCCTAGTTTCAAAAACTTGTAGCCGGCTTCCCCGAAACACCTGGTACAAACAGGTCCGCCCAGCTAGCTTTAGCCAGGGTATAAAAATATGCCGAGGCACTCTAAGACACCGCGACCAAATGCATGCGGCTGGCTATTGCATGGGACAAGGCACACTTTGTATTCTGCTTCATCATCATCAGCCTGACTACACCCACTGCAGGGCAAAGGCCTCTCCCATGTCTCTCCAATTAACCCTGTCCTTTGTCAGTTGCCGCCACTGTATCCCTGCAAACTTCTTAATCTCATCCGCCCACCTAACTTTCTGCCGTCCCCTGCTACGTTTGGTTTCTCTTGGAATCCACTCCGTTACCCTTAAGGACCAGCGGTTATCTTGCCTTCGCATTACATGCCCTGCCCAAGCCCATTTCTTCCTCTTGATTTCAACTAAGATGTCATTAACCCGCGTTTGTTCTCTCACCCACTCCGCCCTCTTCCGATCTCTTAACGTTACACCTATCATTTTCCTTTCCATAGCTCGCTGCGTTGTTCTTAACTTAAGCTGAACCCTCTTTGTTAGCCTCCACGTTTCTGCCCCATAGGTGAGTACCGGTAGGATACAGCTGTTGTATACTTTTCTCTTCAGGGATATTGGTAAGCTACCATTCATGATCTGAGAGAACCTACCATATGCGCTACACCCCATTCGTATTCTTCTAGTTATTTCCCTCTCATGATCCGGATCTGCGGTCACTACCTGCCCTAAGTAGACATATTCTCTTACTACTTCCAGCACCTCGCTACCAATTGCGAACTGCTGTTCCCTTGCTAGACTGTTGAACATTACTTTGGTTTTCTGCATGTTAATTCTTAGCCCCACCGTTCTGCTCTGCCTGTCTAACTGATTGATCATGCTTTGCAGTTCTTGTCCTGAGTGGCTTAGCAAGGCAATGTCATCAGCGAATCGCAAATTACTCAGGTATTCTCCATTAACTCTTATCCCCAACTGTTCCCATTCCAGTCCCCGGAATACCTCCTGTAAGCAGGCAGTGAAGAGCATTGGCGAGATCGTGTCTCCCTGCCTGACCCCTTTCCGTATTGGAATTTTATTGCTGACTTTATGGAGAACTATAGTAGCTGTGCAGTCGTTATAAATATCTTCCAATATTTTCACATAACACTCTTCTACACCCTGATTCCGCAATGCCTGCATGACAGCTGAGGTTTCCACCGAGTCAAATGCTTTCTCGTAATCAATGAAGGCTATATATAAGGGTTGGTTATATTCTGCGCATTTCTCTATCACCTGATTGATAGTGTGAATGTGGTCTATTGTCGAGTATCCTTTACGAAAGCCTGCCTGATCATTTGGTTGACTAAAGTCCAAGGTTGTCCTGACTCTATTAGCGATTACCTTAGTAAATACCTTGTAGGCAACGGACAATAAGCTGATTGGTCTGTAATTCTTCAAGTCCTTCACATCTCCTTTCTTATGAATTAAGATAATGTTAGCGTTCTTCCAAGCTTCTGGTACTCTCGAGGTCACAAGGCATTGCGTATAGAGGGTGGCTAGTTTTTGTAGCACAATCTCTCCTCCGTCCTTCAACAAATCTGCTGTTACCTGATCCTCACCAGCTGCTTTCCCTCTTTGCATTGCTCCTAAGGCTTTCTTTACTTCCTCCTTCGTTACTGGCAGGATGTCCCATTGCTGTGCTTGACTGCCTCCCTCAGTAACTTGATGATTACATTCGCTACTGTATAGATTTGTGTAGAACTCTTCGGCTAATTCAACTATCTTATCCATATTGCTGATGACATTGCCCTGTTTGTCTTTTAGCGCATACATCTGGTTTTTACCTATGCCCAGTTTTCTCCTCACTGATTTTAGGCTACCGCCGTTCCTTAGAGCATGCTCAATTTTCTCCATGTTAAACTTTCTTATGTCGGCTACCTTGTGCTTATTTATTAACTTCGATAGCTCTGCTAGTTCTATCCTGTCTGTGGAGTTAGACGTCCTCATGCTTTGGCGTTTCTTCTGCTTAACTGCACACTTAATCAAGATTGGTTAGCCAACTCCACAAGCGACGAAGTTCGGCCAGAAGTTCAAATTGGAAAGATTTTGAATGGTCCGCAAAACTCCTGACTAAGCAGTTTCTAACCTCCTACCTTTCATGTATTGGTTTTTTCTGTTTACTCGAAGCGCTATGGGGCTAGTATTACCATGAGCACCCACGTAAGTTTACAGACGACAAAACCATGTATAAGGACGTAGCAATGTTTAATGTGTGAACATTGCGAAACACACCCTCCTAACGTAATATTTGCATTTGGACTAACTACGCAAACCTGCTAATGTTTCTGTTGGTCTTCAGGTTTTATTTTTTCTTTTCTCAAGCGAAAGCTTTACTACGCCATGTTCCGCGAGTTTCACCAACTCCGTCGCTTTGACCTTCAGCGACCTTCAGCCACTCCGGAGCAGCGCTGGCTCGACCATGTGACTAGCCGCGGTGGTTCCGCCGCGCATGCGCTCTCCTGTCAGACCGCTTGACTTGTCGCGCGCGTGGCCGCGGTTTAAAAAGGAGCGCTCTGCTCTCCTAGGCATTGCGCGCTTCGTCATGCATCCGAGCGAAGCTGGGCCATCTGGGAACACTACGCAGACGACCTTGCAACGTCGACGGCAAGCGACATCTGACCACCCCGTGGATATCGCTCGCTCTTGCTTTGTATAACTAGGTCTAAAGAGTTAAACCTTCAGAATTTTTTTTTCCTGTGCTTTTATCACGGTACATATCACTTCAAATGAGTATTTTGTTCATCTAGCACTCAGATCAACGTAGGTCTGCAGTGCAGTATACTTAAAAAAAACGCACTTTATACATGGATACATAGTTTTTCATTTTCCGCTTTAGTGACCAGTGCTGATATACTCACACGAAAGGAACGGGTGCCAGCAAAGGTAACGGGAGTACGCAACTGTCTTCTCATTCATTTTATGCCCTGCGTTGCTGAAATTACTAAGCATAGTGCGTGTGTACTACAGGAGGAGGTCACTGGCGCGGTTTCTCAGGAATAAGCAATGTGAGTTCGTTTCTGTTAGGGAAGGTGTCATTGCACTTAGAACCGAACAGCTTGCTCCATTTACTCATGTCCGCACCTGCACATCGCATTTGAGCGACCCAGCGCATTTGTCCGGCCTGAAACCGTATAATATCAAATGATGCTAACGGCGATATAGCCACATCCATCGTAATTATCAGAAATTCCACAGACGTTTCACGCATCCCTCGTACAGGTTTTATTCCTCTGATATTCAAGCGGACGCCGGGCAACGAGGCTAAAGTTGCTACGGATGCTCGCAATGATCATTGAAGTCCTTCGAGACATGGTGCACATGTCCCCTGCCAGCACGCTGCAGCAGGAAAGACATAGCAACAGCGATGTTTGCATGACCCAAATATATCTTTTTTCCTTTGTCTTGAGTAGCCTGCGCCGAAAGCTGAAGTGCCAAGTTAGAGAGACGCTGTCCGGCTGCTGAGCTCAATCTCAAAACCGACCAGCAAGTTGTTGATGTATGGCCCATGCTTCTTGTTGTCGTATTGCACACCTGTAATGCACGGACGCTGCCGGATTAAGTCACAGCGCCCCCGGGTTTGGAAAAAATATCAGTTACAGTTCCTGCAGCTGCGTTTTTCGCCTCTTGGATGCTAGGCTTCGTTTTGCCTTAGTTCGGCAACACGTGGTTCAAATAGGCCCAGCAGGAAATAGCGCCCGTCTCTGTTGGCTCAGCGATTCGTTTGAGGACCGCCGGACGGAAGTGTCAACAGCCGCGCTCTCAGGCGCCCATTCCATTATTTCATTTTTACGATTGCTGCTCCACGACATCTTGATAGCTTTGCAAACCAAGAGGGCGCGCCTCATTCTAGCTTAGATAGGTGGTGAAAAAGTGAAGCTTCTGTGGTGAAGCGCAAAAGAAGTCTCCTTTTTAAATTTCGCTTTAGTGCCGCGCTGTTTGCAAAGGGCAACTATATTTTTTTTGACGGTGGAAAAGATTTGACAAAAAGAAGGAAGAAATTGTTTGTGTTTCAAAACGCCCGCTGTGCAAGCGGGGAAGCAGAGGGTCGGTGAATACTTCGCGAATAACGTAAAATCAATGCTGTTGACGATTGACGATTCCAGATCTGGTCAGATCATCTTCGTGAGTTTCGTACGAGACTGGCGAGGTGTCTTTTAGATGGAATATGAAATTTGCGAGCATAAGGTTCGGATCTCAGCGGTTGTATGTACTGACGTGCTCGTACATGTGGAGCCAATCGTCGACGTCAACGTTGTCGGTGCTAGAAAATGCCCCGGGGTCACGAGGGCGGGAAGGAACGATCGATGGCATGGCCGGTGCTGGGGTGGTATTCTGCCGGTGTCGCCTTTTGCGACATGTCGCATATGGGCGGGGCCTAAAAAAGTGCTTACAGATGCTCGAAGAAACGGAAAAAGCCGCCGGCACTTTCGTCTGCGGTGCATTCATTCACTCCGAGAAGCGACAATTTACCACTGCTGATTCACTAGCAGCAGCAGTTTCGTATCTTTTATAGCAAGAATATTTGCCATCACATGACGTCTAATGTTCAAAAAAACATTTGCAAATTTAATATAAACTCGCTTTACTTCATTTAAGTCTATAAAACACCGCGGAAAAGCTCCAAATCTATTTTTCTTTCGTTCCGGACGGTTGTGCTAGGTTTCGGCTGCGTTTCGGGCAGTTGCAGACGGTAGCAGTGTAGCTGGAGGTCCCATTAGGCTTGCGCGCTCCAGAATCGAGAGCGTATCTAAAAAACTAGGCTGAATTGCAGCTTAAACTTTATCGTCGAAGCAAGGTAAGTCATAGCGAAAAGTAACAACACCAGTAGTTGCCGGTAAACATGCCGACCGGAATCGCAAGGACTGCTGAATTGGCTGAAGCGGGCGGCTCTCGCTTGAAAGGACGTCGCCATGTTTCCACGCCGAGGGCGCAAAAGCCGCAACTGCCGATTGCGTTCGTACGCTAACGGTAGCCCGTCGCCCGCGCGAATCGCTTCAGCGCATTCCGTTGTTCGACTAAGCGTAGTAAATTGGGGCAACGTCACGACGACGTAGCAGGAAGGCGGATCCGTGTTGTCACGCCGCCGTCACCGCGGCTCGAGCCAATCAGCGAAGTGCGACTGCGACATGTCGCAAAAGGCGACACCGGGAGAATACCACCCCTGATGTTTGCGGGGAGGCGTCTTGGGCTATGGTTAGCGAAGACAGATGGCGTCCGCTGCGGAGCTCCAGCGTCGGTAGGCGTTGGGAAATCCGCACCTCCACCAAATATGTTGCGAGAAAGAATATATCTACAGTTATTTACACAAGCGAAGGGAACAGCTGCGAGCAGCACCGAGAACACAGCGAGAACTTCGTTGCTGTGCCGCCGCGGTGGCTCAGTGGTTATGGCACTCGGCTGCTGACCCGAAAGACGCGGGCGCGATTCTGGCAGCGGTGGTGGAATTTCGATGGAGGCGGAATTCTAGAGGTCCGTGTATTGTGCGATGTCAGTGCACGTTGAAGAACACCAGGTGGTCGAAATTTCCGGAGCCCTTCACTATGCCGCCTCACATAGCCTGAGCCGCTTTGGGACGTTACACCCTCCTAAAAAAAGAACTTCGTTGTCGTCCAAGGAGAGGGCTGAGCCCGGCTGGTTGGTTCATGTTGAATGGTACGAGGAAACAGCGCTGACGGACGGGACGGAAGAAGAAGAGACAGACACATGCGCATGTGTCTGTCTCTTCGTCTTCCGTCCCGTCCGTCAGCGCTGTTTCGTCGTAGCATTCGCTGTCGTCTCTGTCTGCCTTCAGCTATTTCAATCGCTCATTGTCGTCGTCGTCTACCCACTGCCATAGTTCTGCACTGCGAAAATTATTATATACGGATAATAATTGCTTTGTAACTGCAAGATTTAGTAAGAGCTTGTTATTCGTTAGAGGGAGAGCAGATGAGGTCTACTCCAACAATAAAAGCAAGCTACACCAAGTGAATGTAACTTTGCTGATACTGAATACAAGCAACCAGCAATTACTTATCAGTCACGGTAACTTGATATTAATTTATTAAGTTCTGCTCTTTTGAGTTCAGTCCCCCCCCCCCCCCCTGCCGTCCTCCCAAAAATAATAACCGAGCATACCTTGCAAAATATTTTCATGGCTTGAATCATGCGTGGAGACGCCAATGCTAGAAGAAATATCGCACTTCCTTGAGCTCTGGCACAGGCTTGGCGAGCTGTGGCATTGTGTTCATAAAAACATTTATTAATTCATTCATTTATTCACAGACGCCGACAGCACTCGAAGGCATTATTGCAGTGTTGTTAGCAAAAATCGACACTTGTTACCTGCTTTTCTACCTCTATAGATCCTTTGCAAAGCTCCATAAGTCCGCTTTTCTGTAAAGCAAGAAGCCATTTACCATGGTTGCGCCGCCCCTCCGAGGGGCAAAAGTTGGATGCAGCGCTGACGACTACCTGTCACAGCGCGGTTTCATAAGTTCTTCGCGACTGCAACGTGAGGAGAGCATATAGAGACGTAATGGTTTTGCAGAGAAGCTCCTAATCACTTTTTCGCGAAAGCTACACATGGCAGAAGCGTACAGGCAAGGTGCGCAACAGTATTCAGACATGAATTGTCTTAAGAACTGCGCCTAATTTCTGCCCAGAAAACAGGTTCTGCCGCCATAGAGAAGGGGTTTTCGTTGTTCCGAGCAGCTTAATTCGAGTTGCGCAAAAGGCACTCATACCCAAAAACTCTGGAGAAAAGCATTTTTGGGCAGGAAAGCGTTTATGAACCCAGTTTTTTCATTTAATGTCAGATTTCACTACAGCAATCGATATATCCTCTGATCACCCGCTGGCAGTCTTGCATGTTTTTTTCTAGTGATGTTTTTGCAATCGTCAAACGCGGTCCCCATTGGTTTTCTATGACAGTCTTAACTGTTCGATGTGATCGATGGAGACACTTTAAAAGGAAGATTTCGCTACATATCAGGAGAATTGATCATTGCCTTGAATATCTGCATAAAAGTATCTTAAATATTCCAGTTTCCAAAATTTGCGTCCGAGAATGATGGACACGTAGCCTGCATCTCACCCCTGCCTAGTTGACATTGTTTTGTGTTGCCTTAAAAGGAATATTAAAAAAAATATTTTACGCAAATATTTCTCCGAATGAAATGTTTTTCTAATTGAATACACTTGCAGCGTGCTTAGGTACATGGTACGTCAAAGGTTCCCAGGCAGCAGGGTCCGCTTTTGGAGTAGCGTGGGACACACCTCGAAGCCTCTGTAAGGGGGCAGTAGAAGTATCATTGCCACCTCTGATACCCTAAGCAGCTTCAGATGCGTCTTAAATGTCAGAATGCTTCTTGAACGCTGATCCTGCAGGCTGTGAAATTTCAAAGCACACTATACAGTTGCACCTTTTCTCAACAGCAACTACAGGAAGTAGGAGATCAGCCCACTTTTTGAAACCCATCACTCACGTAATCTGCTTTCTTCGCTGCCTCAATAATTGCCCTTTGCCAGCCTCTTCCATGAGGTAAACTTGTATCAGTCAAGCTGAAGCAAACATCTGCAATGACAGCTGTGCATTCCAACATGGCCCCGGAATGGCATTGGAGTCTTACCAGGTTTATCGCAAACTAGCTTCCATGACACCTTTTCACTGAACGCCATAATTTAGAAACAAACCGCTGGACATGAATGATACTTTAGCCATAATGGTGCAATGACAGAAGTCTCTCAAACACGTGTTCCATCAACTACGCCAGGAAATATGTGCAAATAATGCGCATCTGCTGTACGCCTTCCCGCTGTTGTCTCCTTGTTGAATGTGCTGTATTATGTGAAAACCTCAAAATACAAAACGAAATCCTAGAAAATATACAAAAGCAACGGAATACCAGCAGCTTTAGCTAAGAGCTGGCTTGACAACTATAAAAGAAAAGCTACAAGGGATATGAGAGCCTGAGAGCAAATGAAGACGCGCTGAAAGCAGAACATTCCAATATCACATGTAGGCTTGATGAATTTGAGCAGTATTAGCATGTAAATCACCTTCACACTAAGGGTACTCCTCTCGACGATGAACAGCTAAGCTCTGTGAAGATAATTGGGGATAATGTTGCAAAGGAAAATGCAGAACAGGATATTGACTCCTGTCATCCACTTCACATGACCCAACACACATTCTTGTTCGGTTTGTCCGCAGAACTAAAAGAATTCAAAACTCAAGAAAACCAGCAGTCTCAGCATTTGAAATAAAAAGCTCGGGCTAGAAACTTCCTGCCACGTCTATGTAAACTAACCTTTCACAACGCTTCGTAAACAGCTGCTTTTTGCATGTATTAAAAGGAGGGAGTAATTACAAAGGAAATTTTCTGGGCTGCTGCATTCAAGGTGTTCGTCCAGAAAGATGAGGAGTATTCGGTTTCAGAGATCCCTAGAACGAATGTTCTGTCAAGATGACAACCGGCCAACACTGGTTTACTGCCTGTAGGTAGCACAAGGTCTTGCGTTCCATATGGACAATGGCCGGTGCTTTAGGAAAAGAACGATGAATAAAAAGCTGGCTAGGGCGCAGTTTGGCGGGCAGACCAAATAATGTGTGCGTCACGTCTATGGAAGAGCATTTCGAGCTTAATTTAGTCTCTTTGCTTTGATTATTTGTAAGCTTGGAAATTACGAAGGAATTTAAAAGTAATGGTTTTACTTTTCGGAATTCCGTTCGGCAGCAGAAATTTAAAATGTAGCTTAATTACATGCAATGTTTTAAGAGTGTAATGAAAAAATTATTTCCGTTACTTTTAATAAGTAAAGTTGTCCGTGTATGGCAAGCTCATACTGATTGCTGTGACTTCGGTCCTATATTCTTCGTGACGGACTCCTGAAAGCGCAATGTCAAACGCATTGTAACCTGATCACTCAGAATTTCTAGCTGCCATTTTAGACCACCAAATGCTTTGAAGATAAGCAGTATCATTAAAGATAGCACCATGAAATCCTCATTTTCCACTGGCAGATACCTGAAACTATAAACGTCTGCTCCCGACTGTTTTGCAAAGTCCGTTATAGAATGTTCAAAGACAATACCCCGGCGAAAGAAATAACAAAACATGATAACAAGTTTCTGGCTTTGGACAAACTAAACAACGCGTTCAGGGCCAGCGCCTGCATTAGCTAGTTCAGACGAATTCCCGCAGGGTGTATCCTGTGTCCGAATTTCAACCCACGCTTTCGTAACCGCAATTAATGAAGACCTCTGCTAAACGGAGAGAAGCCGCCATCAAAGGTAATGTGGGATCCTGGAAAATTTTCATCTATGACTGAGTGCCTTTTATGATTAAGCCTTTATTATTCACATAAAAAAGTGTTAGGATTTTAGCTTATTTAAGCACAGTAGGCTTGCGAAAGCATGTGTTTAGCCTGGTTGGCTCATGGCTTTGCTTTGCTGGTCCGTCGGCATGCCTGGCGACGATATTAGTTCGATAGTAATATTAGTTTACGAAGACGACGACGTGCAATGCATAGCGCAAGAGTGTGCAGCAGTTTAACACAAGGCGTGATCGTCCAAATCTGTGTTTCGTGAACAGTGTGCTTTGGTGAGGAGTGTATATGCTGCACGCGAAGAACCTCCAAGCTGGCTGCCGTGCCTAGATGCATGTGTGTGCCTCCCTGAATTTTGATCTTTTGATGGGGATGCAGTGTTGAGTTAGGGCTATGGCGGGCTCCTATTAAGCAGCCCGGTAACTTGAGACGCGAACCAGTTTGATTGAAGTTTTCCCCTTTTTTTACGGAAGTTCTTGCATGCAATAAAGAAACAAAAAAAAGTGCGGCGATAGCGTAGTGCTCTCGTGCTCTGGCCAGCAAAGCTGATCTGTTCGGGCCGCCGCGGGTCCGAATCCCGGTCTCGGGATTATTTATTATATTTATTTATTTATTTATAGTTTGGCCAAGGTCACCCTCAATGTCAAGTTTAACACAAAATCGGTGAACCGGTCACACCTCGTGATGTAGTGCTTCCGCATTACAAGAAAACTAACAGCAGGATTTCTGCTTACACTGCGATATGACACCGACGGCTGCCTGACGTTTGACAGCGCACGGCGCCATAGAATGAAGAAAGGTTAAAATGGTTAATTCACAATGTTTATTCAACGGACACGACGTCAGACACTCAAGTTTCTTGAGCAAAATATTTTATGCAATCAGGTGATGACATACACCAAAGATAAAACGGCTGTTCGATAGAAACAAGCCCACCGCCAGAGATCCCACTTCGTTCAGATCACGTTACGAAGCCACCCGATAAACAATTCTCGGCTGCAGAGCAGCCAACTTTCCTTCGTCAAAGTGCGATTGCGTGAGGTACTGTAGTTAGAGGGATGCCGATAAAAGTCAACAATGAATGCCGTAAATCACACAGAACATCCCGGTTGTAAAGAACCTACAATGCGCCCTTGGGAGGGAGTTTTTCGATTGGCACACAGTGCAGTTCAAAGTGAATCCGGCGCTTAAGTCAATTTTCTTTAATGGAGGAGAGAAGCATGTCATGTTTCCGTAGTGTGACAGAGCACACAACATATCTGAAGTGTCACATGCACTAATTAAACACTCCGGCTTCAGGCGCCAGGATGAGTCTTGTCGCAACGTCATCCAACAAGAGTCCATCTTGCACTCTGGACAGGGCAGAGCTCCGGAAAATGTCGCCACATCAATGTACGCTTTAGCCACAGTTGCACGTAACAAACATATCAAGCAGAAAAACTACAGCACTGCTATGTGGACAGTATTTAATGTATTTCTAGAAACTGCTGGCCGACACCAGCACCACGGAAATTTCTTGGCACGGAGTAGTGCCAAGAAAATTTAGCAGCCAAACTTTTCAGCTGTTTTTCAACGTAGAATACTGTCCACTTATGAATGTATACAAATCATTTGTATGAATAAGGTTACTACTCGCCTATAGCAATATTTAAGACTTAATAAAAGCTGCGGGCACCCATACGAGTGAAAACAGGTTGAAAATGTTTACAGGCACTGCAGCAGAATGACCATGTATCTCCGCTGAAACTGCGACAAAATACAAGCTACAAAGGTTCACAGGAAATGAGAAATCTTGGCGCTGTTTGTCTCTACCAGTTCACATAACGTATTCAGTCAAGTGGCTTGCGGATAAAGAAGGTTAATATCTAATGAACACATTGGTGCCTTTTGATTTTCTGAGGGAATTTTCCTGCTAAGTGAGGGGTGGTAATTAAATGCATGGCCGAATAAGAGATCAGACTAATAAAAACTTTCCTGAAAATTCGAAGGAGGATAAACAAGCAGCATTGTTAAATATTCTGGGAACGGAGCAGCTTACAACATGAAGGGTGGTTTAAGGAGTTGTAAACACCACTACATACCACAAGTAGTTAGTGCAGGACCAACTGACGAGGAGGGAAATATGAGGGGTACAAGAATTTTGTTGGTAACCAGGTTAGTTACAGACGGACACCTATTGAAAAACATCCTACGGACATTTATTAAAAAAAGAAGCCTGTGAAATTTCTATCTTGCCAGCACTCCTCTATGGTGCTGTAACTCAGAACCCAAGGAGAGGCTTAAAATTACAGTGAGGAACGTGCATGGGGCTATGAAAGACATAATTTTAGCTCATTCTAAGTCGAAGAAAGGCGGATAGCAGGTGTTAGGGGACAACTTCGAGTTAGTAATACCCAGGAGACACAAACAAAGAATATTACGCTGAAGTGGGGCATGTAAAGAGGAGATAATGAACTATTTGTCGAGGTCACAGAATGGGTTTTAAACGGAGGAGAAATACAGTGTGCGAGGTAATGAAAAATGCAGCGAGAAGAATTTCGGGACATTTTCTTAGATAGGGGGGAGGTCATTCATGGCTTGGAAACTAAAGAGCTGATATGAGATGAGTACAAGAGAATATTTTGCCGTGCACAGAACATAAAGTGCCTGATCGTGGTGTCGATAAAAGAGTTCAGAATTTTTTCAGGGCATTCAGCCTCCCCTCGCGATGAAATGAGTTACAACTTCACTGTATACTGCCCTGTCATGCACTACAACAGGTTGGTTCACTATCAAGAACAGGCGGGTCGCATGACCATCGATATCACAAAATACTAAGCACCCACTCTCCGTCACACATGACCTTTGTCTTGGGGTCAGCCTCGATCACCATCTTCTTGGCCACTAGATGAACAGGTATGTCTCTGGTCACAACGTCACATAACGACAACCACGGACACCGTGAATCCTGCACAAATTATCTTGTACAGCTGCCGCCACAGAAACACAGCACTTCAGCGACAGCTGTTTAATCTAACTTGTATGTAACATCTGCAGAAGATACCTCTCTATATGCTGCCGTCTATTGGCCTCCGGCACGAAGATGACCTTTCAGCAGACACACGCGAGCACCGCATAACTGAAGCCCTCAGCATCTTCAGCCTGCTGCTGAGGTAGTCCCTCAGAGCCACCCGGAACATGTGCGAGCTGGCATTGTAGAGCACGAAGTTGATGGCGAAGTTTGTGTAGTACAGGAGCATGCAGTACCGCTGGAGGACGTAAGGCAGCGAGCCTGTGGAACCGTCCACGCCTCCGATGGAAAGCGCGAACACGTAGATGCGCATAACGTAGCTGGGAAGGTTGAGAAGCACGAATGCTGTGGACACGACGAGCAGCATTCTGGTGACTCCGATCTGAGTCGAATGTGCCATACCTCCCCCGCTGACGGCAGTAGGGGCTGTGTGATTTTCGTTGTCTCCATCAGCTGGCTTCCGACTGATAGACGACCCTGCAGAGATATAGATTGCGGGTGGCATCACTTCAAACATGGCGAAAAAGAAATACACTCTAATGCGTCTAAGCAGTTGCCACAGTAATGGTCGTCGCCTGTGAAAATATAACACACCCTGTTCTTTTTCCTGCGAAACAAAAAGATTGGTTTGGTTTGTGTGGTTCAACGTACCAAAGTTACCCAGATTGTGAGGGACGCCGTACTGAAGGGCACAGAAAATTTCGTCCACCCGGGGTTTTTTGACGCGCACTTTCATCGCACACTACATGGCCGTCTAGAATTTCGCCTCCAAAGAAATTCAAGTGCCGCGGCCCGGATTGAACCCGCATCATCGGGTGAACAGCCGAGTACCATAACCACTGAGCCACCGCAGCGGACTCAAAAACAAACAGAGAATCGAGGCCTTTTGTTAAAATGAATAGTTGGCAAAATGGGGTCTGTTTTCTTGCATAGTTTGCTTCTAGAAAGAGACAGTCACTGCAGCTTTGAGAAGATGCTAATATGGCGGAAAAGCTCAATAAAAGGGAAATTTACGGTAAATAGAAACTACAAGTTGAGTGAAAAACCGCAAACCGCCTTTGTTCACTGCTCGAAACCTCCTTCATAGAGAAAAGAAATGTCGTGGCCGCTACCCTGCGCGATAACAATGATAAGTAGGATAAACACCATGTGGTATTATCCCCGACGCGCGCCCACCAAAATTTTAGGTTTTATAACTTGCGCGCACGCATGCACTCCGTCACAATGTATGTGCACTCTTGCTTACGCTCGCTTGCCTTATATTTGTGATACTGCTTCCGACTTCATGTAATTTACCTCGTATTAACCAAAATCAAATGAAATCTTAATTCAGTCATTCAGAGATAATGGGCGCAGACCTGCAGTGAAACTTGATTGCGCGCCTGCGCCCGCGTAGATCATGTCAAATGCTGTAAATACAAAAAAAAACGCGTTAATTCGACTCCTGTTATTTTCGAAAAGCAGGTAATTACTAAATCTCGTTGTTTTCAGCTGCCTGCTGCCATTTCCTTTTGTGTTTTCGTTCTGTGCTCTCGCGATCCATGGTGTCAGGGTTTTCTGCGCTATCGCAGAGACTGTAATCATTTTGCATAGTGCTAGGTGCGTGTAGGCAAAGCGTACTTTCTTTTCCTCTGGATGTGAGTGTTTAGGACAGGACGGGCCTGTTGATGACCTGAGTGTCCTAAAGGCCACTCGTTTCGTTCGACGACGCTGCGAAATTTTCGGAATGAATAAATTAACGATTGCCGATTTTGTAAACAAATAAAGCTATGCTCCTGTGGGACACTTTGTGATGGCTTCTTTTTTGATTTACCTGATAATTCGCCATTTCGTTACTTGTGACATATGTTCCGGTCCCGTGAAACCCGAGTAAATGGCATTGTATTGTTGCATAAGATGTATTGAAAAACAAACAAATTTGAGGAAGATGAACTAGAAGCAGCTGAGAAAAAAAAACACCAGACATGAACATCGTAAAGAAATTATGAAAATCTTTGCGAGACTACCGCAAGCTATTTAGGAATAGTGACAAAGTAATCAGTGAGCATTTAACATCTGTAATCAATGTGTATGTGTGAAACGAACTATTCATTCTTAGTTCTTATGTTGTGATTGCGTTCTGTGCTTTTTAGGTTGGAGAAAGGTTCAAGAAAATTGAGGTAAATATTACCTCTTTTATTTCATTTGAATAAGGCAAGAGAGAGCTCAGATACTGCAGTTCTGTTGAAATAATTAAAAAGGTGTTTCGTCGTGACACTAAGCCGACTCTTAGCAGTGCTTATCGTCTTGTTTCAGTAGATCATTCCTTCTAAGTGGTTCATCGGATATTGCGTACGAAGTGAAGATGTTTTCACCCCGTTGTGATCATTAAATTGTATGCTATTATTGCACTCCGGCCAGTAGTTCACTAAACTTTGGGTAGAGTTTCATTACTGAGAAACGGCATTTAAACCCGTTAAACTACAGAAACAAGCAACATATAAGTGACAAGAACTCAGTAACTCAGTCTTCAACTGTGTCTAAAAATAGATGTTGTTTATTGAACAGACTACATTACCGAACTCAATTAATATCATATTTCTAGAGATGAAGACTCTTACTGGGGCAAAACATGCATTATTTATCCAAACTTTTCTGCCATGCTCAAGTTGTTAAGCAGTACATTGTCCCATTCATTACCTGGCAACCGTTCAAGTAGCGCAATTAGGCTAGCTTCCATAATTTTTCTTACTGGCACTGTCGCTCTTACCTATCCCTCCAGACTAGCTAAGAACCACCTGGAGCGTTAAACTCCGGAGCTCAGGTCACGGCCATGTGGCAGGAAACTGCTGGAAACTGCTCAGCCACGTACCGCAGCAAAGTAGTTTCGACTATAATGTTTTTAAATGCTGTTACATTTAGATTAAATTTCGCTGTAACTAGCGATAGAGATCTCGTCATCGGCCGATCAGGAATGAGAAAAGGATGCTTTTTGTTAAAAATGACATATATCGACAGTGAGTAATCATGATCTCAACCTTCAGCTGCGACTCTCTGCACCTCTTGCCTGGCAATGCTTCCCCTTGCTTTTCATTTAGTTCACCTAACGGCCCACTGGCTGTCTATTCTCCGCATCCCACGTCCTATCAAATTACGTGCTCTCTGAGCTTCGGAAAGGTCAGTGTCAACCCTTCCTTCATACAAAATCTACTGGCGTTAATTTTTGCAGCCGCTTTATCATTCGGTAGTCCAGAATGTCGAAATTCCGATTTCCAGTCTATTTTGTCGGCCTCCAAGCATCCGCCGTGCAGTTTAGTACTGGCAAAACATGTCGCTTACGCATTTTGGTAAGGAAAAATATTGTCACGCTGTTTTTCACAACTTACCAGTGCTTGCAAATGCATTCACCCTTTCTCGCTCTGCTGCTAATGTCTTTCTTGCTGTCCCAGTCTACCGTCACTATACGGCCCTGGCAGAACCACTCTTCAACAGCTTAGAGTACCTCGCCGTCTGGAGTAAACTGTCTTGAATTATCAAATCCATTTATATGCCTGTAGTTTTCATCATTCCACCATATTTAGTTTTATGCCACCCGTCGTAGGTTTTCGGGCATAAGGCGCAATTTAACCGCTGAGGTAATCTGACGAGGGCCCCGCCGCGGTGGCTCAGTGGTTACGGCGCTCGGCTGCTGACCCGAAAGACGCGGGTTCGATTCCGGCCGCGGCGGCTGAATTTCGATGAAGGCGAAATTCTAGAGGCCCGTGTACAGTGCGACGTCAGTGCACGTTAAAGAACCCCATGTGGTCGAAATTTCCGGAGCCCTTCACTACGGTGTCCCTCACAGCCTGAGTTGCTTTGGGACGGTAAACCCCGAAAAACCAAACCAATTTGACGAGGATAGCGTCGTCCGAAAGTTGAAGGTCGACAACAACCTTGGATTAACTCATGCGTCTCCTCCCGAGTCCAACCTTACGAATGCATCTACCTGATAGGCATAAAGTTACACCGAAAACATCGAGTCTCTACATCTGGTTCCGTTAGCGATTCTCATTTCCTCACCCTCTCCTTTTGAACAGTGATATGCCTCAAGATGTTCTTTGGAATTTTTTTCCGGGATATGTACAGATCCTTTTTCCCGCCTTGTCACGCTGTGTCTTTATTACTGCTCGTTTTTTTTAGTGATTTAGACGCGTCTTATTGCTGTAGGAAGCCCACACACAGGGTCTGTTTCTTAAGCCGGTTGTACTTATTTTTGAAAACAAGCTTTCCGACTTAAAAGAGCGCTTGCTTCGGAAAGACAATTCAAGCGATATTTTGCATTTAAACACAGCTAAGCCGTGTTTACAAGAAAGTTAGTTAGCCGTTGCATATTAGCTACGTTTTAACTATAAAGTCAGGATCCTCATTTATTCAGCACTTTGTAGCTCACAGTACATATTGCCACGTTTCATTGTAGTGTCCGTTCGTTCGCGTTAAAGGCCGCAGGAAAGGGCGGTTATCATTTTGTTCGAGACGCGAGAAGCGACTGGACTAATCTCGATTCATCACAGCCATGAAGAGCTGCGTCTACGTGTTTCCAGATTACTGCAGATGATCTTGACCTGTTATCTCGAAGTTTCCTTGCCGGCATTAAATTTAGCGATGCCGCGAGCGGCGCGCATTTGTAGTTCGACGACTGACGAGCACCTTTGTTGCTTACGCCGCCGCAGAGGAATTCACTTCTTTTGCGGGCGCAAGTCAGCCCAAATAAAGAGCTTCGTTTCGAAGTGTTCTTGGTGTTTTCCTGACCGCTGGAGTGTCGTCACTACAACGTGAAAATATTATGTATATTAATGTATATTAGTTTTTAGATTTCCAAAAGTGCGATTCGCGTCGCCGCAGCCACATGAGGAATTTTGGATACCCTCACTTGCGAAGCCTAAAATACGCGGCCGGGCACAGCACGTAGCCAAGATTGCGAGCGCCCGTCCCAAGCGGCGCACTTACCACATCTCGCATGCCCTGAACTCCAGGAATGTGGGATGGGGGCCTAGTTGGTGATACATAAATTTTAAAAACAAGGACCGTGCAAGGGACAGGTCACAGGAAGGAAATAAACATAATGGGAGCGGACCCTACAACTGTTTATTGAAGCGACGCCGTGATTGTTTGGCGCGGATGCGCATTGTTGGTGACGAGGGAAGGTGATAAGGTAGGAATGATGCGGCGCATTCGCCAGCGCGGCTGCGTGCGCTGACTCGTCACGCGGTTTCGGTTTCGCCCTTGAGGGGTACGCTAGGATCGCACTTGTGCAAATTTAAAAGCATTTGGATATTACGGTAAGCTACAAACTTCATAAGAAAACAAACGCCTGACTTCAAATGTTAAAAAACTGCCTGTCTGAAATTAGTTGCCGAGCCTGATCCTTAGCATCTCCTAGCTGTATTTCGACGCTTAAAACAGCTGAAAATACCGCACATGAGATAACGCCCTTCAACAAAAAGCCTATTTTTAACAATTGCTAATAGTCTGAGGGTAAACAACCAGTACAGGTGTTTATTTGTGTTTTCCGTGTTCTTTTGCAATTTGATTGACGTCATAAATGTGATCAATTTTCAAATTTATTCTCTTAAAACCAGCCTTTTTCCTAGAAAGTCAGCACAGTAACGTTCCTGTGATTTTATGCGCAATATCTTCTAAAAATTTCCTGTGTTGAACGGACAGCACCCCGATCGACCTGCAAAGTTACATGTCCGTGTTGTGATGTTACAGACGTATTATAATTGCCATAAAATTATTCTGTTTCACACGCTTGGCAACATCAAGCAATGCGTACATAGGTACAGAAGATTTCCTGGCACAGTGCTGCCTGCTTCCTTCGAGAGACCTTCATTCAAGCACCTTTCCCCTGCCCTTTGTTTCACCCTATTTCACGTAGGCCCTTCGTTATTTCGCGTCCACTTTCGAGCAAATTGTCAATTTTCTGAGTTATAGGCCTTCTTAGGCGTAATCTCAAACACGGGCCTTCACACTTAAAAAAACTTGCTTACATTTATTTATTTATTACCTCAAAGGCACCGGTTGTGGGGCATCACGCTACTCCGCCCGAAAGTTGAGTATGCTTCTGCCATATGGGAGCCTCAACCAGCTTACATCATAAACAATATTGAATCCCTGCAAAACCGTGCTGTTCGCTTCATCTTTTCAGATTATTCACGCTTCACCAGTGTCACAGCATTAAAACAACGTGCCGAGTTGAAACCGCTATCATGTCGACGCCATTTCGCTCGCCTAACCTTACTTCACAAACTGTATCACCATCCCACTCTAAACATCGACTTCTTTTTGCCACACCCTGCAGTCTTTCCTCGCCGCGAACACGATAACAAAATAAAACGTATCACATGCCGTTCATTGCTCTACGCGAAATCATTCATTCCTCGCACTATAATAGGTTGGAATAACTCGCCATCACACATAGCTACTGAGGTTAACCTACAATCGTTTCAGCATTTGTTAAAGGAAACCATGGACTAACAAATTTGGTATTTTTGTTATATTATGTGCATTTAGTGATTATTTTATTCTGCGTTGTTTGTTGTGTTATTTGTGTACATTACTAGCTTTTATTCATTATTACGTTTATTTTGTTTCAAGTGCCTGTGTCATATTGTTATGCTTGTATCCCCCCCCCCCCCCCTATGTAATACCTTCGCACGAGGGCGCTTAGGGGTATTGTAAATAAAATAAATAAATGAATAGGACTGCGACTTCTAATGAAGAGTTACTCTGGCTCCTGCACAAGACAGTATAGAATTGTGTTACTGCCACTAGACATTGTAGCTGGCATTGTAGAGCATGAGTGTATATTGAGAGTACGTGCGTAGTTCAAGTTTGAGTGAGTACTTAGTCTCTAAACGAAATGAGAAAGCGCTTTCACACGATATGTTGCGTCTTGTGTTTGGGTGGAGCAGCTTGAACACTGGGAGACGGACGTAGGCAGACAAACAGGACACATCGCTGTTCTCTTTCCCCTCTGCGTCCGTGCCCCCAAGATTCAAGCCTGACCCACACAAAAGGATTCCCAGCAACTAGCCCACAAACATGCCCTCAACTTGTGTCCCGTATCAGTGCACTGTTTTCTCATATACACTACCATGCTTGCACCACGCACAGCTGGTTTCTGCCGATATTTGATTATCTTTTCTTACTGCTTTCATGCTTGCTCCTAGGCTTAGTGCCTGCTCTATCATATTATCACGCTTACTTGTGGCCCTTACCATATTCTTCTTGATTAACGCTGACAAATCGTTAGCTTGTACCTTATCTTTGAGGTTCTAAACCTTCACGCTCTGGCCTCTTACTAAGGCCTTTGACTTCCTGCCAAAGCTCGCCAATGTTCTGCCCAGCTCACACACCTCCTACTTTAATTCCACACTTCTTCCCAATCTCTGTAAGATAGTCGTTCATCGCTTCAGCGTTAAATTCCTCTTCTTAGCTGAATATGCATTCGCTGTGGAGATATGGACCGCGTGAACATTTTGTTTTAGCGCTCATTCGTTCAAGTCAGCCCATTGACTACCTTCATAGCTCTCTTCTCAAATATAGGCAAATTTCAATCTCGCAGTTTCATGGCCGCTGTAGCTGACTGTGCCTCATGCATCTCCATGTTGCACGATGCCGACACTGGCGCCGATTATAAAATTTATTGGATTTTCAGTTTTCTTAATCACGTTGTTTTATGTTTCATGCTTCATTTCCCCACTGCCTTCTCGCCTAAACTTTTTCATTCTGTTTCCGGACTGAAGGTGGAGATTTGTATAGTTTGCTCTGTTCTTACTTCTTTCATCGTCCATAGTGCATTCTCATAGAACCTTTCCACCATCTTCCACTCGGAACTGCCTCTTTCACATTTGTTCTGTCATCTGTTTTTTCAATTTTATTGTGATTGTCACCGTCCTAAAGCTGATTAGCACAGATTGATAAAATATGCAGCAAACTTACAACGTTCGTGTTAGGAAGCTTCGATATAATATGCAGCTAGGTATAGCTAAATAGCAACATGATGCGGTCAAGCAGGTTGCACGCAATGTCATTATGTATTTATAGACACCTCCACTGTTGTTTTCTGGAACCGTGACACAATAAAACAACATGGCGGAAATATGAGCTCTAAAAGGTTGTAAATACAGCACAAATCGTATGGGAGCTTGCGAGCACACGCAGTACTTGCCTGACGTTTCTCCAAGTGGCCGGTTGCCGTCGCAGCCCATTCTCTGGCGACGATACCGTGCGTAGAATAGGTACACCGACCGGCCGATCATGGCATTCATGGCGGTGATAAGGAAGAAGGGCACGATGAGCGTCAGCACTGTGTCCAGGATGTTGATGTAGTACAGGGCGCTGAAAAGAAACAGAACAGCTGGTTTTTCCTCCGAGGGGGACACAGATCGCGATGTGCAAATGCTGCACGAAACGAGGATCAGATATGCTTTGAAGGTTTGAAGGTTTGAAGGTTTATTAAAACGAAATACAAATGAGTTGTAAGTTTCATAAAAAAAGTTAGTACAGTAGGAGGTCCCAAAGTGAAAACTGTCTGGGGGACCTCCCATCAGGAATACATAAGGAAAGTGCATAAGTTTGGCAGAGGCGCTATAAAAGTATATAATCAAGTTAAAACCTATTAGTGTAATTTGCGGCAATGAATAAGTTATACAATAGTTAGCGGGCATAATTTAACAAAAAAGGCATAAAATAGCAAAACATAAGAGCAATAGAAAGAACACAAAAAGACATCAGATAACAATGGGCATTGAATAAATGCAGATATAATACACAGGCGGAGAAAGAAAAAAAAAGAGGTTCCAGAAGATTAACAATATGACCGTTTGCTGTCATAGTGGGGAACATAAAATAAGATGAAGGCAACCTTAAGCATGGCATGAAGCTGAATGGGTTGATAGGAGATGTTTTTTTAGTAAAGTGTAGAAAGCGGGCTGCGAACGTGCGGATTTGATTGCTAGTGGTAATGAATTCCAGGTTTTGATGGCGGAGAAAAAAGCAGTTTGTTTTCCATAATTTGTGTTCACTTTTGGTAGAAGCATATTATTTTGTTCAGAGAATCTAGTGTTATTGCTATTAGAAAGGAAAGATACGGAAAAACCGAGAAGTTGATTGTTATTATTGCGAGCGCGGTAGATTAGAAGACCTAACCTAAGATTAAGGAGGCATTTCAATGGCAGAATGTTTAGGTCAGAGTAAAGAGGTGAAGCAGTGGCTGTGTATGGGCTGAAAGATAAAATTCGAAGCGCTTGATATTGAAGATGAGAAATACATGACATATGGCATGAATAGGTATTACCCCATGATGATAGGCAATAATTAAGGTGACTGTTAATGAAAGCATAGTACAGGGATAAGAGAACATGGCGTTGAAAGAAAAGTCTAGTTTTTATTAACACCCTTATTCCAAATGAAATTTTTTTACTGATAGATTTGGTGTGTAGATGAAATTTTAGATGACAGTCAAGCGTGATGCCGAGAAATGTAACGGATTCGGAGGCAGTGATAATATGATGTCCCAGATAAATGGCTGGGCTCGGGATGACGTGCTTTTGATGAGAGCGGAATATCATGAAAGTGGTTTTTGTAGGATTAAGTTGTAGTAAGTTATTTTCACACCATAAAATAATATTCTGTAAGTCCATGTTTAATTTGTTTATTAGGCTTGTGAAATTGCTATCCTGAGTGAATAATGTCGTATCATCCGCGTAAAGTATACATCTTGTGTTAATTAAGGACAAAGGTAAGTCATTGATGAAAATGAGAAAAAGAAGCGGACCTAAAATGGAACCTTGTGGCACTCCTAAATTAATAGTTAAAGGGGAAGACAATGTTTCTTGTAGCTGGACAACTTGTATACGGTTAGTGAGATAACTGCGTAAAAGAGCTAAAGCAGGCCCACAGATGCCTAGAGATTCTAATTTAGTGTACAGTATAGTGTGGTTAATTGTGTCAAATGCTTTGGTGAAATCTAAGAAAACAGCACCGGCAAACAACCCATTATCAATATATTGCTTAATACTGTCTGTGAATTCGATTAAAGCTAGTTCTGTGGAGTAATTAGGCCGGAATCCAAATTGCTGATCTGCTAACAGCTGGAATTTAATGAGGTAGTTCATTATGCGATTAACAATTAACTTTTCTATTATTTTACTAAAGAAAGGCAATATAGTTATTGGACGGTAGTTACTTAGGCATTCTTTGTCGCCTTTCTTGAATATCGGCGTCACCTTACCTTTTTTAAGTTCAGTTGGAAAAACACCAGTCCTAAATACTAAATTAATAATGTGACTAAGAACATTAGACAGCTCACGACCCACCAGCTTTACTTTGAAAGAAGGAATTTCATCGATCCCAGGAGCGGTATTTTTTAGGCTAGAAATTATTTGGAAGACTTCGTCTGGTGAAGTAGGGCGCAAGTAAAAAGAGTGAGGGCATCGACGGGGGCCACAGTAACTACTTGGAGGCGGGGAACCGCGGCGCGAGAAGAAGGAATTAAATGCATTAGCAATGTCAGTTTGATCAGTTAAAGTACACTCACCGTCAGAGACTTTCGTTATGCTCGTTTTGTTTTCAGCTATATTCAGAAATTCCTTAATTGTTACCCAATTCTTACGAGTGTCATTTCCATTTCTAAGTATTTCATTTTGGTAGTAATCTTGTTTGGAGCGTTTAAGTGCTGCGGAGAGAGTATCTGAGTATTTTTGATAGCGCTGTTTTAGGTGCACGTTAAATGGCTGCTTTCTAACCTTTTTGAGAAGGTTATTTTTTTTATTTATACAGCTTAGAAGGCTTTTGGTTATCCATGGATTCCGGGGAACTGAATACCAATGAGTGATGGGAGTTACTGATGTGCATGAGCTAAAATCATCTTCAGTTTCATACAACACGTTTTAAAGGAAGGATCCGAGAAGTGAGTTTTGTGAGGGATTATTCAAACTGGTCAGAGCAGAAGTTCCTCTTTCAATTGCAATATGAGCACACAGCTAAGAACAACGGGGTCCCTTCTACCCTGACGCCATCGCTGTGTGTCACTTCAACCTTAACCTCTTTGTATGTTTCTTCAGAAGGCCGCGACGTAGCAGGAGAGCTTGCGAAGTGCCATTCTGCCGCCTGGAGTCCGTAGCCACTGTAACATTGTTGGCAGTGGAAGTAAGGTTGGCGAGATGGCGCTTGCTGCTCCTAATGCAGCTGAATTAGAGCTGATGCGCTCCTTATAAACCGATGCGTCTTACAACCTAACCAAATTCTTCGTCGAGGAAGAAAATGGGGACAGGTTCCGAATTACAGCAAAGCCTATCTCTGATTTCACTTGGTCCTACGAGCCTCTTTCCATCGTACCGATCAAGTTTAACCGCTAAGTTCCAGCAACATTTGGACTGCACCTCAGCGCAAGTTATGTAAATTTCTCCTCGTACAAACCAAGAAGACCACAGAAGAAGCAGCACAACGTGTGGAACTTGTAATTTTGTACTGCTCAAGTCACCCTCTTTAATGTCGGAACCATTCTAATATCTCGGGTGCATGGTCACGTGCATAGTTTAAGGGTTTCTGATTCCGGTCACTGTATTGCACCAACATATATTTTCCGCAGCCGATATGCATTCGGTCTTAGAGCGGTATTATAGTTTTCAGTATTTCTCCGCTTTCTGATAACAGTATTTTAACTGTTCCGTGGGCTTAAACTGCCAGTGGACATAGAGACATCTGAAGTGCGCATTAGTTCCTCACTTGCACATAGTAAACATAGAGGCTTGGCGAACTAGGGACAGTAGTGTTGGTGCGGTTGCTGGTTTATGCGAATCTCTGTGGAGCAGCCAAGCCCTTTATGCTCATGTACGTGCAATCACACATTTGTCCGAGAAGCTGCGCATGTTGGGAAGATGCGCTGACGCATTGTTTTCTTGGCTACATGTGGTCATTATCTCCGAGAACAGCCAGTGCATTACCTACATCAAAATCAAAACGACCGACCACACCTCTCACGTGTAGAACATTCTTTTACCTTATATATTATTATGTTATTGACAACTGTGTTTGTGATATTCTTCGTCAAAGTTGACAAGAAGTTTTCAACGAAGTTTTTATTTTTTTCAAGAACAGCTGGGTGGCGTGTCATGAAGATGGTGTGACACAGAAGAAGACAACTTGTTTGCGAGAGACATCGATACCTTCTGTCAACGCCTCAGGAGACACGTCGTCTTATAGTCAGGCCGTCAGAAAAGCAAGAGTTAACCATTAAAACCATGTTACTTAACCATTAAACCATGTCAATCGATGGAAGTCAGTGCATCTGGCCATGTGTGAGCTTGCGAACTGCCGAAACGTATTTGAATAACACTTGATAGTGTTATTCACATTCAGAACTGGGGACCGAGCTTTTCCGCTTTGCCTATTTGTGGTTTATTTCCCTCGTTTACGTTTCACCTGCCGCCGATCGTATATCTCAATGTACTACAAGACTACGACATGCTGGCCGCCGCAGTGGCTCAGTGGTTATGGCGCTCGGCTACTGACCCGAAAGACGCGGGTTAGATCCCGGCCGCGGCGGTCGAATTTCGATGAAGGCGAAATTCTAGAGGCCCGTGTACTGTGCAATGTCAGTGCACGTTAAAGAACTCCCTGTGGTCGAAATTTCCTGAGCCCTTCACTACGGCGTCCCTCATAGCCTGAGTCGCTTTGGGACGTTAAACCCCAATAAACCACCTACGACACGCCCTGGCCATTCCGCCCAACTTCTGAAACTGCAGCGCGTCCCATGTCGTGATTAGAAGGGAGCACCGGCTCGCCACAGGGAGCCTTTAGGGCCCATAAAAGACAACGGTAACGAGGTGAGACGACGATGCCTCCCCGCTATCGCCATCGCAAAGTTGGCCCGATGCATCCGGCAGAATCCGGGTACTGCGAACGCGAAAAGCTCAGCGGATTTTCTAGAACGCAGTAAAAAAATAAACTTTTATTAAACGAACACGGTGACTGTGGTTGGTAACGCCTTTTTAAGCTTTTGCTGCCGGGGAGCTTCGGCGGCACTTAGCAGCTAACGCCTTCTCTTGAAACCGGGATACGTGGCCTCTATGCTGTTACCGCCCCTCTGACGTACTTCTAATGTATGCATGCACCCCGCTGTCCACGCTGTGGTCGGCATACATAACACTTTGACCGGTCTATGGAGCCACGAACAACGGGTCGGCTGGCATCCGAAAGCGACCATTGGCGGAAACATTTCTTCAGCTTTCCTACCTACATGCGACAGATACATTCGTCCTCCATGCTCGAATGGCTCTCGCCACTTGTCGACAGCAGAGGCTGACGAAAGGAAAACGTTAAATTTTATTCTGTTCAATAAATGTCCTGCGTCAACGAAAAGTGCTTTTACAAATCACTGCAGCGTGTAACCAACACGTGTCCGCAAAACGTGCCCGCAGCAGTTGCGACGTTCTCAGAAGATTCAAGCATCAAGCGAGTGGTTGTAATCGAAAGATGATGTGAGGATGCTGCGGAAAAAAAAAATATTATGCCGATAGGATGATTAGTTAATTAATTATGGCCAAAAACGTCGAAAAAACGCCGAAATTGAGCGGATGTCGATATAGCAAATGCCGCCGCGGTGGCTCAGTGGTTATGGTGCTCGGCTGCTGACTCGAAAGACGCGGGTTCAATCCCGGCCGCGGCGGTTGAATTTCTTTGGAGGAGAAATTCTAGAGGCCCGTGTACTGTGCGATGTCAGTGCACGTTAAAGAACCCCAGGTGGTCGAAATTTCCGGAGCCCTTCACTACAGCGTCTCTCATAGCCTGAGTCGCTTTGGGACGTTAAACCCCATAAAGAAACAAACAAACGATATAGCATATGGACGAAAAAACAGCCATGGACGGCAAAATAGTGCAAAAACAGCCAAAAGAGTGCTAATAAAGTTTGAAACGAATTGAAATGTAGTTTATGAGTAAGAAATAATCGAACAAAAACTTTCATTGACATAGATTAATTAGTAAAATAATTATCAGCAAAAATCATTGGGCGGTTGAATGGGCTGGACGGGGATATAGTAAGTGGACGGGCAAGCAACCACGGCGCAATATTTTAAAAACCAAAATAGTTGATTAAAATGAAAGGAGGCATAATCAGAGGAAATAAGTCGATCTTTAATTAACGCATAAGATAATTACGATAGTTTAGTAGTAAAACTGACAAACAAAAGAAAATGATAAACCGATTCAAAGAGAGACGACGAGTGCCGAGAGGCGTCAGTGCTTTCGCATTCTCCCAATGCGTGTTGCCGCAGTTACCTCTAGTTATAACGCGGTCTACCCTCCAAGCACCCAATAACTCTGCTAGCCAGCACCTTCATGGGTGACCTTCAGAGCGCCGTGTAACACAGAACTCTATGCAGTAAGGCCTACATGTGTACCCAGCGAATGAGTGTTGGTTCAAATCAAGTGAAATCAATTTTTAAAGCGAAAACTTTACTACTTGCACTTGCAGCCTTTGCCGTGGCGCGGCGGTGCCACCATTGACCTTTAGTTGACCTCTGTGTGATGTCATGTGTGACATCACGCCGAAGAGAAGGGCGACCAACTCGCGCCGTCGCAATCCGCGGCGGTGCCACCACCGGCGCCTAACTCCTGCGCTCACCGCTAGGAGCGCGATTGTGGCGTTACGCTGAAGAGATTAGACTCGACTCACGTCGCTAGAAAGCAGTAGCTGTGCCAACCACCAGCGCCTTGGCATTGCTTCGCGATCTCGCATCGTCCGTGTGCGACGGCGGTGCACATGAACGGTGTCCTGACTGGACTGGATTGTACTGGACTGGATTGGATTGGATTGGATTAGAATAGATTAGATTAGATTACATTGGATTGCATTGGATTGGATTGGATTGTACAACAGATGCATCGCCACAAGTCTAACCACAAGCACAACCACCAGCTACACTACCAGCTGAACCATGGCGTAGGTACGGATATTGCTTTCGCAATTACCGGGCTTAACCAAGCTAAGCCACAGCGAATTTTATTCACACGACTGTTAAAAAAGACATGCAAATAATCCGGGGCATTAGCCTTCTCTGCTAAACCTGGGCCCATGCAGGAAGTGCAAAAAATTACAGCATGTCAACTCAGTACTATACATCAAATTCATGGGCAATGAACTTATGCAATACTTACATTAAGAAGAAAGCGAAATACATAAGGAATTATACAAAAACAAAAAGTTATATGCATGCAGGAAACACACTGCTTTATACTCGTAATATAGTCGAATATTGATTGAGGCAGAACATTTTTATTTCTGCCTTTGAAAAATGACCTATTTTTTGGTTTGCAGATAGTTGGTTCCAAATTGTGGAGGCAACATAAGAAATAGTTCTTTTAACACGTACATATTGTTAACATCTGGAAGCGTACAACGACAGTTGAAAAAATTTCTGGTTGGACGAGATGGATAGATGAAGCAGATGATCATAATATGAAATCCAGCATAGCAAGGAATGAAGTCATATCTAGGCCATGAAAGAGTGCAGCGGGACTATCTGGAGTTCACCGTATGTTATTATACGAAGGGCTCTTTTCTGTAATATGAATATTTGGTTTAAGTACGAGTTGTACGAAAGTGCCAAGGACTATGTGCAATAAGTCACATTGTTTTGAAAAAGACAAAAATACAAACTTCTAGCGCACGAAGCGAGAACTCTCTGGCATTTATAAGGACTAGGCAAGCTCTTACTCCTTGCAAAAATTATGCGAGAATTCAGAACTGAAAGCTCAGTCGACCGTTACACCAAGATATACCCTATGATCGACTCGTGGCAAGCAAGTGTGTACCTATTCGTAACTCAGTTCAATTATTTGTGAATTTATACCCACTGGAGGAAACAATGGACTCAGTCTTTGAGGTCTTTATTGCTACTTTATGCCGTAAGAACCATTGCCGTATAAGACAAAACTCACAATTAGCTTGCCTCTCGACCATATAAAGTTCCTGAATACAAAAGAGAAGCAGAAGAGAAGGGCTGTATCACCCGCATACATGGGAACGCTCGACAACAAAAAAAAATTGCCCGTCTCTTGTCCGCTGCGGCCTGCTGATGCATAAATCCAGTGTGGAGGCCCGAAGCTTGAGATGGACCGGAAAAGGAAGAATAATCGAATACGGTTAACCTTGGTTACACACACTGGTTTGCACACTAGAGCACACCAACCCAGCCTGGCGTGGACATCACAACTAACACACCAGGATGTGCACACCAGCACACACCAAATCTGTGTGGTGTGAATACTAGAACACAATAAAACTGCCTGGTGTTCCCGCCAGAACATATCAGACCATACACCGGAACACACTAGGCTACGCCAAACAATCCTGGTGTATTTTTCAACTGGGATAGCGAACCTCAACAAGAGAAAACGCAAAGGCTCTTTCTTTTTTTATACCTGTCGCCCTTAGTATTCCTGGTGTATTCACTTCCTTCAGAGGCACAGTCAGCACTCCGTTCCAAACACATTGCTACAGCGCCTTTGCTAATTTCTGTACAAACGCACAAAGAGCGTTCGAGGGATGTTTCGAAATGCTTGGCGACGTCTTACGGCAGCCCGTACGCGGCGAAATTTAAAAGCAGGCGCTTTTTGTAAGCTCCGAAAGTACGTGGTGGATGCCATGAAATCATTCCCACATGAATGAAATAGCACTGCTTAGAATAGGAGTAATGAAGCAGCACACTCTTGTAAAACACATTGAACAGTTATCATAACAATGGATTGTTCAAACTACCACGGTCAGTGGTAGCTTTACGGCGCGCAAGAGCAGTGTCACTTCTCTATGGACACTTGAACTACTCCGCGAGGGAACGTACGAAGGAGGGAGGGAGTAAATAAAGGAAGAAAGGAGGTGCTTCTTGCACTCGCTTGCGTAGAAATGCGGCGAGGGTTAACAAAAACATTGTGCACTAATTTGGCGTCTGCATTTGCTCGTTACTCCTCTTCGACTATAAAACTCTAGAAGGTTCCCCGCTCAGTCCACACTCAAGGATTCGAATATGCATCTAATATACGACGCTGAGGAAGACATCCCACCAAACCTTATTACAATTTAGAAATGCATGCCAAACCTCCCACTCTAGACATAAGGGGTCTAACTGCCGTGCCTCAGTGGCGTACAATGGCTGATTGCGATACGCCCTTTAACCTGTCTTGAGCTGGTGGTGGAGTTTAACGGAGCCGGGTGCACGTCGAAATATTCATTACGAATACTAAACGATCATGGCGTCTGCGCTTTTCGTGAGCATCGTACATACTGCAGCCCTGCATGTGTTGCCCAATTTGGGTGTGGCTGCAAGAGAGGAAAAAAAAACTTCATGCTCCATTATCAGAGGGAAGCATTTCTATGAATCTGGAATAGCTGATTTTTGCGCAATATGTACTCCTAGACATTATTCATACCAAGACTTACAGGAGCTTCCAACTCATTACCGCAAGGAAAAGATAGCAAAATGCGGGCTCCATTCTGTATCCCCTTTGTAAAGTGCAAGGTTAGTTGAGTTCCATGCGAAAATTCATTGCAAAGTAAGAACCCATCTGCCGGTAATGGTTAGAGTCATTTTGTAATCTGTTGCTCTTTCCTGGTTTTTTTTTTTTCAAAGATCTTTCATAGCTAGTGGCCCATCCCTGGGGTAAAAACGTACGGTTATAAATATTGCCTGCAGCAGTGAGCGCTTATTAGCGTGGCTGCGAAAGATGCACGCACATGCGATGGCTTTCGAAAATGATTCGCTCTAAAGCGTCATTTCATTCTCGCTCGCGAGTATTTACTGCCGCTGTTTGAATCATCAAGAGACGAAACTGCTGCGCATTCCATACAGCCAGCCAGTATAATATATCATGCGAGTAATAATGGTCTCATTGTTATCGCTTGCGAGTTTCGTGGTTGTAAGTACCGGCTGATCCGGATCATGAGAGGGAAATAACTAGAAGAATAAGAATGGGGTGGAGCGCATGTGCCAGGTTCTCTCAGATCATGAATGGTAGCTTGCCAATATCCCTGAAGAGAAATGTATACAACAGCTGTATCTTGTCGGTACTCACCTATGGGGCAGAAACGTGGAGGCTAAGAAAGAAGGACAACGCAGCGAGCTATGGAAAGAAAAATGATAGGTGTAACGTTAAGAGATCGGAAGAGGGCGGAATGGGTGAAGGAACAAACCCGGGTTAATGATATCCTAGTTGAAATCAAGAGGAAGAAATGGGTTTGGGCAGGGCATGTAATGCGAAGGCAAGACAACCGCTGGTCCTTAAGGGTAACGGAGTGGATTCCAAGAGGAGGCAAACGTAGCAGGGGGCGGCAGAAAGGTAGGTGTTCGGATGAGTATAAAAAATTTGCGAGAATACGGTGGCCGCAGCTGGTGGAGGGCAGGGTTAATTGGAGAGACATGGGAGAGGCCTTTGCCCTGCAGTGGGTGTACTCAGGCTGATGATGATGATGATGATGTACGAGCCGCTCTGTGGAGCTGCCGTTGGTCTGGTTTTTTTTCAGCTGTTCAACTGCACACGACGAGCATCCGCGTTTGTGAATTGCAGTTGGTAGGAAGGACAACAAGCAGAACATTTGCGTACGAATAGAGCTAGAGAGACAATTTCATCTTGAAGGAAAAGAAGTAAAGTGTTGTGCAGGCTTCAATTCAAGTGTTTTCGCTTCTTCACCGGTAAACCTATGAAGAGAATAAAGTTCGAGTGGTAAATATCTAGAAATAAATCGAACCTACGCAGCTTGAGCCTATATTTCAGGTAAAGTGGCGGCATTGCGCATGAAACTTCGAAGATGAGCCGTTTATATCAGCCTCGAAATTTGAATCAAACGCATCTCGTGGTCAAGTTTTATGCAATCAAAATATTTCCCAACTCATCGTGCGTCAAAATGGCAAACGACAAGGCGAGGACGGAAACGTAGAGCAGCCCTATCAAACCAATTTGCTGAAGAAACGGCACACACAGAGAATACATATTTATTTATTTATTTATTTATTGAGTGAGTGAGTGATTGAGTGAGTGAGTGAGTGAGTGAGTGAGTGAGTGAGTGAGTGAGTGAGTGAGGGGGTGAGTGAGTGAGGGGGTGAGTGAGTGAGTGAGTGAGTGAGTGAGTGAGTGAGTGAGTGAGTGAGTGAGTGAGTGAGTGAGTGAGTGAGTGAGTGAGTGAGTGAGTGAGTGAGTGAGTGAGTGAGTGAGTGAGTGAGGGAGGACGATGGAGGGCATCGATGCTGCCGAATCTGGGGGTGATGCTTCCGTTATTGTCTGCCGTGGAGGGTAGGTCGGAGGTGGAAGGTGGGGTCAAGAATGAATAGTTCCTAGCAGGGAGCAACAACGCGAACAGGGAGACTCATCAACCTCTTCTATTTCGTCCCTTTCACGCGGAAGGCCACTTCGTCTTCCACTTCGTAGTAACAATATACATATACGCTGGAGCACTAAACAAAAGTATTCCAACCCAGCCGGAACGGGAACAGCTATGACAAGGGGGCGGCAAGATCACGCATTTTCTTGTTAAACAAATCAATATACAAATCCCTAATTCGGGTGATGCTTTTAATCTGAGCATGAAAAACCCTTCATAATTTCACGGCACAACTTGTCTTTCTCTCAAAAAATAGTTATCGGCGTGATTTATTAGTTTTAAGCTTTTGCAATGATCAGCCATGTGAGAAAAGGGACATTTTACCCTGGTTCTGTCGTGCTCCTTAAGCCGCATGTTTACGCATGTCCCTGTTTTGCCAATATACATGGCGGACATGTGAACGGAATCTCGTACACCATGCTCAAAACATGGAATTAACCGCGAAACGCTTTGTGCATAAGAGTCGTCCTACTTCGTATTCTTTGTCTGCAAAATTGTTTGCCCATTCTAATATCTTTTTTTCAGGTTCAGAAAACACAATATTACTGTCGCACAGGCGTCCAACATTGTTAACAGCCTTCCATGCGTGTATGGACCCACTGCCGGCCATTACCAACATTCGGCCTATTCATGCTTTACGTGCGTTGAAGCTATTTTTTTTTTTTTGATCGCTGGAAATGACATGCGCAGGATAACCGCTGACGTGGACCGTACAAGCCTGTGTCGAAACGGTAAATGTTCCTTTGATGACATGACGTTCTGAGATCCGATTTCAAGCTCAACACTGCTGCATCTCCGTTTAAATGCTTAAAGGCACCGGTGAGAAGTTCAAACGGGTTTGGCCAATGTCGGAAGATAATACCGGATCGTGGTAGGCCGGATGGAAGCCGTAGCTTCAGTTCGGGATCCAGGGATAATAGACGCAGGTTCGAAAATTGGCCGGAAGTCCACAAGGCAAGCGTGATCTCTAGCGCCAGTGTTCGAAGCCTTCCCGCTGCGTCGGCTCTCGAAAATTGCCGTTCTGGTGAACAGTTCGCGACCGCGCGGTCGTTGCCTGCGATGACGCTGTGTCCTGGCAGCCATTGCTAGACAATATGGTGCCCTTTACTTATGGCGTTGTGGTGTAGCTCTCGGATTTCCGCGGCCAGTTGTTCATGGGACCCGTGACGAAGAGCAGACTGCAAGGCTTAGAGGGCTCCTTTTGATCAGTGAAAACATACCATAGCTGGGGTGTTTCTTCACTAAGATACTCAATGGCGACAAGAATATTGGTATTTTCTGCGCCAGTCGATGAAGTCTGGTGTGACGTTTTCACTTCCTTAACTATGGTCCTTACGGGGACGACCATGGAACTCGGTGACCTTGAGGGGGTCAGTAAACCATCGGTATACACGGCCAGTCGGTGTCCGTGCTTCTCATGCAAATATTCAAGAGTTGTCTGTTTTAATGCTGTCGGCGATAAATCAGCCCTCTTTTTGATGTCTGGTATGGAAAGAAGCACACGAGGTTGGTACAGGCTCCATAATGGAGAGGACGGACTAGAGGCTGGTGCAGATTGGGATGGTAGAAAGTCACGATGGGTATCAATAATATCCGCAAAGGATGTACGCGGCCGCTTAGCGGGGAGATTGGCAGGATGGTGAGCGGGAATCCAAGAGAGGTGGCAGATATGCGATCTCAAGTGCAGGGAGACTGCACCGAAGGAATCCAATGAATAATACGGTGTACAGGTGGAGCATCTGCTCCACTGATGCGTCCCACGACTTCCCTCCAAGAAAGGACAGAACGTGAACGATCGATGTCAGTCGACTTTACATGTACGATAGATTACGATTGATGACTACTCCAAAGAAGCGATGGCTTCTTTCGTAGGGTATTGTTGAGCCACTATACACAAGGGGTAATAAGACATGCTCTTGCGTGCAAAGGCAAGCAGGGAACATTAATCAGCCGAAATCTCCAGACCTTGCTGGCGGAGGTAGGCAGTAAGAATGCTTGCCGCCTTTTAAAGCCTTGCTCACTTTTGGTGGCGGAACTCTTGATGCCCAGATACAATATCGTACGCATAGTTGTGCCGACGGTGATAGTACGTCGACAAGCCCGACAAAAACAAGATTGAAAAGCGTTGAGCTAAGTGCTCCACCGAGTGGGACCCAACGGTAATTGAAATGTGAAGACGTTTGACCATCCTCAGTCTGCATAGAGAGGGATCTGTTGAATAAATAACTGCGTATCCAGCAGAACATGCGACCGCCCAATTTCTGCAGATTCCAGAGCGTCCAAAATAGCTTGGTGCGTGACGTCGTCGTATGCCCCTTTAACATCCAGAAACAACGCCGCGGTCAGCGCTTCAGATGCTTCTGATGTTGAACTGAAGACACTATCAGTAGACGAACGTCCACGTCGAAACCTGGACATTACATCTGGGTATAATTCGTAGCGCTCCGGATACCACTCAATTCGTGTGAGTGCCATTCTTTCCATGGGTTTGCCCACGCAACTAGCCAATGCAATTGGACGATACGATGTAAGGTCAAGCGGTGATTTTCCTGGTTAAAGGATTGGAACTAGACGACTTGATTTCCACGCGCCCGGAACTGTACCCGCACACCATGATTCCACGCCATCCAGTAGGCAACGTTCTTGGTCTGCGTTTTATTTTTCCTTTGAGGCTATAATCCTGTTCATGGCGAGGAGTTCATGGGCGCGTACCTTAGGTTGAATGCCGTATTTCAGAACAAAAAAAAATGGGCCCACTGTACTAGAAGTGCTGTCTAGGAGGGTAAGCTGCCCGGCTAGTTGCTGATGCATGTTGTGAAGAAGAGGCTTCCCTGGGCCGGTCATTTCAGCTGTCGCTGAAACCCTCATGCAGAAACGAAAAAGCGGCCGGGAAAGAACTTAACCCCCTTCATTACTGCCGGCGGTGGTCCCTTGTGTACACCAACTCTCCCACAACCTGAAAAAAGTGGCTGCCAGGCACCATGTGCCATTGGTGCTCTCTGCACGCAATCAGCTGTCAAAGCTTTGCCCTCGCATCATTGGTTGTGCCGGCAGGAGTTGCAACAAGAAGCACGGGATCACCTACGTTAAATATGTCATAGGTGTGGCTTACAGAACCTCCTTCTTTTGTGGGGCTTCATACTTTGGGCAAACTGGCCGCTGTATTAATGACCGGCTACGGGAGCATGCTAATACTGCAGAAAATGAGGATACTAAAGCGAATCTCGTGCGGCACCTTGCTTGGTGTGACAGCACGTGTAGGGCAAGATTTGAGAAGACCTCGATTCTTGGCAAAAGCGGTAATGATAAGGCTAGGCTCCTTCTAGAGGCTTATTATATCAGAAAGTTGTCCGAGCATTGTGTAAGTGATACGTCTATACACGTATATTGTAATGAATGTGCTTTTTAGATTCGTTTTTTAATAACTTCTTGCTCTACTTTATGCCTTTTCTGCCTCCTTTACACGCATGCTCGTCATTCCCTTCTTATATGCCTTGTTAGCATGAATAAACAGTTCGTAGTAGCGCTCCAGTACGTCTTATGTGTCTTCTCTTCTGTCCCACTTCCGTTTTTTGCCCTGACTTCTTCACAACATTCTTCAAATAACGCTCCTCTCCCAGTCCTTGAATGTCTTCAAGGTAGCTTTGTGGTCGGAGAAATGGATGGAGATATTGTTATATGACGGCCAGCATAAGAATAAACTGAGATGAACGATGTACAAGAGATAATTTATGGCCACTGGCCTAGTCCGAACGGTCCGTCCTGCGCCACTGCCAGCTTCGTTGTCTTCGTCATATCACGTAACATTTGTTGTGAGGTGTTGGGGAATCATAGGCATCCTGGTCTTGGAGGTTCGGCATCCTGCGTCAGCAGTGGTTGTCGGCCGGAGTTCTTCGCCTGCGTCGCCCGGCTTGCCCGTCTTTCAGACCCGACCCGACCTCGCCGTTGCTCCCCACGCACCGTCCCCCACCCAGACCACTCAACACGACGAACTGCACCTGACGCAAGGACCCGACCTACCAACCCCACCGACCCGCGACGCCGCTTACATGTCAAAGCACCGTTACCCTTCCCTTGCCGTTCAGCGCGTTCTGGGGCCCAGCAGTCGGCTCCTGGCTACCTGCGGCCAGGAAACTCCGTGGACCGGGACTCATGCGCTCATATCTCTCATCGTGGCGGCCATTACTTCATCCCTTTCTCGTCACTGTTCAACCCTCTTCTCAAGCTTATCACCATTTCGCGCGTCTCTGTCAACGATCAGGACAATCGCTGGGTGGCCCTGGAGAGTGTGACGAAGCCGAAGCTGGCAGTTGCACGGCATAACTCATCGCTAGTCCATCGTTCACCGCACATCATTCTTCGACTAGCCACCACGTAACAATATGTTCAACCTGATGCACTAGTGCCAGGTTAACAACCACACGGTTTAAACTAGGAAGACAACGTTGTGAGTGGCATGGCCGATGCGGACAATGTAACGCGTGCAGCACATTTCACACCACCCTCCAACGGAGCGGAGCATGGCGCCACTGCGAGGAGGCAGCGAGGAGTGGGTGCGCGTGCCGCCGCAAACCTGCCCTCCCCTAGGCGCTCTACTTGCGTACATGCAGTGGTGATGGAGGACGGCGCGCACGCCACGCGCCACTCTGCCGCCATCTATGAGTGAGCGGCGGTACCTTCATTTGCTCGGCATAGCCGGTCTCGTGCGGAGCGCGTTCGAACTCCCCTCGCTCTCCTTTACTCGCACTCAGTTACACCGACGGCGACGCGGCTCATCCCACAAAAGGGCGCAAAGGAGTGCAGTGTAAAACTCTTAGGCGATCCTCGGTGGACCGTTTGTATATGTTAGTAGCCAAACGTTTGGTATATCCGTGGTTAAACCAATAAGGTTTGTTATCGGATGTGGCCTACTAAGGTTCATTATGTTTCAGGTCGTCAAGTAGCATACTGCTACCTGCTACGGTGGCAAGGTAGCAAATCGCCCACATGGTTGTGGGCAATCTGCTTTCCACTGGATACTGAGAGACGGCAATCGCCATTTTCGCTTCCACGAACCCCATCAGCACAAGTGCATTAATAACGGGTACCACCAAATACATAGGCGCGACTCAGCTGTACTGAGTGACGGCTGCAAACTTTCGTTTGTTTCAGTCTGTGCACACATAAAAGGAGGCAATATGGCGGTTACATTCCACGACATCCGCACAATGTCGAAATGTTTGACGCTTATTGTGGCACAACTCCATCCAACTAATGACATCGTCTATGCACCAGCGACAGCAAGTACAGAAGTGTATTTTTCGAATACAGGGCAGTACATTTCGGTTAAAGCGCGAACTTTAAACTACGTGTATTCCCTGCAAAATGCTGCAAGATATGGGGCACCTAGCAAGCATATAATATAATTAAAGTTTCCTCGTTTTATGATTTTCGCCTCCTCCAACTGTACAAATCCTTGTCCGAACGTCGAATGCCTTTCTTAGAAGAAACTATCAATTTACGCGAAAATACACACTCCCATCTAACTCGCCATCATGAAGTTTGGTATGTTCCCCGTCCTCGCACTAATTACGGATTTCAGACACTAAATTACGCCTTACCTACTTTGCTTAATCAATTTCGCCTACCCAGCTCTTCCGTTCGTTTACCTTCGAACCAACAGATGAAAACTTTATTTTTATAATATTTGCTAGCCTTGCCGTTGCGATGCCTTGATTTCTCTTTGTGTTGGAATGTGTTTGCTTTCAAATGCCTTTTCTTTTTGTATGTCATGTAAGTTATATTATGTTCATTGCTTTTCCGGTTGCGGATAAACCGTACATTCTTATTTTTTCGATTTTTTTTTATGTTCAAATTGTGAACTAAGTGCTTTGTATGTTTGTATGTATGCTTTACACGCTTTCATTATCCCTGCCGCCGATGTAGTTTGGGGGAAGGGAACGTTGTCAAGCCGCAATATTGCGGCTTTTTTTCCCTCCTCCTCAGCCATGTGATTTTCTTTACATGTCTGGAATAAAGTTGACTTGACTTGACTTGACACTGTTGCACTTGAGCTGACAGATGAAGAAAAAAAACACAAACAAGAACGCGATAAGGAAATTTCCTATCGCCTAGGTACATGCTCAAAGGGAGAAAAAAAAATAAATAGTCCTCTGCCATACAATGTTGCCCACGTGTAGACAATGCAACTTTAACTCAATATCATGTAATCTACCTCAGTGATTCAAGTGCCGCGTATGAAGTTTTCTGGCCAATGTCATAATGTTGAACCCTTCGCCCCGCTTGGAGGCACCATAGTGTTCTGACTGATTGCTCTCTAATTTTATCCTGTAGTCCATAAACAATCAACTGTAGGCAGGTTAATGTTACCCTGTTGCGCGGAACACAATAACGCACAGACCCACTTAGAATTCTGCGCCTGTCTTGTCTGTGTCACTTTGTTTATTTGGTTTGGTTTGGTTTAGCGGGGGGGGGGGGGGGGGGAGGGGAGTTTACGTCCCGAAGCGACTCAGGCTATGAGGGATGCTGTAGTAAAGGGCTCCGGAAATTTCTACCAACTGGGGTTTTTTAATGCGCACTGATATCGCACAGTACATGGGCCTCTAGAATTACGCCTCCATCAAATTAGGCCGCCGTGGCCGACATCGAACCCGCGTCTTTCGCTGTCAGCAGCCGAGCGCCATCACCAGTGTGCCACCGCAGCGGCTAGTTTGCTTATTTGTTTTGTTTCTCTGTTACTTTTAGGACTTAAGAAATTACACTTGAGAGGAGTTATCAGCACTGTAAAAATAACACGATCAGGCAACTCCCTGAGAATACAAGTTTAGAGAGTGCATTTTACGAGTCCTTGTGACGTTCTGTGATGTACAATATTCCCTGTAAGAAATGGAGTTTCAGTGCACTTCTCGAAGAAGGTGGTGGCGGTGTGACACTTTTATTAACAGAGATGAAAAAGTTTGCGACCAGCCAAGGCGGAAGTTTATTGATATGAATTTTTTAACGAGGTTACGTCAGTGGTTAAGGTATTCGTAATGTCCTAATGAAAGGGCCGGAGTCATTTCGGGCTACTTTGAGAGAGAAAAAGTTATCACAATTTAAATCTCAGTCCGAAGAGCCGCGTGCAGCTCACTGCGACGTGCCGAGCTGTGCAAGTAGCGGCGCTAGTTTTTTTGTTGTTGTTTTAAATAGAAGCAAAAAGGGGGGACGCCGGGCGCGCTTGACTGTAGCATTCAAGTCGGGCACCTGAAGGGCGGCTGGTGTAAGTGAAACCATCCGAGTGATAGATTTTATAAAATCACAGAGGGTAGAACGTAAGGGACTGCAGGAAAGCAGCAGAGGCTATTTTCATCTTGTATACGGAAAAACACATAGGCCCAGGCATATATGCACATAAGAAAAATTAAACTAGACTCATACAAAATCCTACCGTTGTTCAATACACGAGAACTCGTTTAAAAAAATACTTATACATGTGTATACAATGACGCAAACCACAAATATATACTGAGCAATAGTAGATTTACCTCTACTGTACCACGGCTGGCCCACTACACCGCTGCCCTGCAGCGGGCATAATCTGGATGACAATCATGAGGATAACAGTTCTTTATGAAAATGGGACAGTCGACAAGCTACTGGGCAGATATACTATACTCCGTTTCATACATAGCTGTCAACGCTGCCAAAGGTACGAAAGTAGTCCGCTGCAAAAAACAAGCAAAATGTATCCGTCCGCTCCGCCTCGCGTCGTGGCTAAGTGTTTAAGCTGACGAAGCCAGTCTCGTGCTGGCTGACCACGACAGTGTCGTATGTATATAGCGTTATGTGTATTTTTGTTGTGCAATGTCATGAGCCAAAGCCAGGCAATAAAGAAAAAGAAAGCGTCGTGGCTAAGTAAAAGCCACGACGCGGACTGCGTCCGTACCTACGCGTCAGCTACCGGGGTCGGAAAGGCGAACGACACTGCGGAACTCATGGACATCGCCGAGGCGGAGGAAGCAGCCACTGGTACGGACGAGGCGGGCAAGTCGGCTTCCACACTTGCGACGTCAGGGACTCCCAGTGACGACACCAAAGCGGCCGACGAACCAGAGAGCCAACAGCCGACGGGAGGCTCCCTCGGTGTCTCTAACGAGACGCCAGAGAACGGAGCGTGCCCATCAGAGCCCGTAGTCGTCGAGGGAAAGGACCTGAACGAGGACCACCACGAGAATACCGGCGCCCGCACAACAAGCGTCACGCCCCCCCTTAACACCCCGGCGAAGCGTTCCCATGACCAGGCCAGCCCTGAAGGGGACAAAGTGGTAGCACCCGGCGTCGAGGAGCCCCCTGCAAAGACGACTCAAGCCCGGCGTTCGTCGTTACGGCCACGCCCAAACCATGCGGCTGACAAACGGTACTCCTCCGCAGGCAAGGTCCTACTCGAGCAGACTGATGTTCTTGCGCCGGATGATACCGGCGGCCACAGTGGCGTCTAGCGGCGCGCTAGACGTGGAAGGTAAGCACCATGCGGTTGGTTCCTTCCTCTTGCGTAAAAATGGCTCCCGCCTCCGCCTTTAGAGTCGCTACATTGAATGTGAGGGGCCTGGCGGCAAGGAAAAAACAAGGTCAGGTGTACCGACTTATTACGGAGCGCGAGATAGATGTATTGGCCGTGCAGGAGACGAAAGTGGACGGCAACGAAGGAACCGACAGCATGGTGCGACGTTTCACGACTAGATTTTATGCTGTCGTCAGTCAAGCAGTGGGAACATCGGCTGGATGCGTGCTTTTTGTAAAGAAGATGCCGGGGCTAGAGGTGCAGGCTTATTTTTCGTGTGTGTATGGCCGGTGTATTGTGCTTGATTTTTGTCTGAACGGCAATGAGTGGCGCATTGTTACTGTGTACGCGCCGAATGTGGTTGAGGAAAGGGTTGCCTTTTTCCAAAGCCTCCAAGAGCGCCTTTGTACGGAGAGGCGGCTCATTGTATTAGGCGACTTCAATTGTGTTCTTAATGCGCGCGATAGGTCAAGCATCCGGGGGTTTCGAGACAGGAGCACTGAAGTGTTGATGCGAATGATCGAGAACGGAAACCTTGAGGATGTGGCTGAACTTATTGAGGGTGCGCGGACAGTGCAGTTCACTCATTTCCAGGGCTCAAGCCATGCACGGCTGGACCGCATTTACGCATCAGTCGACCTTGCCCCTGTTTGCAACCATTATGAAGTTGTGGGAGTCTCCTTCTCAGACCACTGTTTAGTTGAGTGCTGCCTGGGAAGTGTGAACCGAAGCAAGGCATTTTCGTGGGGAATGTGGAAGCTAAACAACACGCTTCTTCAAGACGAAATCTACTACAGAGCAGTAAAGGATGAAATAGGTAAAATAAACCCGCGCAAGAACCTGAAGATTTGGCAACAGTGGGAGCTAAGTAAAGAATCTTTAAAAATCAAAGCAATAGAAAGGGCGACATGTATCCGTTATAAGGAAAAAGAAGACGAAGCTGAGCTAAAGGCACTGCTTCAAACGCTGATGAAGCAGGAATGCAAAGAGCCTGGGAAATGGATAGAAGATGTCAGGAAAACAAAACAAAAGATAGAGCTTATGGAAGAACGGCGTTATCGCGGAGCACTAGTGAGGGCAAGGGCGGAAGACACAGCTGCTGGCGAAGCGCCATCGAAACGTGCTCTTGGTCTAGAAAAAGCGCGCGCTGAAAGAAATCACATCGATAAAATAGAATGGAGGGGTATCTTATCGGCAGACACTGACCACATCAAAGAAGCCTTTAATGAATACTACCAGAGGCTTTTTTCATCGACTCCTGTAGACGCAGTAGCCTTTACGCATCAGTTTCTTGGTGCAATGCCACGGCTTGACGAAGAAAGCAAAAAGAAAATGGAACTAACAATAACTCACAGCGAGGTAGAGCACGCGATAGATCAGTTAAACCTAGGAAAATCACCAGGACCAGATGGATTCAGTGCGGCATTTTATAAAGAATTTAAGCACGAAATTGCCCCAGTGCTGTGTACAATTTTCAATGAAGCCTATAAAATAAACGTATTGCCTCCGTCTTTTGGGATTTCCCATACAGTGCTCATACCTAAAACGGATGATATAGACAAATTACAATTGGTTACAGCGTATCGACCCATAGCACTCACTAATGTGGACTACAAAATTTTTATGAAGGTATTGGCGCGTAGACTGCAGACAGTGATATCGGATATTGTTGGACCCCACCAGACATGTGGAATCAAAGGGCGCTCAATTTTTTCCAACATTCACAAAGCGCGCAGTGTGCTTGAAAGCTGTGACGACATCAATGGGCGAGTAGCGATGCTTCAGATTGACCTTGAAAAGGCATTTGATTGTGTTTCTCATGAAATTTTGTTTACCGTTTTAGACCATGTGAACGTTGGCTCAGTTATCCGTAAGGGTGTAGCCCTGGCGTATCGAAACTGCACGACGAGACTGATTGTTAACAAGAGTTTGGGGGCCCCCATTCGCGTGCAGCGTTCGGTGCGTCAGGGCTGCCCCCTCAGCCCTCTCTTGTTTTGTATTTACATCGAAACGCTCTGCATGAAAATCATAGAAAACAATAGTATTAATGGCTTTAGGTTACAAGCAGCTGAAGTTAAGCTGCTGGCCTATGCAGATGACGTTGCAGTATTTACGGTTGATCAGGGGAGCATTTGTGAAGCTGTCGGGTGTGTACGCGCGTTCAGCGAAGTCACAGGTAGCGGGGTTAATTGGTCCAAGTGCCTTGGCCTCTGGCATGGATGGTGGCCATCCCACCCGGACCATTTCGCCAACGTACCGTGGGCGACGACCCCGGGCAAGTATTTGGGCGTTCCGCTCGATGCTTATCGCGATAGCGAGGAGTATTGGAAAGAGCAAACTAAAGACGCACGTGACCGAGCTGGAAAATGGAAAGGCACCAGCCTTTCAATTTTCGCCAGAGCTACAGTCTGCAATCTTTTTTTTATTAGCAAATTCTGGTATGTGATGCAGGTTTTGCATTGCTCGCGTGTGAACGTTCAGAAGCTACACAGGATTTTTGCAGTTTTCATATGGGCGTCCGAATGGGAACGTTGTAGCAGAACGAACCTGTTCCGGAGGGTAAAAGATGGGGGGCTAGGGCTAGGGCACCTCTTTTTAAGGCAGCTGGTGAACCGTTTTTTGTTTTTTCGCGACGTCACAGACCCGTTCTTGCGCACCGTGTGCCAAGTGAAGCTGCGGCGATTGCTGCCGGAGTTTGTGGTATCCACAGAAGAGTTCTCTGGTGGAACTTTTGGTTACTACAAAGAGATTGTAGCAAGCGTTCGGTTTCTTTCGGCACGTTTTTCCACCGATTATTTGTGGAAAAGCAAAAGGAAAAAGTTGTACAATGATCTTTGTGATATTGTTTTCCCAGAGCCCATGTACAGGGCCTTGTACAGTGGAGGCCCGGGAGGGGATGTTTTAAAAAGGGTGAAGAAAATGCAGGTGCCACCAGGAGTAAAGACTTTCTTTTTTAAGTTACATACCGGGACGTTACCAGTTAAAAAGTTTCTAGAGGGAAAGGATTTCTTTTTACCGTGGGGATCGAACTGCTTAATTTGTAAACAGCCTGAAACAATAGACCATGTTTTTTTGCACTGCTGGGAAGGAGTTTATTTTTGGGACGTGTTACAAAGGACCATAAAGAAAGAGCTACCACTTGACGCGCACGGAATTCGCTATTTAAACACTGATAATGAGGAAGGGGTACCTTTTGATCTCATAATGCTCTTGGGCCTCCACTGTATATGGCGCTCCAGAATGGCAGGCTACCATTGTGACAAAGACGCACGACCGGCCCGAATTTATTTTCGGGAAAGCATGGACTGGTTTCTTGCAATCCAAAAAGCAGCTGCGGAGCCTCCCGAGTGGCTCTCAAGACTAGAGCCGTTGTGTATGTTGCGGGAATTTTAAGCTGACGAAGCCAGTCTCGTGCTGGCTGACCACGACAGTGTCGTATGTATATAGCGTTATGTGTATTTTTGTTGTGCAATGTCATGAGCCAAAGACAGGCAATAAAGAAAAAAAAAAGCGTCGTGGCTAAGTGGTACGAAGCGCGCGCCTGTCTGTCCATTTTATAAGGGGCCTAGGTTCGACTCCCAGCTTGGCTTCTTTTTTTTCATTTATTTTTATTTTTCTTGTAATTATCATTACGTAGAAAGTCGAAACTGTCAAACTCTAATGCCTACTTTGAAAAACACTGCGCTATTTACTTGAGCTGCTTACTTGTTTCGAAGGGAGAAAGCAGTGTAGTGTATTGGCGACGGACGTGATTGCGAAGTGCTGTTCTCGGGCGTTCAGTGACTCTTTTGCATGCGGCACACAATGTATCATTAATTGTGTTGTGATAGAATGCAGTGCGGCGTCGAGTATTCCGAGCAGCCTCGGCTAGCGGCAACCCGGCATTGATCGGCGTACTCAGCGGCTTTAAAGTGAGCGGCGTCTGATTCGGGAAGTCTCCACTTTTGAGCTGATGTCACAAGGAAAATTCTTTGAAGTGCTTCCGTTCGTAGTAATTATGTTTTGTATTAGATGTCGGATTCGGGGTGTTATGGATGTGAGCAAGTGCGGTGAGATGGGGATTGTTGAAAGCTGTGTATTTGGGCCGTGAGCAGAGATTCCGCTGCGCAGGTAATCGAACGCAACAAGTGGTGTCGTATATTAGCGCACTTGCCGCTGCAGTTGACATTGTTATTGTGAGAAGCCGACGACGAGGTTCCGTGGTTCCTGAATAGGGCGCAAAGAGGTTGACGAAGCTCGCTCTTCGTTCTCCACACAGTAGCTCGTCATCGTACTCTCTCGGTAACAATATAAACGAGTAAAAAATCGGGCTTCTTATACATCAATGAGATGTAAGCGCAGCATGAGTGAACGTTGTGGCTGGCATTTAATTTTTGACATCCGCTCTCATGTTTTTAATCTTTGTGAATATCATCTTTGTAACTAAAGTTGTCCATTTGCTCGGTCGCAATCTACTATCATTGTTTTTCACTGCTGCCACAACTCACAGAAGTGTAGAAGCTGGTGCTGTAGGTTATGGAATGTATATATAACATCTGTTACGCGTATCATGTGAGCGGCCTACAGCGGTTGTACGGTCCATGATTTTTACAGAAAAGAGAACAGCGCACCAGGTCTCGGAGGAAGGAAATGCGTCAGGTGAACCACTCAAGCAGACGACATGACCGGCCGGCCTAGCTGCGAAAACCTGGTACAGGAGGGACCAGAAAAAAATACCCAAGAAACTAAGGCACTCTGTTTTGTAGAACATAAAAGAAAAAGCAATCTTTTTGCAAAACAAAACACCGTTATTATTATACTGCAATATCAACCAGCATTTAGTTTAATTTTGAGTTCATTACGATTTTTACTTTTGACGCACTACATTACGATGCGGACGAGGAGCGCGAACAGGCGCCGTAGCCTTGGCTGCGTTGACTGCTATGTATGAAACGGAGTATAACTGCAGTAGCGGAACTCACAACAGACCTCCTGTAGCAGCTTCTGTAGAGAAAGAACTACACATAGAGCGCGTAGTCTCTTGCTGTGTCTCGACGCATTATTTCCGTCATATTTACGACTCGTCAACTAGCCCGGCTCCGGACATCTAATAAAAACATTTTGGGTATTTTAGCAGTGAAATTGGCCCTTTGTACGAGACGTGCCAGCTTCTGTAGCAGAAAAAAGTGCGTTCCATTGCAGTATTTCATCGCCTGGAAAACTTCAAGGAGGGCTGAACGCCAAATTTCAGCTTTTTGTGGCCACAAGCCGAAATTTTCATCACAGTTATGCAAAAACAAAAAACATAAATAAACGTTGCCTTTACAAAAGTGGTGATCAGTTTAAAGATTCATAAATTAAGGAAATTCAAAAAGTATTTCTCGAACAAGAATTTAATTTTCGTTCACAATGAAAAAGTAATGATATAGAAGAAGCTACTCAAAACGCAACAATGATCACATTATTGAAATTAAAGCTTCCAGCTACATTTTCCTTACTTTTCCCATGCTTCTAGCTTCTACAATGAAAGTTCTAGATTTTTATCGGAGTAGCACGGTATGGTGCATTGCTAGCGAAACGAACCAAAGCAGCTCGTAAAACGAAGAATGGCAGCTCAGTCTCGAGCTCAAGCGGGCCCAGAGAGAGAGAGAGAGAGAGACTCTTTAATGAAATACAGAGAATTTAGCTGGCGTTAAAAAATCGCTGGAATGCTACTCTGCGTAGAGAGGGGAATTCGGGAGATAAAGACAGAAAGACAGCAGTGTGGAAGAGGTAAAAAAAAAACGAAGATAAAATGCGGCCATGAAATGGGTACCAAGGATGCAATGGCGAGTATTGATGTAATCTATGAAATGATGAAGTGCATAGTCCGACAAATGGGCGCAGCGCGTGATGAACCGACGGAAGTGTAATTCGGCCCCAAATCAGTGCGTGCTCGACAAGATGTAGCCCGCGTAGTCCTAAGGTATTAACTCCGCTGCATTGTAAACTAATAGTGCACCGGTATATTTCGTATTCCAACAAAATTTACGTTAACACCTCCACAGCCATTTTTGCTTCCCATCATATTAACAACTTCACAACAGTTCGAACTTTAACTCTGACAGCTGCAATTACACCGCCAGTTTTTTGTCCTCGTTTAATGCTCCAATAGAGAGGCGGTCGTATCTGCTGGAGTTCATAGTTTAGTCTAAAAAATAGCGACATATAGGACAGCACAAAACTGTAGACTCAGCGAGCGCTGCCTGTCTGCCTTTTTTGTGCTGTGCCATGTGTTTCGCTTGAAAGTAATGCGCCTTTAACCACAAGTAAACTAGCTACGAAGGAAGCGCTGGTACGTGCATAGCTTCTACAAGAGCATCAGCCAGCTTCATTACAACAAACTCCGAAGACATTTTCGAAATAACGCATCACGTGCATCTGCGTTGCGTGAATTTTGTTTCGGCTCATGATGCAGTTCCGCTGGTGCATCAACAGGAGTGCACAGAACCGAACGCAAAAGCGCACAAATAAAGCAACTCCGCAAGACAGCGCGTAGGAAAATGTGTACAAGATGCAGTCGCTTGAGCTGGCTGTGCCGGTTTTGTTTGCGCCATCCGCTTATTTCCCAATATGGTTCAAAAACAGCAGTTTTTAAGCTTTTTAACGCGATAGCGTTCAAGGCCCCGTTGTCCAGAAAATGCGGTGTCGGCGTCGGCGTTGTGAGCGAAAAAGCACGAGCATGACTCTGAGGGGTGGTGCCCAGGGAGCAACCCAAGAGGCAGCTGGGGCACCTAGGTCGCGTCACCTTCAGGCATCATGACAACCAGCCCGTCGTATAGTGAGCAAACTGCACACCATGGCAGAGTGCAGACAAATTAATAATAGGGTGCTCAGGAAGAGCAATCTGGGTCACAAAAGGCCCACCACTGGGAGCACCTGCCACCGCAGGCCGGTGGCGCGTCGCTTAACCGCTGCACCATCTTAACAACTTTGAAGATACCTTAACATTGTTATAAAGTTTTTTTTTCGTTTTTCTTTTAACACGCCAGCAAGTGTAATGGCGACCGCTACATTTATTGTATTTGTTTATTTTGTGTGTGTATGTGCCGAATGCAGTTTGCTCACCCCAGGGAGGAAGGCCCTCGTCAGGCACCACGCCTTTTGGCCTCCTTCCTGAAGTGTATGAGACACACTTCGAATAAATACTTTTCAATACTTCAAACAAACCACTGCGCCAGGAGGGGCAGGGGGACTGCCAGGTATGTATGAATGCATCATCATCATTTATTAACCCTTAAAGGTCCCGCTAGGGACATTACATAAGGGGGGACATTACATTACATCGTCGACCAATTATGCATATATTAACAATTATGCATATATATATGAGAATTAACCGATTAAGCCATCGCTTCATACCTTTAAGACGGAGCTCATGTGTCGCCTCCCCTTTTTTTTTAATCTGAACACACTTCCTGTAAAAATCAGTGAAAATTACTACACAGATTGTGCGGCACTGCAGACATTGTGCGTGGCAGTACGTTAACGTACTGCCCATGTGTCCCCTCCTTATGTGTAGCGGACACATGTGCGGCACAGCAGTCATTGTACGTGGCAGTATCTGTACGAACAGGCCTGGGGTGCGGCCTGATCTCGGTGAATAGAACCGACGACGGACTTCCTCACCAGAGTAGGATTTGGCCACCCTGGTGTAGTACTTGGCCGCAACCTTCTATGAACAACCCAATAACCCTCGGCCCTCAGTCTCGAGTGGCTGCGCAGCAGCCGACCAGGGCAGCGGTCAGACCTGTAACGCAGCGGAAGGTGCTAGGAATCTATGGCTCCGGACAGGCCGCCATCAGAAACTGAACCTGGCAACGCTTAACGCAAGAGCCTTATCCAGTGAGGCTAGTTTAGCAGTGCTGTTGGAGGAATGAGCGGGTATTAATTGGGATGTCATAGGGCTTAGTGAGGTTAGGAGGACAGATGAGGCGTATACAGTACTAAAGGGCGGGCACGTACTGTGCTATCGCGGATTAGCAGACAGACGAGAACTAGGCGCAGGATTCCTCATCCAACAGGATATATCTGTCAACATAGAGGAGTTTTATAGCATTAACGACAGGGTGGCAGCTATCGTAATTAAGATTAATAAGAGGTATTAGCTGAAAGTGGTGAAGGCCTACGCGCCCACGTCAAGCCATGGTGACCAGATCGTTGAAACCTTCTATGAAGACGTGAAGACGTGGAATTGGCAATGACCAAAGTAAAATCACAGTACACTGTACTGATGGGCGACTTGAATGCGAAGGTAGGCAAGAAGCAAGCTGGAGACCAGGCGGTAGGTGACTATGGCATATGCTCTAGGAATAGCAGGGGGGAGTTAATAGTAGAGTTCGCAAGATAGAAATAATTTACGCATCATAAGTACCTTCTTCCGCAAACGACACAACAGGAAGTGGACGTGGAAGAGCCGCAATGCTGAGACTAAAAATGAAATAGATTTCATATTGTGCGCTCAGCCTGGCACCGTAGAGAATGTGGAGGTCCCCAGAAAGGTCCGTTGTAGCGACCAGAGAATGGTAAGGTCTCGCATTAGCTTAGATTGGAAGATATAACGCAGGAAATTAGCGAAGCGGAAGTCTATTAACGAGTTAGCATTAAGAGGGAAAGTAGAGGAATTCAGGATATTACTGCAGAACAGATTTTCCGCTTGAACTGAAGATGACGACCGTAATGTTTGAACAATAAACAATCGTCTCACAGATATCATGACGGAGGGCGCCGTAGAAGTAGGCGGTGGGATGGTTCGACAGAATACCGCGAAGCTATTTGAGGAGACTAAAGATCTGATTAAGAAACGGCAAAGCATGAGGACGTCTAACTCCATAGATCAAATAGAACTATTAGGGCTGTCGAAGCTAATAAATAAGCGCAAGGTAGCCGACATAATGAAGTGTAACATGGAGAAAATAGAGCATGCTGTAAAGAGCGGAGGTAGCCAAAAAGCAGTGAAGAGAAAAGTAGGCATAGGTAAAAACCAAATGTATGCGATAAGAGACAAAGAGGGCAATGTCATTAGGAATATGGATAAGATAGTTAAAGTAGCCCAAGAGTTTTACACAAATCTATAAAGTAGCGACTGCAATCAGAATGTTACTGAGAGAGGCAGCAGAGCACAGCAATGGGACATCCCGCCAGTAACGAAGGAGGAAGTAAAGAAAGCCTTAGGAACAACGCAGAAGGGGAAAGCAGCTGGTGAGGATCAGATAACAGCAGATTTGTTGAAGGATGGAGAAGAGATTGTGCTCGAAAAACTAGCCACCCTGTATACGCAATGCTTTGTGACCTCGAGCGTACCTAGAGCTTGGAAAAACGCTAGCATTGTCTTAATTCATAAGAAAGGAGACGTCAAGGACTTGAAGAATTTCAGACCAATCAGCTTATCGTCTGTTGCCTAGAAGATATTTACTCAGGCAATCGCTAATAGGGTCAGGACCACCTCAGACTTCAATCAACCTAATGACCAGGCAGGCTTTCGTCAAGGATACTTGACAATAGACCATATTCACGCTATTAATCAGGTGATAGAAAAATGTGCAGAATATAACCAGCCCCTATATATAGCGTTCATTGATTGCAAGAAAGCATTCGACTCAGTAGAAACCTCAGCAGTCATGCAGGCATTGCGGAATTAGGGTGTAGAAGAATGTTATGTAAAAATATTGGAAGATATTTATAACGACTGCACAGCTACCATAGTTCTCTATAAAGTCAGCAACAAAATTCCAATAAGGAACGGTGTCAGGTAAGGAGACACGATCTCGCCTATGCTATTCACTGCCTGTTTACAGGAGGTATTCCGGGGCCTGAAATGGGAACAGTTGGGGATGTGAATTAATAGAGAAAACTTAAGTAATTTGCGATTCGCTGAAGACATTGCCTTGCTAACTCACTCAGGACATGAAATGCAAAGCAAGATCAATGAATTAGACAGGCAGAGCAGAACGGTGGGGCTAAAAATTAACATGCAGAAAACCAAAGTAATGTTCAACAGCCTAGGAAAAGCAGTTCGCATTTGGTCGCCAGGTGCTGGAAGTAGTAAGAGAATATGTCTATTAAGGGCAGGTAGTGACATGTGATCCGGATCATGACAGGGAAATAACTTGAAGAATAAGAATGGGGTGGAGCGCGTATGGCAGGTTATCTCAGATCATGATTCGCAGTTTACCAATATCCCTCAAGAGAAAAGTATACAACGGTTGTATCTTACCGGTACTCACCAATTGGGCAGAAACGTGGAGGCTAACAAAGAGGGTTCAGCTTAAGTTAAGGAAAACGCAGCGAGCTATGGAAAGGAAAATGATATGTGTAACGTTAAGAGATCGGAAGCGGGCGGAGTGGGTGAGAGAAGAAACGCGCGTTAATTATATCCTAGTTGAAATCAAGAGGAGGAAGTGGGTTTGGGCAGGGCATGTAATGCGAAGGCAAGGCAAGCGTAGCAGGGGGCGGCAGAAAGTTAGGTGGGCGGATGAGATTAAGAAAGTTGCGGGAATACGGTGAGCGCGGCTGGCGAAGGACAGGGTTAATTGGAGAGACATGGGAAAGGCCTTTGCCCTGCAGTGGGCGTAGTCAGGCTGATGATGATGATGATGAGGGTAAAAATGGAGGTTACACCATAACTTCTAAACAGCATAGAAGACGCCGTACCTCTCAAAAAATGACGGAGCACAATTTTTTGAAACAGTGCACTCCTAGTAATACTTACTATGATTACGGTGTCCCCCAAGTAACGCCGGTGCAGGCTCTTCCCACAAGCTGTCGCTCGTCAGTGCTCGGCACAGACGATAAGCTGGGAAAAGGAATGTGCCTATACTGCTTATAGGTATAAACCGCCATATCTGCGCGCGTGAATTTGACGACTAAATAATATTTGCCTGATAATGAAACGCAACTTCAAACCGCTTGACTGATGCTCGGTTAGTCGGAATGATGCTGACGAAAAGTACATTCTAAAGACAAGCAGTAAGCGATTAGTTACTCATTAGCATCCAGCCAAGCTCACCCATACGGCTACAAAGGAAAGCTAGACAACTTTCACGGAAGTTTCGCCACTAAATAAAAATTCGTCTAATCTAACCAGGAACGCTAGAAGATGGCAGGACGAGGCCGCTTTCATCAACAGCTCGAAGCGGCAACAGTGTAAGTCCAACGATATTCCAAGACACTCAAGGCTGCGGACGTTGATCGGCATCTGTCTTGATGCATGCGTTGCTCGAAAACGCGTCCCAAAGCTTCGCCGGACCAAAGGTGGCTCTCGCATATGGAACAAAAAAAATGGAAGTCTGCGCTGCGGCATCTGTACTTATTAGTCCATATACTCTATCAGGACCTAACAAACGAATGCCACGTAACAATCATATTCTTTATAAGTGCGCTTCAACAGACCTTTACATTTTGAAATGGTAGTGACAACTAAAGTCTGACTGGATAGCTGGCGCAAGGCACATCCCGATTCAAAATTAGGCAGTTTGAAGCAGTCTGCTGCAATTTTACGAATTTTTATCATGATTGAGTCTCTTGTCTGGCTTGACGCAGTTTGACACACACGGCACAAGAGTGGCTCTCTGGTAGAGACAATATCAGCGCTTTCTACACATTTCTTCGCGTTTGCGATAATAACCACGTTATAAGTTAGCGCCTGTGTCGCCTTTCGCTTCACTCTGTCCTTAGGATTCTATGCGCTCTTTAATGCATCACCAACCTTATTTTTTTCTCGCAGCACCACGTCATTACGCCATAGTGTAGTGAATAAACTTGTATTTTCAACTACTCAATCTGCGCACTATTTGAGCCCTTCCCTTAGCTGCTCTGACTTGGACGTACTCTTTGCCAATAGCATCTGCGTTCTCGGTTCCTTTACTGCTGTCAGTCTATTACATGTCGCTGTCGTGTGGCTTAAGTGAGCGCCATTTCTGTTGAACTCTACAGCTCCGTTGCAACGTCAGGACACTTCAGTGTTTTTAAATTATAATTAAACAAATATACTCTACAACAGCCTCACAATGATGGTGTGTCATCTAAATCCAGTCAGTTCTTCTATTTACACTACGCCACATTCATATGTATAAAATCTCCAAGGCTGCCCTAGGATTCCATTTCAGATTGTCTGTTTTAGGATGGCACTTTTTTTACTGTTATCTGAGAGAACTGGAGAGTAGCCTCTTCCTCGCCACCATACCAATCACACGGTTGTCTTCGCTCCTGTATAATGCAACTACATCTTATGAGCTCAAGCACGGTCTTTCTAGATATTTTGGCTTCTTTTCCTGGGGCACAGATGTTCTAGTAATTTCCGGGCCGGCTGTCCGCCTGTAATGAACCATCTCTTCTAACGTTGCGGACTCCCAAGGCAGTCACGATCCTTGTGGTTACTGCGTGTTCGAACCCAACATGTCCTTTTTCCCTTTAAGTCCGCGCCCCTGGTATTCGATTCCCCTTTGAAAGGGCATTGGTTTCAGCATCGGCGGGTTCATGTCAGAAGATGCAGCCCCACAATAAAGAAAATGCTTCACTCCAGTGCCGAAGCAGATCTAGTTACCTTGATTTGCTTTTCTTGACGGGAAGTCCTAAGCTTGCAAAAAAGTGCTTCCTGGTTGTGATGCAGTTGCCCACCCCCTAATCCGAGAAGCTCGAGACTTCAGCTATCACATAACCCCAGTTGCCACCGTTGAACTAGGCGCTCTTTTGGATTGTTTAAAAATAACCCAGAAATGCTACAATGCGCCCACAACTTTTAACACTAGATAGAAGAAGAAAGTTTATGGCATCTCTTCATGTTGTGTTCGCCACGCCTTATCCCGCTCTTTCCCACTACTCTGCTGTCACGCTTGTCCCTGGAGCTCTGCTTTCTAACTTCCGATTTCTAAGGATGTTCACCACCATCCCTTCTTGAAATGTCCGCATTTCACCGCTTCAATGTTTCGAGCTCGAACGCTTTCAACTTACAAATTTTTGTAAAAGTGAAAACCGAACGCTGGCCCTCAAGATTCAAGATGCGGCACCTTGTTTCCCGATCAATCGCAACTACTGCAACCCAATTTAAGGTGACTAGGCTCTGATCGTCTGCGCTCTCTCAGCCAGACCAAAAGTTTAAAGATGCGTCCAAAGAGCTCCTCTGGTCGAAGGGTATCGCAGAAAAAGTTTCAAAACGATCTGAAGACACTGTTTCATTAAATAGATAGAGAAAGCGGACTATATATGACGACACGTTGTTTTCAGCCATTCATATTGCCGAAGTCTATAAGCAATAATTAGATATGAACACAATATTCACACTGCCCAAATAAGTGGTCAACTGGACTCGTTTAGGCACTGACCACTTCGGCAGCCATCCAGAGCCTTTTCAATGAATACTTCACGGAAAAAGTGAAAACACAGCGCTCTGCAATCGTGGGAAGCTCGCGTAGCACAGAACCCGCGCCGAGCGCTCCTTCTGCTGTCGCCAGCTAGCCGTCGATTCGTTTCGGAGGTACGGACAGTCGGGGTCGAAAGTCTCCGGACCACGTGTTCCTATAACGAAGCCGATAGCTCTGCTAATAGTCGGCGGTTGGAGACCACACTTGTGGAGGTAAAAGTAAAATTTTTGTTCTTTCATCTCCACAAGTAAGGTCTCCAGCCGCTGCCTGATAGTAGAGCTACAAGCTTCGTTTGAGGAACACGTGGTCCGGAGACTTTTGTCCCCGACTGGACATCTTGATGTATCCTGAAGCGTTGCACGTGGTACTGGTTAGCTCCTGCAGTTGCGAGTTCAGCCTCAATGTTCCAGGGAGCAGAAATCCGTTCACGCTGTCTCCCTGCCATGAACACAAGTTCGGCGACGGACGCGCATGCAACGACAAAACACACGCAGGCAACCTGGCAACGCATGTCGCAAATAGCCCTCCCCCCCCCCCACGAAAAACGAAGACAAAAAAGAAAGCCAAGATAAGAAGGAAACATGATAACCGCTATTAAGCGAAACAACCATAATAAAAAAATCTAGAGACAAGAAAGTAGGACAAATAACAGAAGCCTTTAAGATAATGAGAGTGAAAAAAAAATTATGAACAGCCTGTCCATCAAACTCACCAGAAAAGAGTACGCCTATCCAGCATCGAAACAATCATGGCTGTGTGTCACAGACACTCCTTGATTTCTTTTAAAGCCTATCCCGTCTGAATAATGAAACAGTTGAAAGTTTAGCACTCGTTCTGTTTATCGGGGGCGGGGGGGGGGGGGGGGGGGGGGCTTTAGTACGTAGATCAGCAGGTTCCCTGCTAAAGGGATAACGTTTTTTTTTTTCTCGAATAGGAAACTACCTGCCAGAGAACAACGCGGTTATGTTAACAGCTAGCAAAGATAAAAAATTGATCCCAAGCTGTAGTCACCACCGGGAGTTTCCACTACGCTGCGGCGATGTCAGGCAAGCTTTCTTTTTTGTAGTTCAAGACTGCCTAAACCGAAGGATTACGTGTTTCAGCAAGGATGAAATGTTCTGAACCCCTCCCTCTTTTGCGCTGTCATCGCACAAAGACGGCAGGGAAAAGTAACCTTGCAAAACCTAACTAAGCAAACCAACGGCACTCCGTCAACAACATCAACGTGACAAGTTTGAATCAGAGTATCTAGAAAAATTTGTTCCAAATAAAGACCATATTTAAAAGCTGTGCTCAAAGTATTTTCAATTTATGAATGGCGAGAGGACACAGCCTTCTGTTCAACGGCAATTGGCATTAGGCCTGGAACCAGGGGCGTAGCCGGGGGAAAGGGGGGGGGGGGGGGGGGGGGGGCGGGCTTATTTCTACTCGCCGAAAATTTTTCGAACTGTCACCGACCGCAGCATGCCCAACTACATATCGCGACTTTAACTATCATAGTTTTGTTCTTGCCTGGATGGTCTGTCTTTCCGTGTGTAAAGTTCACTATCTCTGATTGTGTAAGATCTTTATTTGCCTTGTTAGACGCATTATATAGAGTGCCTTTTGCTTAGATATGAAGATTTAATGGAGACATACGTGTATTTAAATATTTTGTTGCCAGGTTTTGTGTATGCATACAGTAACTTTGTTTCCCGTGGCACTTTTTTGCCCTTTATCAAGTTGTATTCTCGCATTTCTAATACTCCATTTTATCTTCGCAATTCGAATGTATATTTTGCAGAACTCCGCTTTATACATGTGCTCTCTGTTGCGACTAAACTTTCGCTGCAATTACTCGCAATACATGACCGGTGACAGCTGCTGCTTCGCAGTACACTGGAACGAAGGACAGCGTCATTGAGATTTTTCCCTGACCGTTGCATATGTACAAACATATAAAGGTTCTTGAACTACAAAGATTCATTAAAGTTATTGTCCTCTACTTGCTTATTTCATGGCCTTTACATTTTTCATATCAGCGGCATGGACTGCTCTGCTGGTTTCGGACTTTTATAGTTGTAGACTTTGTGTGATATTTTCTTTCCTTATTACGCACAAACATGGAAGCATTGGTATCAGCTGCGTCTGCCACGAGTTTCAATTGACATACGAATGCATTCTTTTATTTAAAAAAATACATACTTCACTTGTCTAGACAGTGCGTAGCGTTATCTAATGCACAATGCATTGTCAATGGCAATGCATTTATTATTCTTGCATTTGATCACTCCACAAATTCTATGAGAAGGCCGCGCTGCAACATGAACCCCTCCCCTGCCCCCGAACAAAATTTCTGGCAACGCCACTTCCTGGAACTGAAAGATTATTTCATCTGCCTGCCAGAAAGATTAAAAGGCCAGCAAAGAGAGGTGAAGTGGTGACGGGAAAGACAAGAACGATCTATTGCTTCAAATGCACGGCCTAACAAGCCCAGATCAATGAACAAAGAGCTACACTGCAATAAGATGGAAATCGTGACTGGAGACACTAAGGTTAAAACCAATCAGCCTGCTCGGTTTCTCGGAAAGCAAATCGGCACGCATTTTACGAGAACTTCAAGTTCCCGACAACTGCACAAAACGGCCATGGCAGATTGCGCCGTGCGTTTTAGGTATAGCAAGCGCGAACGCCAAAAAAAAAACAAGAGGAAATAAATAGAAGCGGCGTGGAAAGCAGAGCGCATTAAAATAAACCTTTCCTCGTAAAGATTTTCATGTTACAATAACTGAAAAACGACCACTTACACTAAGCGCTTTAGTAGCTCAAGACCCAGAAATCTCTGGTGGCTTAACAGCCACCAAACAATTGCAATATGCATATATACATAATCTCCCTCCCATTAGGAGGTAACAAGAGTGTTCGAGAGGGACATTCTCATACGAAAGTGGCTACGGAAACAGCGTAGGGCCACTGAGAGAAGCCGCCAGCCAGGAAGCCGGACGAAGTGCTCGCAGAAGCAAAACGATCACTGAAAGAAGGTAATAAGATCAGGCAGCGGTCGCTGGTCCATCAACCCGGAAGCTGTTCCATCTGCTCCAGAAAACGCTCATAGGTGCGAGCCATCGATGGTTAAGCGCAGTTATATTCGAAGAAAAGAAACAGGAAATAACGTAGGAAGAAAGATGAGGAAGCAGGACGCAGTGCTTTGCTGGAAGCTACAGGATGAAAAAGAGAGCGCTAAATATGCAAACATTTCATGCGACGAAGAAGTGCGCTCAAATGCAGCGGACTAATCATCAGCAAACAAGTTCGAAATTGGAAATGTCAAAATTTAAGTGTTAATATTTTTTCAAGCAGTAGCACGACCAGTTGCAACTAATAACTTCCTCACCAGAAAAGGATGTCTAAGAACAAAGAGTAGGCCCATGCGAAAATGACAAACTGTATATAGCAGAAGCCGACAAACAAGGCAAAAACGCTATGCGCAACAGCACTATTCATTGAGCGCAAGGAGGCATTCTAGGGAGAAAATAGAGCATTGAAGCGTAGCATGAAAGTCAGAACGAACCTTACCAAAAAAATTCAGGGGGCACTTTGACTGTCTAAAGTGGGTAGAGGCGGAAGCGTTTTCCGCACCACCTTCGCTGTTTCTGTGGCACTGGTGGTTTGGTTTATGGGGTTTATCGTCCCAAAGCGACTAAGGCTATGAGAGACGCCGTAGTGGAGGGCTCCGGAAATTTCGACCACCTGGGGTTCTTTAACGTGCACTGACATCGCACAGTACACGGGCCTCTAGAATTTCTCCTCCAAAGAAATTCTAGCCGCCGCGGCCGGGATCGAATCTGCTTCTTTTGGGTCAGCAGCCGTGGTGTCACATATAATTGAATACTAATTACTAAGTGATGGCAAATCACTAATTAATTGTTAATTACTGATTAGTCCCTGAATACTAATTAACTGCTAATTAATGACGCTTAAGCTCCGCCTTTAGGAGTGGAACGCGACAGCGCGTTGTAGCGCTGCCAGGGAGTCCACGGAACGCCACCACCCCTTCGGCGCGATGCCTTGCCCTTTGAACGCAACGCTTGTTGAGGAAAGGAAATGGCGCAGTAATTCTCTGTCATCTCGGTGGACACCTGAACCGCACCGTAGAGGAAGGGAGGAAGTGGGAGTGAAAGAAGATAGATAAAGAGCCGTAATGAAGAAAATGAAAATTGTATTTAAGGAAAGGAAATTACGCAGTAACTGTCTCACATATCTCGGTGGACACCCGTCAAAATTCAGGGGGGCACTTTTTTTACCTAAAGTGTGGTCACTGATGTGTGGTTAAGATGTTAAGCTTCGCCCCTAAGAGTGGAACGCGACAGCGTCTTGCAACGCTGCCAAGGAGTCCATAGAACGCCATCGCCCATTCGGTTCTACGCCTCGCTCGTCGGTAAATTGTTTTTTGAGGAAAGGAATGTATCTGTCTCTCATTTGTCGGCGGACACCTAAACCTCGCCGCAAGGGAATGGAGGAAGATGAAAGTGAGTGAAGACACCGTATTCACTAGACGCGCCTTTGTTCATTCCAAACCATCGAGCTGGCATGGCCGAGTGGATAGCATGTTCGTCTCTCACGCCGAAGACCGGGGTTCGATTCCTGAGCTCGACCAATTTCTTAATCGGTTTTATTTATTTATATGGCCTGACTATAAAGCTAATTAGGCTAATTGGCTAATTAAGCAATTAACTAACCTCAGTCCCACTTACTTGGAGCATCACTATACGATACCTTCCAACGTTTTTAAAAGTTGATACCTTCAATTGGTTGCATGGTTACTAGCCAAAGTGCAATTGGCCCCGTTTGAAATTCGCGCACTGTGACGTCACGACCGTTTCCACCAATTCAAAAGCGTGACATTTTCTGTCGACAACTGCTGCTTACAACGATGAGACATTAAAGGCTTCCGCCTTAAAATTAAGAGATCCCTGTGGCGACCCGCACTGGGAGAATGGGAAAGCATTGGCGCCTCCTCGGCTTCCGTCGCCTCTGTTTGCTTCTCTTTATTGATTAATTATAAGTAAATTGATTAATTATCAGTCAGCCGCATAATTATCGGTCAATTAATTTTTATCTATCAATGATTTAATTATTGACAGATTTATTATTTATTGCTGAAGTGACTAATTATACAACAAGTAATCAATTATCGGTCGATTAGTCAATTATCAGTTTTTAACGTTAACATTCCATGATTAATTACCCATTTCGCTGTTCAAATTCGACGCCTTAATTGCTTTTCCGACCACTTATTATATACTCGTCGAAACCATTCAACCCTCCATTGGGTGACAGTACTGGCAATGTAGTACCTCGTACGACAAGATGAGCTTACAGTGAGGCACACAAAGGCGCTGAGTTGCGAAGGTTAAGGAGAAACATTCAAAAAAGGACCTTCTGTGTTGGGCAGGTATCTTAGCAGTACTCGTTGGGTCAGTCGGTTCATGGTTTTAAAATTACAACAAACTGCTGCAGCACAAAGACACGGTAGACGACGTTGACGAGACTGGCGCAAACTTGCAACTGGTTTCATTGCCTTGAAGGTAAAATCACAGAGAAATAAATTTGTGAAGAGCGGACACTCGGTGAAATCTCGCCCCAGGAACTGCGTAAGAGAACAGGTAGTAGCCCCTCTTTTTGGTGGCGCGACCATCGTTAGGCGCGAGCGCGGCGGCCCGGAAGTGCGGGCGACGGAGTAGACGGACACTCGAGAAAGAGCGAAAAGAACGGTCGGCTGCGCCTGTGAGCGTGCGGCGTTTTTGTTAGCGTTCAGACTGCGAGGTTTTTTTGTGTCTGTCTTGGTTCTCGAAGCGGAAATCGTGTGGTTTCTGACGACTTCAAGGTGAGAAATTTTCTTTTCTCACACTACTCTGCGTTTCAAGCAGCTTAAGCTGAGCACGGCGGCCGGCGCCTTGAATTAAGCAATTCGTGAAGAAACGCGCACGCTTCGTAGCCTGTTGGCTGTTCTGGCGCGGTTAGTGCCATTCCTGCTGTTTCAGGCAAGGGGCTTATTATTTTTATTTTCTTTTAGGTCACCCCAACCTATTCATTGTTTCCAACAGAGGCAAGGTGAGAAACGCTTAGTTTTTGCCGAACTACGCTGCATTTCAGGCAGTTTGGCTGAGCACGCCTGCGGGCGCAATATGGCAGTATTGAAAGGAACGCCTACGAGCTCGCGCCATAGCGGAAGCACGCTGGTCGGTGGTGCGCAGTTCCTGAAGGGCGCGCCCATCCCTTGTGCACGCTTTGCATACCGGTTAGGTTTGGTTTGGTTTATGGGGTTTAACGTCCCAAAGCGACTAAGGCTATGAGAGACGCCGTAGTGGAGGGCTCCGGAAATTTGCATACCGGTTAGTTTCGCATAGTTGCGCTTTGAGTTTTACGAGCACCGGATGTTTTTTATGGCTGCCAATAATGAACAGCTTCTTTCGAGTGATATTTGTTGACGGTCGGGTAAAATGTGCGGTCGGCTTGAAAAAAAAAATGGGCAAACTTGTAAACTTGTAGAAAACAAGCGTTCTCGCGTTGTTAGTACGGGCGCGAATATTCAAGACTGCCGGAGAAAAAAAAAGTAACTCATGGAAAGCTCAAAACTATAAACTTGTGCGTTGAAGACTCCGTCGTCCGTTCCAGTGGAAACGGACATTGCCGCCGCGTAGTGACAACACGGGACTGCGCTTTTCTAAACGACCAGGTGGGAAAAGCAAACTCGTATGAAAACAAAGAGCTGGTGCGCCGAAAATGGTCTTCCACGCCTCTAAAGGCACGCAAATTGTACCCGCGCATTTGTTCTCAATGCTTCAAACACTGTGAGCGACTGGTTCAGAGCCCGTGCTGTAGCCGTCACGGTAACAACAATTGTCGAACAAAACGCACAGTGGGCCGTGAAATGGAACTTAGAGCTTTTTTTTTTTTTTTTGGGGGGGGGGGGGGTACAGATCATAACGTCGGAGAAAGGAGAAATGCTTGTAAACCATTGTATGTGGTGCATAAATAGTCCGCATGCGAGGTTCATGAAAGCATGTTATCCTTGTTCGTAATTTCGCCGCTTCCTCGCGTTTAGCCAGTTTGCACGGTGTTTATGTAAGCTTTTTCAGATTTGATCCGGCTTGTAAATTGTATTTTTCAGCTGACGTTGCACGGTGGTAGCGACAACCACTGCTGTGAGCCGTGTTGCAGTAACAATGGACTCATAAGAAGCGCGGGGTGAGCTTAGCGATGTGCCAAATAGCGAGCGCTACTGCGTCAGTTTTGTGTTCATATTCAGCAAAATAAATGTTCATTTCACAAAACACCTGGTGTCTTTTCTGATGAGTGAAGAAAGTTGGGCGAGTTGGTACTTGTTCATTATTCACAACAGCATTCCGTTTATATTTGTTTGTTTTTTCGAAGATGTATATATACTCTTCCGTTTCCGTAATAAATGTCAATTGAAGTCAGCGCTTGTGTTCTCGATTCTCCCCTCCTTTTGTGCGTGTTTCGTGCGCTGTTGTGAATAACGCCTTTTCTGGATTGGCACGGTTTGACGAAGGCCGTGGCGCAGCTTCGTTGATGGCCGGTCAAGAGTGCCCGGAATGTAATTTTTCATCTTTCTGGACCGAAATTAAATCGATAACAATAGGAAACCATGCTGGACAGAGAGAGAGAAAGGAATTTTGATGTTTGTTTGTTTATTGGGGTTTAACGTCCAAAAGCGAATGAGGCTATGCCGTAGTGAAGGGCTCCGGAAATTTCGACCACCAGGGGTTCTTTAACGTGCACTGGCATCGAACAGCACACGTGCCTCTAGGATTTCGCCTTCAAGAAATTCAGCCGCCGCGGCCGGGATCGAACCCGCGTGTTTTGGGTCAGCAGCCGAGTGCCGTAACCACTGAGCCACCGCGGAGGGGCAGAAAGGAATTTTTAATGTGGAGAGGTCGGCCGGTGCTAACATGGCCCTATACTGGACAGAAATAATGTGCCATGAAGGCGGTCATGCCGTAGTGCATGCTAGCATTGAAACTGCGCACGCTTGAAACCGCAACCGAAAGTCTCACCCGGCCGCTTGGTGCGCTACATTCAGCTGGCCCGCTGAGCACTATGGGAGTGTCCGCTCTTTATGAATCCCTTTCTCTATGGTAAAAGCTCCTTTACGCAACAATAGAAAAACACGTGTTGAAAAGAGGGATACCAGTGAAGCCAGTGTGCATGTCATGCGAAACACTGCCGAATTTTTTTTTTTGTAAGTAATAGTTGTAGAGCATTGCAAACAAGCGCTTCGAAGAAGTAATTTCTGAGCGCATAAAAAATAGCTATATGAAAATTATATAATTACGCCTTCAGTACATCGTTTGAACTTTAATAAGTCAACGTATTTCGTGGTAATGGAATTAACCGAAGCCATCTACTCTTGAATTCCTAACCGTAGCATAGCGATAGTTTCATTTTAGGACCTTAACAAGCATTTTGATTGGCTTGCGCATGCAGTTTTGTCGTAAAAATACAGCCTGACGGCTGGAGAAGAAGAACATCAGAATTTTTCAGCAATCATTTAACAAACAGACAAAGGTATATTTGCCTAAATTAATTTTTACCTTCGGGCCTGACTATACTAACTGCAATCTCTCAGGATGCAGTTTTACGGCCAATTTCATTTTCTCTCTAGTTAAATGGCTTGGCGTCAATTGCGTGTGCACCTAGAACCATTACGTATTCTGAAGTTGCAGCATTCATTTTTTTTTTAAGTGTGGAGAACGCAGGTGGCATCGTCGACAGTGACATCATAAATCTGTCAACCTGGCGGGGAAAGATAGTTCAGCAATTATTAGCTTTTGAAAGAAATGCATAGTGTTTCTCTCTGCAGAGACGTGAGCTCACGCATAGGTAGTAAAAATTCATTTTGACTGTGCGTTTTAATACTTTGACTTTACAAATATCCAGATGTGCTTGACTACAATCTCAATTACAAATTCTGCGATTCAACAACCAAAGTTCTAAATTACCATCATCATATTATCCACTATTCGCAAGTAGAACACACTTTCATAGGTGTCTTATGGAGAAGTCATTTACTATTCCATAATTCGTTCCCAGTTAAACAGAACAAGTCGGGTGACAATTCGAAACAGCGGCCACTGAGTGTTTGCCCCGAATAATTGTTACGTAATGTATGTAAGGCCGTTGATAAGTGTTTAACAAACTAATTAATAGCTACAATCGCAGTCACGGCATAAGCAAAATTCAGCATGTTTCTCAATATCAGAGCAGTGAAAAACAATCACAAGCTATTGCCTTTCATGATCGCTATTAGCTACCGATTGTGACAGACCACATCCGGCGTTCTTTCACTTCAACCTGATTCCTCCCCGCCTTTCACTGCCGCTGTCTTCAGTGCTATGTAAGCTGTCAGCTGGCTAGAGTTCAGATCAATACCCCCCACAAGCTGCTCCTGACTAAACGAACGGACGTCTCCCCGTCTCCCCGTGCCACGTCTCCCTGCCCGCCTGTGCACTCACTTTTCGTACTCCGGCGCCAGGCTGCACTCGGCGATTTCGTCCGGCTCGCTCTGCACCCGCACGAAGAACAGCAGCGGCGCGTTGAAGCAGAAGCTGAACAGGGCCGTCGCCAGCACAACGTAGCGAGGACGCAGCAGCTCGGCGGAGCCCAGTTGCAGCCGCCAGAGGGGGCGACGAACAGCCACCAGCCGTTCGGCAGTGTAGCTCACCGTGAGCCAGACGGACCAGCAGGCGAATGCCGACGAGAGGAACACCAGCAGCTGGCACAGGCCAGGACGGTAAACCTGCATGGGAGAGCGCGTTATATAGAGACATCGCTGACTGCGGGAGCATTTCTGCCACAGCAATTCCACACTGCTGGAAAAAAAGGTCCCTCACACACGCAATCGCGCGCGGGCCGGTTGGCGATGTAATCGTAAAGAAGAAGACGCTATTGAGCAGTAAACGTGCCTGCTCAGGTCTTTATTACGGTCTCGGCCTCACATACGTCGACAGGATCAGCGCTAACAAAGTCGTGTTTACGCCCTAAGGAGCGACGAACATCCCGAAGTATGATGTAGACCGAGAACACGCCTACGTTGGCGAGCTGCTGGGTTTTTCAGAAGTGAAGATCGGGACCGCTGTGAGCAGGAAGGATGGTGCAAGAAAGCAGCCACCACCTGCTTGACAGAGATCAATCTCGAAACAAGAAAAGAATCCTGGAAAGATATGCTGCTCCCACTAGCCCTCTTTGACTAGTTCCTCCTCTGGTCTCTAAGGAAAGGACAAAGAATGAGTGCTTCTTATCACGACGATACTTGGTTGAGCCAGCCTGCTGGTCTGAACGACGTTAATATGGTGTCTTTTTAAAAACAGCCCTCTTAGGGCAGTTTATACATTGTAACGTGAAGATATCTAGCACAAACAGTGAATATAAACATTTTCAGAGGGAAAGCCCACAGCGCGGCGCAGCCGAACAACCGTGGCAAGCAGGGCATAGCACAACGAATGCACTTCACTCTCTTCGCGTTCCACGGCCGTAACAATATGTGCCTGAAGTGTCTCGTGTTGCCATATTGCAAGACGGGTGGGTCATTGCCCCATAAGGACGATTTTTTCAGTGAACGCTCTGAAATGCGATGGATCTGATCTTTCAACTGGGTCGGCATAATGCCCCTTCAGTCCTTAGTTGTTTGAAACAAAAAGCGGTATGGTGAGCAGTGGTACCTCAAGTGGAAACTGCCAATTATCAATGACAGGCCGATCATCGGTATTACATCGGCCACCGACGTCATCGGCCGCTAAACTTTGCACCGATGTTGAGCCAACATTAATGCGGTACATAGTCGGCCAAAAGCTTGCAGCGAATGTTGGGCCCACAACGCTGAACATTCAAGATTGTTTATTGACCAGAAATTCTAATGGGTCACCTGGTCTAAACGCTGTAGTCAAACAGATTGACGAGGTCCAGGCCACCCTTAGAACGTAGCATAGGCGAGACCTCTGAAAACATGGAAATGTGTTCCTTCAGATGGATGAAAAAAAGCAAAAGCACAATATAACACAAAAATTCCTCGAGGCCGCCGCGGTGGCTACGTGGGTATTGCGCTCGGCTACTGCCCCGAAAGACGCGAGTTCGACAATGGCAGCGGCGGCCGCATTTCAACGGGGCCGAAATGCTAGAGGCCCGTGTTCTGGGGGATTTTTGAGCACATTAAAAATTCCCAAGTGATCGAAATTTTCTGGAGCCCAACACTGCGGTAATAAGGAAGTAATCACTCATTGACATCCACCCGAGCGCAGCCATGCGGCTACAAAGGAAAGCTACTCCACCTTCAGGGATTCCCCCAAAACATTGGACCTCCACTGCGATGTTTAGATGTTAGTGTGGTGCTGAAAGAGACCAGTGACTGAAAGCTGGCAGGTGAGCATAAAATTCTACATTCATAAATGTGGTTTACGCTTACAGTTTTGCACATATCTCAAATAAATATAAAGAGGAACTTAAGACAACGTATGAAGAACAGCCTTTCTCTATATAACTAGAATTTCATTTAAATTTTGTTTTTTGTAGTCAGCCACACCAAAATGCTATACGTAATTGGTAAAGCAAACAAAACGCGATATATTAAGCTTTATTTTCAGTGCGAGGATCACGCGGGTAGATAATACTGCGGTTGTTGCAGATTAATGTTTCTTAGATATTTTATCGACATGTAAATACCATGCCAAATATCAGGGGAATGTAACGCCAAGAATTGTGTAGTGCTGAGTATCTTCGATCTCATGTCAGCCACATTTAATTGGATGTTCTATGGTAACTTTTATTACCAGCCCCTAAATGCGTGACCTTTGTTTTTGGGGACTAGTTCTACGCTCATAGACTGTAGGAAATGACCAATTTTATGAAGCACTTGGCTTCATCTAAGAGCCAAGTTATTTCCATCGGAACCTGTAAGAAGAATGACGCAATCATCAGCAGCATATATAATGAACTTTACAGTTACGTAAACGGTCACAATGTCATTATGAACAAAGTAAACAAAAAGGCCCTAGCGCGCTCCCTTGCGGTAAACAAAGGAGGCCTTAGCACGCTCCCTTGCGGTTCGCCTTTTAGTATTAGAATGGGAACGACCTTCGATTATTAATCCATAAAAACTGTGACCTGTTCTCTAGATAAGATTTCAAAGGCTGAAGAGGTTTACCCCGAAAATTAATTATGAGAGTTTTTGTGCTACCGTTATGAAGACAGCCAAATGTCTTGCTCAAGTCTATAAACAATCTATAAACTGTCTAAAGGATTCATAATGACCTTAAAACCCTACGAAAACGATCACCGCGGCCTCATAAACCACCTTTCTCAACTGTTTGAAGGCTGCTTGGAAAGCAGCCTGGCCGCGGCGGCCGCCCGGAGTAGCTCGGCGCCGCCGCTGGTGGCGCTGAACGTTGCGCGCCAGTAGCGCCGCCTGGTCATTTTAGGTTGCCTGCTGCGTTCAAAGCACCGTTCAAACTGGCGAAACTACGTCCCCGTACCACCAGAGGAAGAGCCAAGAAAAGTGGTTACGACAAAAAGCACGCCAGGCTGTCCATGGAATAAAGAGCGAGAATCGTTTACCAGATACCAAGAACTTGTGAGGAAACGCGCGTAGCCTAGACTGGACGCGGCGTGGAACGTCCTGCGCGGAAGAATGAATTTTCATTCTCGAAGGGGAGGGCTCTAATTTGCTTAAGCCTTGCTGGGCCTGCAAAAGGCGTTGGTCACTTTTAAAGAGATTAGAAATCTAGGCAAGAGCCGTGATAGAAGCTCGGGGAGAACTGATGACAGCGCACTTTAAAAAGAAAAGAGGGCCCGACCGAATCATACAAGAGTCGGGTAACGTTCCTAGATAAGACGCTCTAAGATAATGCGTTGTTATCTGCATGGTGTGACTATATTTCTTCCTGGGCATGCTTCATTTCTACCTTTTTCGCTCAAATATGTTTCCGAACTTTCAATAAAATAAGTTGACAGAGCTACGCTCGTCTGTACCCTGTCTTGTGGTTTTTTCGTGCAACTTTACCATGTCTGAAGGTAGTCCAATGCCCTCATTCAATACTTCATCAATATCTGCGCGTCGCAGGACTGCTGAAAAATAGCGACGCAATTTATAATAAGTATTCACTTGGTCAGTTTGAATAAGTGCAACTTGCCCGGCCTTATCATTTTTGTCTGCAACACGAAAAGTGCGATATCCATATGACCTTCGATACCACAGCGTTCACGCTCGATGCGAGCGTATTAAATCCATTGCCGCATGCTGAAGACGGGAAAAAAGGACAAAAGTACCTTCTAATCCGCATTACAGCCCTCCACACAGCAACAACCCTGTCGACAATCCTCAGCCGGTTGGCATCTGTGCTTTTCTGAATTAGTATATTGTTTCTGGTACAGAAAGTGGGAGGCTAAAAGAGCACATAACAAACAGTGCTATAAACTTACAACAAAGCCGGCATTAAGAAAGACTAATATATTTTGTAAAACTCGCTGCTTAAACCATCCGGCTCAGATTGTTTCTAACTCTGTAGACCAAAATGGCCAATTAGACCACGTCCGATTAACAGGCCCTAAAATAGCTGTAGGCTCCTCATTGTCATTTCGTGAAAATGTACCGCGGGACAGAATCATCGTGCACACAAAAACGCAAGCATGACCCTTAGGATATGTCGGAATAAGACGGTGTCACAAAATTCAACGCATTTTTGAAAAAAGAAACAAAAACAGCCCCGCGTGGACGGCTCTCGCTGCCGCGCGTCGTAAAACAGGGGAGAAGGAAACTCCGGAGAGCGATTAGCTTTGTGTGTGTGGCTGGCCCCACCGCTCGCCGACGCAGCGCGCCGAGAGATTACGTCAGACATGACGTCGATTGTTCTGGAATGTCGGAGACGTATCTACTTGAAGCCGACGAAGAGGGCGTAGCCTTGCGTGTTCTAAGAGAAACCCTCCCCCTGTTCACTGGTGCGTCAGCGGCGGCGCCGCACCGGAAAGTTCTCGAAGCTTCTTGAAGCCACTTTCGCCGTTTTGACCGACGGGGACGCGCGCCCGGCGCGAGAAGGCGCTTACACGGCCGATACTGTGTGTATGTGCGCGCCTGTCTTGGCGCGAAGAACAGACCGACGTGGAACACGCCTATATAAAAAGGTCGCTGACGGCTGTCGACTAGTCCGAGCCGCCGTTCAAGCTTCAGTGAAGCGCGCCCGCTCGACTCCCGGGACCACACCACTCGCCCAGCCGCGGTTCAATGAGGCAGCGCGCGCCAGTCTGCGGGGCGGCACCGTCCTGAACCTCTGGTCGTCGGGCTGTCGCAGTGTCCGGTGAACGAATTGTGTTTTGCTTGTTTGCCTCCCTCTTATGTTAGTGCACTTGACTTGCAATATCCCTTTTGCACTGTAGACTCTCTCTCGAGTTTAACTTTGCACGAGTTTCATTGTTTTGTTAATCACTTTGTATGTGTTTGTACTAGTGATTGTGAAATCCTCTGTATCGTCTCATTGCTGTATAAAGTTTGTTTTAGAAGAATTTGTTGTTGGGCTAGTTGGTAGTTATTCATAATTAAATTCAAAGGCGCCAAACCATACGCACACACACACACAGGAGACGCGCTCTGTCTCGTCTTTCTTCTCCTGTGTGTGTGTGTGCGTATGGTTTGGCGCCTTTGAATTTAATTACGAAAGTTTGTTTTGTTTGTGAACTTTTCGCTCCGACCCAATCTCTGCTTTGCGACCTGCGAAAGCTGGGCACTAAACGACCAAAAACCTCTCGTTGCTTGGTAGCTGGTTTCCGCTGAGCTTGTCACGCTTAGTCGAAGGCATCTCCTTTGAGTTCGACTCGCATTTCACTGCGCACTCTAAGGGTGCGCGAAGTGGTGACAGACGTTTGAATTTGCCTAATGAAAGTGGAGGAGCAATGGATATGCGTTGCACTCCAAAGCATGTGGTATCACATCGCATGCGCGTGTTTTCCATCCGGGCATTAAAGGAATCTGGCATTTGATTTCAGAAACACTTACAAATCCGAGACAGCCTGCAGCGCTGCAGGGAACACGAAATCCAGAGTACGTGAAAACCGCAGGTCCCGACTGCTGAGTGCTTGGAGGAGGACATCAAGGCGGAAGAAATGCCTTCCGCTTGAAGTTTGCGAAACTAAAACGTCGCGCTCTTCAAGAGGAGCAGGGGCTGAGACTGAAGCAACTCTTTGATCTTCGCATCGAACCCATGGACGGCCATACGACGCATAGACATGCCAACACCTAGTGCTCCGCTTTTTATTTTCCTACGCGCATAATTTGTTAGCGTAAATAATGCTGCCACAGCAAAACCACGGTACAGGACAGCAAGGTACACAGGATGCTTGTGCCTAAACACCAGGCTGTGTCTACCATGATGAAAAAATATGTACTCGTCATCGTGAAAAAAAACACAATAAATTTGCTCATCCACCATCTCATTATTACCCTGGTGTGAGGTACCACTCCTCTGAAGCATCCAGTTCGCCACTACCTCACAGATGGCGCCACCATCCCAGTGACGACGCCTTCCCCGCTGCCGCTCGGAGCTGGGGAGACGACGAGTGTGTTGTTGTCTAGTAGCCCGCCCGCCATGCGGTGCGCTTTCCTAGCCCCTCTCAAGCTCATGCCCCGTGTAATTATTGTAAATATGAGTTGGCCGCAATAAAGGCTGTCTTCTAAAGTACGCAAACCTGGCCCGTGGTCGTCTAGCCCCAGCAACGCCCTCACATTTGGCGCAGTCGACGACAGAATCTGCAGCCTCGCCATTCGAGCACGCCGCTCCCGCCATGCCTGACTAGACGCAGCCTTTGTTTCTCGGCCCCCGCCATGTTCGCCATGCTGGTCTAGACGACGCCTTTGTCTACTCGTACGAAGTAAGCGCCATGCCGGGCATCAATTGGGCCGAAGTCGACGCCGCTACAGTCGCGTGCTTCAGCTCTGACTTTATTCAGAGAGAGCTCATGCGCCGCAGAATCGACGCTACTGGGTCAAGAGAAGAATTAGTTCAGCGCTTCACAGCGTGCCTGGAAGACGCCTGTGCAGCCTTGCCCATGCAAGCGCCCAGTCCTGCCTCTGCGCCAGTTGCTTCGAACAGTTTGTCTTATGAACATTATATGTGCGCTTCGCCTGGAGTGCAGTTCAGTGCCTCTCCTCCTACTACGAAGGTTCAAGCAGCCACAAATGCAGCCTCGTGCGTTATGCCTCCGCCATTGTACTTTTCCGCGCAGCCGCTCGTTGACAATGCCACAGCCATGCCAGCGCAAGAACTTTTCTCGCCGCCGCGGCAACCGCAGCCTTTCGTAACAACACCTGGACTTGCTACGGAGCCACAGTACTCCCAAACGCCAGTTGGAATGCCATTTTCTCCAACGTCGTCACCGCAATACCAAGTTCCTTACATGCCGCAGATACACGTGACAACCATGCCTGACGTATCGTCTACCTTGCCATTGTTCGAGAACTGCCACAAGCAAAGTGCGCGTATGTGGATAGAAGAAATTCAACGAACGCAGCAGCTTGCTTCATGGTCGCCAGAAACAACCCGCCTCATCGCCGCAAGTAAGTTGAGAGGGACAGCAAAAAATTGGCACCTGACTCTTGGCGCGCATTTCCCGACTTGGGATGCGTGGCGTAAAGCTTTTCTCGACGCATTTGCCGACGAACTGACGCTACTGCAATGGCAGCAACAAGTTATGTCCCTGGTGCAGACCAGCCCTCAGTCTCTCCGCGACTATGCCTACGCAAAACTTCGCGTCATCGAAAAATGTCCAGCGCCGCTGACCGAGCCTCAAAAAATTGAATATCTCTTGCAAGGTATTTTGAGTCCAGGCACAGCGACAAGCATAGCAGCGCAACGTCCATCGTCAGTGGCGAACTTCATTGACATATGCACACAGCTTGACCGGGCAATGCAACATATGGAGATCGCAAGGAGCGCTGCTCATCGTCCCGGGCAGACCGTTCACAGTGACAATAACGGCAGCCCGCCTTCCAGACAAGTCTCTTCGATGCCATTTATATCTGAAGTAACACCTCCAGCTGTCCCCAAGCCCAGCCGTGCGCCTACATCCCGTGCTGCCAGCCCTCCAAATCGTCCTCGTATAGCGGATCTGTCGCCTTCTGAAAAGGAAGCTCGGTACTCAGCCCTGTCAGAACGTTATGGTGTTCCAGCCTTTCGTCCAGGACAGTCATTGAGTGAAGCTGTTTGCTTCAAGTGTCATGAAAAAGGCCACCTAGCATCAAAGTGCCCCACAAAACAAAAGACTGTCACACAACAGCCAGCCACAGCCGCCACATTACTTCACGCAGCAGCCCCTGCATTGCACGCTAGCCCTTCCGAAGACATCTATGGCTCTCAGCTGGAATGCTCATTCTTCACAGCTAGCATCGGACTCTTGGGATCCTACGATGCATTTCCGGATACATGGTCCAAGGTAACTATAATTACCAAGTCAGCAGTCAAAGATCTACCTCTGATACCTTGGACACATGAGCCCTTAGCAGTCGTTGGTGGATGAAGTGTGTATCCTGAAGGTACAGTCTGCCTGAAGATTACAGTGGGCCCCAGTGGGCCGTCATCAGCAACAATGTCTTGCCTGTGATACTGGGTGAAGATTGGTTTCGTGCCAGCAACACACGACTCGTGTTCGAGCCTCCAAATCCAGCCGAACTTCACCATCCTGCCTCGGGTACTGTCATAAAGGCGCAGCAGAAGCTCTATCCACGTGCCTCATGTGCAGTGATCCTTCGGCAGTCCTTCCTGGCTCAATGCACTGAAGTGCCATCTTCACTGGCTCTCCAGGACGTGCCCCTCCCAGGAATGGAGCCAGTTTGAAACCCTTGTGCAAGAACCTGCCAGAACAAGGTACTACTGCACCGGATGGTACAGTAGCTGTAACAGTTCATCCTGACCTGCCTCCTGCCTTAGTTGCAAAGGATCTCTCAGAGACACAGAAAATAACTCTGGCTACTGCTCTTTCTGATCATCATCTCACATTTGCTCGTGATGAGGATGACATTGGCCATTTCCAAGGTGTGGAACATTGCATCGACCTAGTGCCCAATGCTGTGCCTTACAGCAGAAGCCCATACCGATACTGTGCAGAGGACCGCAAGTTCTTAGATGAACAAACAACCAAGCTCTTGCGTAAAGGCATCATCCTGCCTGCCACTGGGCCGTGGGCCTTTCCAGTCATCATTGTGTCAAGAGGAGCGAAGAAGCGCCTCTGCGTCAATTATGTTCCACTGAACAAACTCACAAGTTTTGCACACCCGTTGCCCCATGCTGATGATATCATGCAAGACGCCGCTGGAGCATCTTATTTTGCATGTTTGGATCTGAAATCTGCCTACTGGCAAGTCAGCCTACGACCGGCAGACTACTCCAAGACAGCGTTTATCACACATAGTGGGACATACATGTGGACACGCATGCCCTTTGGACTAAAGAACGCCCCTTCAACGTTTCAACGTGCCAAGCAACTCATCTTTCAAGACCTTCAACCTCCTTTAAGGTCGGGTGTCAGAGTGTGTTTGGACGACATCCTCGTGTTCGCATCGTCCTTCACAGACTTTTTGGAACTGCTCATCCAAGTACTTCAGCTTCTACAGCAAAATGGCCTAAAAGTGTCCCTTGACAATTGCCGGTTTGGTCTTCCCTCCATCAGTTTCTTGGGTTTCATATTGTGTAGTGAGGGCAAGCTGCCAGACCCAGCTAAAGTCAGTGCCCTAGTAGCGCAGTATGTTACTGCAACGTTGCAACAACATTGCCAATGTTGTATTATGTTGCGCTAACATTCTTCAACATTAGATAATGTTGCTGCAATGTTACCAAGCAACATGCTGATAACGTTGCCCTAAAGTGGTCTTTTCACATTGCAGCAATATTTTCAAATGATGAATAAATGTTGAACCACATACGATGGCATTGATATAACATTCATGCTATAGGTTAATTGTCTGCACTCTCCGGCTATTTCTGAAGCCCAAATAGAAAAGCCGGTACCAGATCACTTCTACTCAACATGACAGTATTAATTTATTTATTTATTAATTTTTACTTCGAGGGCAAGTTTGCATGTGGTGTGTATGCAAATGGTGAGCAGTCCAAGTGTACTTGCACTCTGTGACACTAATGTAGAAAGATGCATTTCTATCTAAAATATTTTAATGAGCTGGAAGTACTTTGTTTTTCAATTAAACATGCAGACAAAATTAAAACTGCCGAAGAAATTTAGTTCTGGTTTCACTGACGCCCCGCAGTCTAATGGCCATGGAGATCACTATCACAAATCCAAACCGCGGCCGCGCCGAGAGCCAATCCTGCGATGCGCGCTCATCGGAGAACCTGCGTTGCGTGTCAGCGGCAGTCGTGGCAAGATATTCACGTTTTTTGTTCTTCTAGCACAGTTTTTCTTGCGGTCGCCGTGCCCGCGCTGCTGTGTTTCGTTGTGGTTTCACTGGAATTCAGCTGAAACAACAAAGGCTTGCCCAGAGGATAACCTCAATGGTGAGTGATTTCTAGACTTCCATTGTTGTGCTGTGACTTGTGTTGGTTCTTCGTGATAGTTTGATAAAGTGTTACATTCGTTGTATCATGAAGAGAATGAAGTGTTCGCTAAGCCAAGTGTCCATTCAGCAACGACGCCGAAGAACAGCAGAGGCTGTTCACGACGAACTAGAAAACTTTTTTGCTGTTGTTAGGCTTGATAATGGTCATGGCAGCAGATTGTACGCAACATGAGCAGAACAGTATCAAGATGCCTTTTGATCGCATATTATTTTATCCTCTTTATCAGCGCCAGGCGAGGACGCAGTTGAAAGCCGCAGTTCTCACTTGTCGGATTTTAGCACCGCTAGCAGCATCTCTGACATAGAAAGGGCAACATAGGAGTTGTCGCGGATTTCTGACAATAAGGAGTTGGTGGTTTATGAAGATAGGATGACATTTGAGTCTGGTGCCGCTACTCAATGTCTAGAGCACGACTTGCGCCTGTGGGTAATTAATAGCCTGCTTCTCACCTGCATTCCCTGCTTAAAGTGCTGAAGCCATACCACCCAGAGTTACCCACGGATGCTAGAAAATTACTAAAGACGCAGAGGCATACTGATCCAGCAGTGATGACCGATGGTCATTACCACTACTTTGGAATGTTTCGTTCTCTGGAAGAACATGTGCATGTTCCTTAACGTCTGCACTTTGTGCGAGGGCATTACACCAGTTCTCATGCTGGTCAAATGTTTAGGGGAATCCCCCAAGGTGGAGTAGATTTGTAATAAGGCAGTAATTACTCATTGGCATCCACCCAAGCGCAGCCATACGGCTACAAAGGAAAGCTATACAGCTTTCTCAGAAACTTCGTAGTTAAAGAAAAATTCGTCCTGGTCCGGGGTTCGAACCCGGAACCACCGCCACACCGGAGCAGTCGCTCTACCAATTGAGCTAACCGGGACGGCAAGCTTATGGTAGGGCGAGAGCGAATTGATCACTAACTCGAAGTGGGAAGAGTGTTGGTCAAATGTTTAGGGGAATCCCCCAAGGTGGAGTAGATTTGTAATAAGGCAGTAATTACTCATTGGCATCCACCCAAGCGCAGCCATACGGCTACAAAGGAAAGCTATACAGCTTTCTCAGAAACTTCGTAGTTAAAGAAAACGAATTTTTTCGTAGTTAAAGGACGAATTTTTCTTTAACTACGAAGTTTCTGAGAAAGCTGTATAGCTTTCCTTTGTAGCCGTATGGCTGCGCTTGGGTGGATGCCAATGAGTAATTACTGCCTTATTACAAATCTACTCCACCTTGGGGGATTCCCCTAAACATTTGACCAACACTCTTCCCACTTCGAGTTAGTGATCAATTCGCTCTCGCCCTACCATAAGCTTGCCGTCCCGGTTAGCTCAATTGGTAGAGCGACTGCTCCGGTGTGGCGGTGGTTCCGGGTTCGAACCCCGGACCAGGACGAATTTTTCTTTAACTACGAAGTTTCTGAGAAAGCTGTATAGCTTTCCTTTGTAGCCGTATGGCTGCGCTTGGGTGGATGCCAATGAGTAATTACTGCCTTATTACAAATCTACTCCACCTTGGGGGATTCCCCTAAACATTTGACCAACACTCTTCCCACTTCGAGTTAGTGATCAATTCGCTCTCGCCCTACCATAAGCTTGCCGTCCCGGTTAGCTCAATTGGTAGAGCGACTGCTCCGGTGTGGCGGTGGTTCCGGGTTCGAACCCCGGACCAGGACGAATTTTTCTTTAACTACGAAGTTTCTGAGAAAGCTGTATAGCTTTCCTTTGTAGCCGTATGGCTGCGCTTGGGTGGATGCCAATGAGTAATTACTGCCTTATTACAAATCTACTCCACCTTGGGGGATTCCCCTAAACATTTGACCAACACTCTTCCCACTTCGAGTTAGTGATCAATTCGCTCTCGCCCTACCATAAGCTTGCCGTCCCGGTTAGCTCAATTGGTAGAGCGACTGCTCCGGTGTGGCGGTGGTTCCGGGTTCGAACCCCGGACCAGGACGAATTTTTCTTTAACTACGAAGTTTCTGAGAAAGCTGTATAGCTTTCCTTTGTAGCCGTATGGCTGCGCTTGGGTGGATGCCAATGAGTAATTACTGCCTTATTACAGTTCTCATGCATTCTACTGGAAGGTAGCATAAATCCAGCGGCATTTTAAGCAAGGAACCAGAATTTATTCTTTCACTCGAAACTGACGCTGCTGCATTATACTAGTCTTTGCCCTCTCATTCCCAATCAGATGTATACCCTTATAACCAACATTATTGGGACTGTGCAGCGATTTGCGCCAAGGGTAAGAAAAGTGAAATATTCATTGTTATTCAATCATCCTTCATCATCGTCAGCCAGACTATACCCACTGCAGGGCGACAGCCTCTCCCATATTCCCCAAATTAGTTCTTTCATGTGCTAGCTGCCTCCACTTGACCCCTGCACCCATCATCAGTTTGTGATCTAGCTTATGTAGCCTAGGAAGAATCGGCCGTTAGCAACTTTGCCTTTCAAATTGTGCACAGCAGTGGGACTGAAAAAGACTATAGGCTGGGCCTGCCCTCTTTGCTCGGTTTACTTTGTCGGCCACCTGCCATGGCACAATTGAGGGAAGACAAAGGGAGTGATGTGCAACCACCTCCAGCCGGCTACGCCTTCATCTACAAACGCCCTTGTGGTTTTAAGCAATTGAATGGTCGTCCCCATGGATGACATGAGTATGTCCGCTTGTAAGGCAAGATTCAAGCGAGACAGCAGCACTGGCCATTGCTGTGAGGTGCGGGAATGGGAATTTTTGTTTGTAAATTATTTGCTTGCTTTGGAGGAATTTTAGGTGGCATGAATAGTCGATGTCTTTTATGTAATGAATGCATTTTTTAGCCACTTTCAGAACAGTTTGTTGCTCAGGCTGTTAAAATATGCTCGCGGTGCCAGGGAAGGGCATTTTTTTTCACTATTTTGGTTTGAGCCAAGTGACTGGACATAAGTTCTTTAAACAGAGCTGTCCAATGTCTGTGTTCCTTGAGGAGTGTAGAAGATTTGTTATTAGACGTGTATGCTTATATTAGGAAATTTCTGGTTCTTTTTTTTTGCAGGGATGCAGCTTTGCTTGTGACATCATGAATTAGAAGAGACCATCATCGTGAGCAGCTGGAGGCTACCAGAAGACAAGCATATTTTAGACGTGCTAAATTGTTCAGGCAAATGTTGACAGTACTTTAAATTTGTAGTTTTCCAGTGCAACGGTGCATGACCAAAGAAGGGAAGAAGGATACCTGAAGAAAACAGCGCAGCAACAGGGACAAGAGAGAAGATGAGACAGGTGCTGACTAGCAACTGAAGGTTTATTGAAAAGGAACGCATAAAACATACTCTCTTCACAACCAAGAGTGTGCATGAACTGCGCGAATAACACTGATAACCTGTCAACTTCAGTCATGGTGGTCAGGATACAATAGTTCACAATCATGAACAAGGACGGACAGTCGTTCATGACTGTGAACTGTTGAATCTTGACCACCATGACTGAAGTTGATAGCTTATCGGTGTTGTTCGTGCAGCTCATGTGCGCTCTTGGTTGTAAAGTGAGTATATTTTAAGTGTTCCTTTTCAATAAACCTTCAGTTGCTGGTCAGCACCTGCCCCATCTTCTCTCTTGTGCTTGTTGCTGCGCTGTTTTCTTCAAGTATGTACCAACTTGCCATTTTACTGAAGTTGGGAAGAAGGATAAAACACAGCGCTCACTGACAACTGGTTATTTAACGGCACAGACACTGCTTAAATGCCCTCAGACCAGCCCAGCAGGAAAAAAACAAACTTATCACACCTTTATCATAAAAACTATGAAAGAAACATCATATCTGCATTATATGATACAATTGAAGTATTGCTCGCACATTGTGAACCAGCTTTTTTAATATGATGCGTCTCTGTTGCTTCACATGTGGTTTGTGGTCTGCTTCTGCTAAGGATCTTGAAAATCTCTGTACAATCACTGCAGTGCTTGACAAGTTTGGAACCTGTCCTCATTCTTTAGATCTCTTGCATGCAGATTGCATTTACGGGCCTCTAGCATTTTGCCTCCATCGAAATGCAGCCACCGCGGCCAGGATAGAACCCGTGTCTTAACAGACCAGCAGCCGAGCACCATAACCACTGAACCACCGCGGTGGCTCATGTATCTGTGTGTGTGTGTTCCGTAGGGCTGGAAAACTATGCACTTAAATCAGTGATGTTAACCAGCCCAACAACTAACTCTGCTGTTCATAATACCTCTGCTCCTTGTTTCTGAATGGCCAACTAGGTTGAACTGCTACTTTGTTTATTTGTTGCAAGTTTGTGCACAAAATGAATGTGTTATAGTATTTGGGAAATACAAAGTCCAGGTGGTGCATGTTTTCAAGGTGTGCTGTTGTTGTGTAAATAGTTTACTCAAGTGTTTTGTATTTATAACATGCCAGTTGAGAGGTGTGTGCACGTTTTCATGCTATGGTAATGTGCCTAGTAACTGTTTAAAACATTAGCTCTGGTTCTTGTTCCCGAGTAGCTCACATGTGTACTGTTTTTTTTATTTCAAGAAATGCTTCGGCGCGGCAGACAAGGACAAAACGTAGAATAACACCACAGAGACAAGACAAGCTTCAAAGAGAAATTTTTGAAGCAGCAGTCATCCTTCGTTAGGGGACAAGCACATGCGTGAGCCATCCATCAGTGACGCTTCTCAAGAGAGAATGAGAACTCCTATCAGAATGATTAGATTTGGGGCATGACGAAGTACGCGTGTGCCACACGTGCCATGGGTGCTGATCATTTTTTGCCTAATGCTGTCTTCACTGCATGTTATCTTTTTTCTTTTGTCTTTGATGAGCGCAAAGCATATATTCGTTGACGCGGGTTCCAATAAAATCAGTTGTTAGTTGGCGCTCTGTGGTGTTATTCTACGTTTTGTAGGGGTGTGCGAATATTCGAAATCTTCGAATATAATTCGAATATTATATTTTTAGTATTCGTATTCGATTCGAAATCCAAGTAATCGTGTTGTTTCGAATATTCGACACGACGCGAATATTCGTATCTAGCCGAATATTTTATTGCGAGCACCGGCGTTCATTTCGGTCCGCAAGTGCTATCGACAGAGACATAACAACATGGCGGCGCCCGGAGCAATGCGCAACGTTGGGCCATGCAGTAGCTGACTACGCTGGTGAGCTTCTTTGTGGCCATGCCTGCGAAGCTGGTATAGTAAGAGCTGTGCACGAAATACCTCGTAATACGTACCAGTTCAGTGCCAATTGAGAGGGCATTTTCTTTGGCTGGAGAATTCATTTCAGCTAGAAGGGAACTACTTCTGCCTGACCATGTGGAGCAGCCGGTTTACCTTCACGACAACCTTTTATGTTCATCCCAGCAACGCGCTTTCGTGCTTATGGCAAGCTAGCTTTGATCAGTGCTCTGTACTAGCCATCTTCTCAGATATTTCCACTCTTCTAAAAACAATGTTTGAGACTTTGATACTTTTTGTGCAGCCACACACACCTTTTGTGCTCATTTCATCACTGGTAGTTGAACTGTGATGTTCTTGGGTGCTCAGATAGTTTTGTAGTGGTTAAATGCGTCTGCCCTTGATTATTCGATATTCGATTCGATATTCGGAGCCAAGTATTCGTATTCGAAAAAATTGATATTCGCACACCCCTAACGTTTTGTCCTTGTCTGCCGCGCCGAAGCATTTCTTGAAATATGTATGACCAACTGGCCTACAAAACAACCCTTCTCAGCTGTTTTTTTTTAGATTTGTTGCAAGTTTCTTTATGAAGTAAATAAATAAATCATATCCGTGAAAATGTAAGCCCACGTGTTGCATTTTTCAAGCTATGCCAATGTGTTTGTGTAAATGTTGAGTGTATTATAAGTCTGCTTCCTTTTTTGAAATTATATTTCTGTCTATTTAAATAAATCAGTCTAATTGTCAGAATAACCATGTCATGGAATCTTGTTGCATCTAAACGATAGGAGCACTGGTAGAGAGCTAATGAATGTAACATTTAAGGATTTATTTAGAGTAAGCGGTCTGGAAAGTATGGAAAAACAATGTGTTGTGCAGTGCAGTCTTGTATTTGTATTCTATAGTAAGCACCGCATTACTGTGTAGCAAGGAGTAATGCTCAATTGCTCATTCTTGTGACCTTAAGCTGCTGTAACCATTCTGGTATGATGATGCCATTGTACACAGTTTAGTCTTTCAAGAGATCACTTTATTGAGCAGCAGCCATTATTGGTCGCTGAAATATTTCAGTAATTTAGAATGCTGTCTGAATGTTTCTGAAACATTATGACAGCATTGCAGCAATATTGTAGTAACATTGTCGTGGGAATGTTGCATGTGTGCGAATAAAAAGTTGTATCAACATTAAGAAAATGTTGTAGCAATGTTGCATTAATATTGTCTCCAGAAGTTGCTTTAACATTGACTGAAAGTTGATGTAACATTGGAGCAATATTGTCTCAACGTTGTCTTGTGTATGTTGCATTAACGTGGCAAAAAGAGGACGCTAGCCACGTTAAGGCAATGTTAGAAGGTAACGTTGTGGCCACACTGAGGCAACAAAGCGTGCTACTAGGGTGCTATGTTGTGCATTCCAAAACCCCAGACCCAGAAGGAACTGTTGTCGTGGGTGCAAACTGCCAATTTTTATCGCCGCTTCATCAAGAACTTTTCCAAGATTGTGGCGCCTCTCTTCTCCTTGGTCAAGGCACCACAGTGGTACTGGGATGAGTCATGTGAACACGCTTTCCAGGCTGTTAGATCAGCACTTACCGAAGCCCCTCTCCTAGGCCATTTTTGTGAGAATGCACCAACAACGGTGTCCACCGATGCATCTGCTGCCGCCCTGGGTGCTGTGCTGTCTCAGCTTCAGAATGGCCGTGAAGTAGTCATAGAATATGCCAGCCGGGCACTCACCCAAGATGAAAAGAAACTCCACAGCAATGTATGGGAGTGCATCGCCGTGCATTGGGCAGTGACACAACGGTTTCGCCATTACCTCTTGGGGAAGAAGTTTCGTCTTATCACTGACAACTGGACGGTTGCCTGTCTCACCGCAAACGTTCGACCGTCACGCCGCTTCACATCCATGCTTATGGACCTGATAGAGTTTGAGTTCACCGTGGAGCACAGGCCTGGTCGGCAAAATACGGTTGCTGACCACCTCTCACGATTGTCACTTGCTGTCTTCTCTGACAATCGGTCATTAGCTGAATTGCAACAAGACGATCCCCAGTGTGCAGAAGCACGGCAGCGCATAGCTGAAGGTCTTTCAGAAGACATAGTGGATATAGATGGAGTTCTGTACAAGCAGTCATCCACAGGACCTACCACTATATTTGTTCCTGCAAAGATGCGTCCAGTAATTCTCCATTCAATGCACGACTGTGCAGGTCACTTGGGCACTGACCGCACACTGCGTAAACTGGCAGACCGATACTGGTGGCCAGGACTAGCGACCGATGTGAAAGAGTATGTTTCATCTTGCCAAACATGTCAGATGTATAACCGCCCTGTGTCAAAGAATGTTGGTGGGACTAATGCCTTCATCAGATGTGCCCTTTTCGATTATCGTGATAGACCACATCATGATGCCGCCCACAGAGACTGCTCACTACATCCTTAATGTCATAGACTTTGCAACACGGTACGTGGTGCCTGCTGCTGTTCGCTCCACAAGTGCAAAAGAAGTTATTGAACATCTACATTCTGTCTTTTATCGCTTTGGCTCACCTGACCACTGCCTTTCGGATCATGGTGCTGCTTTTGAATCTTCTCAGTTCGTCCGCTTCATGCACCTTCATGGGGTTGAAATACACTACTCTGCAGCATACAGAGCAGAAGGCAATGGACTCGTCGAGCACAGCAATGGCTCATTATTATCAGTCCTCCGCAAGGTCTCCCCAGAAAATAAGCCATCATGGGAAATTACATTAGAGGAAGCAGCATTCGCTGTAAACACTGCATTCAATGCCAGCACTGGCTTCAGTCCATTTGAATTACTCTTTGGGTACATACCCAGACTACCAGCGGAACGCCACCGTCCAGTGAGCAACTCTTCCTTCACGGATCGCCTTCTGGATGTTCAAGCACTTCGTGCTGAAGCCATGGCCAACTCTGAAGAAGCTCAACATCGTAGAAAGAGCATCTACGATAGAACACACCGCCCACATACTATCGCGCTCAATATGAGTTGCAACGCGCGGTCATCGACCGGGTTCGTTCCGTGGTGTGCCTCCTCCAAACAGTCGCTCGGAATTCTGGGAGAAACTATTTCCTGAGCGGGGGTGCTGTTGTTTCCTGGAACAGCAGTTTCTCCCAGAATTCCGAGCGGCTGTTTGGAGGAGGCACACCACGGAACGAGCCCCGGTCGATGACCGCGCGTTGCAACTCATATTGAGCGCGATAGTACATTCAGTGTTGGTGATTTCGTGTGGATCCGCCGCCAACAACCTGTGCTACAGGGACTTGAGAATCTGTCCCCTCGCTTCAAAGGCATCTACCGCCTAGTGGAATGTCTTACGCCTGCTACATTTAGAGCCATCCCTGTTTCCAGCCCATCCACCAAGCACTCAGCTCAGCCAAGAACAGTGCATGTGTCGCAAATGAAACATTATGTACCACCCCTGCCTACAAGAGGCCTAGAGGACGCATTGCCGGCTTTGCCTTCGTCCACTGGACAAGATGTGCTTGCGGGCCCTCAGCAGTGCGATTCGCCCAACTTGCAGCAGTCGACCAGCAGTTCGACAATTAACTCTGCAGCCGAAAGTACTTCAGTGCTGAGCACTCAGCGTCCCGTAAAGTGCCGTCGGCCCACCTATCTCCAGGACTATGAAGTGGACATTTGAAAGTGCTGTGCTTGTACTTTTTGGCTTTGTTTAGTGTTATTCATGCCCGTCTTTGCCTTTGACTTTGCCTTTAATTTGTAGTGTTTTTGTGAACCTGCCAGGCCTATTGTTAGTTGCCATTTGCCACATTGCCATTTCCCACACTGCTCAGAGTTTACTTTCCTTTTTGCGCTCATCAAAAGCGACTTTGATGACAAAGTGGGGCCGGATGTGAGGTACCAGCTCCTCTGAAGCATCCAGTTCGCCACTACCTCACAGATGGCGCCACCATACCAGTGACGACGCCTTCCCCGCTGCCGCTCGGAGCTGGGGAGACGACGAGTGTGTTGTGTAGTAGCCCGCCCGCCATGCGGTGCGCTTTCCTAGCCCCTCTCAAGCTCATGCCCCGTGTAATTATTGTAAATATGAGTTGGCCGCAATAAAGGCTGTCTTCTAAAGTACGCAAGCCTGGCCCGTGGTCGTCTAGCCCCAGCAACGCCCTCACACTGGTTATGTTCGCAACGTTCTGGGGGAAAATTTTAAGGAACAGATCTGTGCCCATAGGCCACAAAGAATTCGTCACATGCGAGTCACTTATCACGGGCAGTCCAGCATATATTTAAGACCAACGCGTATTTCCCGATTTCGGAGAAATAAATTCTTCGGCGGACACAGAGAAATGAGATAATTCTGTCACTGTCCCATTGTTCTTTGAGAGTGATAGCAGAATTTGTACGGGAAAAGACAGTAAGGAGTGCCTGGGGTAAGAGGTAGAAAAGATGTCAGTAGGTATTAGTATACCGAGCTAGGGCTTCGTATTATTGAAAAATCTCCCAGGCTGCGCGTCCTTTCCACTTCTGGCTCACAAACACCCAATCTGCTGCGTGTCCCTCGAAGGCGAGCAGCGTACAACTTCCCTGTGAGTACTGTAGAGTGCTTAGAACCCACTCCAACGGCCGCATCGGAATCTTCACAGCCCATGGAAATTTCGAAATCCTAAAGAGCTGAGCGCACGTGGGTGCTAAGGCGTTAGCGGACAGCTTCCGTATGGCACTTGAGCTGAAGCTCATCCACCGACCGGCACTGACAGATTCTTGGAAAGCTTCGCGTCCAATTATGTGTACGTGTCGTCTATAGCTTTTTCAAGGGAGCCCAAACCATCAAGGCCACCGCCTTTTCAGGTCCGAGGCTTCCGATCAAGTCTCGGCGCTGCTGGAGTCCTGGAGGCCTCACAGGGAGGACGGTTTACACTGATGTAAGGACATGCTGTGCAGCGGGCAAGGAGGGCGGCTGTTGAAGGGCCTCCAGCAATTGATAAGCACTATAATGCAGAAGCATCCCAAGCCAAACGTAAATTTTCTTCTAATACTTTGCAATCGATGATACGAAACCTGAAAAGGTTATGGAAAACAGTTGTGCCCCACGCAACTAGCGCCATTTCTCTGTGGTATGAGCTGGGAAATCCTGTTATTGAATCTCATGTCGCGAATGTACTTAACTAAGTTTTTTTCTTCTATCTTCACCAATGAAACTTGCGGCAGCCTTCCCATGTGCAGATCATTCAGTCATGGAAAACATTTCATTTGAACCTAATGGCATAGATAAAATTATTGACTCTTTAAAAAATACTTCGTCGTCTGCTATTGTTTTAGCAATTGCTTTCATCAGGATCATTACCACGTGACTGGTGGATCGGTAAGGTCATTCCAATGTTCAAGAAAGGTAACCGCTCATCTCCATACAATTATCCTATTTCACTTAAATGTGTCTGTTTCAAAATCATGGAGCATATTTTATACTCTCATGTTGCTGCCTTTCTAACCAATGTTCTTCCATCCTAACCAGCACGGTTTCAGCAAAGATAGGACATGTGAAACCCAGCTTGCCCTTTTTTTATACGATTTACACCCTCAATTAGACTGCAATATTCCCGTGATGCTCTGTTCAACGATTTTGAAAAGGCATTAAATAAAGTTCCCCGTGGCAGCTTAATATATAAACTCTCATTTCTAAACCTTCACTCAGCTATCATTAATTAGATCTGTGCCCTTTTAACTGACCGTCGCCAGTTGGTCTTGGCTAATGGTCACTCATCATCTCTCTCAAGCGTGAAGTCCGGAGTCCCCCAAGGTACGGTACTAGGTCCTCTTCTTTTCTTAATATATATCAATGACCTTCCACACAATATTTCTTCTAACATTCGGCTCTTTGCTGACGACTGTGTGATATATCGTCTTATAACAACTCCACCAGACGTTACTTCCCGGCAAGGATGGTGTAACACATGAATTATGTCTCTTAATGTATCCAAAACCTCACTTTTTTCCTTTCATCGTCCTAACTTTACCGCGCCTATATGAACCATTATTATAATAGCCATTGAATCATTATAATAACCATGTAATTTCCTCCGTCGATTCGTACAAGCACTTAGGCGTCTATATTCTCGGGGCCTAACTTGTACAAACCACTGCATTTTTCGCGCGAACAACTACAAATTATGTGGAAGCATTAATCTAAAACATTAAGAATAACGCATCTCCTGGGCACAAAAACATAGCAGCTCTGCCATTAAAGCATGTCTCTGTATATATATCTGATTTGTTAGCTCACATTTTAAATCTTATGCTGGCAACTTAAAGGGACACTGAGGAGAAATTGAAGTTGGCTTGTACCGATAAATTACCAGCTTCTGATTACAAAAACGCCACTCATACTGACAAGAAAGCTCTTGTAACGTAGAAAAGAGCAAGAACCAAAATAAATATATCACCGCCACAGGCCAAACTCGCAATTACAAGCGTGATGACGTCATAGGACAAGACAGTGTTGCTAAAACAAATGGTTCTAGAAACACTGGGACACGAGAAGCTACGAATCACAGCGGCTAACAAATGAAGGTTGCGCGGTTGAATACTGAAGTAAGTTTTGTTTTGAAACCAATAGTGCGCTTTTATCACACAAGGAAGACCGACAAAAGACAACCCGAATGTTGTAAGCGAAGAAAATCAATACTTAGCGGTGTCACAGGCTGCCAGATGAGTATCGGTATATCATGGCGCTCCGCGTCTATGCACTCTGCATGCCCGCGTGGTTTCGTTTTTCATTCGCCTCGATTTACAAGCGCGGAACAGCAGAGGAACTCCAAGTGCCACTCCAAATGCTAGTTAACTTTTGAAGGAGCCTTTTAAGGTTGGTCAGATGATCGCCACGGTCGATGAAAAACTATGATGGAACGATTTTCGGTGATCGTACAAGGCAGTTTCCGGTGTAAAGAGCACCTTGAGTATTCGTACGCTCACCCGGCGAAACGTTCCCGGTTGCGTCAGTCAACTTCCCACTACTTGACGCTCTGTGGGGCTGACGTCGCTGAAGTGCAGGCCGGAGTTTAATAATAGACACTTTTAGCATACCGTGTACCATGTTCCCGTTACCGGTACCTGAGTTGCGGGAGCCCGCGCGCAGCGAATGTATGCGGAAATCTCCTTGAAGTCGCCAGATGGCGCCACGTACCCGGCAGCTACGCGCGTGCCGGCAGCATCGGCACCAATCAGCGCCTGCTCACCGGCGGTAGGCGGGCTCCCGGTATTCCGCTAACGGTAACAAGGTACACGGTATGCTAAAGGTGTCTATTTGCGAGAACCTCGTTGACGACATCGAGAACGGGATCCATCGTAACGCTGGCAAAACGCCGTTGCAAACGTAAACGAAGCGATGGTAGCGACGTCCGCAATAGCCGATAGATGCCTTCAACGTGCGGCCGGCGGTAGCTTTCTATTCGGCTGCTGCTAGGCCACACCGCTGGGCGCCAGAAATCAGGGAGTCTGCGTTACGTCATGTCACGTTATTTTTCACGTCACTTAGTTTTGTGTCGTCATAAGAGAGTCCCAAGTTTGAATCAGAGCGGCGGGAAAAACTTTTCCAGCTTCGAATTCAAATTTCTTAGAAATAAATGCATCTTTCGCTGCCGGCCAAGTGGCAACAGCCATGAAATACCGAACTATCGGATTTTGCTATAAAAAAATATTAATAGAGCTCTCCTCACTGTCCCTTTAAGTGCTCCCTGACGATTTAGGGATCGCTCGAGCGTATCCAAATGAAGGTGGCAACAGGAATAAAGTTCCCAATAATACGCCTATTTCACTATTCCCTCTATGATCCGACGCATTAACTGTAGATTACAAAACATTTCGACAAAGTTTTAGCCTTGTCTAGGCATGGGCTTTCAAAGAACGGTTGCACTGAACAAGCAGTGCTCAGAAAAATCATCAATAATATCGAGGGCCAAATGTGCACTCAAGGTTTGTTCCTGAATTTTCGAAAAACGTTTGACTGCGTACAGCACACCATCTCCTTAAAAGCTACGTGGCTACGGTGTACGCGGATTTCCCTTAGATCTACGTACCAGCTATTGAGAAAACCGCTTCCAGTTTATTGGAACAAATGCGAATTGTTCCGACAAGCTAGCCATCACCCGATGTATTCCGCAAGGTTCCATAATAGGAGCTCTATTATACTTACCTTACAATAGCGATAGATCCCAAATATTAAATTCTCCACAGCTTGCAATATACACCGAGGACATTCCTTTTTCTACCGCTTCTTCACTGCCTACCCTACAACGTATGGCTAATATTTACCTAACAAGATTACATACATCGCTGCAGGCTCACACAGGCTCACATTCGGCCGGGCGGAAACTACCTATATTATATTTATGCTAATTAATGCCGCTTAATGCTATCCGATTATTATTCAATAAGGGAACACAAACACTGATAGAATTAGCAGTAAATGAATCCCTGGTAGCCTGTTTTTCCGAAATCCTTCGGATGTCCGCATTTCTAACATACCACATCCGATTTATGTAAAAGAGTTGGTTGTCATCAAAGAATCGCCCATGTCCTACAAGAATGGCTGAACGCAGTAACAAAAAAACAACGACAGCGTTGTCTAAAAAATACAGCAAAATTTTTTTACGTTCTGGTCAAATGTTTAGGGGAATCCCCCAAGGTGGAGTAGATTTGTAATAAGGGAGTAATTACTCATTGGCATCCACCCAAGCGCAGCCATACGGCTACAATGGAAAGCTATACAGCTTTCTCAGAAACTTCGTAGTTAAAGAAAAATTCGTCCTGGTCCGGGGTTCGAACCCGGAACCACCGCCACACCGGAGCAGTCGCTCTACCAATTGAGCTAACCGGGACGGCAAGCTTATGGTAGGGCGAGAGCGAATTGATCAGTAACTCGAAGTGGGAAGAGTGTTGGTTCTGCGGTAGCGAATCATTTCTTTCTTGTTTTGTGGCAATTTTCTGTAGTAGTGTACTCTTTTCTGCAGCATGTTTTTATAGTCTGCAGTACTTTTCTGTGGTAACTACGCAACATTCTGTTCTCACTACAAATATTTCTGTTATTGCGACAAGTTCATGGCCAAGAATATTACAGAAATATTGTTGTGACAACAGAAAATTGTTTGCCACATTTTTCGACCGGGAAATTATCAATATATTCCGGACTATTCTGTTTTACACTGCCTTATTGTATTCTTCTAAGAGGCACTGCGACTGAAAGCAACTACAACAAATTTAGCCTTGTACAATAGAAGGTGTTACGTCCAATCAAAGGTTATTACGGATATCCACAATATCTCGCTACACCGCGTCTTTTCCTCGCACTATAGCCAGAGTCGATCACGTTTATTTTCACCCTTTATTGCACACATTCACAAAAAACGGCTATACACCACCATTCCCGACATTTATTTATTACAAAACCACCTTCGAGCGCTAACAAAAATGGTCCCTAATACTCCCATCAGCTACGCAATACAGAAAATCAGCTATCAAGCGCCTACTGCCCTAAATAAATGTGTTGACCTTGAGTTTGCGTTTCTCCAAAACATTTTGATCAAATTATGGTATTGACACAAAATTAAGAACAACATTATGAAACTCGTTTGCTCTTATCTTTCGACGGGGTTATATTATAATTTACATATACTTACCCTCGTTGTATGCGACCATCGTTACTTCCATCACATTCACCTGTAATTTTCACCTCTTTTTCTCCACGTGCAAATAAAATCCGATTTTTGAACAATATGCGAGTCGATATCTTTGTAACATTTTTCACTTTCACTGGACTATACACCAAACTGTACTAGGGGACTGAGGCCTCGTTAGCGGTACATCCCCAAAAAAAGAACCCCAAAAAGCAAACTGAGGAAGGCTAGCTGGACTTCTGTCCGGTCGGTTACTAAGCAGACATGGAGAAAGCGGTGACCAAAGGAAATAAAATTAAACGGCAGACACTAAAGAGCTATTGTGAAAGAAAGGCTTAAGACCGGCTGCGCCCTTTTGGGATTTCCACAATCGCCAAAATCTCCGCACCCGGTGGGCTCTGGCATTCGGCCCCCACCGAACTGCGTCAATCTGCCGAACCCTGAACCGCGTTCAGCAGCACAACGCCACAGTCGCTGAGCTGCCGCGGTGGTCATCCTTTGAGGCGTTGCTTCCTTTTTATTTTTTTACGTCGAAAGCTTTTACCAGTCAATGCTCCGTAATCGGCTGCCCATAGTGGATGATTCGTACACAGGAAATTGAGTTTCTTGCTTCACTAGCAGCAGGACGGCAAAGTTATCCTCGGTCGTACGCTAGAGCGTGTTTTGCTGACACATGTTATGGGAGCACTTGGCTCCCATTTCAGATCTACAAGTTTTCTTTTCGAGGCGAGGTAGTTAAAGGTATTCACCCTCCGAGCTGCCTTTTTTTCTTCCAATGCTCCTTACTATTTGGGGACTGTGGGAGCGAGATTACCTTGCCCCCCTAGAAAGAAGGCGAAACTCTCCCGTCCACCGAAGCCTCTTCATGACGGGAACGGAGATCAGAGAACAGCTTTGCGTTACGGTTTATTCCACGACTGTTCGTTGCGTCACCTCCAGATCGCTCTTCGTGAATTAGCCACAGAAAGCATTTGCTGTAGAGCTTTGCGCGAAGCTTTGATCATGAGTTTAGTTCAGTTAGTTTAGTTACATTGATTTTTATGGCGCAAAAGCAACTGAGGCTATGATGCACCAAACACAAGGTTAGAGTTTTTGTTAATGGTGAAGCTTTTTTAAAAATACTTAGAGTTTGTTTAAAACGTTGGCTTCCTTGAGAAACCTAAAAATACATGAAATGTCAACCAGTGCTCGATCACCTAAGAGTAGCATGGGGTGTAATGGGATGCTTTCCCTCTAAAATGTTGTGAAATATTTCTTTCTTAGTTCTTCTAGTTTTATACATGAAATTAAAATGTGGTTCACTGTGAGTTCAGCACCACACATTTCACAGAGAGGTTTGTTTTGTTTGGCTAGCAGAAAGTTGTGCGTGAGGTGGGTGTGTCCAATGCGGAGCCGACACAAAATAACTTCGGTAAAACGTTCTTGATGCCTACATGATTGCCATTCCCCTAAAATGGGCTTAACAGAATGTAATTTGTTGTTTACGTGATCTTACCATGCAGTCTGCCACTTATTTCTGAGTTTACTGTTGATAAACTTTAAGCAACCCCTGTGCGGTATGTTCACTTGCTTTATTTGGCCATTCCGGGCTTGTGCAGCGCATACATCTGCTTTCTCATTACCTACGATTCCAACATGGCTAGGACCCCAGCAGAATTTAATGTTATGTTTTTGTTTTGTGATTTTAACAATGTTATGTATGATGTTACCTATTATGGGTTCAGCAGCATTTCTGGAGTGCAGTGCTTTGAGCATACTCAGGGAATCGGTGTAAATGATGCTATTTTTGATATTCTCTCTTACTATTTTTTCTACAGCTACAAAGATGGCATAACACTCAGCAGTAAAAACCGATGCGCATTCTGGTAGTCGCATTATCTGTTTGTTTTTTCCTTGGATTACTGCACTTCCAACGTGACTTTCTGTTTTTGAGCCATCGGTATAAAATTCAATGTAAGTGTCATACTTTTCTTGTAGTGCAAAGAATTCCTGTAATATGTACTCATTTGGCGTTTGCTTTTTATCTAAATGTGTCATTGTGAGGTCACATACTGAAGGCAGGCTGTACCATGGTGGTAAATATTCATTCCTTTGTGCAATATTCGGTAGGGCATCTAGTACTGTTAGCTCTTCACATTTATCTTCAAAGCGCAGTAGTAATGGTCTGATAGAATGTGGTTTGTTGATGAATAATCTTTTAGATGGGCACTTGGTGACAATTGGATGGCAGAGATCTTTCGGAAGACAACGGATTTTTAAGACATATGAGCATGTAAGGGCGATTCTTCGACCCTCAAGAGCGGCTTCATTAGTTTCAACGTAAAGGCTAACTACTGGTGATGTTCTGTATGCTCCAGATGATAGGCGCAGACCAAGATTATGAATGGGGTCTAATCTTTTTAAGTAGGATGCTCTTGCCGAACCATATACTATGCACCCGTAGTCCAGCTTGGAGCGCACCAGAGAGCGATATATTTGTAAAAGGCTTGCTCTATCGGACCCCCACCGCTTTCGTGAGAGAACTTTTAAGATATTGAGGGCTTGAGAAGCTTTCTTTTTAAGGTTGTTAATGTGTGGTAGAAATGTGAGTTTCTTGTCGAAAGTTAGGCCTAAAAATTTGTGTTCTTGTTTAATTGGTAGCGCAGTGTGATTCAAGTATAGATTGGGATCGACCTCTAGGCCTCGTCGCAATGAAAAAAGAACAGCTACTGTTTTTTGGGGAGAAAATTTAAACCCATTTCTGTCTGCCCAAGCACCTAGTTTATTTAGTGTGATTTGTATTTGTCTCTCACAGGTTGATATGCTAGAGGACGTGCATGCTATTTGTAGGTCATCTACATAAACTGAATACATTATGGACTTGGGTATTACTTTGCCTAAGGAATTCATTTTTACTATGAAGAGTGTCGTGCTTAGAATGCACCCCTGGGGTACGCCGTTCTCTTGGGTGAAAGTCATGGAGAGAGTTGCTCCTAGGCGGACTCGGAATGTGCGGTTAGCCAGGAAGTCGTTCAAGCAGTTCAACATCCTGCCGCGGATACCTAGCTCTGCTAGGTCACGGAGGATGCCGAACTTCCACGTAGTATCGTAGGCCTTCTCCAAGTCGAAGAAGACCCCAATACAGTGCTGCTTGTGGATGAACGCCTCCCGGATGGTGTTTTCTAGACGGACAAGGTGATCTGTGGTCGAGCATGCTTTTTTGAACCCACATTGGTGTGTATCTAATAGTTGCCGAGATTCAAGTATGAAGGTCAATCTAATGTTTATTACACTCTCGAAAGATTTAGCAATGCAGCTGGTGAGGGCTATTGGTCTGTAACTGCTAGGACTTGTTGGTGGTTTTCCGGGTTTGAGAAAAGGTATTATGACTGCTTTTTTCCACTCGTCAGGTATATTTCCAGTTATCCAGATTTTATTAAAGAATTTTAACAGTGCCTCTACAGCAGCCCCGGAGAGATGTGCAAGCATAGCGTAATGCACGTTGCCTGGTCCCGGTGCTGTCTTTTTGCCAGAAGATAGTACCTTATTTAATTCTTGTAGTGTGAGAGGCTGGTTATAATCCTCATGAACACCTGCTCCAGATGGAAATTTTTGTTTTTCAGCTATTGCTTTGTGTTTCTGAAATGTGTTTGTGTTGTTGGATGAGCTTGAGATCTCAGCAAAATGCTCGCCCAGTATGTTGGCCTGTTCTTCTAAAGATGTTTGTGTCCCGGGTGCTGTCAAGAGAGGAAGTGTGAAAGGGGTATGGTCACCAGTAAATTTACGCACTTTTTCCCACATTTTCTTTGATGTTGTTGAGCTGTTTATTTAGGAGACATATTTCTGCCAAGAGGTTTTCTCTGCATTTCTTCGCACATACCGCGCTCTGGCTTTTGCCTTCTTAAAGGTGAGTAGGTTAAAGGTGAGTAGGATATCGACGCAGAGCGCTCCAGGCTTTGTTTTGTTGTTTTTTTGCTAATGTGCATTCTTTTGTCCACCACACTTTGTGTTTCTTTTGTGCAAGTCCTGTTGTTTGTGGTATAGCGAGTGTTGCGGCCGATATTATGCATTCAGTAAACTTCTCATTAATTTCATCTGTGCTAAGGTCGTCACAAAATTCCTTTTCCAGAGTGGCACTTTTTGTAAAAAGTGACCAGTCGGCGAGCTGAATTTTCCAGCGCCGTGGCCTTGTGGGGATGATTGGAGTGGACGATGAGAGCCTGATGACGGTAGGTAAGTGATCGCTGCCCATGGGGTCATTTAAAACATCCCATTTGAAATCGTTAAAAAGTAATGGTGATGCGAAAGCTAAATCCAGAGAGCTCATTTTTGCTGAGCTTGGACAGCAATATGTGGCTTTTCCCGTATTTAAAAGACAGACATTATTCGAAAGTATAAAATCTTCGATTGTTTGGCCTCTAGAGTCACAGCGTTCGCTTCCCTAAAACGGAGAGTGTGCGTTAAAATCGCCAACTACCAGAAATGGCTCCGGCAGTTCATCGATCAGGCCTTCTAGATCTTGGTATGTTAATGTGATGTGTGGGGGAAGATATACAGAACATATTGTTATGGTTTTGTAGCTGATGACGCTAACCGCAACCGCCTCAAGTTTTGTTTTCAGTTTGATTTCTTGAGCCGGGACGCCGCTTTGGATGTTGATTGCGACGCCTCCCGAGAGTCTATTTGCATGTTCGCGATCACGCCTAAAAGTTGTGTAATGTTTTAAGATATTTGAATGTTGTGGACGAAGATTGGTCTCCTGGAGACATAAAGCTAGACGCACCACTGACCCTAGAATATGAGTTATATCACTGTAGTTCCTCAACATTCCTCTACAGTTCCATTGTATTATGAGAGCCATCTTAGTTTTGTGTTTGTACTGATTGAAAAACTAGATCAAGTTGTTTATGGCCCCGTGACTCGGGGCCTGTCTTTTTTTGACCGATCCAGGGAGCTCCGCCAACCATCCGACGTGGACGGCGAGGGGCTGCCCGGGGTCGTGTCCATCGCCTCTGTAGAGGCACTGGACGACCGTGCCGGAGGCACATTGATTTTTGAGTTAGACCTCGACCTGTGGGAAGAGGTCTTTGGGCCCGCCGACCCGGGGGTCTGCGTCCCCTCCTTTGTGGTAAGCGGAGTAGCGTGAGCTACTCCACCAGACGGCGCGGATGGCCCCGCCCCAGGCTCACTACGTGTGACCTGGACAGGTGCCGAAGCCTGGTGTGGTGCGCCGCGCCCACGCACCACATCGTCGAAGTTTGTTTTTGCAGTGAAGGAGAATTTGTTTGTTTGAGAGTACTGCCTTCGTGCTTCTTTGAAAGAAATGTTTTGCGTAGTCTTGAGAGTAATTATTTGATTTTCTTTTTTCCAGGACGGACAAGCCCTGGAGTAGGCAGCATGGTCTCCCTCACAGTTTGCACACCGTGGGTTAGCAACACATTCTTCGGATTGGTGGTCCTTCGAAGAGCATTTTGCGCAAGTTTTGCGGCCGCGACAACTCTGTGAGCCGTGGCCAAATCTCTGGCAGTTGAAACATCTGCGTGGGTTGGGAATATACGGTCTTACATTTATTTTCAGGTAGCCTACTTCAATGGATTCGGGCAATGTGCTCATGTTGAATGTCAAGATCAGGTGCTTGGTGTCCACTTCTTTGCCATCCTTCCGGATCTTGATCCGGTGGACATCTATAACTTCTTGGTCAGTAAGTCCTTCGAGCATTTCCTTTTCAGAAAGGTGGACAAAATCTATTTCAGAGATGACGCCTCGTACAGTATTCAGAGACCGATGTGGGGTCACAGAGACAGGGATGTCCCCAATGGATACAATTGTTGCAACTTTCGAGTGTTGTATGCTGTCGCGCAGTTCAAGAAGTAAGTCGCCACTGGCCATTTTTGACACCTTGTAGCCAAGGCCTAAGGCATCCGTCAAGCGTTTTGAGACTTGGAATGGGGATATTATCCTTGCTTGCGTTTCTTCTGTTTTGCTATGGATGACGTGAAATTTTGGAAATGATACTTTTCTTTTTTGAAAAAAGTCGTCTGCTTCGGTCCGCCCTCTCTTGAGAGAGCGATCAAGTTTTGAAAGGGGGGGAGCCATAAAAAATTGAGGTTTTTCGGTCATGGTGCCAGCCACCCACCATGGAGTCCAACAAGGGGACGCGACAGGAACTTGAAAGCAAGTCCTGCCCACGCTAGCTGTACACCTTAACTATAACCTAATATGACTCAACTCAGGGTAGTTGGTCACAAACGGTTAACCCTCGCCGCCAGGAAAAAAGGAAAAAACAAAGAAGAGAGGAGGATACAGGAAAGTTGTAAGAAAGGAAATAGGAAAGTGAAAGATAGAGGGGAGGACAGGAAAAGGCGACTGCCGATTTCCCCCGGTCGGGTCAGGCCGGAGGTGCCATCTGCAGGAAGCTGGGGCCAAAGTGGTGTGTTGCCTCCGCCGAGGGGCCTTAATGGTCGAAACGCTCGGCATCGGCTCAACCACCAGGATCCCCTTTTCCCCGGACACGGCGATGCCACGCACGGCTAAGCGCGGATGCTCGGGTCCGTGGTGTCGCATTGTTCACCATCATCCCCCTGCGGGGATGTCCCTGCGGATGCTCGGGTTAACCCCGTGGTGTCACCACTCACCAACGTCTGCATGCTGCAGACGCCTCCCTGCGGGGAGCTTTGATCACGACTGGACGTCTATCAAGTCGATGTACTTTTACGATTTTTAAATTGTCTGCTACGTCATTGCTTTAACTAAGCAAACGCAAAGCTTTCCGCATATTGAACAGTTGTCATGAGGTGGGCAAACATTAGTAGTAGTCTTGGTCTTTAATAAAAATTGACGTTGTATGAGAAAAGAAATAAGAAAGAAATGCAATAGGCTTTTCCCAGCATTCTTAGAAAAAAAAATAAGCTAACGTTTTAATCTCCTAGAGAGACGTTGTGAGACCAATAAAAATTTAAGGAATTGACTTACCGATGTGCTTCGACAACGTGGTAAATCCTTTTTCACCAGCTCGTTCTCTTAGTACGCGCGTCACTATAGACGGTTGAAACTGTAGTCCACTATTTCGAGTATTTTTGTTTCGTTTTGTGGCGCATAAGCGGATCTGGCTATCTTGCGCTAAATACAGGAATAAAAACGCCTGCTGTTGTGGCGAAGGAATGAAAGGTATTTTATAAAATGCTTTCGTTCAATTAAAGCATTTCCTTCTTTTAGGCACTCAAAGACACAAGAAGGATCTGCAACGGCACTAACTCATAATAGTATTCGCTCGCCTACTTTCAACACCTGATGGCAGAAGGAAGAGCTGCTACGTAATTCAGCTTAATGGAAGCCACGTGTTCAGGCCGAAAATGGGCGAAGCACCCTACAGCAGAAGCGCATATCCATTCGAAGCACAATGGTAGATATATATTCTAGCGTGCTTGTCCTTTGCAAATCTCCTGTCTGTCTTCACTTACGCGCTGTAGTGTACGCCAGTGAATAACTTCGCCTCCCTGCTGCCAGTGGGCCAAGTTAACGGGCACGCTCGGCGCATCTTGGGCGCCCTTTAATCAAGCACAGTTCATCCCTGTGATGCGCCGTTTTCGACCTCACTGCCGAGAACGTAAGATGCGGCAGCGCTCGCCCGTGGGTGGCGCTATTCAGCGGCGCCTTCGGGGCCCTCTGAAGAATGATCGGCAGGTCGCGCTTCGTCGGTTCCTCATGATTGGTTAAAAAAAAAAACTCGTTTACTTCTGCATTTCGCGCGCGTTCGGCAGCCGCGTGCTATCGTTAATAACCGCCGTTCTACCTTTCGGGCAGTGCTACTATGGAGGCTCCAGGCATATCCGCACTCGGCGTTCTTCGCAGCACGCGCTCGTTATTCAGGCGTCTCTTCCTACGCGAAAGGGATCGGACCGCGGTTATGTAAATGTGGCGTTCGTGTTCTATACAAGGTTTTGTCGAACTTTTTGTCCTGGCAAAACTACTATTTTCCCCCGGGACACTTCCCGTTTGAACGAAAGCAGGCGCCTTATCAAATACTGCGCGGAATGCTTCGCTGCCGCGATGGCTTATGAAAACCTGCGCGAAAGGGGTTGTCTGCGTCAGCACTTTTTCAGTCACTGCGCGACAGCGTCTACACTGGAGTAAACCTTTTCAAGCGCCGCGCCATTGATATCGGAAGGGCTTTGGTCCTAGTATCATCATCAGGGCGCATGTTTGTTTACAAACGTCGAAGCCGTGTACTCCATCTTGCCACCATTCAGCATCGTCGCGGCCTCTTTATCGTCGCGGACTGCTAAAAGCCGCCACTGACGGTAAATTCATGTAAGGCGAAGAGAATTGCTACGAACCATCGCTGAAGCTTTTCCATGACGACTGCAGCACCGTAAGAGTCCCTCTAGTAAGCGAGGAAAGAAACGGTCACCTGGGCCGATGCTTAGATTTAACGACGGTATAAATTCCCGAGCACGATTGAGGCCACGAGCCAGCGTGCTTCCTTGATGCCATGAGCAGACAGCGCCTCTGTGCTTAGACCTCGTCTGGCGTACCGAAACTGGAGACGCTTTCAGTCATTCGCACGTGTCTCGTTGTTCAGACTGTGATTTCGCTTTTGGGTTGGCAGAGGTGGCCGCCGGCGGTTGCGCCGAACCGTTCGCGCATAAGCAACTGCACGTAAGTATGGAAACAAGCATTTTTGCACGCCGTGCGTTTTTTTGCCCCCGAAATATGCCACGCACTGCGCATCGGCGCCGATTCCTGCGTAGGGACCATATGTAGTCATAAGCAACCACAAGTGACCAACCAGAACGCGGCACGAAGCCGAAATGATGATGATGGTAGGTTCTTATGGCGCAAAGGCATCTGAGGCCAGAGAGCGCCAAACACAAGGTAAGTGGTCGACTCAGGTTAATAGGATGAGCTGGGTGTGAAGTTTCTTAACGGGCGGTGAAAGAAAGGTGGTGTATATGGCCTAAAAAAATCACTTGCAATGTATTATGAGATCAAGAAAAATTACTAAAAGGCTACATTTATATGCTTTAAAATGTCAGGAATCCTCAGCGGAAGTCCTCACCTGGCCAAAAACTCCAAGGCTCCTGACATGTTTTATTAAAAAATAAACACAGCAATCATCCCAAAACTCAGGAAGACGATATGTTCCATGTTAGCAAAATCTTTCATCTAGAAAACCTACTGTTCACAAAAATGTAAAATCTCTTTTTAAAGGAAACATTTGATCGGCACCGAAAAAGGACGGGCGTGTAGGTATTTGATTTATGAATAGCTCTAGAAAGTGGCGTCTCCTTTCTGGTGCTAGCCTCCGACACATGATTAAAACATGGATAGCAGTAAGCCGGCTACCGCATCTCGGGCAGTGCAATGCCAGTATGTTGGTTAAAAGACAGGAATGCGTTGCATATGTGTGGCCTTTCCTCAGCCTGCACAAAGTTAGTTCCTTGAATCTGTCTTTTGCTTTTCGGTAGTGTAACTTCCTATTTTCCGCTTCATTGCGCGTTTTTTTCTTTTCGGTTGCTGCGTTCCATTCACAAAGCCGAAATATCAATGGAGGCATTAAATCAACTATATCATGAAGTAAAGACAAATATCTCGTAAACGCAAGCAGAGAAGCAGCCGAACTCACCGAAGTCATGACGTCTACACATACTAGCAGCTAGCGGCAGAATTCGAAGGTGTCAGTTAGGGCTGGGTTCACGCCCCAATTTTCTTTTCACGCTCTTCGTCACGTTTGGGCGGTCAGTGTGGAAATACAGCATGTTCCTTTTGGCAAAGTCTTGAACGGCTTCCTTCACCCGACGTCACAAAATTCGGCGCACATTAGGAAGACCGGCGCTGTACGGAAGCAATGTCGCCGGTGCGCGCCGAGGGTAATTCTAGAACAGTGGAGGACAAAACCATAGAGACCGCCTAACATTGTTATGGACGGACGGACGGAGGGACGGATGGATAGGAACGCCCCCTTTGTGACGGGGTGGTGGCAATTGCCACCATGCTCAGCTTTTCTTTCGTTATACTTTTTTTTGTTTACTGTGTTGGCAATTCTCATTAAGATTCGCCATCATCTTTATCTACGGTTTCCTACAATTCTAACCTTAGGCCACATCTCTGCTTTTAAGCCACCAATCCTCCAATCGCTTTTTGCTGACTTCCACTGCAGATTTATTTACATGACCATTGTTATCTTTAAACCCTAGGGCCTCAGGAAGAGTGACTGTGCCTGCATCGACATCCGGATGGATACCATCACATTTGATTATGAGGTGTTCAATTGTTTCCACAAATCTACCACACACTGCACATGTGTAAATTTCTTGTTGTAGCTGCGCGTTCTAAGACACCCTGACCTAGCTTCAAAAAGTAGGGCACTGCCTCTTGAGTTATCATAGAAAAATTATTTCCTGATCTGCCTTTTCCGGTATCGATATAGTTCTACACTATGCTTCTTTTCTATTCAATTAATCCAATTTAACTTCCGTTAACTTCAGGCGGAAAAATTGTTCGGACAGTTTCTAGGGAGCACCAACAAAAACGTCCATAGTTTCACCGAGCACGTACCACTATCATTCTTTATGAGCATGGCCTGTAGCATAGAATAACAAAGTCAGCAGGAAGGTCGGCGTAGGAGTAGTTTTCTGCGCTAAACAAGCTAACTGTCCTATGTAAGGAGGCCAACACTGACACGACTCAGAAGACGGTGTGCAACAAGAAGCATCAGAAGCCATTAACTGCATGCAATTCAAATGCAGTTTATGAGATTCCGCTTTCGTGCGGAAGGTTTTACACAGGACAAACCGGGAGCTGCATTAATGACATGTTGCGAGAGCACTGCAATTCACGAGGTTGTTTTCCTCTTCTAAATCAAACGCGCGTCCTCAAATAACGTGACCAGCGCATGTGGGAGATATCGGAAGCTTTCATGAACAAAACGAAAGAAGAAAATTGCGTCAGCACACCATCTGTCACTTTGCTTCCAAAAGAAAACGCATTTCTAGACCATTCGATTTTATACGCGCACCCTGCCGCTAGATTTTAGCTCTCTTATACACTTTTCCTTTGGCGAACTGTTTACTCTTGCTTATGCTGTTTTTGGTGTTATTTTTGTAGTTTTTGCACTTTCCGGTTGTTCTCTTCAGAGCCTCTCAGCAGCCCGGCCGAGTAAGTTCCTTTGCCTTGTAATGCTGCGTTGCACACCAATTCCTGCTTATAATTGTCGTTTTTATGATTTTTTCTTCTTTTTGAACCTATACATATATCTGTGCTGCTTGCAACAAAACTCCGCCAGTTGTCATTCAGCGCTTATGTTGTCTCCTCCTTTTGTCCCGGCTTTCACGCTGTTTTAAGGATAAACATTCCCCAACAAGCCCCGTTCGCCCACTTGTGAAACTATACAGTATTTTTCAGAAATTTTCCAGTTCAAGAAAAATTTCTCCTGGTCCGGGGTTCGAACCCGGGACCACTGCTTCAATAGAGCAGTCGCACTACCAACTGAGCTAACCGGCACGGGAGGCTTGTAGTAGGCAAAGAGCGAATCGATCAATACCTCGAAGTTGGAACAGTGAGAGAGGGGAGGGAAAATCTTGCCTGTGAGGGAGGTGAATGTGCAGTGAAAGGAAAGGAGCAGGCTGAAAAAAAAAAGCCTTTTGAAGACTGCACAGGAAATGACCAACTGAATGAAGTAATTGAAGAAGGAGTAATAAGCAGAAGTGAACAGAATGGGTCTTCAATGGGTAATGAGCCGTGCTCCGGGCTCAGCGCACGAGGAAAAAGGAGAAAACATCAGAAAGGAGAAAGTTCATTCGGCGAAGAACAAAAAGCAGCACAACCAAAGATTTCATCCCTGGGGCACAACATGAATTATGCAAGCGAAATCGAATCGGGCTTGTCCCGAAAAAGAGGTTCGGAGAAAGTGAAAAGGAAGCTAGTCGAGCTCCACGGATGCAGGTGAAGTCCAGCAGGGCAGACTGGAAATAAAAAGAGCCAAGCTGAAGACAGCTGAGTTAAGTGCAAGTGAGCTGCGCGAACATCGCAGCGAGCACTTAGAAAAAATTTCATTTTCTAGTTATACTATACGCAGCAAGGCACTATCTAGTAAACTACGCGTATTACCACTCGATTTACTTTGTGAGAAAAAACTGCTGAATGTGTCCATAAAATAGTCACAAACAACCTCCCGTTTGACCAAGCTGAAGACAGCTGAGTTAAGTGCAAGTGAGCTGCGCGAACATCGCAGCGAGCACTTAGAAAAAATTTCATTTTCTAGTTATACTATACGCAGCAAGGCACTATTTAGTAAACTACGCGTATTACCACTCGATTTACTTTGTGAGAAAAAAACTGCTGAATGTGTTGATAAAATAGTCACAAACAACCTCCCGTTTGATAATCAATATTTAACATCCCGCCATTTCCAACACGGAGTCGCACGTACGGCAATTTTAACTTGCAAGTGAAAAGAAATGTATATGGAGAGCGTCTCCTAGAGTTTACAGGCGTAAAAATAACCTACCACATTATCTATAGACTGCCTACAACTTTTCCTGTGGAATAAAAACATATTATTTTAAAAAGAATGACACACTTTGATTCATACTTTAATTTATTACTACACTTCTTATATATCTGCCTGATATTATTTGCATGTAGCTGAATACTGATATTTTGATTTATATATAGATTTATACATTTGCGTCTAATGGAAAAAAGCTTTGTAATTAAAAAGTGTGTACCAAACTCTGTTTATCCTCTTCTCGTGTGTTGTACCCTTGTGATGCTTTGAAAAGTCTTATTAGCTATTTTCTCCTAGTTTTTTGCGATGCCGTAATTCTTGAGTAAGTTCTGCGCATTTTGTTTGGTCGGTAACATTTTAGTTTATATAATCTGTAATATATGTGTTTCTTTTGTTGATGCTCTTACAAGTGTTGAAAGTGGTTACTGTGATGTATAGCTTTCTGTATTCTAACTTACGCTGTCTTTATTTTGGTATATTATTGCCTGCATGCTTGCATACTTTTTTCTACTGGACCCATTACTAGCTGTTGGCTATTGGTTTGGTTTATGGAGGTTTAACGTCCCGAAGCAACTAAGACTATGAGGGAATGCCGTAGTGAAGGGCTCCGGAAATTTCGACCACTGGGGGTTCTTTAACGTGCACTGACATCGCACAGCACACGGGCCTCTAGAATTTCGCCTTCATCGAAATTCGGCCGCCGCGGCCGGGATCGAACCCGCGTCTTTCGGGTCAGCAGCCGAGCACCGTAACCACTGAGCCACCGCGGCGGGGCAGCTGTTGGCTATTGGTCCGAGCAGTGTTTGAATATATTTGTATAGCAACAAAGAGCATTAAATAAATGAAAAAAAATGAAAGTGAAGAAAAAGCTGGGACGACAGCGCCCATCGTTCAGTGCGGATTCAGTCTGGCGGGGCAAGCGCAAACAGAGCAGCGCCCCTGGACAGGAAAGAAGGCACGAGAAGTGAAGGCTTCATAAGCGAACTGGCGTTACTTTTGTTCGCAACATACGCGCTAGCCACAGAAAAAAGAGTCGAAGTCAAGGCAAGAACTCAGACAGCAATGCGAGCAGGGAAAGGAGACAGATCCGAGTTCGGAAGAGAAGCCTCATTAGAAAGATCAGGACCCCCGACAGAAAGAAAAGCCGCAGTCGCCTGCGAAAGCGAATCAAAAGCGCTACCGACAATTTGAGGGAAACAGACCTGCCAATCTCTAAGCCGCGCGTGAAAGTATAGGTGAAAGCGTGCCTTGTGTTTGAGTGCTTTTTGTTCAGAACAGTGTGTTACTGTGAGGCCGAGTTGAGGCATGTTGGTTAGTGTACCTTGACATTGGCCTTGTGTCATGTGTGCGGAAATATCATCGTATTGATCTACGTATCTCGGCATTGGTCGTCGAGTTGGTGAGCGCATGCATGCGCACGCGATTTTTGTATTCTGGGTATTGCAGTGCGATATTGCTAAAGGGAGGGGCAGTTCACAAAATTCGGCGCACATTCGGAACACCGGCGCGCTGCGGAAGCAATCTCGCCAGTGCGCGCGTTGAGAATTCTGAAACAGCGGAGAAAAGAACCCCAGAGGGCGCCTAACCTTGTCTGTGTTACTGCCCTCTCCACTTCACTCGCCGGCGGGGCGCCACACGAAATATATCCGTGCGCGCCATCGAGCAATAGAGAAGTTTGGAGTAAATGCCACTCACTGCAAACGCAGAGGGCTAGCCTTGAGCGCGCAGAGTGGTGCCGTGTCCAGTTCACTCCAGCGCCGGCGGCCCCGGTTCGGAAGAAAGAAATCGAATGTTCTGGAAGCCGTTCTCCACGCCTTCGGCCTTAGATGCCGCCCTCACAGCATTCAGCCCACGACCGGTGACCCTTCGGTGGATCCCTGGTCACATGGGCATCCCTGGTAATGAGCTGGCTCACCAGCTTTCGTGCGATATTGTTCACCGGGCGCCGGGGATCCCATGGACGCGCCCACCGACGGAGCAGGCGGTCAGGGCTTATAAACTCACTGTCGACGAATACCACAGGAAGCGAGAATTGGACTTAACTGATATACCACCACCACACCCATCCTTATCGATTCGTGAAGCTCGCAATTTTCGCTGAATACAGTTTAATCTCTTACATACGCCAGCCAAACTTTATTTGCACCGGTACGCTTCCACACCTAAGTCCCCAAACTGTCCACACACTTATGCAGACATAGAACAGTGCTTCACACAGTGCCACTCAGCCTTTCAGTCCTCTGCATATCCGTTCCTGCCACCCCCACCGTGGTCCATATGGCTCACCTCCCTGTATCGAAACTGCAACGCACCCTCGTCACCATGGCCCAACACCTATTGAACTGTAGAAGAACTGCAGATTGGGCTAGTTGGTGTAGATTCATAATGATGGTTCAACAGCGCAAACACACATAGACCAAGAAGGAGACAAGACACACACACCGGCGCTGAACTTACAACTGGTTTTTTATTAGGAAAAAGCACGTCATAATATACACACACGAAAAAACAGCGCACATGCGCAGTGTCAACAATCTCCTAGTGCTGGTAAAAGGTACAACCGCTTCCTAATAAAAACTCAGTTGTAAGTTCAGCGCTGTGTGTGTGTCCTATCTCTTTCTTGGTCTGTGTGTGTTTGCGCTGTTGAGCCATCATTATGAACCTATTGAACGCCTAACAGAAAGGCTGTTTTAATAAAAGTGTTACAGCACCACCACCAGGCCTGCCCAATGGGGACGCGCGCCCGGCGCGAAAATGAGAGTGCCAATGTGCAGTTAATAGTGTGTGTATGTGCGCGCCTGCCTTGGCGCGAAGAAACGAACGGGCGAGCCTAAATATGAATTACGTTGAGAGTTGTCTGTCAGCCCGTGTCGCCGCCTAAGCTTCTGCGAAGCGCGCCCGCAACACTCCCGGGCCAACACCACTCGCCCAGCCACGGACCAGCGAAGCAGCGCACGCCTGTCTTCGGGACGGCCCTGTTCGGATCCTCCGGTCGTCGGGCTGTCACAGTGCTGTTTATGATCGCACGAGTGATTGTGAAGTCCTCTGTACCGTGTCGTTGCTGCATAAACTTTGTTTTGTTTGTGAACCTTAGCCGCCGACCCATTCTCTGGCTTGCGACCGGCAAAAGTTGGACACCAAACGACCACTCCCCTTGTCACTTGGAAGCTGGCTTCTGACTGAGCTTGCCACGCTGAGTCGAGGGCATCTCGTTTGAGACCGAGACCGCTAACCCCACACGCTCTAAGGGTGTCTGGGAGTGCACGCATAAGTGCGCAAAAGGTGACACACGAGCAAGTAACACATCCGAGGTCGCCGAGCCCAAATGAAAGGAGCGGAATTGTTCAACTACAACTTGCCTGCATACTTCAGACAAGTACGGGATGACGACGTCCAACTGTTGGCAATGTTGTTCCGAAAGAGGCGTTTCGTTAGTGTGAATTGTGCAACAGGTACAAGACTTGTTCAGCTTATCAATCACCACTTTCTCGAAGCACTTTCCAAGACCATCTGACACGATGTAGGACACCTTTTTTCTCCCACATCGAAACTCTCTTGGCACTTTGGAGTCTGGGAACACCAGAAGGATAATGTCTGTTGCCATGTCTCCACAGCTATACAGCCTTCTAGCGAAGGCTAATCCGAGAACAAGCTATGTCTCCACCACTACTACGCGATCTCCTTCTAAGGCTGCAGCCCTTGCCTAAAAACAAGTGTCGAGTAGAGTTTGAGTTCTAGGTGGCTACTTGAGGACGCCAGGCTCATTCCTTAGTTGGTTAGAGATTTCGATGTGGGGCTTGTTGGGTGCGTGACCCTTCACAGCAGTTGCACCATGTTGAGCACAACCTATTAGTTACAAGAAATGCAGGTGCCTTCATCGTTTTGGTCCTCCTCTGCACCCGACGTAGATGCAGAAGCCATTGCCATCAACTTCCTCTATAGTACTATAGAGGCTTGTACGGCCAGAAAGGTTTGTACAGTGTCAGAAGCAGAGCGACGGAAAGGCAATACTTCGCGATTCAGCCGTCAGAGGACGCCACGGCTAAGTGGCGTGCGGTCTGCGCGCACTCTCCCCGAGTGATATCACCAGCTCAGGCCCGATTGGCCGCAGTTTCACCGCAATTACGCTTAAGCGTTTGCCTGTTTGTGGTTGCCCATGAGCAAGCACATTATTGCTGCGCTTCAGTGCCAGTTTTGAGTAAAATCTCCGCCTAAGTTTACTGCTTTAGTGCACTTACTGCAGCCCAAACTAACACCCCAGAATGACGGCGCAGGCAGTCACACTGCAGTCAAATGAGATAAAAAAAAATCAGTAATGTGCTTTATTTATCGCAGCAGCGAAATTGCGGAAGCCGACTTGAAAGTGTCCACATGCGTCACTGGCACCGTCTCATTTTCAATAACTTCAACGGGAACGTTTTGTGAGAGTTTAATCTCATCCAACACTAGTCAAGCGTGACATAAATTCATCCATGCATTGTGTTTTCTTTTTCAGCGCTGAAAAAACAGCTGCACTGAACCCGAACGTGCTCTTAAAGCTTTGCATGTGCTTGTCAAGGCAACACTTCCTCAGTACAGCCATGATCTTGCGTCTTCGCACATGCTCATATAGCTGCGGGCTCCTCATTCTCATTATAATAAACTCCCATACCAACAGCTTGTCATATGCCATGCCCCGGCTCGCTTTTCGTGAAGCGGCCTGAAAGCACACTCTGACTGCAAGGCGTTGCTTCTCTGGAAGGCCGCTTATTATATCCTCCAGTGCCGATTTTTCAGTACCTTCGTTGACGGCCTGCAGTTGAGCGACATTCTTTTCCGCTTTCGCCAGTTTTTTCTTGGCTTTGAACAACTGCAGAGATTTTGTAGCGCTTCGTTGTTTGATGTCTCTGCACTTTTCATCTTTTGCCTGTTCACCTGGTTTTGAATAACCATTCTAGTGTACTTGCATTGCAAGCAGGCTTTACCATCAGACGTAGTGACAAAACATTTCTTAGAACAGCATGCAGTGTGTATCTGTGCAGCGTAATCAGTGGCTATCACGGGCTCAGTTTTGCAGCCAGGACACAACAGCATCTCGTAAGCGCTTTTCAACGCCGCTTCGGCGCGCTTTTGCTAGGTACATAGAACTCGTCAACCCTGACGCTACGAGAATATATCGCGCAGCAAAGTTGCTCATTATCTATGCCAATGCATTGAGTGCCAGCTGAAGACACAATATGCTTCAGTACACGCACATCGGGCGAATTTGTGCGGGTGTGCATGTCACGCGTAGAACAGTGTCGTTGGTTCGTTCGGGAGCACAATTCTTGTGCAAACGGATGAAGGCATCCGTACGTGACTGTATGGGTGCTGCGCCGCCTCCGAGGTTCCGTCTGCGAATGTTTTTATCGATTTCTGCGGCCCTGGCGCCGTGCATGCACGCTTCTGATGTCTTGCGCTTCAGCGGCGGGGCCCCGCTTTCAGCAACGCTTCTTACTTTTCTCTTTTTTGGCAGTGCCTTAGTCACGTATGCCGTAGCCTCGAGAAATATTGTGGGGACTGCGTCCTCACTAAGCGCCGGTCGATAGCGCTCGATCGCAACTACCTCTCCATTGACAACATGCTTGACAGTCCTCAGAAAGAAACCCTCATCGAAGTAACGAGAACACACAACACACGTTTCATGCAGTACTTTTTCGTCTCAGTTCATGTTTCTTGCACATTCTTCCATGCGTTATGGGCCCTTTGGAGCCCTGAACAAAGAGACCTTTTCCTTGCACGACTTGTAGCCGCTTTTTTACAGCGGCAAAAAGCCAGTTCTGCACTTCTTGTCTCTCATTATAACACAGCAATGCCAAGCAGACACACAAAAACACACTCAAATTTCACATATCGACGGAACGCTGTCTTGCACAGAACTCAGAAAACTGAAGTGCACCTCCGCATCGAGGCTGATATCACTGCTCATCAGTCCTACGTTTTGGTTCGCGTATACCCGATCGATCATACATACTTTTTTTCCGAAAAAAAAAGAAAGTTTATTACATCTTTCATTTCTAAGGTCGTGCACTGAGGCACTGCAGGTTATGCGGGGCTTAAAGGGATACTGAGGCGGTTTTCGAATCAGCTAATTTTTTAGGGTTTTGAAGTAGTCATTGCTGATCACGTCTGTCAAATTATGTTTTCGATTTTGGCCAAAACAGTGGCGCAATCACCAATTAAAAACGCGATTTTTAAATCTCCCGCGCCCCGCGCCGCCGCAGGAGAGGAGAACAGCGGAGAGGGAAACCTCGTCCATGTCGGCCAACGTGACGTCATGTTGAGGAGCCGGCGAGACTTCGGCGCACCCGAGAGAGCTTTCAGCGCGCGTTGTTTCTCGTGCTGCATGCGTTGTTCCTCGTACTGCGTGCGTTGTAACGTACAAAGCGTGTCAGCCGCGAAAAGCAACGACCATGACCAACAGCTATGGGCCGTCCAGCAGGTCCTCGGGGCGCTCGAAAGGCAGGGACCCAGCGAGCCGGCAACGGCGAGCGGAGACCCGCGCCGAGTAACGGCAGCCTCGTAGACGACGTAGGCCCTCGTCGGGGCGCGCGAGCGCCCAACTGCAGGCACAAATAAAGTTTGCTCCAATCCAATCAGCCGACCTTGAGAATCAGATTCAACACGAGGTACTACTCTGCTTTCGTGTCCACGAACAACTACGCCCGCGACTGTGTCGTCTTCCACTGTTCTCCGCAAGATCATACGCTCGCAGCGCAAGCGCTCGCTGCTGTGACGAAGAATTCAAGCTGACCAAAGCAAGCGTACTCTCCTCGAAGCACTTTCGTGAGACCGGCTACATGCAGAGCTTGTCCCTAATGTGATCTCTGGAGATTTCTGTCGCGGCTGAATCATGACGCAGTTCCTTTCATTTCCTCGCGCATGAGAGGCGTGTCACCATTTCGAAGAAGCGCCTCTTCTAAAAGTAGAAACATGCTCACTAAGCCCCTGCAGAAACCTAATAGAGGCTCAAGCACGTGTTGCTCTTCTCAGCTTAGGTGCGGCCAGACCACCTGAGGCGTGCTCAGCAAGGCTCGGTTAGTGATTTTATTATCGGTTCGACGTGTCCAAGCAAACAAGCAAAGCAAAGCACAAAAAAGCAAACCAAGCAAGCATCGAAGCACTTCATATGCGGCATCTCGTTTAATCGTAGCTAAGCGATTAAAATGAAAGCGTTCGACGTTCTGATTTCGGATGTAAATTTAACAGGTAAATGAATGCCAACCAAGGTTTTGCAAAAAAACACCATATCTCGCAACCTTAGTCGGTTTCTTCTTCAAGTTGTGGCAGCGAACGAGTTGCAGCTAGCTTGGCTTTTAAACACATAGTTGGCCACTACTTCACTGAACCTAAACTGCAAATCTAGGAAGGGCGAACGTTTCCGAGGCAGCGATTAATATTTTCTGGCATCTGCTGAACGCGCCACGAGTGAAGCATCAGCCTTGTGCGCGTATTTAGCTTGGTTTCCAGAGCACAATGATTCCTTCAATATCCTGTGGTTACATGCCTCGCAGTGCTTGGCCACTGCGCTTCGCTAATTTTGACATCAGCTTTGTTCTGCTTCATCGTTTCCTTGAAATACTTTCTTGCCCCAACCTACGACGGGTAGTGAGAATAGGTATTTTTTGTACCCAGAGCTTTGGGCCTTTTCTTTAGGATGACGCTCTTTCGGGCGAGCCAGGAGGCGTCCGGTGGTGGTAATTGACTTGAGTATTGTTCGCACCCTTTCCTTTCCGAGAATACCAGCCGAGGTTGTGCTGGCACCTTTTACGCATGGTCTGCATACGTGTCTTTCACGCTAGCGTATGCTTGTGCTGGGCGTAGAATTTTTTGCTCGTGTCTTTTTTGCTTTCAGGTGATACGTGGTACCCTTTCCTTTGGAGGTCAGTAAAAAAATAGTCGCCACATCCGCTTTTACAACGCCACGGAAAGCTGCGATCTGCACTCAGCGCAGCGCCGGATCCGCATCGGCAGCTTCTCCAGTCCTCAAAGTGACGTCACGACCTCTCTTGACCAATCACGGGCGGCGGCGCGCCGCGAGACGTGCCCCGCGGCACAGGCCGCATATTTCTGCTAAAAAAGGCAATTCGCGTTGTTTTTGCCTTATTGGATGCGATATTCGAGCATACAGCATGAAAAACTATAGGACTCCGGTGCCAGCCGGATTTTCAAAAAAAGTGCTTCAGTCTCCCTTTAAGCTTGTGTCTCAATTCCAGTCGATATCAAGCGAGTTTTTATGCTCTACAGTTTCAGTGCTCTCGGACGGCCAAAGTGCCACACCTGCATCCTATAAGTCTCGGCCGATGTCGTTTCACCATAAAAGGCAAACGAACACGATCACAGTGTTCGCTTTCGTGCTGGTAGTTGCGTTTTCTTGATATTTATTCCTCTTTGTTGACTTCAAGCCTCAAGGTCTCCTAAAGGGAAGGAAATGTAAAGCCTGTTGCTAGGGGAGTTGGTGGAGCATTCTCTAGGTTCACGAGTGTGTGTTTCTCTATGCGTCGTCCGTCAACTTTTCTCCATATTGCGCAAACATTGCACCCAAGAAAAGGAGATATAATTGCACTGTCAAGTCCAAAACTCAACTGAAAAAACACTAAAACTACAAGAGAATTGTTTTTATAGTTGTCAGACGTTTGGACAATGCCGTAAGAAACTTCTGGACGTTTTCAAAGCCTACACTTGGTCCGGGGTGGTCGCACGAGTCAAGTTGCCGCATGCTGTTTGACTTCTGTTACAAAACGCCTATGTTATTCCTTACCATCACTTCTCAGTCATTATCCATCTACTGATTTTGATTTGTGTATTTCTTCCCCTGCTCAACTTTGATTCTCGTTTGCAGACCAGCAAAATTCATTTCACTGATCCTTGTATTTTTTTTCCTTGACCGAGGTGTTTTCTTTTTCATTGCTGTTGTCGAAACGCCGCTTAATATGAGCCTGCGGACTCGTCAAGCCGCCTACTGACAGGTATTTTTCCGTTGCCCTCCATCTGTAGCGTAGATCTTGGGAATAAATATTTGGTTTGATTTGCCTTATCTACTGCTTGCTGTTGGCGGATGAAATGAACGCTTTGGAAGAGAAGTGAACAAAAAAAGCAGATAATAATGCCTCTCTAGGAAATGCTATTTCGCTAAGAGAGCAAAGACGGCGTCCCACGACACACCATCACGCTGATCGAATTCCCGGAATTAGTTTCCCTTGAGAATTGACCTGATATGTTGAAAAAAAAGGTGAACTCGGTGCATTAATTGTGTGGCCCTCAGCAAACAATATGTTGTGAGCTGACCTGAGAGACCCGAGGGAAAAAAGTTCTCAACTCGATTTTTACGCGGCCCCACTAAGCCACATTTGTACTTTTTTCCTGCATCTCGCTGTCATCTTTCAGGGCCTGAGATGGCCTCCCTACAGCCACTCGTGCGTAAACTGCCTCAGTGCAGCGTTCGCTGCATCGAGGCAGAATAATTCGTGCAGAAGTTGTTGCGTCACCTAACGTGTTTCGCGAGGCAAAACAAACTACTTTTCTTGGCACACGTGATTAGGTCCAAGGGCCACAATAGTCTGTCGGAACCAAGAATACCTCGTCCTACCGATTTCTGCCGGTCCATGTCTTCGTCAGGATTGCGGTGGTTGCCCACTGCTCTCAATTTTTCCCTGCCTATGGGCCTCTGCAGCATCTTCGATTTCCTCGCCGTGCTATTCAGGCGGCCTTGCACCACTCATTGTCTCATGATTGCGCTCCACTCTTTCTCGTTTCCTAGGAAGTAATTGTGGTATTAGTCTAGGTGGCATGCTCTGAGGCTGGCTTTGCTCAACCACCTTTGGTCTGGCCAGTGAGGCCCCTAGGATTGCTCAGACGGAAGCAGCCAACTTCTTTCACGAGCTCATTTGCCAGGCCGCGATCAATTTGCACTTCCCGGAGTTGTAAGAGACCTGTCACGTTCGGGATGAATAGCTTTGCGTTGATTGCGTAGACCGAAGATTGAGACTAACTTTGCATTGCTCGTAGTTTCGAAGAATGAATTGCCTCCACGCTGCTTGCTGTCTCATAGCCATTTTCTCCCTTCCGTGCCCGTGCCGTCTCGGTTTAGATGTGTTGCTCCAAGGTCGATGCATCTCGTAACGTGCTGGTAGCGCGCGCATGCTACGGTTTCTAGCGTGCGTACGCCAGCAAAACGCGGTAAGATGCGTAGCGCGCTGAGCATGTTCATTCTAAGAGCACTTGCTGATGGGCTAGTTGGTTTTGGCTCATAATTAACTAGGTTTTAGGCGCAAAAAACAGACGAGACACATAGGAAGGTAACAGGTCGAAGCGCCACTTCCAACTGATTTTATTGCATGCATGAAACGTACTTATAAAGCTTGTCGTCACATGCGCAGGAGGGTCACCTAAAGCTCATGAACGACATGATAAGGCGCGCTCCAGGAATTTTTTTTCACAGTTAACCAATACAACAGATGTGTCGCTTACGCACATGTCGCCTTTCTTTTTGATAAAAACGCTTCTATCAACTACCTAGCAGTAGTGTCTGGGCCGCAATCTGGGCAAAAGCAATACTACTGCTAGGGAGTTGATAGAAGCGTTTTTTATCAAAACGAAAGGCGACATGTGCGAAAGCGACACATCTGTTGTATTGTTTAAATGTGAAAAGAAATTCCTGGAGCGCGCCTTATCATGTCGTTCTTGAGCTTTAGGTGACCCTCCTGCGCATGTGACAACAAGCTTTTAAGTACGTTTCATGCATGCAATAAAATCAGTTGGAAGTGGCGCTTCGTCCTGTTACCTTCCTCTGCGTCTCGTCTGTTTTTTGCGCCTAAAACCTATTGAATTATGAACCAAAACTAACGAGCCCAGCAGCAAGGGCTCTTAGACTATGTTTCTAGTACAATGGGCCCTTCCTTTTGTGTGTCATCTCCACGTTTCATTGATGATTGTATCACATGTATCGTCGCCAACACCTGTCGTGCAAGGACAGTCGCCTTTTGCATCAAGAGCGGCTTGGTACCCGTTGAGGTAAGTGCGCTTTTCCGTCCTGTGCTTCCTTCATGGGGTCACGTAAAAAGATTTAGCAAGATCCTCAGTTCGGAGTTAGGGCGCCAGAATCGCCTTTTTTATAACCTTCTGCGTGTAGCCTACTTCGCACAAGGCCCTGCATGTGTCGCTGAGAACACTTTTCGGTCCATCACCAAGTTGGCCTCAAAGATGACTGAGCAACACTGGACGTGCATGCTCAACTGTTTGCTGAGGGAAGCAAAAAAGGACAAGAAGGAGAAAGGTGGTGAAGGATTGGTGATAATGGGTGATGTACATCTCCCAGAGAAAATGAAATCTGTTTGGGAAAAGGACCGAAGTACGCAGTGGAGGCAAAAGTGCTATCTCAAAATCTATTAGCCATCGACCGACAAATTGCAAGAAAAGCCACAGCGGAGATGCAAGAAAAATGCCTGCTGGAAGGTGTTGAATCCCTTCTAAGTGAGGTCATCCGAACACCACAAGAAACATGGGAATGTCGACGGAAGCCATTGTGTCGTACTGCAGAAGGAATCAACTGCATCTACTACAAGCTAATAAGGAGGGTGGATTTGTAGTCCTCTCGGATGATAACTTCTCAGCAAGAGCAACTCAGGCGGTTAGAAAAAATTTTGTTCCAATTTCTAAAAAATCTACAAAAATGAAATCGGCCGCGATGGCCTTATGTGATCGTCTCGGGTTGAGCACCCTTACTTACCAGATTAGAGGTAGCAAAAAGAGCGCACTCAAAGTTTTCTTTTCTGTCAAAACTCAGAAGCAAAGCTTGCCGTTTAGAACTATCGTAACTGAAAAAGGCATGTGGCAGAAAAATCTTAGCATGTGTTTGGCTAAGCACTTGTCTAAGCTGCATGTAAATGATCCTTTTTTGACGAAACGGTCAAATGAAATTTGTGACTTTTTTGAAACCAACCCTGATGTTGGCAGTGCTTTTTCAGTGGACGTAGTAGATTTGTTCTATTCAGTTCCTCATGGCCCCTTGTTCTCCGCTGTTAGAGAGTGTATTGAAGAAAATGACCCGATTTCTTTTCAGAACTCAGCCAGTATTTCCATAGATGACTTTTTAACCTTATTACAGTTTTACCTGGAATCTGCTTTTATCACTTTTGACCAGCAGATTTTCTGTAGAAGTCAGGCTTATGCATTGGGTCCTGTGTGGCACCGGTGCTATGTCACATCTTTTTATCTCATATTGACCAAGCTCTGCAGCAAGTTTTACCCATTGACAAGGTTTTTAAAATTTTTAGGTATGCTGATAATTTTATGATTATATTTTAACTAAAGAAGGCCTTTACAACCTTAAGGACACAGTGGACCCTTTCTATCTGCATTTAGAGAGCATGGAAAAGGTCTGGAGTCCACAGACGAACTACCTGATCATGATTCATTACAGTTTTTAGACTTGAGAATTGAGTTCTGTGGTGATCGGGTCTGTTGGTCATATTTTCCGCGCGCAAATAAGCAGCTGCTACCTTATGACTACTGCCATTCTAAACTTATGAAACGCGGGATTGCTTCGCTTTGCCTTGAATCGGCACTCAAAAAATTATGCCCTCGCAAAATGCGGGACAGTTTTAATCACCAAGTGGCTATGCTTTTTGCCGCCGGGTTCCGCCGTTCGCTCGTGACTGCGGTGGTCGAATGTCTCCTAAACAAGACAAAGAATAGTACTGGTAGAGCTAGGCCAGAAGTCCCTCGAGAAGAGGTAACACCATTGGTGGTGCCATACGTGCATCGTGTGGCCCATAATTTGAAGAAAGTTGCCAGCCGCCAAGCTGCACGGCTTGACTTTTCGGCACTGAGACAGCTAGGTGGCCTTTGCTCCCGTACTGATAAAGACAACACCAAAGAACAAGGCTGCGGAACAAAGCACAAGAGATCTTTCGTGAAATGTGCTGAAGGGGTTGTCTACGAAATCGCCCTGTCTTGCGGGCACTCCTACATAGGTCAGAAAGGCAGGTGCCTGAATGAGCGAACGAGAGAACATGAGAGAAACGTAGAGTAGAAAAAGGAAGGCCCACATCTAACTAAGCACATTAGTAAGTGCCCGTCCCGCAATTGTGAGCCATGCTTCGCTGATGTGCGCATTCTGAGCAAAAGCAATGACACTACTGCTAGGGAGTTGATAGAAGCGTTTTTTATCAAAACGAAAGGCGACATGTGCGTAAGCGACACATGTGTTGTATCGTTTAACTGTGAAAAGAAATTCCTGGAGCGCGCCTTATCATGTCGTTCTTGAGTTTTCGGTGACCCTCCTGCGCATGTGACGACAAGCTTTATAAGTACGTTTCATGCATGCAATAAAATCAGTTGGAAGTGGCACTTCGTCCTGTTACCTTCCCATGTGTCTCGTCTGTTTTTGCGCCTAAAACCCATTTAAGCATGTTCATTCGTTACCCGCACTACCGCTGCGTACGAAAGCGCAGTGCGTGCGTCCAATTAAAAGTGTACACTATGATATTTATTTCCGGCGGATCTGTTCTCACGCTTCCAGTAAATTATCTATGGCATCTACCTTTTAGTGAGCTACTGAATGCCCCGCCCTTTGCTCGTGTGCGTGTAGCATTGTTCCTCCTCCGTATCAACCAAACGAAATTGGCGACAAGCTATGCACTCTCCACACAAAGTTTCTTCTACGCATGCTCACACCGCTTCTCGAAATGCACTCAACTGCTTTAGCAGGTGACTCTCCTGGCCTTACTTCCATACGGTCCGTGTCCGGTGCAGCCTTTTCTAGGATGAAACAATATGTAATATTGAGTGCAGTGATCATCGACAGAACAGCTGGGACAGCCCTGTAAAAACTGGAGGAGGTGATATAAAATCACAATTACTCCATGAAATTCGCTAGTCCCGGAAGCAACAAGTACGCCTTGCCAGCCTGAGAGCGTCCACCACAGCGGCACTCTGCGCGAACATAAAGACCACAGTTATGAAAGGTGCCCGATACGTAATGCCAATCGTAGGCCACGCAATCAACTTGTAGCTGGTCACCATGCCAGCTAGAGTGGTTGGTAAGACCCGGAGGGTGGGAGGTGGGCGGCTGTGTTTTTTCGCATTGCAAAAAATGAGTTCACAGAAGGAGTTGCGGCTTCCCTCTCAGGAAGCATCGGGCCTCATTGCGCAGAGCCAGCTTCAGAGCAGGCGCCAAGACTGGTTCCACAACTACTTCCCGCGAAAACGAGAAACAGTGCAGCGCAATCGCAGAGGATTCCTCGTGGGAAATTAACAGAAGCATTTGTTCGCCTGAATCACGTGGCGGGAAAATCTATTATGCATATGAGGTGTTTATTGCCAACTAAACATTTCGAGCAGTGGGCAAGTGCCGGAATCGCAAAAAGGGCAGGGACCGAAGGGAAATCAGGAAGAGAAGGAATTTTTGTTTCTCTCGGATTATTGAAGCCACTGAAACCCTATCGCGTGTGCCTGAGTTAAACGCTTAGTTTTTCCTCGCGAAAGTCGCTAAGAGTCGCGATTCCTGGTGCAATTGAGCATGCAAAAAACACGATGAAGATATATAAGACTTTCAACGAGAGCTGAAAATAATAATAGAAAATAGAAAATACTGTCACTGAATATGCAGAAAATGTCAGCAATAGGCTGTTGGCAACTTGGTGACTCAAAAGCGGGGCAGTTAAATAAGGATACATGTTTTGGAATAAAAACTTATTTAATAAAAACGTCAATGAAGTTTGAACTTCAGAATGCCGAATTTCGCAATAATACCGCAATGTTTGACACGTTGGTTAGAGAAATGCAAATGCAATCAAATGCCTAACATGGATGCATATGTCACAACCGCGTTCAAAAGAGGACATTTCTAGCATCCATCCACTGATAGGTTCGCATCGCCGGCTGAAGGGAGCGATCAGTGATTAGTATAGGACGCAGGACTCGCAGGCTCTTGGGGATTCCACGTGACGGTAGGAATCACGCGAACTGACGACAGCAGGAGTGACCTCAGAGGGAGTGTTGATCAGATTTTCTTCTGATTAATTCGTTAAAATATATATATGTGCAGGCTTCGGAATCAAAATTTAGTCTATTGTACCTCCCCACACGCGCGTATGCAAAACGCAGGTGCTGCTGATTTGCGACGTTACGGGTTCCTGAGCATCCGCAGGTACATACCCGCAGGGGGAAGATGATGAGCAGTGCGCCACCACGGACCGGAGCACCTGCGCTTAGCTGTGCGAGGCTCAGCCGTGTCCGGGGAAAAGGGGATCCCGGTGGTTGATCCAATACCGAGCGTGTGGACCTCTAAGGCCCCTCGGCGGAGGCAACACACCAGTTTGGCCCCAGCTTCCTGTAGACGGCACCTCCGGCCTGACCCGACAGGGGGAAATCGGCAGTCTTCATTTCGTGTCCTCTCCTCCATCTTTCTTTCACTTTCCTATCTTCTTTCTTACAACTCTCCTGTTTCCTCCTCCCTTCTTGTTTTACGTTTTTCCTGGCGGCTAGGCTCAACCTTGTGCGGCCAACTACCCTGATTTGCGTCATATATGGTTATAGCTGGGGTGCACAGCCGGCGTGGGCAGGACTTGGTTGCAGATTTCTGTCCCGTCCCCTCGTTGGGCACCATGGTTGTCGGCTAGCACCTTAGCCGAAACACAACTCATTTTATGGCTCTCCTTTACTCAACAAATAATGGCCCTAATAAACGAGGGCGGAATGAGGTGACTGCAGAATTCATCAAAAAAAACTTTCCCCGGATTCCATGCTGCCCATAGTGAGGTCGAAGAAAAACCAACAAGGATCTTATCACCATTCTTAATTGGCAAAGGTCACAGAAGCTTTGTGCTCGGATATATGGTAACAAAAATGTCCACTGGACACCTTTGGGTTCAGCTGAAGGATGATATCCAGCACTCAAAACTTCCAAATATAATTGCTTTTGGGGACATCCCTGTCACAATAACCACTCATAGGTCTGTAAACGCAGCCCTTGGCATGATCTCGGAAAGCGGTCTTCTACACTTACAGAGAAAGAAATGTTCAATGGACTCACTGACCTGGGTGCCACAGATATAGACTGAATAAAAATCAGTAAAAACAACAAGAAATCCCTCCAAAGCACCTACTCTTGGCATGTAAGCCAGCACACTTCGAGATTCAATTGAAGTAGGATAGCTGAAGATAAATGTATGCCCGTATATTACTAAGCCCAGTAGTTGTTTCAACTGTCCGAAGTTTGGTCATGGCTCACAAAGTTGCCGCGGCCAGAAAAAATGTGCCAAATGTGCTTCAAAAGAAAATCCTACCGAGAACTCAAGATTCAGCGCACTATGAAAACTGTGAAGGCGAACATCCAACTTAATCAAGGTCTTGCCCATCATGGAAGACTGAAAAAGAAATCATCACTACGAAAACAAAGGAGAACATTTCATAGAAAGAAGCGCGATGCGACTTTCACACACTATGGGCATCTTCTCTTTCACGGCAAAAACAAACTTCCCCGATGTGGTACATGGGCGCGGCACATCACGCCGTCCTCCGGGTCCTGCCCAGGCCACACGCAGTGAGCCTGGATCGATGGATGGAACATAGGAGCGTCCCCTTTGAAACGGGGTAGTGGCAGTTGCCACCATGCTCGGCTTTTTTGGTCATTTTTGTTTAACTGTGTTGTAAATTGTCTGTGGCAGGGCCATCCGCGGCCCCAGGTAGAGTCGCTAACACTATTCCGCCAACTCCAAAGCAGCCTTCGCAGACCTCCGGGTCGGCGGGCCTCAAGGTCTCTTCCCACAGATCGAGGTCAAAGTCCAACCTCAATGTGCCCTCTGCACGTTCGTCCAGCGCCTCTACAGAGGCGATGGATACGGCCCAAGGCAGCCCCCTGCTCTCCACGTCGGACGAACGGCGGAACTCCCAGGATTGATCAAAAAAAGACTGGACCCGAGTCACGGGCCCGTAATCAACTTGATCTTGTTTTTCACTCCAAATAAACAAAAAATTATGATGGCTTTCCTAATACAATGGAACTGTAGAGGACTTCTAAACAACTAGAGTGACATAAAAGGCATCTTAAGAGTACACGTTCCTGTCAATTTATGTCTACAAATACCAAATTTGGGTTCTCAAAAAAATAATTTTCGTAACAATTGTACTGTTTTCCGCGGCGACCGAGAGCAGGCAAGCAGGCTGTCAGGAGGTTTAGCCATCATACTGAAAAACTGTGTCCCGGCTCGTGAGCTACAACTAAAAATAAGATTCGAAGCTCTAGCAGCCATGACACTTGCACATAAAACCATTACAGTGCGCTCTGTAAATATTCAGCCACAGCGCTGAAGGTAACGGTCCATGACTCAGAGGTTCTTTTAGAGCAGCTGGGGAAAACTGATACTAGAGGGCAGCTTATGGGGGATCTTATTCTATGCAGTAACGTCTCTGCTGAACTCAGGTAAACCCATATACCGCTCGCCAACCTCGGGGGTAAGGAGTGTTTTAGATTTCTCCTTTAGTGCACTCTCTCTTTTTAGCGATTTTAACTGGAGTGTTCTAGGCAACCCCATGGAAGCGATCATCTCCCTGTCACATTAAGTTTGTCATCCTCGCCAACAGTGAATCCGACAAAGACACGGCGTTGGAAACTACATTCAGCTGACTGGGCATTATTTAAAGCAAAGGCCAGTTTAGAGGATATAGATTTAGAAGATCATAGCACAGATGTAATAAATGAAATGCTCACAACACGCATTCTATCAGTTCCAAACTTCACATTAGTGGTGCGCCAGAATCACAGTGTGGTACACACGAGAATCTGGGGAGAGAAAAAAAACAAGAAAATAAAGGCTTACAAGTCATTCGGAGGTACCAACACACGAGAACCTTATTATTTTCAAAAAGGCTATAGCACAGGCGCTTTGCATTCGGCGCAAGGCCAAGAAAACAACATGACAGGCTTATGTTTATTCCATAAGAACCAGAACTACATCGAAGCAAATGTGGAAGTAGGTTCAGAAATTAAGTGGCAGCTACTCACTATTCACGCTTTCTGTTTTAACACCTGGTACCCAAACAAGAATAGGAGAATAGGCAGAAATATTGGGGAGCACTTCGTTGCTGCTTCTAGTTCTTCACGCTATACCCAGTCTTTATTTTTTTAATGCAAAAACGTAGCCGAAAAACATACTTCCAACAAGTGGAGATGGTAATGAAGAACACAATAATATAATACCCTCCAAGAAATCAAAAAGTTGGAAAACGCCTGCGCTTCGCCTTTAAGAGTGGAACGCGACAGCGTGTTGCAGCCTGCCAGGGAGTCCGCGGAACGTGATCAATAAAGCCCCTCAATGCACCAAAAGTAACAAAAAGCTTTGAACTTCCCGGCTCTTCTCCTCTCCTAGCGCGCCGCCGGATAATCGAGCCTCCCATTGGCCGAAGCGCCGTGGTCACGTCTTAGCGCGCGCTTTCTCGCTCCGCAGCAGACGCCGGCGCCATTTTCGGGGGTAAAAATTGCGCTTCACTTTCTTTTTGTGCGATAGTGTTTTCGCGGGAACCGTTTGGCCAGCTTTTACGACGTTCATGCGCTGCGGTGACGCCGTGCTGCGGTTGCGGGTAAAAAACCGAAAAGGCAGTGGGAAAAGGTTTTACGTTATTCCCTCCAAAAAAAAGCAATGCGGCATAGGATCGGCCGTGAAAACATTGATAATTAGCTGGATCCCCGTCTTTACGATGTGAGTGGCCGTCCTTCAGTTGTCAGTCGCGTTCTTTTATTGCGAAAGCAATACTACTTGCACTTTCACGCCTTTGGCGTGCCGCGGCGGTGACCACCATTGACCTTTAGCTGAACCCTGTGTGACGTCATGCGTGACGAAACGCCGAATAGCTAAGCGACCATCTCGCGCCGTCGAAAGAAGCGGCGGTGGCCACCACCGCCGCCTAACTGCCGCGCTCTCCGCTAGGAGCGCAACAGGTGTTGTGACGTCACGCCGAAGAGCTGAGCGACCATCTCACGCCGTCGAAAGAAGCGGCGGTGGCCACCACCGGCGCCTAACTCCCGCGCTCTACGCTAGGAGCGCAACAGGTGTTGTGACGTCACGCCGAAGAGCTGAGCGACCATCTCGCGCCGTCGAAAGAAGCGGCGGTGGCCACCACCGGCGCCTAACTCCCGCGCTCTCCACTAGGAGCGCAACAGGTGTTGTGACGTCACGCCGAAGAGCCGAGGGCCCAACTCGCGCCGTCAGCGAGCAGTGGCGGTGCGAACCACCGGCGGCTTAACATCCGCTTCGCGACGATGCCGCCAAGCGCTAAGGCCGGTAGTCGTAACGAACGGAGGAAACGACAGCGAGCTACAGAGACGGAGGAAGAGCGTGAAAGAAGACTCTCTAAGCGACGTGCCCAGTATGCAGCTCGGCGAGAACGTGCAAGCTCTTCACGTTCAAGGCTACATACACCAATTTCTGGGGGTGGTTAGATGCATACTCGTCTACATTACATCTAATTGTGTGCGCAATTATTGCTTTCGCAATTTCCAGGCTTAACCAAGTTGAGCCACAGCCATTTTTTTTTTCGAAGTATTTGGTGAGGAGCACGAGCGACTGCAGTCTTTCTTGCAGTTAATGGCGTTTGGCATGTTGTAGATGAATTCATTCCCTCGCGGGCTGCGAAAGCCGTGCTTCTCGTTGTTTCTGCAAGTGTACTTTCATGTCGCGCGCATTACGTGGCGTATTTTTTTGTTGTAGTCGGACTCGTTCGTGGGCTCGACTCAAAACTTGCCCCTCATGTTTGAGCGACGCTGTTCATGCTGCTCGCGGTAGAGGTCTAGTTTTCATGTTGCAATCATCGCCGGACGTATTTCTTCTGGCAGGGTTCATACCAAAATCAGTCGTTACTGTGCCTAGCCACATTAACTGAACCATCGCTTCAATACTCGATATCTGCGTGGATAATACTTGAGAATACAAGCCAGGTCCTCCCTCAAACATAGGTGCATACATTTGTTTGCTTTAGATTTTCGCGTCAAGCAACTTCCTAAAAGAATGTTTTGCTTCAGACAGGAATTAGTAAATTCGAGTTTTGTCTTTTGAGCGCCTAAATTTTTTTTCTTCGCGCTGCTTCGACCGAAAGCAATCAGTTAACTGCGGCAGTCCAGGCTGTTGCACGTTAAGCATGGCAATTACACCAGGCAAGACAATGCCCTCTTATAAGCCATTATTGCATATGCTGACCCAAGATGACAATCACTTAAACAAGCATTCTAGTTAGCCATGCAGCGCTGTAGCTGCGCACGAAGCAGGGAATAACAGCCATTGTTGATTGCTGTAACACAACCCAAACTATCAACCCTAGATCAAACTTCCTCTGGTCGCAATCGTGTTACAGTGCGCAACAAGGAAATCGTGTTCACCAATTTACAAACAGTAAGGGACTACCGTCAGTCGGGTCCTTGTGACATTAGTCTGCGAGGTGTGCGAGGTATATAGGAACTCCTAAATAATCACTAAGATTTCCTGCCCTAAAAAAACTAAAATAGCCGATTGCACGAACAAACGCACCTTTGAGAGCAAAATATATTATGGCAGCATTATACCGCCATCTGTCTATATAAAGCCTAGGCCGCACGTCTAGTCGTATGTCGTACCATTTGCTCTTGGCGGAGTTAAATTTTGAATAATATTCGACAAAATACGACGGTCCAAAGACAACACTCCGAGGATGTTCACTGCGAGCTCGCTCACGCATACTATTTTCACCATATGCACCGCAATCAAAGCGATCGCAGTACAAAACGTTGCAATGAAGCAGTGCAACATGGGTCGGGGAAGTTGCTTGGATAACTATTTTTTTTATCTCCCATGACATGATCTCAATGCGGCTGCGTCGAAGACAGAAAACGCAAACAATTGATTCGGGTGAGCTGTTCACTGCGCGCCAAAGCGCGGGCGTTCGGAAACAACACACTGAGGATATTCTCGGCCGCCAGCGACACCTCCACCGTGTGCACCGCAATCAAATCGATCGCAGTACAAAAAGTTTCGACAAAGGACTGCAATGTTCTCGCGCCAGTTATTTGGGTAACTAATTCTTTAATCCCCCATGTCATGATCTCAATTCGAACGAAGCCTAGGTAGAAAACGCACGCACGGTCTACTGCGCGTCAAATGGCCAGCGTTGGCAGCGTCTGCTAGCTCCCCCTGCCTAGGTGCCGCCACCGTCGGCGCCCGGGGGGAGACGTAAGAAGGGGCGCCGACATAGGAGGAGGAGGGAGATGTCGTTACCTTTAGTTCATTACCTTTACCTTTACCTTTAGTCGTCGCGCCCATTCGGCGCGACGACTTGCCCGCTCGACAAATCGCTCGGAGTCTCTACGAGGCCTTTCAACAAACGCGCTGCCACGAACGCCACATAGCTTCCGCGCCGAACGAACGGGGAGCAAGCCGCAAGCTTTGTGGTGAACGCGCCTTGGATGTAGCTGCATTGTTCGCTGCTCACCGCTTGATTCCGGCGTCCCCGCAAGGCCCCACTGCGCCCGAACGAGAAGAGCGGGAGGCGGAGGCGCTAGAGTTACTGTATATGCTACCAAGAGTAGCAAAGTTGCGCATACGTCCGCCCTCTTGCCTGTCAAGCAACTGTAGTTATCCGGCAAAGCCGCACTCCGTTTCTGCGGGCGACATGCCTAGCGAATCACCGATCGACCGTGGGCGCTTTTGTAAGGATTGTAAGCCACTTTTTCGCTTGATTGCATACAAAGAGCATCGAAACAGATGACTGCGTAACACAATAAATAAATATAGTAAAGAAAAGAAGAAGCGCTGCTCTTTCTAGCGCGCGGCGTGAGCTGCAGCAGCAGGCGATTCACACAGCCGCCTTCCCCGAACTTTTTACTTGATAACTGAAGGGCAGACTCAGTATTTTAGATACGCCGTACAAAGGAAGCATTCATTCTTCTTTGTAGCAATATTTAATCGCCAGACCTGCGTTAAAAAACGGTTTGTAGTCGTCTTTATTCAATCTGAAACACCCACAAAAAGTTACGAGCTCGAACTATAAAAAGACAGTATAAAATCCAGAATACAGTTTACTCGAAACTGGATGAATGTTAGCATCTGAAGTAAACAATCGGATGCCTAAACACGCTTTCCATCGCTTGAAAATTGTTTGTCTTTCCAGTTTTATCCAACAAGGATAAATATGCAACGTAGAGCAGCGCAGAGCTCTATTTTAGCGCTTAAAAAGTGTAAACAAAAAAGTGCACAGCTGCAAGTCCAGCCTGTTTTTGGTAAAGAAATCTCAATGCAGCTTTTAGCAAAAAAAATGTTAATAATGTGCGTTTACTTGGACAAAACACCCTTACAGCGCAACATAACTAGATTTTTGATCTAGTGAGCTGTACCTAGTTCATGCTTTTACATAGAAAACTGTACTAAATATGACGTCTATACCTAATTTTGCGCAGCAGCTCTCAACCTCCAGGTTGTTTGAGATCATGTCACTTATGAATCAGCGACCAACTGGCAATGGTATGTAAACTTGGGTACACCTTCAGATTTCCTGCAGACACGTACTTGTTGCAGCAACCTGCCAGCAGGCACAAGGTATCACAGCCACATTTTCAAGAAAGCTGTTTCGTTGGGTGCCTTTCAACTCTGGCGATACGAAATGTAACCTGTGAGAGAGTAGCAAACTACGGTTCATTTCTCAAAAAGTAGTTATAGCTGCGCTATGCAATAACTATGTAATAAAGCAAAATACAGTCAAATCCTTATATTTTACATCATGGCACATTTGCCTACTCTACTGTATGCTTCACAAAAGCAGTACTGGATGAAATACAGGGTCTGTTCTGAAAGTAGTAGGACTCATTTTTTAAAAAATAATTTATTCATGAGAACAGTACAAACGTTTAGAATTATTCAAAGTAGCACCCATCCGTATCTACACAATGCTGCCAGTGAGTTTTCCAGTTTTCGTGCGTGTCCAGGAACGCCTGGACCGGAATCCTGTTTAGCTCCCTCGTCACGGCCTGTTGAACCGCCTCTACCGATCCGTGGTGCTTCCCCTTGAGCGTCGATTTTATTCTCGGGAATAGAAAAAAAAATGCCCAGGCTTAGCTTGGTTAAGCCAAGAATGCGTTGCATATTGCGCGGTCTCTTTGCGCGAGGTATTGCTTGGCGGCACTCGATTTTCTCATCAGCTTTTCCTCCGTGAAATATGGATGGATGGATGGATGGATAGGAGCGCCCCCTTTGAAACGGGGCGGCGGCAACCGCCACCATGCTAAGCCGTTCTTTTTTCCTTTTGTTTTTCTTTTTTTTGTTTCGTGTTCTTTTCTTTTTTTTGTTTACTGTGTTTGCAATTCTCACCTAGAATCGCCATCATCTTTACCTACGGTTTTTTCTCCGGCTGTCGTGACGTGACGTCACGTGGTTTGGTGGCTGCCCGGCCGCGCCCAAGGGCTGAACTGAGTGATTGCAATATGCTACGCATAAAAGTCTGCGTCTGGGCTGTAGGGGGGCTGAGGCAGCGTTGCCACCTTGTGCTGTGCAAGATACTCCACTGCGCGGAACGCTGTGTCGGTCGGCGCGTTGTCATGGTGCCGCCGCCAATTGTTGGCAATGGCTGGGCGGACACGAACAATGCGTTTTTGCTGTTTTTTAAGGACTTGCACGTAAAAAAACTGCATTAACTGTTTGTCCGGGTGGTACGAGCTTTTTGTGGATGACTCCATGTCGATCAAAAAAGCAAATGAGCATGGACTTTGCTTGGATTTGCACATTCACTCTTTCTTGGGGCGTGGGGAAGAAGGGGTGTGCCATTCTTAGAGCTGCCGCTTGCTATCCGGGTCGTATTCAAACACCCACGTCTCGTCACAGGTCACTGCATGTCCAAAAAATCGGGGTCTTCATTCACATGATGGACAAGATCCTGGCAGATCGCTTTCCAGTTGGACTTTTGCTCCTCTGAAAACACTCGCGGCCCCAGCTTCGCGCACACTTTCCTCATGGCTAAGTTTTCTGTCACTATCACAAAAACTTTGGTTTGAAGAATGCTCAAATCATCAGCAATCAGTCTGATGCTCATCCTACAATCATTGTTCAGTAAATTTTTCACTCACGACACATTTTCGCTGGTCTTACCGGTCGAAGGGCGTCCGGAGCGGTCATCATCTTCCCCACTTTCCCTACCTTCTCAGAACAGCTTGTGCCACTCAAAAACATCTGATCTACCCATTGCAGCATCACCGTAGGCCTCCTTAATCATGTCGTGAGTCTCTTTGTCCGTTCTACCAAGCTTTACACAAAATTTCACCGCGCATCTCTGATCCGGTAAACGCTCCATGATTCTGCGTGACGAGGCGTTTCGACCAGGGTCCACAGTACAAGCGGCCTCCTCTCTTCAAGGGCCGAGAGCCGACTGCAAATTTTCCCCAGCGTTCCCAATATTCCCCTTCACCGATCCTGCGCGCGCAGACCGCCTCTCTTCTGCCCGTTCTGTCAGGAAAAAACCAGTCCTACTACTTTCAGAACAGACCTTGTATCCTTACCTAGAGGTGATCTACAGTGTGACGACATCCAAAGTGGTGGATTCTTAGGAAAAGAATATCAACTATCTTTTCAATAAAATTTGTGCAAAAGCAGTTTGGTGCATTCTGTGCAAAAAACTGGCAATTCCAGTGACATTTGCATAAATTTAACAGCTTACACTCTTCTGCGAAAATTCAGGAGGCTTGCAGTAACCTTTCAACTTCCACCCGTGAAGGCGCAGCCAAGAAAAGCACCTTGCTGTGTGTCAAGCAATTCCCCCTGAACCGTACTTGATGTAATGGGCAGTTGAGTGAAAATTGATGTTTGTTGAAGTATCCTTACCTACAGATATTTCAGTAATGATACAAAGAACAACAGTTACTGCTGTAAGGTACGTGTTGCATGTTTAAAAACTGTATAGTTTAATACCAAAATAACACACAGGCGTTGAAGGTGAATGAGAACATCACAGCATTTCATGTTTATTGCAGATATATATACAAATCACAAAACGGCACTGAAGAAGTATGCTTACATATATTTATGACGCTATGCTGCACCGCAACCAAGCATTCAGAAAAGACAGAGAAGTAGGACACAGTGGAGCAGGCCACACAGAGAAGTATACTCCAGCTGTTTCAAAATTGCTGCAATCTTTTTGGAAAATGCGTGTCAGAATTTGCGCTGTATTAACTCCGCAAACAGACGTTACTTGGAAAACCATTAACAAAATTGTCACAACTACTAGAGACTGAATTGTTAGGCAGTAAATAGTGCAAATATTAATCTAGGAAAATGCACTTAAAAGTGCAAAGAGAAAGAGAAATAACTTTTTTTTCTTTGTGTGTTGTCGGGTATGAGCCCTTATTCTAGTGCTTTTATGGCAACCGCCACTGCCCACGTCAGCCCTGGGGCTATGAGCTGCAGAGGGCTGCCTCCTACTCCGTGTAAGTGGGTTCGGAGCAATTTAGGGTATGTATGCCTTTAGTTGGCTGCTAGCGTTCCACTGTGATGGCGAGCATCTTTTGTGGCACACTACAGCTGATGCATGTGTTACCATAAGATGTTCCACTCTAGCCGTGATGGAAGCCGAAATAGCCACTACAAGCTGTCACGAAGCGCGATCAGATTGTAAACCTTCACTGCACGTAGCGTGGTACGTGAAAGGCAGTGAAGACAACATAGAGACAATGAACGATAACTTCACCAGAGTTCGACAATCCGCATTAGAAGCAGAGGCCGAAGCAACTTAAAAGGACTTTCAGTAAACTATCACAAGAGATGACGGACCTTATCTAGCGCAATCAGAATATGAAGGTTTCCAATCCAACAGATGAAGCGCAGCTCTCTGAAATAACAAAGCTGGTAAACAAATGCAAGGTAAATGACATCAGAAAGTACAGCATGGAAACAATTGGGGGAACAGTGATGTGCGGAGTAGCATGCAGAGGGCAACAAAATATTGGATATCAGGCGCTACGAGATATATGCATAAAGACAAAGTCATCGGAAATTTTGATGACATCGCAAATGAAATAGAACTGGAGTGAACTACACCTCTAAACTGAAATGTGAAAAGCGGAAATAACCCTCCGGCGAACACAGGGAAAACCAAAGATTACATGTGAACCGCTGCAATGCCCTAGTCGTTTGAGCATCCGCCTCACATGCCGAGGGTACGGGGCTCGATCCCAAGTGCCACCGGTTGCCCACCGGTGATGCGATGGGTACATGCTTTCCCTGCCTGGTGCTCGGCTTCTTTAGGGTGAAATGCTTGAGAAATGGGTGTTTGACCACACCTTGAGAAGACAAAAATACCTCGTTCCGTGGCGCTCTTCGGCCGCAGATGCCCTTGCGCCATAAAAACTCAATCATCAGCATCAAAGATGGCATGCAAGGATTAAGTGTCCCTTTAAGTGTGCTTCAAATATTTTCCCCTCATTACTTACATAAATAATTCAAAAATGATCATTACGGTTTCAGAAACTGGAAGAGTTTTCTGAAGCATTGTGACCCTTGTCTCTGAAACCTTGACCTATAATACGTCAAGTACCTTAACAGTGTTACACTAGGCGACATTTTGACTCAGTACACGCATGCCGATGCTCTTTGAGCCACACTTTCCTAACTGTCGCAGTGTGGACAGGAGGTGCGCATTTGTTTGTTTTGGTTGGTTGGTTGGCCTCAATTTGTTTGTTTTAAAACGAACCTCAGTCGACGAAGAAAAAAACGCGACAAAGCTTTTTCCGCAACCCTGTGGCATGTAGGAAATTCTTGGAGATGATCAGCTCTCCCTGAAACATCTTCCTTAAGAGTTTGGATGTTCCACCTTGAGTTGAGTAGATTTTGCTTCATTGGCTCGAAACAAATTCTCACTAGCTTGCATTAACGTCACTAGAGGCTGAGATGGCACTTTCAGGGGATTTCGGCCATGTTGGGCATAACATTTCAAAGCTAACAGCTCTGGAACTACCCTAGTTGCATCAATAATGCTCAAGTGACGCGTTCGGCACAGCTTGTGCTTGTGTATCAAGGCACATGCGACCTAGCCAGAGAAATATTCCAGGCATTCCTGCTCCTCCTTACAGAACTCGAAAAAGCCATCATCAACATCAACAACTTGATTTGCATTTTCTTCGAGCTCAGCATTGAGATCTTTATCTCCCAGAAATAGCAAAAGATCTTGAGAGTCGTTAGTTCTGTATGAGCCATTCTCACTGAGTAGAGAGAACTGAGCCAGCACAATAACCCTAAAGGTTGATTTATACTCCCTGACACGGGGCACAGGTGTCTTAAATCTGATGGAGCTGAACAAATTCTCCAGAGCACCTTGGCTTAATCGGCTCTACATCAAAAATTTAAAACCTAACTCAGCTATGTAGCAAATCCTCAAAGCTAATGCTGAAACTGCAGATAAAAAAGCGCCAGTTTGCACTGGTTTCCAGACTCCTTTGCCAGCCTTTTCCACAATCATAAGCGCCGAGAACAAAGCAATAAAGACTAGTAGGAACTGCTTTGCATCATCTGCTTTTTGGGACAAAGGTCACTCAGAGCGGTCTTTCTAGCCCGCGATGTCATAATTGTGAACCAGATGAACACTGTATCAATAAAAAATGCAGTTGTGAGACGAATTTGGCAGCAACGCTTTCGATACCAAATACCGTAAGGCTGCAGCAGTGCTATGATGCAACACTTCATGAGCACAGGCAACATTCATCTTTTCCAAACGGTGCAGGTCCAAATCACGTGTCATTAGGTGTGGCATTAATTTTAGTTCGTGCTTATCATCTATAGCACAGGCCAGCCGTACATGTTCAAGAGAGACCTGCAAGAATGGTAAAAAAAGTTTGTAGCTCAGGAAACATTTAAAGACCTGCACTAGGTACCGAAGGATACAAAGAAACATGCAAGCATGTAGCAGTAGTCCGAAGCCGCGACAATCCCTCTCAGTGGCATGCCTTCAGTTAAACATCTAACATGCACTTTGCAGACTGACCTTGTCACTGGGTGGTCTATGCTTAGCCACTGCTACTTTATCCAGGATGATCTCCTGGCGCGTAACCAGATGGCCTCTGAAATTCTTGAGCAGGTGAGGTGAATGGGCTAAAAAATGCAGCTGTCGCCCAGTGCCACAGGGGTGTGGACATGACGTCTGAGGGTTGCCATATTTTATAGCATGAATGCCACAGAGCCTCCAAATCGCCGTGTTTCCTGGGCCCATGCCAGTAACCACAGCATTTACGGTGATGCCTGGAGCCTCTGCTTTCTTTGTGACTTCAAAAATGCACTATTTCACTTCTTGCGCATCAAAAGAAGAAGCTGTTAAAGAAAAGGCAGACAAGGCAAATAAGGCCCAGATATCATACTTGTAACCTACAAAACACAACGACAACAAGTTGAACCAAAATGCAATCCCATAACTAATTTTTCTGTTCCATATTTAGCCTACAGCATTAGTGTTAAGACATCTTTTTAGCTTTCATGGCAACTATGCTGAGAAATTGATTTATATTAATGCACTATCAACAGCAAAGCTATAATAAAAGCACTAAAACAAATCGCATGCTTACATGTAAAATGGTCGGCATCTGCCTGCTTCCATCTCGTGGTCCGTCCAGCCAGCATAAACACGAGAGCATGAGTTGCCAGCTCATCCTTGACAGAAGGATTGGAAGGCCTAATTGTCGGATGCCCTGAAATGCGAAGTCATCATTTCAACAGCCTACTGCACTGAGAAAACTTTCGTCGCGAACGCACTACACAAAGTGGTTGTGGTGTTAGTGACGCCAAACAAGAATTGATATATTCTTCAACGATGCACCTGTGTGAAGACTTCACTAAGACGCGCATTCACCACGTGCATGCATTAGTTGGAAGCGGCCATTGTCCATGGAGAATACTATGGACTCGCACGGCATTCACGTCTGTCACTCCCACTCATCATTAGCAGTTTTGAAGACGTTACATCATGAACTTGCTAGATTATGGGTGTTCTCACCAGTGATACCTCAAAGACTACATGTGGTGTGAGGCCACCGAACGTACCAGAATACAAGTTTGCTCCACAGATCTCTGTTCGGGTTGAGCATTTTTTTTTCTGCTTACTGGAATATTCTCAGTGAGTAGCACAACCCACACGCTTAAAGCTGCGAGATGAATGTCACCTGCTGCTCCTTTGGCATTTATACAGATCTGTAGACACATACGAACAATTTTTTAAGCATGAAATGCTTTTAGCTCCCGTTGTCGGCAGTGTGGTGACGTCGCGCCAAGACCGAGAGCCAACATATGGGCACTGAATTCCACTCATCCAGGCACTGAAACGAGAGCATTCGGGCACCGTACGGGATTTAACAAGACTCTCTAAGAGAGAGGGCCGCTTAGAGCAAGAGCGGAGCTCCAGGGCGAGAAAGGCTTTGGGCGGACACGGCCGCCTTGATCACGTGAGCGCGGCGGAAAAACTACTTCCGCGCCATCCCCAAGGATGCCGCTGCGGTCACACACTCACTAGGGTGCCTCGATGCCTGCGCCGCCGTTCAGGGTGGTGCCATCCTTTGACCGCTCCAACGCCGCCTCTCTCTCTCTGCGGCGCCATTTTGAATCACAGCGGTCGGTTGGGCTGGTCTCAGTTGCTTGGTGCAAGCAGCTGAGCTTCCGTTTTTCGAGGCCCAGTGGCTGCGGACGATCGCTGGTGGCTTCATTTGTTTGACAGTTCTCTGCGGCATGACTGAGGAGCTTGTCAAGTCCACCGAGGCAGCATGACGGGTTGTTGTGTGCCAATGTGCGCCGGGTCAACGCGTAGAGGCCTACGCTGTTTTCGCTTCCCCCGAGACTCCGAGCGAAGGAAAAAATGTGAAGCTCAAGTAAAGCGGGATCAGCGCTAGAGTACATTGTTTTAAATGTTACACCCCACTGTGCTTTTTTACCACTTTGTCTCGTTCTGCTATTTCGTGGTTTGCATCTTTTTTTTTTCATACTTTGTTTTCATGTTTGCGGCGAAGGTTACACCACACTGTGCACAACAACATTTTCCCCCTAAGTCTTGTTGACTTATTTCGTGGCTTGAACCTTTTTTCATGCCTTGCTTTTATGTTTTCCTTTGAGGTTACACCCCACGATACATGCCCCACTTTTCTGTCCCAATGTCTTGCTTACTTATATTGTAGTTCGTGTCTTTTAATGACCTGCAACTACAGTTGGCGTTAAATGAATAATTTGCATTGTCTTTTGCTTTGTTCTCTGTGCCTTCTGTAAGAGGGTAGGCTGGAAAGCTATGTAACATATTGGTCTTCATCAGTAATAAAGATCAACTTTTAGGTAGGAGCTATTTTTCAAACAGCCTAACCCATCAGCACACAATTTTGTAGACAGAATAGGAAATACACGGATAGCCAACGTTAAAACGCGCGTTTTTTTTTAACAGAACCCTCTGTGGTCGAAAGCGTGACTTTTCAATGTCGATTAATTCGATTTCGAGTTTAAAATTTTCAGTACTACTGCAGTTTTTTAATGACTAAAATCCACCCTTTTTTGAGCAGGTTAACATGCATGGTTTATTAATGAATACCGATTGGCTTGAATAAAATAAATATGAAAAAATGTGTAGAATTGTGTTTCACAAACTGAGGAATCGCAGGAGAGCAGCCGGTGCGTATGTCCATGGCGCAAGCGAAGTGTGCATGCGAGCGCACGCAAGAACATTCGGTGGTTGTGCGCCCCTCATAGAAATGAAACGAGTGAGAAACTTCCAGTAATCCTTGATGCTATCGCCAACGAGGGGCGAGTCGCTTTCTTTGGCCTCGAGAAAGAAAACGCAGGAGCAGTGGCAACGTCGGTATACGGCGGCATCTTTTGTATATACTAGCACCCGCCCCATAAGCAGATGTAATTGCGCCCTTGTGAGCAATAAACGGGCGAGCAACTCGCAATTATTCTTTGAAAAATTAGAATGCTGACAGACACCACTTTTTGCGAGCAGAAGAAACGGAAACAGCCCGCGCGACGATAGCGAAACCAGCCGCAGCGCTCGGGCGGCTGACGACACGGGGGCGTTAACAGAACGTGGGAATTAAAATCCAAAACATCGTGGAAAAAAAGAGGCAGCAATTTCTTCTATCCGCATGGAGCAGCAGCACCTGCCCGGCAACAGATCTTAAATATTAGCGCGTTTTTCACACCAACAGACGGAACAGTAAATGTTCAACCTCGATCACCTGTGGCTCTAAAATTGTCATGCAATTACGTCTTCGACCCTCGGATGTTAAAATGGCTATTATGAGTGAAAAGATACGCAGTGCGATGTTGATGAAAAAGACTGTTCTAGTCAAAAGTACTCTCACGCCCGCCGAGAGTAATGGTGTCTACGGCTGACACGCACGGCCTCCATGCCGGTGCGCAGGAAGTGACGTCAAATACTACACGAGTGGCACGTCTCCTTGCACATCAGCTGAACGTGCGAAACACTCGCAGAGTGCCGTTGCGCTTTCTGCCGTCTGTTAACCGAGGCCTCTTAGAGCCTTGATGATCTCAGAGGCAATTCCTACGACGGCCGACGCCAACACCTCTTCAGAACAGTGCAGTACCGCGCGCTTGTAACAGGCGTTGATAGAATCGGCGGGAAACGCGGGCCCACGAGCCTACTCGTGAGATACTGCGATTAATTATGGGGGCGCAGGTTTGTAAGACACCACACCAAGGCGTTATTATTGCCGGTTTCGATGCATACGCCTTTAGAGCTCATCAGCAGGTGATTCTCAATCCACTAGGCGCCTCACATTGTTGCTTTATTGATATCCTTTAACCTGCGCATACGTTGGCAAAAAGTACGATGTTATAAAGTGCAGGCATGCCGGATGAACAGCATATGCCGTTCGCTGCAAGTGCTAAGGCGGAATTTGAAAGACTAAAAATATTGACAAACATTTAACTTCCTCATAACGAAAGGCACATGGCACGCCGGCCGGTGGCTGCGTGATTGCAGCGCGAATAAATGCATTGCAGCTGCCATAATATTCAACATTTCTTTAAAATGTGGCCACTTGTTATGCGTCGTCCGTTTTTCCTCTTTGTCGATGCTGCGTCAACCAACGAGCGTGAACAGCGTCGTCTGCTAGCGCGCGCTGCACGACGGGATTGCACCGCGCTCCACCGTCGGTCTCCACGGTGGCGCGATGGCGCGCACGCGTGTCGTGCTCGTCCCACCCGAATGTATGGCACTGCACGAGTGGCATCCAGCCGAACGTGGGGCACCGCACGAGTGCGTAGAAAACTCCACGAGTGCCGTCAGCCGAAGACACCATAAGAGTGGCGCCGTTACACACACTAGCGCAGCTAATCCCGCGTGATTCAATATGGCGGCGCCCGCGATGTTGTCTCCACCCTGAACGGCGGCGCTGGCATCGAGGCACCCTAACACTCACGCATGTAAATGACCGGCCGCTGGGCCTTCAGCTCATGACGTTTTCCCCTTTGGCAGCAGATGTATACACGCTCGCGGAGTATTCGAACGAGCTGCATATACATTCTTGTCAGGCCTGCGTCTCGTAGTGTCCGCGTACGCTTCTGCATCTTCCTGCATTTCAATGCCGCCACCGTCACAGCTGCTTAAGCCGAGCAATGGAGCCTGACAGAAACCGGATACAGCTGACAAGGTAGGGCGGAAGAGATTCTCCAGACACTCACAGGAAACGATTGTATCGACATGGACCAGTGCACAGTATGTGTGGTGTGATGTATTGAACACTAGACCCATTTCAAGATTTTGACTAGTACCATCTACAACCAATGTGTTATGCCAGTAAACATTTCATGCTTACTCTCCTTTCGGTTACGGGAGATACAGATTTTTTTTTGCGTTTAGTTGTTTTTTCTATTTTTTATATGCGATGCGCATATATTTAGGCTTAAATTTTTCCTTAAAGGATTAAGCATTTCCCTCAGCGACCCACTTGATATGTCAAAGTGACCGAAAAGTACAGCTTTTGAATGAATGTACCTTACCTGCTCAGTGGACCAAAGTATTCGTATGAAAAAACAACACTACACACACACAGACCACACAGCAGCCGTTATTGTCCTAAGCCAAGCACAGTAAAACTTTTTACAGATTAGTGCATAATACACTGCTGCCTTTTAAACATCCCAAGCAAGTTTTCTCTTAATTTCCTTACCAACAGCATAACCCAAACACGTTCAAGTGCCGTGGGTTGTGAAGTTTACTGTGTTTATTTTAGTCCCCATCAAGCATAATCCTCAACTTCAAGCAAATATTCTGGCATCTAAAATGAGCTTTAGTGCATAAAGATCCTGCCCCTAGTGATGACATATTAATGGTTTGCTCGCTTACTAATTTCAAAGTACAAGGAGTATCCTCTGTGGCAGGGTGTGTTTGTTTCTGTTGAAATGTCGTGTAACAGTAGTAGCGGAGCATTTTACCTACCAATAATGCTTCCAGTTGAAGCATCGTAGTCTAGGCCTGGATTTAGATGCATTACGTCCATAAGCAAGCAGACACGGCGCTCTTCTAGTTGCACTGATGACGACCTCTGTCTTAGTGCCGCAAAAACCTCATCCAAGATTTCTTTTAAAAATGTACATGTTACATCAATGCTAAGCAACGTAACAATCCTCTCTTAAGGTTATCTGTTATGTTTACCTAGCCTGTTTGCTGTTAGAGCGTCTTTTTCGCTCGCAGAGGCACAACATTTTCTTTCACGAAGTCGTAGCCTTTGCTACCACGTGCAACTTTTAATTGCAGAGCTTTCTGCACCATCTCTGGTGACCACGAGCTGCCCGAATTGTGCCCTTCTCGAGCACACGAATTTGGTCGGTGGAAAGGACTCTTGACACAGAATCGCGCAGTCACACACTCTCTCTTTCTGCCTGACGCCGTCGCTTGTACACAGGGCAAAACGCATGCCTAGAACAGCCGAACTGTGTGTTCCGCTGCTCCCAAAGCCGCTGCCACCAGGAAGGCAAAAAATGACGATGGAATTCTGCGAGTTTAACTGAACATGCTTACATCCAGACCATTTTGAAGCGAAAAGCTTCACTAGGCTAGTCAACATCGGGTCTGGCGTGCTCTGTGATCAATTTTCGCCGCATCTGTGTGTGCGCGAGTGCGCCGCTTCACGTCACTGGAGAGGCGCGCGTGGTCGGCGGCGGCTCCGTCGGTCGCCCTTCGCCGTCGTTCCCGCGCTGTGCGCGTGTTTACCGAGTGTGCATCGGCGCGCGCTCGGCTTCCTCGTATGACGCTTCTGCGCATGCGCCACCTTCTCACTCTCTTTTCGCACTTCTTTGCGGCGCATCTAATAACGCTGCGAGGTATATATATCTATATATATATATATATATATATATATATAGAGAGAGAGAGAGAGAGAGAGAGCGAGAGAGAGAGAAGCCAACAGCCACAGAAACCAAGGGGCACAGGGGATTTTTAATTGATTCATTTTGTGGTGTGAATCAATTTATAATATTACTGAATATGTTATCGCTTAAAGCTAATTGATTAGAAAAGCAGAAGAAAAAACAACCACATGCCGCCGGTGGGATCCGAACCCACGACCTCCGAATTACGCGTCCGGTGCTCTACCTCTGAGCTACGGCGACGGCTGTCAAACCTTCTGCTTTCGGGGGTATATATGTTTACAAATAACCTATCCTTGGGAGTGTTCACCAGCGCCACCCACGCTCTTAAGCGGCGGACGTAGCACGTCCTGAGTTACCGCTGATGTGACGTAGAACGTCATCGAACGGCGAGGGTGGAAGCTGTGTGAGAACCCTCTTATGCTTCCTAAGGCATCAAGGCTGCCAGAACCGAGGCCCTCGTTAAGAAATTAAGCAAACAAGGAAAGGGGAATGAGGGGCTCGTTATATATATGAGAGAAGCCAACAGCCACAGAAACCAAGGGGCACAGGGGATTTTTAATTCATTCATTTTTTTTTGTGGTGCGAATCAATTTATAATATTACTGAATATGTTATCGCTTAAATCTAATTGATTAGAAAAGCAGAAGAAAAAACAACCACATGCCGCCGGTGGGATCCGAACCCACGACCTCCGAATTACGCGTCCGGTGCTCTACCTCTGAGCTACGGCGACGGCTGTCAAACCTTCTGCTTTCGGGGGTATTTATGTTTACAAATAACCTATCCTTGGGAGTGTTCACCAGCGCCACCCACGCTCTTAAGCGGCGGACGTAGCACGTCCTGAGTTACCGCTGATGTGACGTAGAACGTCATCGAACGGCGAGGGTGGAAGCTGTGTGAGAACCCTCTTATGCTTCCTAAGGCATCAAGGCTGCCAGAACCGAGGCCCTCGTTAAGCAATTAAGCAAACAAGGAAAGGGGAATGAGGGGCTCGTTATAAATATGAGAGAAGCCAGGAGGAGAAGGAGGAGGATATAGAAGAGGAAAGGCAGGGAGGTTAACCGAAATAATAATCGGTTTGCTACCCTACACGGGGGGAAGGGGGTGAGGGGATAAAAAAAAGAAAGAGAAAGGAGAGTAACAGAAAATTGAAGTCACTATAAAACGTCACTGTTCGTTAAAGTCACAGCCTATCGTGCAGGCCAGAAGTTCTCAAGAAGCGGAGCAGTGCCTTGCAGGCCTTCTCCGCCGACGACCGCCGCGGCCAGGGGCCGAGAATCTTCATTTCCGTGAAAGGGCGTGTATCTAGGCGCTCCAGCGCACGGCTGAGAGACTGCCTTTCGGTGGTGTAGGCAGGGCAGTCACAAAGAATGTGGGTTATGGTCTCGTCTTGCCCGCAGATGGAACATGCAGGACTATCAGCCATACCGATTAAGAATGAGTAGTGATTGGTGAACGCTACACCAAGCCAGAGGCGACACAGCAAAGTTTCTTCTCGTCGTGGTAGGCCTGATGGTAGCCGGAGCTTCAGGTCTGGGTCCAAGGATTGTAAACGGGAATTGCAAAATTGGCCGGAATTCCACGCGGCAAGCGTGATGTCCCGCGCAAGTGCGCGAAGCCTGCTCGCTGCATCCGATCTCGAAATGGGGATCGATACAAAATCGCCGTCGTCGTGCGCAGTTCGCGCGACCTCATCCGCGCGGTGATTACCTGCTATGCCGCTGTGCCCCGGTAGCCATTGGTAGATAATGTCATGCCCTTTGTTGATGGCAGAGTGATGTAGCTGTCAAATTTCTGCGACCAGTTGTTCATGGGCTCCACGGCGAAGAGCAGCTTGTAAGGCTTGGAGGGCAGTTTTCGAATCGGTGAAAATAGACCACCGCTGAGGGCGCTGCTGACTGATGCATTCAATGGCGACACGAAGAGCGGTGAGTTCTGCACCCGTCGAAGAAGTGCGGTGACCTGTCCTAACTCTAATTTCTGTAGTGCTTGCGGGTATGACGACGGAGCCAGAAGAAGATATAGGGTTCACTGAGCCGTCGGTGTAAACGTGCACCCGGTTTGCATGGTGCTCATGTAAATATTCAAGGGTGACTTGTTGTAGTTCTGTCGGCGATAAGTCTATCTTCTTCCTGATGCCAGGTATCGAAAGAAGCACACGGGGATTATGCAGGCTCCAAAGTGGCGAGGACGGTCTAGAGGCAGGTGATGAGAGAAGCCAACAGCCACAGAAACCAAGGGGCACAGGGGATTTTTAATTCATTCATTTTATATATATATATATATATATATATATATATATATATATATATATATATATGGGTTGCGAAAGCGTGAAGTACTAGACTGCTTATAAGAATATATAGCGAAGTATACGCTTCGTTAAAGGAAAAAAAATTTATTCAACTCGACGTTTCGATCGGAAGACCAAAGAAGATCGGTCTTCCGATCGAAACGTCGAGTTGAATAAATTTGTTTCCTTTAACGAAGCGTATACTTCGCTACATATATATATATATATATATATATATATATATATATATATATATATATTTATATATATATATATATATATATATAGGAGCGCTCGTAGAAGAAATGCACACGCCTCGCCATGAACGAAGATCCCGAAGTGGTGGCTTGCAAGTTGGCCCAGAGGCAGCGGTTATATATATTCACATGAGGCAATGACACACTGCCAGGAGTAACCGCGGTATATCTACAGGAGAACCACAAGTACACAACCATGGCATAACCACAAGCTAAACCACACGCATCACCGAAGCTTTTCGCTGATATCCAGGCTTAACCTAAGCTAAGCCATAGCCAATTTTTTAACCTAATGTTACCGCTAGATATCGCGTGTTCAGCCCGAAACACGCCCAGAACGTGTTATACGCAAGCGTTTTGCCCTCTGTACTCTAGGTTGAGGCGTCGCTCCAGCCCTGTTTCTCTCTGAGGTTTCGCAGACATTTTGTATCCATTTTGTACCCAGACAAAAACCAATAAGCTCACTGCTTGCATCAATACTGATTTTTGTGAAGAAGACTGATCTCTCGTTTGGCAACTCACATCGTGGTGTTGAAAGCAAGTCTCTCCCAGGAATACCAATGCCTGAAAGTTTTTGTTTTGACTGCCCTGCAAGCAGAATCAGTCATTAGGAAGACTTAATTGTGTTCCTTTGTGATAAAGTTGACATCACAACATTTGCTAGCAAACATTGGCTAACATACATTTGTCTCCACATAGGAAGATTGCAGTTCAGGCTTCGGGAAGTGATCAAACCTGAGCATGGCGTGGCTGCTAAGAGAGCAATATCCAATCTGAAGGTGCCGAAGCAGCCTGGAGGATGGCAGGTACATTTTCTTTTGGTAATTGAGCCACTGAATAGTCTGCATTATAAAAAAGCGTACATGAGCAAAAAAAAAGAAAAGTGTTTCATGAATAAGGAAAAGCTACGTTGGTGGCGCTAAGGATGTGTAATGCATTTAATATTCAGCAGTACGCAATTTAACAATAACAAAACTTTTTCACCTCTTATTAGGACTGCAGCGCAAGCTTCCATGCTCTGCTGTTACGTACAGGAAAATATGCTTCGCAGCCTCTGATTTCAGTCATTTTTTTCATTCACCTCTTCTTCAAGGAACTGATCAGGTGTGTAGTGATCCTGCATGCAAGTGAACAATAATAGTGAAGAACAAATCGCAACATCTGGAAATTGCAAATTCTTGGCGCATGATAGCCTTAGCTGCTTATGCGCCAATAAACCCAACACAACACAAATTGCAAAGGGTGATAATGAGTACCATTATAAAGTAACCAAGTACTAGAAACCTAGCTTTCGTACAGAGTTGAATGATTCATGCACTCAGCCGCTAGAAACGCAAACAAAAGAGAGCACATGCAGCAGTACTGCCAAAAAAAGTGAGGATAATATATAATCAGGCCTAACAAATCAGGTCACAACTCTTTCAGCAACAGTTGCCAGATTCTTCATCGTGGCACGCAATACTGTAATCAAAACAGCATGAACGTTTAACATATCTTATATTGCCAATACACATTCACAACGAGGGTTTTGATTCGAGTAACGCCATATCTACGGAGTCATGTGCGTTGAACTCTCAGTTCAAAAACTATGTTCAAAGCGCCGTGCATCTGACACTGAAGTGCCACAACACGACGCACAGGTATGCGAAACGAACGACTCGCTTATATGCTACCTGAAACCATGCCGCGCGCAGCAAAAAAAGCTACAACTTGCCCACGCCTCTGGAAGCCATAGAGGCTGTCATCAAGGGCCCAAACGGCCGATGATCTTGGTATAGTTAGAGTAATAAGTTTTACTCCTGTCACATGGGCACTTTGTATCACGGTCGATTCGAATCGCACTTCAATCCCGATCGCGTGCTGATTGCGATTTTAATCGATCCGGGTTCAATCGATCGCGGCGTCGTCTGCACCATGCTGAGTGAGCTCCACCGAGTAGAGTGGGGCTGCTCGACTGCGTAGCAGCGAGCATTCTTGATCTCGATCGAAAATTCTCATCAGTAATTCTTATCAGTAACACCGGTAACAGGCGGTCGTAGCGTCCTTGCTGCTCCGTGCGGCGCGGTTTCACGTACCATACACGATCACTTTTAGTATTATGTGTCCAAACTACCCAGGCCGTCGAGGCAGTTTGCGGCCCGTGGATAACACGCTTTATTAGTTCGATCGGCTTTCTCGCCTACATTATTTGCCTCCAGAGTTTAGAGACTGCGGTTGGCACCCACCCGATAGCAACGTAACGATAAAGCAGCGTCGTGCTCACGGCAGTTTAGTCGCCGATCCACGACGTCCAGCGTATAGCATTACTCCTTTGACAAACACCGCGTATAATAAAAAACTTGAGCAGTTGAAAGATTTCGACAGTTCCCTCTGTCGTTTACTTAATACCAGCAATACTTAAAAACGTTCATCAAAGGAAAAGCTTACCTCACATATCCTTGATCCTCCTGACGTCGGATTTTCGCGGCGCTTTCGTAGCAACCATTGAAGTCGGCGGCGAATGACGGATCTCCCATATGGTATGTAGAGTAAAACGCTTTGCCGCTTTCCGAACGATTGGTGCAGTTGGGAGCTGAGCACCCAGTCATTCTGAGGGAACTGTGATGGAAAAGCCGCAACGCAAGAGCCACGCACGTGCACCAGCGAACGTAAACAGCGGCTGGATAGTGGATACGCTTTGAACTTGGCCGGCTGTCAATCCAGTTCTCTGCAGCGGCGGCGTCGGGAACTGCAAAAAGTGTCCTGAGCGACGCCTTTCCCACAGTACACGGTTGCTTGGACACCATGTGATAGCGCTCTACCAATGGTGTCGCGAGCGGCGTTTTGAAAACAGACGCGCAACTCTATTACCTTTGGTAGCATATACAGTAGCTCTAGGTGGCGCTGTTGTCGCGCGCAATCTGTTGGGGCAGTGGCGTACATTGCGAGGAGGAGGTTTTAGTGGGCGCCGCCTGATGGCGCTACGTGCGCGCCAAGCGAAGAGCAATAGTAGCGGCAACGTACTTTACTACTCGCTTAACTGCGGCTTCCCTAATGTCTATGCTCATAATTACTAATATACACCACAGCACATGTCTCTAAAGCGCCCTTCTAAGACAACACCGTATTCACTAGACGCGCCTTTGTTCATTCCAGACCAATGAGCTGGTGTGGCGGAGTGGTTAGCGTACTCGTCTCGCACTCCGGAGGCCCTGGTTCGATTCCCCAACTCGACCAATTTCCCGATCGCTTTTATTTATTAATGATTCCGGGATTTTCGCTCACGGCCAACGACACCGCCTTTTTGCGACACGGAGCCCTTAACGTTGTCGCGTTTGTACAGTAGTGTCTGCCAGTAAAAAAAAAAGTGCTTTAGGAGCCGACCAAATACACTACGAAATGATTGCCCATCTTTCCCAGCCAGCCGTAGAGACACTTTTGAATTTCTTTAACAAAATATTCATAGAAGAAAAAATACCTAAATAGTGGAAAAGAGCTGTTACAGTAACATTCCTGAAACCTGGGAGGCCACCAACCTCCCCCAGTAGCTACAGGCCAACAGCCCATACAAGCCGTCTTACTAAACCGTTTGAAAGCGTTGTGAACATTTGGTTGACGTTTGCTCTTGGACATCCTGAACTTCTTGATATTCACCAGTGTTGATTTTAAAAAATCTTGTTCAACAACTCACCATCGCGTCCGCCTTGAAAATAAATTCCGAGAAGCATTCATACACAAACAACACTGTCTGGCAATTTTCTTCGATATCGAGAAGGCGTATGGTACCAAATGGGGGTTTGGGATTCTACCTAACTTAGCGGACCTAGAGATCCGTTGAAGGATGCTAAACTGTTTAAAAGGTTTCCTGTCTGACCATTTTGAAATTGAAATTGGTTCAAAAGAATGGGGTACCGCAGAGGTGTATTTTAAGTACCACCCTATTTGTCGGGAAACTGAATTCCACAGCTAAGATAAATCCAATGTCCATTACGTATTCTCTGTATATCGATAACCTTCAGATAGCATGCACATCCTTCAACCTATCAACCTGTGAGCGACAAATACAACTGACATTAAACAGACACAGTTAGGGCAGACAGAAATTGGTTTAAAGGGTCCCTGAAAGGGGTGTCTGAGGTTGGCAAAAAAATACTAGCATTATGTAGAGCGTAGGCTACTGAACGTTCATGCCGCATACAATACATCAAAAAGCGAGTAGATAATTTATAATATGTTTTCAAAAACTGCTGTTCCCGAGCCTTGCGGCGACCAGCGGCGGTGAACTTCCGCCCGAATCTGTACTCATTACGTCATTTTAGTACTCTTTACGTCACCAGCGCAGGGCTATCATTGGTTCGCGCTGCCTACGTGAAATCGCATATTTAACAAACTAAAAGCTCTAGATACTTCACATTCTTACTCTTTACGGAACCATTTCGCATTTCAGCAAGGATAGCTGTCATTTATATGCAAGTTTACGCGGTGATTGTGTGTTGGGTGTCAGAAATTAGTACTACACTTCCGGTTTACAATGTTTTCGTCTGCTCGTACCGCTTGTGTCACTCCGCCGGCGCCGCCGTCGAACAGAATCGAGAATCGAAGTGGGATTTGGAGTCACCGCACTACTGATTTCTGTCGCGACCTCCGTCGCATGCGCAATCAAAATGGACCGGCCGTGCTGTGTCGTTGGTTGCAAAGCCAGGGTTCGGCAAGATGTTGTCCTTCGGCACTGTCTGCCGAAAGATGGAAGTGAGCGAGCTGTCGTCGTCGTCAGGATTCAGCGCCCGATTTCTGAACGGCGTGTCCTTAAAAACTTGGCCGACGCGCCGCACCGATCGTCGCTTGCGAACTGCCGCCCCACTACAAGCAGAGACACACGGAGCAGTGAGCATCGCTGCGCCTCTCTAGCCAAGCTCCGCTCACAACCGGTGTCGCACTTCGCCGCCGTGCATCAATGCCTGACCGCTGCTTGAGATGGTGTACAAATATCACAAGGCAAGATTGCCTTGTTATCAGAAATACTTCTCGAGCAGCGACAAAGGATGCCTGCTTATGTTGCGAGCTTTCGGCAACGGCACCGCTCGCGGCCGCTCCGGGCGACAAGCTCAGATGCTGCCTGGCTGCCGTGGTCGTCGCTAGGCCTATTGCCTCTTTGGCATCGAAGCTACAGCGGCCGGCGCTTCGGAAGTCGCCTGAGCTATAATAAAAGGCTTACTCTGCACATCGCTTTGCAGTCAACAGCATCATCTCAAAATAAAATAATAGTATGGTCACTTCCCGCGACTCCTTCAGCAGCGAAGCGAGCGGGCGCCAGGCGAGCCGGACCCCACATCGGGCCAGCGGCAGCTGCGAGACGGTTGCGGCAAGAAATTTGCTCGTATCACAGTCGTTACCTTTACCAGCAGCTCAGTATTGGTAAGCGATCCTCAAAAATGGCACATTTTTCGCATTTCTTATCCCAGGGTTTATTATTTACGTCAAGAACACACTTTAGCTCGTTTTTATGACGCCGGCAGACGGGATCCAGGATGGCCGGCCGGCCGGCATGCTCGGCGTACATCAAGTTCGCACAAGAAAATGCAAAACAGCCATGATACCAGAGAGGATGCTTCCTAGATTCGAGCAACGAAAATATGTCTGTGCAAAAGTGGATCTTTCGGCAACGACACCGCCTGCGGCAACGGCGCGCGACGAACTGCGCGCTGGTCCCAGGCTGCCCTAGTCGTCGCTAGGCCTATCTGGTTTCGCATCGGAGCCCGCAGCTTAGGGCTCTTCGGAAGTCGCCTGCGCTATAATAAAAGGCCTACTATTCACATCGCTTTACTGCGAAGTCGTCCCATAATAAAAGGTATGTTCGATTTCCACGATGCCTTCAGCAACGGAGCTAGCAGACGGTAGGCGAACCGCACCAAGTAGCAGCAGCACCAAATAGGCTGTGATATGAAATTTGCTTGTATCGCAGTCATCACTTTTACCAGCAACTCGGTATTGGCCAACGATCGTCAGAAATTATGCATTTTTGACATGCATCTATCCAAGGGCTTGCTATGAACGAGAACAAACAATACTAGCGCGTTTTTCAGTCGCCGGTGGCCGGCATCAAGGCTGGCAGGCCGGTCCGGCGTGGCTCGGCCCCGAGCGCCCTGAGCAGCGCGCTGTACGGCATCATGACGCTGCCGCTCTCCGAGCTCGTATTGGCTCCCGCTTCCCGTCGTTGCGTTTTCCTCGCGGGGCTCGTCGTTGGCATCCAGCAGGTTGGACGCAGGCGACGAGCTGCGATCGGTCGTTACGACGTCGTTCACAACGGCGCGTCGCAGCGAATCGCACACACTTTTCGCACATGTGTCCCCGCCTTAAGGCTGAAATCCCATTTCGGCACTCATCCGCAAAAGTCGTTCCTTCAGCTCGGGGTCCATAGTACGAGAGAAGCCGCAGCGACGGTTGCGAGACACAGGTGAACACAGCAGACAGCGGGAAAGCGAGCGAGCGAGCGAGCGAAAGAGCGCGTCAGCCGGAAGTAAACAAACCGATCTCGTCGATGACGTATTTGTGGGCGGAGCATGGTCCCGGCCTGTAATCTTTATTTTTTTATGGTTCGCTCCGGTGTACGAGTTGAGAGGGAAAAGGCTGGTGGTCATTTTTAATAGCAATTATCTCTGGTTCCACACAAGGTAGATCAAAAATTTTTGCGGTAGGATGATGGATCATTCAATGTCTATCAATGCTTCGACTTGTCTTTGCATACATGGACACCGTTTCAGGGACCCTTTAAGTTCACCCCACAAAAACCAGTTGCTCTTTTCTTCTCGCTGAAAACAGGTTTCCAAATTGATCCCAACCTGCACTGAAACGAAATTATCTTTTCAGTTGAACAAGAACATGAATTTATGGGAGTAACATTTCACAAAAAAACTCACTTTCCAGCCACACATAAAGATCGCAAAAAGAAAGCATCCCGGCCCCTAAATATACTGAAAGTACTGTCACGAACACGCTGGGGATCTGATAAAACATGTCTTTTACAAATCTACCAGTCTGTAGTAGGCTCTGCACTTGACTGTGGGTGCGTTGTGTATGCGTCTGCGAGGCAATCATATCTAAAGCGACTGGGCCCAGTGCATAACCTTGGTTTATGCACCTCTCACCTGGCCCATACAGAACATCCCCATAAATAGCCTCTATGACAAAATCAATGAACCCTCCCTTGCAGACAGAATTGTGCTCACGTGCACATATGTCCTGAAAATCCGTTCCAAGCCGAAACAGCCCTGTTATTAATTAGTTACAAATTGCACCCGCAGAACAATGCTCAACAACAAACCCCAGTCAATCGACCTCTTCTTCTCCGCTTCGAAGTTAGTTGCCAAACTTAAGGAATTCTGTATGCCCTTCCAGATGTCGCCTCAGGGCACGACCCGCTATGGTACAGACTCCCCACTGTATGTGACTTTACACTAACACGATTCCGAAAAAAAAAAACCACGGACACATTACAGGAATACTTCCCACTACAAGAAAAATATGCGAACTACACAAAATTTTACACTAACGGCTCGAAAATAGCAGATTCTATCGCAAGCCCGGTAGTAGAAGGAAACTGGCAAAAATAGTAAGGCTGCCAAACTGTGCATTCATTTTTACTGTCGAATATTATGTCGTCTCTGCAGATGCAAGTAGAATAAGAAATAATAGAATCGAAAACAGCAAAAACTACCCACATTCACTTAGCCTGCTCATGGCATTACATTCCAGAAATTCAGCCGAACCTATCGCTGGAAACATAATAGACAACACACAAATAGTCACAACAGAGGGGCATATGACAAAATCCTGCTGAGCACCGAGCCATATTGGAATAGATGAAACTGAAAGAGCCGACCTGTGTGCTGCAGAAGCTCGCAGTCATGAAATAAAGAAAGTCAACATGCCCCATAGAGACTGTATGAAATTAATACACAGTAATTCGAAGGCTAAATGGCAGACAACTTGGGATAATGAAGTAAACAAGCTACATCTTGTAGAGTCTGTCCTCAGGAAGGGGAAAACCCGTATGCAGCAAGAACGTTTTTTAGATTCAATTTTATGCCGTCTCCGCATAGGACACACACACCTGACATAGAACTTCTTACTGAGGAATCAAGACAAACCTTTCAGTGAAGGATGTGGAGACGAGCATACACTAAATATATTTTACTGTCATGCTTAAAACACGAAAAACTACCAAAAAGGAGTTTACTCATTTTTGTAATGAACATATCCCTTTTCAACCATTGCTACTCCTAAGAGATAATACAATTGTTGACATAGCTTATGTTTTAATAGAAATTGGTTTTCTTAATAAACTGCAAAATAAAACCCAGCTCCTCACTTGTGTTTGATACACCTCAGCCACTTTTTTATTCCTGTGAAGAAGGCTGAGGTGTCTATTTCCTTGGTGGGGAGCCTCGAGACCCTTGCCCAGCCAAGAATGGCCACTGAGGTTATCTGACCTTCTTTAAAGCTTTTACCGTTAGCCATTTCAAACATTTTTGTCCTTTGTCTTCACTAGGTGGCAAAACATAACTTTATAGGCCCTTTAGCCCACCGTGATTTTACAATTTTTTTTAAACCCTACACAAAAGAATTTTCTATACATAGCGTTTTACGCATGATGGCCTTTGATTCTTATGCGCCACTAAACCCAACACAACACACAGCAGTCTATTGTTCTAAGGGTCAAGTTATTATAACCGGCAATTAGGATTCTTGAGGCTTATTAGTGTGTCTAAAGTTCTATTTCTAAGATTTTTAAAAGTCGTAATTTAGTTTTTGCAAAAATTAAGAAGATGAGAACTTCGTGACCGAAAGCTACTTAGTCCTTTTCAGGTAGGACTTGACGTTTGCAGTGGAGAGAACATATTTGAGCACGTGATGTTTGAGCCTGTACATACTATCGTTTTTTTCTCATAGCAACAGAGAAGAGGTGCTTAGATGCTACAGAAAAAGAGACGGGTGATTTAGCATGGTCAGGCGAAATGTGGCTCGCACCTCGGTTCTCATTTCGGTTTCGGTTCAAGGCTCGGTTTAAGAAGGCAATGCAATAGCGGTGCATCCTGGATCCATTTCGGTGCGTTCTGAATCCAGCAGACGACGACATCCAAAGTACAGGCGCGAGAGACTGGCAGTTAAACACGCGAGATGTTCGGCTGCAGCGATGATGAGTGGTCTTACGGAATGGCCAGCGCGGCCGATCTGTTCGCGCCGTCGCGGGTTCCAAATCCACTCACGGCTAAAAAACGTTTGCCATAAAGTGTTTTGCACAGTTTGTCATGAAGCTTGTTGGCAGATAGCGCCTGCACGTTGGCTGCCTGCACGTGTCTGCACGTGTCGCCTGCACGTGTCTACACGCTGGGCACCTGCCCAGCGTGCAGATGAGACACCTGCCAGAGGCTTTGGACAGATAAACATCGACGATATCTGCGATTGGGGGGTTTTAATGCTTGCTAAGTAAAGGAATTAGAGACGATCAATCCTATTGACGCGGCGCAGTGTGGGTTAGTATTATTATTCCCCTAGGACTAAGCAGCCGCTGCCGCTAACGAATTCACGCCTCGTGAGCAGCTGGCGTGACACAAACCGTCACCGTCAATTGCCTTATTCCCTCTCCATTTTCCCCCAACCATCTTATTCCCTCTCCATTTTCCCCCAACCATCCCCCAACCTCAATTCGTCTTCCATCTCCCACTTGACTTCCACCACATCCCTTCTCAGCAAGAGTATTTCCTTCTTTGCATTGTGCGTCCTGCGAAACGAGGCTTCGGACAAATGGACGGAGAGATTTTTCTACCACTGATGTTGACATCCTAACGAATTAGATGCAGTTTATGTAAGGTGTGAAGTGTTGGTGAACTTGGATGAAGGGAGGAATGATTCGGTACAGCAGGCAGAAGGAGAGGTTTGAGTGTAGAGTGCTTGACGGAGAAAATGCCACACTAGCGTCACGAGTGCATGCTCGAGAAAGATAGGCACCGTTTCAAAAGAAAACGCTATAAAGTAGGCCTTGTAAAAATAAAGAAAACTTGGCCGCCACCATCACCGAGCATGATAATGGCGGACATGCAGCGCAAAACACATAGTTTTGCGGGACCTGCACAGAAGTGGCCAACTGAGAGAAACAAGTAGGAAAGGGATGAACACGAACACATGGTTAGAAGGGAAGAATATAAAGACCAGAAAGGAGGTAACGGTCGAAGCAAGCAGGGGAAGTAGACAAAAAAGCCAGACTGATAATAGTAAGCAGACGCAGGAAGTTAGGAAACAGCAGATTCGGGTGCTTATCCTTGGTGATTCAAATATCAGAAGGTGCGATGGATCCGTAACGCAAAAGATAAAGAGAGAGAGGCAAGGAAGAGTCTGGATTTTCCCAGGGAAGGAGATAGACGCAGTTCTGCAAGGGAGAAAATGTAAATTCTCTGAAACTGTTGCGGGGCTTAACCTTGTTATGGTATCAGCGGGATTAAAAAATATACTGAACGGACATGGAGCAGGAGTGGTTAAGGGCCTAGCGCAGGGAGTAGACGATATGCGAGAAATAGCATCGCGGGCACACATTGCAGTCTGCCATGTACCAGAAGTGGCAGGTCGGAGCATTGAAATGGGGAATGAACAGTGAGTCGGTCGAATTCGAATTTCAGAGATGAGAATTGCTCCGAAGTCTCAGACAGAAATAGGGCACTGCGAGGAGCAATCGTCGGGAGATGAACGAGGCGGAATCCATTCCACTGGAAGGGTAGAGAGAGGCATAAGCTGGCGCCTCGTGGGCCGTGCACTAGTTGGTTCATGGCGACTAGAGGAACTTCGGGTTTCGTATTAGGTAGCAGCGAAGAAGGCAGTGTAATTACGGAGGCCAAGGCCAACAAAGTGGACATATGTTAGAAAGGGCCTTAAAAAAGACAGAAAAATAAAAAGTGCCCCGCCAGAACAAAGTGGACAAGGGGACGATTGGGACGATCAGTTATCAAACCGAAACATTGCAGGGAGAGCTAAGCTCCGCCTTTTTCGGTACGACGCGACAGCGGTTCCTCTTGCCCACCCAGACACGGCCACTTTGCTCTTTCATATTCAAAATCATTATGTGAAAGAACACAGGACATGCATATAAAGCCCCGTTTTAACCAAGTCGTTCGAACGAGCCTGCGTGGCGTAGCGGAAACGTGTATGACTCCCAACCCAAAGGCCTGAAGGTCAGAGGTTTCCGATGCGTTGCAGGTACGGCTGGCGCCTCTTGCACCTTCCGCCCTTTGGACTAGTCCAAATTTCTTGTACGTCACGACGCCGGCAATGACGACACCGGTTTTTCAGCGAGACGGGCCTTTACGCTTTCGCATAAAAATTAGAGAGGACAGTAAAGCAGCGCCTTAAGGGTATGACGAGGTAGCGTTGACGTGTTAATGCCCATATATGCAGAATTCGTCATTATTTACTTTACACTCACAGATCACTGGAAGCCCTCCCACCACTCCTGGCGCAGTGGTACAGCGGTTAAGCGATGCGCCACTACACTGAGATGACAGGTGCTGCCACAGGCGGGGAACGAGCGACCCAGGTTGCTCTTCCCGAGCAACCTCTCGCGAACAATCCTTTGCCACCTGCCACGGTTCGCACTTTCCACACAATCCGGTAGGCAGGTTGTGATGACGCCACAGGGCTAGCTGACCTAGTTGGCCCACTTGCCTCCTAGATTGCTAGTTTGGGGATTTTTCGAGGATTCTTCGCTTGCAGTCTTCAGTGCTTCCCTCTCATGTTTGCAGCGCCATAACAACATTCCCCACTAGAACTGCCAATGCTCACAATAAAATGACAGAGGACGGCCTTAAGGGCCGCAAAAAGACTGGTCGCCCTGGTGTCATCCGTGTTGTAAAATCCACAGGACAGGTGATCTGTTTCGAAGTTCTTTTGAACAGTACGAAAGCATACCGACACTTGCTCCTTGGCAGATATGTCCGCTCTTTCGTCTATGATCACGGCATAGTGCCCTGCTTCACGAACCTCATTTGTGAGCGACCGGAACACAGCATGAGCCATTATTTCCAACATTTTTTTAAAATGGCATGGGAAAGCGACCTGTATATTGTTTGAGAAAGCCATGACTGCGGTTCTGTCATTAGCGCGAAGTTTCAGAAGCTGTGCATCGTCATGATCCCTCACTGAAAGTCTTTGGCACGCTAAGTGCTGTAATGAAGATAATGTCGCTATCGCTGCTTCCCCTGTGTTTTTCATTTCCTTTTGCTTCCCAATTGCACAAGCAGATGCTACGTTCGCCCCCGCTATAATAGCTGCGGTTCCTCTCATGGCCGCACGATGCAGATTCGAGGTCTCATTGACTCTTAAATCTTATAAGAGCTTTCTTCCAGTTAGAAAAAAAAATTCTTCACAAGAGTCAATTGAGAGTCCTTATCCTTAGAAGTATTTGGCAGAGAGATGTTCATAGCACAAGCAGCACAAGTCTCACAGAATACCTTGTGCACTGACGCGTCATAAACAAGCCATTCATACGCCTTTTTCCCACGTTGGTTGGTAACGTTGCCCCTGTTGTGCTTCAGCAGTAAGGGCTGCATCCTCACGAACAATTTTCATGCGTGCGGAGGCAGTGGTTAGAGTGGCAGATGTCGAGCCTGGGTCGCTAAGGAAAACCTCGGTATGTTGAGAGGGACTCCTTGAAGGTCCTGCGCCGGGTGAACTGGTAGTTCTTTCGTCACTCCCTTTGGGAGGTTTGTCCTTCTTGATGAGATACCTGTCCACTGTTCACTGTTTTCCACGGCTTCCTGAAAATGCAATACTAGGAAGTTAAGGCTACCAAGGAATTCGGCGCCGAAAGCGGGAGGAAATAAAACACCGACCGTTTACCTGTGCTAAGTGCCGCGGTGTGTAAGGAAATCGAACAAATAGTTTTCTCTCAGCGACAGCGTTGGCATGCCTTTCAGTGAACAGAAGAGAAGCGACATCATTCATCCACAGAATATGCAGGAGTTGCTTGTCCATTATCAGTGATTCCGAAAGGTCCCTCTTTCGAGGACATGTTAACTTCCGCCGCCTACCGGCTAGTGGCGGCGACAGGGTGCACAACTAAATGGGAAGGGGTGCAAAAAACAAATAAAAACGTGGACGAAAGCTCGTAGAGAAAGTGCTTTGGGGATATGTATAAAAACGTGGGGGTTTAAGCAAGGCTTGAACCAAGTGGTACGAGAGAAAGCTGTGTTAGGAATGATTATGCATGGTTCTACTGTTTTAATCAGGGGGAACGCTCGAGCTTCGCCTTTAGAGTAGCCGCGATAGCTCCTGTAACACCACATTTCAATCGCAATTTTTAAATTTTTTTCTTTAAGTTAAGTTTTGGGGAAAAGAAGGTGCAGTATACCTTTGTGTGGACACCCCGAAATGGTAGACACCTGCACTTAATCACGTCAAGTTAACTTTTCCGATTTTTTCTTTAAGTTCGCTTTCGGGGAAAAAAAGACGCAGTATACTTTTCCCTGAACAACATGGAATGGCGGAGACTTACACTTAATCAGGTCAAGGTCTCAACACATTTCTGAAGTCAAGAGGCGGGACAGCTTGACCATGGCTGATACATGATGTAGTGAAGCTTTCACTTCAATATCGCTAGCCAAAGAATGTGCCGAAGTTTCAGTTCTGTGCTGTTATTAGACGATGTCATCAGTTAATAATTATATTCCTTAACGATGCGCCACTCGCTGGTGCTCGCATTCCCTTGTCAGTGCGGCTGATCAGACTCAAAGGAGATGCCCTCGACTTGCGTGACAAGCTCAGCCGGAACCCAACTACCTGTAGTCACAGAAGGGGATGGCCGTTTTGGTGCCCTGCTTTCGCCGGTTAAATCCAGAGAAAGGGTCGGAATCAGAGTTAACAAGCAAAACAAACATTATACCGCAAGAGAAAATATAGAGGAATTCACACTACTAAACAAGGTTTGCAACAACAATGCAAAACATCTAACTGCAGAGAGAGGAGAACAATCAATACAGAGTCAGAACGAATGAGCACCAAATTATTCACCGGGCACTGTCATAGACAGCCGTTGGAGAGTCACGTTGTGGCCCTACCGTAGACGTGCGCCGCTCCCTCGCAGATCTGTGGGCTTGCCGAACAGCGGGTTGACCCTGGGAGCCGAGCGGTAACACTTGATGACTCACTGCAACATTATCTAGCTTCCCTAAGCGACGCGACCTCAATTTATAGGGCGCGCCGCGTCTGTCTGCTGCAAAGTGCCAAAGCAGGCGCGCACATACACGTAGCTTTTACAGCACAAATGTCCACTCCCTCCCGCCGAGACGTGCGTCGTCATTGGTCAGGTGCGGCGGAAATGTCTGGAACCTTCTATAAGCTTCTCCGCCGGTCAGTCACCGCCGCCTACTAGCGATGAGGAGAGGATGAAGCCAAGTGCGCTCGAGGTTACACACTATCAACGCGTTGAGAGGGGAGACTACTCCAAGATTCTCGAGCGGACTATGCTGCGGCGCGCGCGCGCTTCCTCTGAGCCGCACCGGCATAACAAAAATGTGCGCCGATTTTCTGGACACACGAGCCTCCAAGCGCGTTTGAATATTATGCAATGCTGCCTACGGGAGGGTACCAAAATTTGCATTTTTTTTTTCAGATTTTAAAGCTGTATACCGTCGTAGCACGGATTGACACGGAAAATGATTCGCGGTTTTAGGTACCCTAAATATAGTGTTTAAGATAGTGTGTGATGATCTGCCATGGATGATATTGCCTAACATATTAAAGATAGCGCCTGGTAGCTAGTTATGCTGGAGAGATGGATGCGTGATTTCACCTAAGAGCGAAGAAAGCGTGGCCACTCGATCACTTAAATTTATTTAAATATTTGATATATTGTTGCCTGATGACTAGATAGAAGAGATCTGCAATTGGCTTGACCACAATTTTTTTCTAAGCTCCTGAAAATAAATTCACGTGGTCTGCTGTTTTGGGTACCATAGGATTTTTATTTATTCTCTGTACCCCCGTCGCCGAGGCATTATAGAGGGGATTGGGCTTATATAAATCGTAAAAAATAAACAGCGGGTATTTTAGCGAACAGACGCTATACGAAGGAAAATTTACGAGCAGTGAACTAGCGAATAGAAGCATTAGCAGAGCTGATAATGGCGTAGTGGAAGTAGTAGAAATTTTCGAACAATAAACTAGGGCACCATGCAAACATGAGCAAAATGTATCATGGCAAGATAGAACGGGCTACTTGCGTAGAAAATGGAATGAAATCACGAAAGAAAAATGCAGTGACTGGCGAATAAAAACCGATTACATGCATACGCGAAGGTGGTTCTAGTCACTTAGCGTAAGTGGCATGAACGAATAATAAAAAATGTTTGTCGGGCGGGGAGGAGGGGAGGAGTCCAACCCCCCCCCTCCCCCCGCAGTCAGCGCCCTATGCCTTAGGCTAGAAAGAAGCAATGATCATTGATCACCGCCACACAAACAACTGTCCTCCTCGGATGCCATTCACTGGAGGAGAATACAAACAAACACATATCCAAGTCTTGACATTTTGCACAAGATGAGACCCACACAATACCCAAGTTACTGTCCTTTGTGCAGAGCAAGCTCCACGCTCTGCCATACATCTTGGGAATGCCAGGACAAACCGTACAAAGCGTTAATAGTGCGAGGAGGTCCTGACTAGCGACAACCTGGACCAGCAAGCCTGGATCATCCAGCTAGTCCGCAAGTCAGGTGCCGCCAGCGGAGCCCTGGACTAGGGAACCCAGCCACCCGGCTCCTGTGACGTAATCTATCATTAACAAAAGTTTCCCCTCGTTCTCTCAACATAGCATCTTCTTTATTTTCATGTCTCTATGCCTTAGCCTCCGCTAGCGTAAATCAAAAGCTCAGATCCCTCCTGAGACAGTCGTTGTGCAGATTTTAGGCTCAGTGTTGGTACCGTCTAGGAAAATAAGGATATACGCATGGTTCCAGGCCTATGCTGAAGCTTACCACTAGATAAATGCATCGTAGCTGTTGGGTGAGTGTCAACGCTGCGGAAATAAGGAAAGACACCAGGGGCGAATTTTCGCAACTCTATCTTTCCCCATCGTTCAGTAAGCCTACCTTTCTTTTTACCTCTGCAGCGCGTAGAACAATTAATGTACCAGAAAAATAATTGCGCTCGTTTCTCTCAACGCAAAGCGTAATGCCAGGAGCGCCGGCTGAAAGTGTCAACAGCCGCGCCAAAAAACCGCCCGTCCGAATGTCATCTTTACGACTGCCATTGCAGACCCGACGGCGATTGTATAGGCACAGAGGGGGCACCTCAGACAAGCTGGTATAGTTACTGGAAAAAGGGCTTCTTCTCTGCCCCGGCGGAGGAGAGTTTGCATTCTTCTTCAATTCGGCATTTTGATCATGTCGCCAACCGATTTTCTATTAGCTTTTTCTTTCTTTTCAGTTTGCAAAAAAGATGCGAGATTCCGGGAGATTGGCGCAAACTTTGCGTTGAGAAACGCCTGCCTTGCAACCAACAGGGAGGAAGGTCGACGTGCACTTTGAGCAAATTTAAAATCAGCGCTATCGACGAAAGCACGTTTTTGTACAACGAGCAAATCAAGACAGTAGGCTCCTATTTTGCCTCCAATGATCTATTTAAATCAAGTTACGCCAAATTATTGCCACTCTGCTCGCGTTAAAAAAAGCGAGCAAAATTTCGCGCTCATAATTGGTGAAATTTTAGTCTATAATGCTGTGCCCATTTGTGTTTATTGAGGCGCGCAAAGAATAATAATCAAGCATGGCTACGAAAATAATGGTTGGTTTGGTTTGGTTTGGTTTGGTTTGTGGGGTTTAACGTCCCAAAGCGACTAAGGCTATGAGAGACGCCGTAGTGTAGGGCTCCGGAAATTTCGACCACGTGGGGTTCTCTAACGTGCACTCACATCGCACAGTACTCGGGCCTCTAGAATTTCTCCTCCAAAGAAATTTGTCCGCCGCGGCCGGAATCGAGCCCGCGTCTTTCGGGTCAGCAGCCGAGCACTATAACCACTGAGCCACCACGGCGGCACACGAAAATAATGTTATTCCTCTAATCATCCATGACAAGAAACGCCAAAAGAACCAGATGTACCGTTCCACGAGCTAGGGTCACGTTATGATCCGTACCACACGAAGGACTGATTCCCGAAAGCGCTCAGGCATGGGTTATGGCGCTGTGTTGCAAACAAAAGCGCATTAAAGCCTGTCACACGGTCTTCTCTTGTTTGCACTGCCGGCAAAAAGCCTGAGCCATCACTGCAGTTGCGTTTGAAGATTCAACGAAACTAATGCCCAAAACAATCGCTATTATAACGTAATGCTCCAAAAAAATAATCGTTAACCTGATAGAATGGGTCTGTAGATGTGTTTCTGATCCTAAGCGAAAATAAAAAAAATTGGACAGGGCACACAAGTTCCGCCGTAAGGGTGTGACGAGAAAGCGTAATGGGTCATTTGATGTCCATCTATGCAGAATTGGTCATTTTCCATTTTACCTTCATGGATCCCTGGGAGTCCTCATACCACTCCTGGCGCAGTGGTTAAAGGAAGCGCCACTGCCCTACGAAGGCAGGTGCTGCCACCTGTAGGGCTAGTGCGACCCAGGCGCAACCTCTCGCCACCAGCAAATCGGTATATTTTGGTTATCGTATATGTTTCACGTCTATTATTGGCGGACAGCAGCGCGGGGATTGAAGCTTCAGCAGAAATTTATTTTCCTGTCAACAGGTGCTACGAAAGTAAGCCAACTCTCGAGTATTTTTTTGTTGTTGTTTTCAGTCAGGACGCTGGATTATAATGCATGGGCCCTCTGGGGACTTTCGGAATAGATGTGATAAGCGCCTATGCAACACGAAGCATCCTGGCGCCAGTCATTACCTGCTCGTCACTGCCAATGCGCGGTCGATTAGGAGACAGTTCCCAGGTCTGCAACCTCCAGTGCTGCGTGCAAATTTACTGACTGAAACATCCAGCCTCAGAGGTGTGCCACTTCTAGAGGAATCGCTCGACAATATTGCCACGTATCATTGTAGTGTTTGTTCGTTCACGCTTAAGGCTGCAGGAAAGGGTTGTTATCACTTTTGTTCGTGACGCGAGAAGCGACTAGACTAATCTCGATTGATCGCAGCCATGAAAGGCTGCATCTAGCTTTTTCTAGATTACTGTAGATGATCTTGTCCTGTTATCTGGAAGTTTCCTTGCCGCCTTTACATTGAGTGATGCCGCGAGCGGCGGACATTCGTAGTTCGACGACTGACGAGCACGTTTGTTGCTTACGCCGCCGCCGAGTGATTCAGTTATTTTGCGGGCGCAAGTCAGCCCAAATAAAGAGCTTCGTTTCCAAGACTGGCTGGTGTCTTCCTGACCACTGGACTGCCGTCACTACAGCGTGACATCTGGTGGAGATGCTGGGTAGCCTTCCAGGTACCGGACAACCCCTGCAAGTCGTGACGCCAGCCCTCTGAGTCATTCACCGGAGGACCTGACTACAGTCTACCACGCAGCCTCTGGAGCCTCCAGCCATGACTTACGCCGCAGTAGTGCGCAGTCCTGCAGCTCGACGACGAGACCCAAGCCCCTATCGCCCTCAGCCAGCTGCGCTGGCTGGAAGAATACTCATCGCCCAGCCGCCTATCACGTTCTCCGTCACCATCGTCACCGCGCTATGCATCTCCTAGCCGACGCTACGCAGTGCGTGGACGCTCCCCCAGCCCCCGAAGGTTAAACTGAATAAAGCAGCCTCTGGAGGTGAGGTTGCTTCTGAGCTCAAGAACTAAGATCCTTCATCGACGAAAACAGAAGACCATGCCCCCTACGACGACGACGACGAACCCTACGACAACGACGAACCCTACGACAACGACGAACCCTACGACAACGATGACCCCTACGACAACGACGACCCCTACGCCAACGACGACCCCTACGACAACGACGACCCCTACGACAACGACGACCCCTACGAAGACGACGACCCCTACGAAGACGACGACCCCTACGAAGACGACGACCCCTACGAAGACGACCACCACTACGAAGACGACGATCCCTACGACGACGACGATCCCTACGACGACGACGATCCCTACGACGACGACGATCCCTACGAAGACTACTACGACGACTACTACGACGACTACTACGACGACTACTACGACGACAAATACGACGACAACACCGACGACAACACCGACGACAACACCGACGACGACGACGACACGGCCAGACTTGAAGCTTTTACCGCTGCCCTTACACCTTTTTAGGAACGCTAAAGACTCTAAGTTCTCGAAGCATTCTCCGTGTTTAATTTCATTTTAAAGCATCGAGACGATGCTTCTTTGGAAGGGGGGTAATGCCACGTATCATTGTAGTGTTTGTTCGTTCACGCTTAAGGCTGCAGGAAAGGGATGTTATCACTTTTGTTCGTGACGCGAGAAGCGACCAGACTAATCTCGATTGATCGCAGCCATGAAAGGCTGCATCTAGCTTTTTCTAGATTACTGTATTATCTGGAAGTTTCCTTGCCGCCTTTACATTGAGTGATGCCGCGAGCGGCGGACATTCGTAGTTCGACGACCGACGAGCACGTTTGTTGCTTACGCCGCCGCCGAGTGATTCAGTTATTTTGCGGGCGCAAGTCAGCCCAAATAAAGAGCTTCGTTTCCAAGACTGGCTGGTGTCTTCCTGACCACTGGACTGCCGTCACTACAACGTGACAATATGATCGCTCCAATTCAAGGCAGCGCGACGTGCCCGAAGTTGCGGAGGAGCCCCCAGAAAAACTTACTACAATTTATTTAACTTTCCAGGGTCAAGTTACAAAGTATCAGGGTATCGAACCGGAACCGAACCTGAACCCGAAACCGGAACCGAACCCGAATTTTTGCCCGGAACTGGAACCGAACCGAACCCAAATTTTTTTCGCCATCTTGGAACTGAACCCGAACCGGAACGTTTCAAAGGAACCGTTCCGAACCGGTTCGGGACTCGGTTCAGCCGCACATTTTGTGCAACATGGCATACTTTTTTTTTCTTTTTTTGCAGACCAAATGGCATATGCCAGCGCGTAGATTTACACAGCGAAAGCTGTCGGCGCTATGGAGTACGAAAATGGCATCCAGTCGAAATGGAATTCAGGTCAACAACAAAACTGAAAGAAGTCTCGTGTCTAGGAAGGAAGCTAATTGGCGTTTCCGCAATGTGCTTTTGGTAATTCTGAAGTATTTTACGCCACATTGACGTGAAATGCTGGATTTTATAGTATCCCCCTTTCACATGCTTACGCACAGCTTTAATCGAATTGTTAGCACTGCGTTAACTCGTATAGCACTGAGTGAGAATGGTTTCCTTTTTTGTGTGTGCCGAGTACTATAAATATGTTAAGCATAGGCGCAATGACCCAGTCATGTCGTGCTATATTTACTTTCTGAGGCATTCCTTGTCTCAAATAGCAGATAACGAATAAGACCCCTCTTGATGGCTCAGTGGCTGTGGTGCTCGGCTGCTAATGCCAAGGTTGCAGGCTTGATACCGGTGGCGAGGTCGCATTTTGATAGCGACGAAAGGCAAAAATGCGTGTGCGCTGTGCGATGTGAGCGCACTCTGAGTAACCCCAGCTGGTCTACGCTAATCTGGAGTCCTCCACTACAGCGTTCCTGATAGACTCCGCGCCGCTTCGACGCGTTAGAACACACATAATACTATTATTACAAAACAAAGAAATATACATATGTGTTTTCTTTGTAAAGAATCCGAACATTCTTTGTAGCACACGACGGAAATAAGCAATGAAAGGCAGGAATGTAGCAGTGGTACGATACTTAGAAAAAAATATAGTGATTACACAAAGAGGCAATGCGGAAATACATGCGCTCGCTGAGATGTGAAAAACACCTAGAAAGGTGCTACTGAAATAAAATGTTATTGCGATGAAGGGATTTTCTGTTATGTCGATGCATTGAAATTGTTCTGCTTATATAAAAATAATGCCAATCGCTAGCGGGCAGCTTCGTCACGCTCTTCTCAAATTGCTGTATCTTGAATTCTCTGACGGGCGTTATATCTGCCTCTGCCGCACATGAGGGAAGCCAATAATAACCGAAACCAAGGAGCATAGGGGATGTACTTTTTTATAAGTAATTTGTGGTGTTCATCAACAGGAGCTTAAAGAGTAATTATTTTTAACGATAATTGATTAAACTGAAGAAAAAAACACATGCCGTCAGTAAGATCCGAACCCTTGACATCGGAATTTTGAGTCCGGTGCTCTACCAACTGAGCTACGGCGACGATTTTTTTCTTTATTGCACGAATATAGTGCCGAAAAGGAAAATCGGAGGAAGTCCATGCCACAAAACACCAGGCTGTGTAATACCAGCCCACCATACCCTTGCAAATCCCCACCTCCCTAAACATAAGGAGTCTGGGAGGCACGCCCATGCATCTAGATAGGGGAGCCAGCAAGGCGGCCCTTCCAGGGCAACATATACCCCCCTTACCAAAGCGCACTGTTCATGGAACAACTATTTCGATGACCGCGGTGATTCGGCAGTGGTCCATCATACGGTTGTTGAGACTAAATAGTCACAGCAACATCACACGACACAACACACAACACAGTCACACGACACAACACAGTTTTTCTCCAGTGGCAAAAAACGGGTACTAATCCGTGTGATTTCAATGTCCTTCTCAAGTGTACGTTTGCCGTAATTATGTTGCAGAAGAGCGTAGCATCATTGCACAGAATAAAACAATGGTCAATGGTCTCTGGCGCATTGCGTCGGTGGCAAATTACCGTTCATGATACAAACATCTCAGCATGAAGTAATGCCGTGACAGGCAGCGTCGCTGTGTGACGTTTAAAGAAGAACGGTTTTGCAGCAGAAGAAATAAATGTACATTCGCTTAACACGTTTCAAACCACTGGTGTTAAGGAACTCCAGAAGAGGTTGCCGATAAAACAGTACAGGAAACAAATACCCTGTACATGAGTCCTTCTGGAGAGGCTATACAGGTAGTCTAAAGAAAAGCGCGCAGTGAGGAAATTTAAAGTGACCGCTACTTCCGCGCTGCGGCGACGACTGTCTATCTTTTTGGCTTTCGGGGCATATATGTGTAGTGCAACCGAACCATGAGAGTGTTCACCAGCGCCACCCTCGTCAATAGTAGTGAACGTAATGCGTCTTCTTTTACCGAGAGTGCCACATAAAAAACGTAGTCGAACGGTGAGGGCGGAAGCTGTGCAAGAACCCTCGCTTCAGGTTGTTTGTGTCTGAGGCGAGAGGCTTAAGGTTGGTTCACATGCAAGCGAATGGGCGACTGAGCGGCGCGTCCTAGCGAAAATTTCCAACTTGTTGGAATCTCGCCGCTCACCACCGCGACGACTCAAAAACAAGTTTTTGCACCGCGGCGTCAGGATTCGCTAGCGTTTTCGCGTTCATTTGTGGAACGCTTTGCGACGGCACACGTGCAGCATTCACAGCATTCCACCTCAGGTAGATCGGCTGCAGGTAGATGGGGCATTTTAGACTGCAGCTATTATGCGCCCGTTCCCGCGTTCCACGTCGTAGTCGGCGTAGTCGGCGTAACCGGTTGTCCAATTAGCAGATCGAATTAAACGCCACCTGGAAGGTGGCTGCCATGGGAAGACCCCAAGAGTGGCTAACAACATAATACGCCACATGCCAGGTAGCGTGTGATGAGTTGCGCTTAAACTTCGCATTACCGACAATTGCAACCGTCAGTCAATTTTTAAGGCGGAAGCCTTTAATGCCTCATCGTTGTAAGCAGGAGTTGTCGGCATAAATGTCACGCTTTTCAATTGATCGGAATGGTCGTGACGTCACGGTGCGCGGAATTCAAACAGGGCCAATTGTACTATGGCTAGTAACCATGCAACCAATTAAAGGAATATTATAGTGATGCTCCAAGTGAGTGGGATTGAGTTTACTGAGTTAGTTAATTAACCAATTGCAGGTTCAGGTGTCCACCGAGGTATGCGAGACAGATACATTTCCTTTCCTCAAAAACCAATTTACCGGCGAGTAAGGCGTAGAACCGAACGGGTGATGGCGTTCTGTGGACTCCCTGCAGCGTTGCAAGACGCTGTTGCTTTTCGTTTTAACATCTTAACAACACATCAGTGACGCAAGCAGCAACACCGCGCTTAAGGCTTTCGCCTCACCGCACCTTAGGTCAACAAAGTGTCCCCCTGAATTGTTTTTTTGCCAGTGAGTGCCCGGATGTGCGCCGACCGAATTGTGCACGCGTGTGCATACAAATGCTTAAGCGCACGCATGCATGGACACACGCACGCACGCGCACACACGCACGCACACACACGCACACGCACACGCACATACACACACACGCGCACGCACACCACGGAAATTTTTGAATTTTTGAGAAAGCTCAACAGAATGGAAAGCTGGGCTAGTTGTAGGTTGTTCATGATGAAATTTGTGGGCGCGAACAAACAAAACACAGAGAAGAAACCACAGGACAAGCGCCTTTTCACAACTAGTGTAATGAGAAGGCAACAAACACTTAAATATGAAAAGATATCACAGGTAGGTACAGATAAAAACAGTTCAGATTTTTTTCATGTTGTGACTAAACAAACTCAAAATTTACGCAGATAACCTATTTCCTTCTTCGTAAGCGATACTGACGTCTTACTCACGCAATTACCGTGCGAAGCAGTGTACAAAGCTTCCATCACCTCCCTTGTTCTTTGTTCAGGGTGACGGAATAGAACCTGTGTTGCCACAAAGATAGGCTGACAATTATTACATTCTTGGATCTTTATGTATGTAGACGATTTTTTGGTCGTAGTTGACAAGGGGGATTTTAATAATCGTATGGTGAATATTTTGAAAACCTTCAAGAGTGTGGATCAGGCCTTAAATTCACTCTAGAGGTTCCCAAAGATAATTCATTGCAGTTCCTAGACCTCAATTTGCATTTAAATCTTCGAACATATCTGCTGGCAATAATGTCCTAGGTCAAAAAAACCCCTACTCAGTTACAGCTCTGAACATGCGAAACTGGTGAAGAATGGAATAGCTATTTCATGTCTCAGATCCAGCCTGGCGAAATCGTGTCTACATGTTCTCAATGATAGTTTCAAAGCCCAAGTTCCAGATTAGTAAGCGCCGGCTACCCTGATAATGTCATTGTTCAGTCATGCATAAAGTTAATGAAACGGGTCAAAGGCAGTTCACCCCCTGCTGAAGGGAAATTGAAGAAGCATGCGGTCATTCCCTACATCCACCGCTTATCACATGGCCTAAGACACGTGGCAAAAAGATCTGATGTCAAAGTAGCCTTATCCGCCCCTTTGAAATTAGGTAGACTATGCCCCCTTGTGCAAGAAAAGGCGGAAAAAGTTGACCGTATTTCCCGCGCATGCACAGTCAAACGCCGGGCTACGTTTGTGCGCTGTGAAACAGGAGTGGTGTTCAAGATCCCTTTTCTCTGTGGTCTGGTGTACATAGGGCAGACTGGGCGTTGTTGGAACATTCTCCTTAAAGAGCACAACAATGGCAGTGCCTCAGGGGTGAGGGAACACCTCCAAGAATGTAGTAATTGCCGGCCTATCTTTGTGGCAACACAGGTGCTATTCCGTCACCCAGAACAAAGAACCAGGGAGGTGATGGAAGCTTTGTACATTGCCTCGCACGGTAATTGCGTGAGTAAGCAGTCAGTATCGCTTACGAAGAAGGAAATAGCTTATCTACGTAGATTTTGAGTTTGTTTAGTCACAACATGAAAAAAATCTGAACTGTTTTTATCTGTACCTACCTGTGATATCTTTTCATATTTAAGTGTTTGTTCCCTTATAAAATGGTCTATAGACTTTATATAGACTTTTTATAGACTCTATAGACATCCTATAGACCTTTACTTTTGTCTATAGACAGTCTATAGAAAATCTATAGACTAAAGTCTATAGCTGTCTCAATTTCCTTTTGTCTATAGACTGTCTATAGACTCTCTATAGACTAAAGTCTATAGCAGCCTCAATTTCTTTTAGTCTATAGACGGTCTATAGATTCTCTATAGACTTAAGTCTATAAATACCTCAATTTCCTTTCGTCTATAGACGGTCTATAGACACTCTGTAGACTAAAGTCTATAGCTGGCTCAATTTCCTTTTGTCTATAGACGGTCTATAGACTATCTATAGACGAAGGTCTATAGCTGTCTCAATTTCCTTTCGTCTATAGACGGTCTATAGACTTTCTATAGACGAAGGTCTATAGCTGTCTCAATTTCCTTTCGTCTATAGACAGTCTATAGACTCCCAATAGACTTAGGTATATAACTACCTCAATTTCCTTTCGTCTATAGACGGTCTATAGACTCGATATAGACTAAGGTCTATAGCTGTCTCAATTTCCTTTCGTCTATAGACGGTCTATAGACTCCCTATAGACTTAGGTCTATAACTACCTCAATTTCTTTTCGTCTATAGACAGTCTATAGACTCGCTATAGCCTAAGGTCTATAGCTGCCTCAATTTCCTTTTGTCTATAGACTCTCTATAGACTAAAGTCTATAATTGCTTAAATTTCCTTTCGTCTATAGACGGTCTATAGACTCGATATAGACTAAGGTCTCTAGCTGCCACAATTTCCTTTTGTCTATCGACGGTCTATAGACTCTCTATAGACCAAGGTCTATAGTTGCCTCAATATCTTTTTGTCTATAGACGTTCTATAGACTAAAGTCTATAGCTGGCTCAATTTTCTTCCGTCTATAGATTGTCTATAGACTGTCTATTGACTAAGGTCTACAGCCTCAATTTGCTTTCGTCTGTAGACGGTCTATAGACTCTCTATAGACTACGGTCTGTAGCTGCTTCAATTTCCTTTCGTCTATAGACGGTCTATACACTCTCTATAGACTACAGTTTACAACTACCTCAATTTCCTTTCGTCTATGCGCTGTACACTATAGATAGTCTGCTGTCTATAGACCAGTCTATAACAATCCTAATTTTATCTAACAATGTTCGATACACTGACTTTCGACTAAGTATAGAACAATGTCAATTTTTTTTGCACTGCATGCTGCGGGGACCAGCATCTGGTGACCGCAACTATGTCGGGAGTCCTCCACCTCCTTCGCTATTACGGAAATTAAAAAAGTATTGCGTGAGGACATTACAACACCCTCCTGTATATTTTCAGGAGCCTTGACAAGCTCCTTTTCGTTATATCGTGACGTATATTGTCAATACAATTAAATATTTAATGCTAACAAGTAAGCCGCGGAAAGGCAGCCGTTCCTGAAGTAAGGGCGCCGCAAACTGTTTTTCATCAATGAATACGCTGTCCCTTAGAGTAATCGCTCGACACAATTCCATTCCATCTTTCGATCGTTACTGTCCAACGCGCTGAAATCAGAAACATTTCATCAACGCTTCTACATTTCTCTTTAAAATGTCCTGAAAATAAAGGGGGAAAGACGGGTGTGAGAATTCAAGGAAGCGCCCATCCCTTAGAAACACCTCAGAATAGTCCTCTGTGCGATTAACATCTCCCATTTATACCTTTGCAGTTGTATTCACGTGAATAAGTGCACCGACGCAACAATCACAAAGCCAGTATTTTTTCGTTCCTACCCTTGCACCTGTTGCTTCGGAGCCGATGACACGCTGATGTCGAGCATATCAGTTTTCTAAACACGAACACACGCAAGAAATACGTTATGCTATGCAACATTATAATTATTATTTGAGAATTGTACCACATACTATTCGGTGGGAGATGCGGCGCGTATACGGTCAAGCAGTTAGATTTCGGTTCTGTTTTCACGAAAACAATAAGGTTTTAGAGGGTATGCGAAGAATTTACGCTTATAAACCAGTTGCCTTCTGTGGTCTTGGATATCAGATCAAGCTGCACACGGCAAGAGTGCGAGTGATAAAGATACGACCGTGAAATGGGTTTCTGTTTCACGTTTTATCGTTTTACCGCGAGACGGTGGAAAATCATTCGGGCTGCAAACAACCCTGTGCGTGGCTGCATCGGTGGCGTCGGCGTTTTGTTCGCGGATTACGTTTTCTTCAAAATCCAGCTTCATCGTCCGCTTACGGTAAGTCTATACGTTTATATTTTATTCATTTGGTCGCCTAAACCACTCTAAGCAGAGTTGTGTGTGCAGAACAGATTATGTGCGCAGTGACAAACGTTCTATCTTCGTTTCTAAGGCGGAAGCCATCGGGTTCTCGACTAATGCCGCTTATCTCTGTGCCGCTGTCTTTACTAACGCGCGGAAAGGCAGTCTGTGCGATGCCCTTGATGATAAGCCGCTCCTCGCGAGCTGTCTGCTAGAGTTTTCGTGTTTCAAGGTAGATGCGCGGCCAGAAATGTCGTTTAGCCTGTGAATGACGGCCGAAATGGAACTGTGCGTTAGGTAGCGCCGTGTGAGCTCAATTTACTTTGCACCTCCGAAAAAGTACTTACATACACTCTCGTTCTGTGGTGGATTACGTTTATTTTCTAATCTTTGTGTTATCGCCTGTCTGGACCTTGGAGTGCGGTTCTTTTTGAGGTGTGCATTTCCTTGCCACGTATGGACGCTCGCTCGGTGCGCGTCGTGGACGCCGACGTTTCAGCAAAGGTGTCTTGTAACGCTACAGACTGGAGCGCGAGACGCTTGTCAAAGTTGTAGTCAAGCGGCGCTGGAGGAATGCTTATAGTGTGATGGTATAAAATTCATTGCCGGCGCGAATGGCCGGCGTGCTCAAACACCGCGAAGAACCCACGAGCTCCATCCCGTCTCCCCTTCGTTGCACACGTACGGATTCCTCCATGTCTGTCATCAGAGCCGTTGGCCGCCCCCGCTGGCCTGCGGGCACTTCATTTTGAAAGCTGGGTAAAGGTCGGCTCGACAAGAGGTGGCTTACATTTCGTTCCGAGTGGTTCGTTCATGAATCCCGCTCACGCGTGCTCAGATTTCTCTAATACCATTGCGCGCGAGAGGCAAAGTATTTGTTTCTGATTTCAGACTGCTAAGTTACGAAAGCGCCGATGTAATTCGCCGCTTATTTGCGCCTAAAATTAAATTAAGCTCTCGTGTTATTATAGCTGCGCCTGTTTAAGGCGTTAATTGTTTCATTTAAATACTTCCTACTTTGAGCGCGTTCAATGCTTTCGTTGATTTTTCTAGCAGCGTTGGGTTAGGCTACCTCCATGCAAGAAACACTCCTCTTTACTGCGCTGTTGGGGCTGCACTTGAAGGAAAAACTAAGTGAATTTCAGGCGGTATTTTATCGTGACAGTAATTTGTTGTCTCAAACTCGCGACTGCTTTTGAAACGGCGCAGCTGCAGCCTCTGTGTGCTGTATGAGTTTTGTGAGCGCGGCATGGAAGCGCTGCAACCCGCTTGTTTCTAAGATCGCGCGCAGATGTATGAGTATGCTGTTCCATCTTTGTGCTTCAAGTTATAGGCGCAAATCTGTGGTGGACTGGTTGCTTCTGCCTGCCTGGTTTTGTATAGCTTGTGCCCGTTTGTGTATCGGCTTACGTACACCCGGTCAAATCTTTAACTGGCTCTGGTGTTGCATCGATAAATGAACCTTGTAAAAAAGGTGCCTTTTGGCTGCACTGCTGGAATATTCATGTTGAAATTTGACACGTGAGATGGGATTTCATAGTTTCTTTTTGTTAAGATAGCGTTTGAGTGGAGTACTTGCGTGTTTCGATCAAAGTTATCAGAAATGTTCATCGTCTGCTGCTACGAACAGCCGAAACAAGCGGAATACGCAGCAATGGTTCTGGTGGCGCATTTGCACTTTCTCTGGGAAAACGACTTGTCCGCCATGAATGGAGTGGTAGTCTACCCAGAGGATGAGGCCGTATGGACCAGATTCATTGCTGCGTCTGCCGCTTGTTTCAGCTGTTCGTAGTGGCAGACGAATATTTCTGATAACGTTGATCTAATCACGCAAGTACTGCACTCAAACATTATATGAACAAAAAGGAACAATGAAATGACATTTCACTCGTCAAATTACAGCATGAATATGCCAGCAGTGTAGCTAAAAGGCACCTTTTTTACAAGGTGCATTTAGCGATGCAACACCAGAGCCAGTTAAAAATTTGGCCGGGTATACCAGGCTTCACGCAGGGTATTTTGAAGTGCTTCTTCTATAGCGGTTATAAGAATAAATGCTGCAATATTCTCCTTTTTGGATCCCTGTGTAAGGTGCACTGAATCTGTATTTTATGGAGGTGGCATTCTTAACAACTCCTTGCGAGTCAATGCAGATATGTGGCTCAATTGTTCGAAGTCTTCTGTTACAAATAATGTAAAAGGATTTATTGCCATACAGAAATCAGTATCAGTACTGGATTCAGAGTAGAGTGCTCCAGGGATTATGGGTCTTTGTTACAATGTTTTATGAAGACACTTATAATCTGTCTTGTATTTACTGAAATTATTGTGCCGGCGTGATAGCTCAGTGGCTATCATGTTCGTCTGGCGACCTGAAAGATGCAGGTTCGATTCCGGCTTAGGCGGTCGCATTTTAATAGAGGCAAAATGCTAAAGGCCTGTGTACTCTGCACAGTTGGCTGAAACTATTCCGCAGCCTTTCACGCAGCCTGTCGCCTTGGGTCTTTGAACCCCATAAAACCAAACCAAAAGATCAAGATTGCCTTTCTAGAATGGCATAGCCAGGATATGCCTTGCATTGTAAAGCACATGTGTAGAGATGGAATGGGAATTTTTTTTTCAGTTCCTCTGTTATTTTTTTCCTTTGTGCTGTACAGGTGAACATGCCCGGATGATTGACTGCAGACAACAGGCCGCAAGAATGCTTCTGAGGAAACTAGCCGGACTGTTACTTTCAACATTTGTTATTGTGGTGCATTCTTATGGTCCATGTATTGCATATTCCCAGCCTGGATAGCTTGGAAATAAAACTAAATTTGTAAGTATATTGATTGTGTCATTTGTGAACTCTGTCTGGTGACTTTTTTCAGCGGTTGTAGACTGTCTATAGGCAGTTTATAGATAATGGTCTACTAATAGTTTAGTAGACAGAGGTCTATAGACTGTCTATAGACAATGGTCTATAGCACTGCCAGGCCACACACTTATGGAATGTCTATAGAGTCTATAGACATGTCTACTGGACCAGTAGACTTTTGTCTGTAGACTGTCTATAGACCGTAATCTACAGGAAGTCTCTGGCCATAAGTCTATAGGTCGTCTATAGTCCGTCTATAGACAAGTGTCTATAGACGGTCTATAGACAACTCTATAAGAAATGTATGACCATAAGTCTATAGATCGTCTATAGACTGTCTATAGACATGTGTCTATAGACTTCTTATAGACCTATAGACTTTCAGTAGACATTTGTCTATAGACTGTCTATAGACAAAAGTCTACTAAAAGTGTATGGCCATAAATCTATAGACTGTCTATAGACCAGTCTAAAGGATTTGTCTATAGACAGTCTATGGACTTCATAGACTAAAGTCTATAGACAGTCTATGGACTTTCTATAGAAATTTTTATAAGGGTTGCCTTCTCATTAAACTAGTTGTGAAAAGGCGCTTGTCCTGTGGTTTATTCTCTGTGTTTTCTTTGTTCCCGCCCACAAATTTTATTTTGAGAAAGGAGACTAAACTGCTAACGCAGTAAATAAACCAATCATACTCTAACCCTGAGTGGAATTGAGCCAGTGGCGGCGGGCGCAACAGAGAAGCTTTGTTTACTGATGCCTTAGGCTACTCGGCTATCTTCGAAGATTCTTTTTATTGTTGCCGCATGGAATATCAGGAACCTCCCGGACCTCGTCTTGCCTTACTTGAATGGGTCGCATTCCGCGACCTCGGCACACAGCCTCATGCCACTATCACTCCCTTGCTCTGCCCGCACATAAAAATTCCTGAAGGCGCACACGTCAAGAAAGGGCGATCAGTAAGCAGGTTGAACCTTCGCAGTATATACGTTCTGAGCTAAAATGAACTGTTCTCTGAACAGTGAACCCGCTGAAAGTGGTGATTGTTCGTGTTTATCAAGCATACAGTTTCTTCACACTCTAAGCAGAACAGGAAAAGTTCACACGGAATTCCGGCGTCCTTCATTAGTGGCACAAATCTTATAGTGTAAGGCATGACCTCAATGTCTTTTTTAAGAGACTGTTGAAGTGAGCTATGGCTCAAACGAACATAGCGTCACAAATAATTTCGTTGTTCAATTTTCCTCCTTGCTTGCAGATGTAGCAATTCACTGATCACGGCAGAAACGTCCTCTTGGCTCGATGGCATGTCCTAACACGTAAGGTCGACGTTGAAACTCTAAGAAAGGTTTTTGGGGCCCATTGAATGTACATCCTCTGAACTCGCCTTAATATAAGGCCGTCAAGAAGGGCTAGGTAAGGCTGCACGTAGAGGAAGTAATGACCGATCAGAATCTTTGTCAGCTGCCTTCTGGAGAAGCCGTACAGGTATTCTAAGGAAAAGCGAATATTTAGGAAATCGAATGTGTCAGCACAAAATTCCCTCTCGACTATGTACATAAAATACAAGATAAGCATTTAGTCACCTAATAAGCACAGCTGCCAGGAAGCGGTGGTTTTCGGTTTCGAAAAAGAAAAATCATGAAACAGGCTAGTGGACAAAAACTGCACGAAAGACTCAACTGTATCAATGTAGCATGAAATTCTGTCCACGCATGGGCTCCTTTTGAAAGCGCCCCAGAAAAGTAAAAAATTCTATTTAACGAATTTACGGTCCTGCTCTAGCAATGCACCATTTGCAACATTTTCACAACGCCACGTCGCATCGAAGACGTCGCACGTTTGTGTCCGTACAGACACGAAGTGCCCCCAACCAATGCAAGCCTACTTTTTTATTATATTCTTTTCATCAGAGCAAGAGACGGAGACGACACCAGCATAGGCCAAAATCTTAATGTTACACTCTACTAGCGACAAGCCATGATTAGCTGTGTTTTTGAAGAAACTGAGCTATAGGTGGTCGAGATATATAGTGCGAGTTACAAAGGCAAGGCGATGTAGAGCAGGTGATGAAAATAAAATATTTTTGGTAAACTCTCTAGATGTGTGCTGGAGGTGTGCCAGAGTGGGGGGGGGGGGGGGGGGGGTGACTGGCAAGCCGTTTTTGGGGTGACAGAAAGATGTCTTGGCTGTATATACCTGCATATACAAGGCAACTTCCGCTCATAGTGGGCGCATGTAGCGGTCCAGACGGCGCCCCCGTAAGCATTTTGCGCCGGAGAAATTCCCGATTTACACGAGCTTCAAGAGAGACCTATTACTCGCCTGGCGGCGACTCCTAAACAGCTGAAGCTGAAAGGTTTTGTAGATGAAAAATCCATCAGCTTTTCTTTTTATGTATCTCATCAGATACAGTCTAGTATACATAGCTGGTCTACACTAATTCTGAGTTAACTTGATTTCGCGGCTCTTGCGTAAGTTTAAATCTTTTTGCCGCAGACACTAAACATCTCGCATTGATCAAATTTTGCAGTGCTGTTTTATACGCTGATATCACAAAGAAAAGTAAACAGCAAAACAAGGTTGAATAAAAACCTACATTCAGAATTTTTTATAGTCTGAACCCGTTTGAACCCGTTTGAACCGGTTCGGCGCTATCCGGAGCGGTTCGAACCGGAACGGAATGTCGCTCCGGAGCCGAACCCGGAACGGAACCCGAAAGGCGTGAACCCGAACCTGAACCGAACCCGAAAAAATTCCGGTTCGACACCCTGTTTACCGACGAGCAAGGCGTATTTGTCCGCGTTTCAGATTGGTCAAAATTGACGTGACGTCACCACGCGCGAATTTTGACGGGTGTCCACCGAAATATGTGAGACAGTTACTGCGCAACTTCCTTTCCTCAAATACAATTTTCGACTAGTGTCTACTAAGATATGTGAGACAGTTAATGCGTAATTTCCTTTCCTCAAATACAATTTTCATTTTCTTCACTACGGCCCCTCTTTCTTCTTTCACTCACACTTCCTCCCTTCCTGTACAGTGCGGCTCAGGTGCCCACCGAGACGACAGAGAATTACAGCGCCATTTCCTTTCCTCAAAAAGCGTTGCGTTCAAAGGGCTAGGCATCGCGCCGAACGGGTGGTGGCGTTCCGTGGACTGCCTTGGCAGCGCTACAACACGCTGTCGCGTTCCACTACTGAAGGCGAAGCTTAAGCGTCATTAATTGGCAGTTAATTAATGCACCAACAAAATGTGAAGTGAACGACCGCGTAGCAGAATGCAGCACTCAGGCTTTCGCCTTTCACCACTTTAGCCGCTAAAGTTCCTCGTAATTTTTTTCTTCTTCAATCCCTTTGCGAAATTTTATTCCTTTAATAACACATATTGCATATGCCTTGCTTGTCGGATCGACGCACTCCGGTAATGCAATGCTAAACGGAGTGGGCTTAGCTTCCCACTTGATGTTACGCGGCTCGCCAAAGTACGCTTTCGGGAACGCCCATTCTTCGGCCTGTTTTTCGTACACGGTGCGGGCAAGGCACTTTTATATTATTTTCTTTTTAAAGCCCATTCTAACATATGTTCATCGTACAGTAGACTCGCTGCCCGCTTGCCTTGTCCGGACGATAATTCCGGGTATCGTCTTCGCCAAAAGCAGCCAAGCAACAGATTTCGCTCATCAGCCATGTAGTGGATCTTTATTAGGACTCCTAAACTGCAAAAGGTCTCGAAATGTGAGGGCACGGGTTCTCCTTAGCTTAATGAGATATAGAGCAGAATGGGTGCCATAAGTGCTCAGCTGCGAGGCTGAGACAAGAAACCTTCTGCTTGAGCACTTTTGGCACAGGCCGTACATGTTATACAGGGTCTGTTCTGAAAGTAGTAGGACTGGTTTTTTTCCTGGGCGAACGGGCGGACGAGAGGCGGTCTGCGCGTGCAGGATCGTTTAAGGGGGATATTGGGAATGTTGGGAAAAATTGGCATTCGGCTCTCGGCCGTTGAAGCAGAAGAGAGGAGGTCGCTTGTACTGAGAACCCCTATCGAAACGTCTCGTCACGCAGAATCATAGAGCGTTTACTGGATCAGCGATACGCGATAAAATTTTGTGTAAATCTTAGTAAAACGAGCAAAGAGACTCACGACATGAGTAAGGAGGATTACCGTGACGCTTCCATGGGTAGATCAGGTGTTTTTTGAGTGGCACAAGCTGTTCCGAGAAGGTCCGGAAAAGGCGGAAGACGACGACCGCTCCGGACGCCCTTCGACCAGCAAGACCAACGAAAATATGTAGCGAGTGAAACATTTACTGAACAGGGATCGTAGGATGAGTATCAGAATAATTGCCGATGACTTGAGCATTCCTCAAAACCAAATTTTGCGATCGTGACAGAAATTCATACTGCTGTGGCACCACAAGGACAGGGACGGAGACAGAGTGACGACGACACACTCCTGTCCCTGTTTTTGTGGTGCCACAGCAGTATGAATTCGTACCAACCGGCCCAATTCTCAACCCTCGTCACAGAAAACTTAGCCATGAGGGAAGTGTGCGCGAAGTTGGTGCCGGGAGTGTTGTCAGAGGAGCAAAAGGCCATCCGGAAAGCGGTCTGCCAGGATCTTCTTCATCATGTGAATGAGGACCCCGATTTTTTGCCCAGCACAAGGCGGCAACGCTGCCTCAGGCCCCCTACAGCCCCGACTTGTCCCCGCCAGACTTTTTTCTATTCCCGAGAATAAAATCGACGCTCAAGGGGAAACATCACGGATCGGTAGAGGCGGTTTAACAGGCCGTGACGAGGTAGCTAAGCAGCATTCCGGTCCAGGCGTTCCTGGATGCGTACGAAAACTGGAAAACTCGTGTGCCGCAGCGTGTAGGTGCGGAAGGGTGCTACTTTGAAATATTCTAATCGTTTCTACTATTCTCTTGAACAAATTTTATTAAAAAGAATGAGTCCCACTACATTCAGAACAGACCCTGTATAGTTCCAAGTGATGCTATGCTGCCCGAAAATAATCGAGCTGACAAATTGCATGGGATACGCAATGTCAATGCACTATGTACTACTCTACCGGGACGGCATCGCTAAGAGCTCCGACGCCGGCAAAGTCTTATTTTACGTTGGAGTGCCTCTACAGTGTGATCTATGCCAGAAAAGGAACCCAAGGCACCAAATCTCTCTTCACGATGCCTGTCAGGTAGGTGCTCTTGGGTATGCAGAGTCCCTTAAGGTGAACGGCTCTACCTTCCTCCATGGTTCTCGGCAAAGCTCGCACCATGTCATTTACGTGGAAGCACACATTTACTACTGAGGCCTTGACATTATATTGGCCGCCGCTGTGCATCAGGAGCCAACTCTACATATATAAACGGCTAGCGAGCCGAAATCAGTCGCTCACTGGCCGCAGTCAGGGCCGGCAATGAGCAGGCTTCTCAGGATACTTGTACCCGTTACTCGTAGAGACGTGCGGGACCTTGCAGTTCTTCACAGACTGTCAACATGATGCAAAAAGCGTGACCACGTCCCTCGTAGACTTCGGGAAACTCGGAACGCAATACCTCATGCTTCTCCTTTGACCCGAATCGCAGTTCGTTCTGAAAACACAGCCGCTCGCACAAACACCCATGCTCAAACGGGTCTTCCATGAACTGTCATATGAAGGCGGCCGCTGCAGCTCCGTTACTGACACCGCACGTAGCACCGCTCCAGCCACACGTCTTACACGTCGCGCATAGATCGCCGGCCCGTGATAAAGGATACGTCTGGTGCTTTTGCCACATCGCTTCAGCGCTGGCTACTCGGCAGGAGTTGTTGCTCCTAGGGGATTTCAGCCCGACGGTTTTGCCACTTGGTTTCCGCCTTTGCTGCTCGGGGACTCTCTTTCTCCGAGATATCCTGCGTCAACCGTCACTTTCGCATCCCTTCAGCACAGCCTTCTAGGCATCGCTTTAACTCAGAGTAACCTCATTTCTCGCGTTGGCGCTGACGCCCAAACCTTTGCTCTTCCGGTTGCCGAGCGCGACCGGCTGATGCCGCGGCGTTTTCTTCATTGCCACACGCTGTGGAAGAAACGGGAGTCGACATTATGAATGTCCGAGCGCTTCGAAAGTAGCGAGAGAACTGACATGGGGCCAAGCGAAACGTCGTAACGGATGCGGCGATCGCGCTATTGTGATGCGATCAAAGGAAGCAATCACGAGCTCCTCGGGACTGCGAGCACGTTCGCTTCCCTCGATGATGCCACTACGCGTGTCAGCTGAAGCTTTTCCATTGAGAACACCGCGCGTGCGTTAATGGAACCGGGCAAGCGAACTTTACGCAACGCGACTTTGGCGAAAGGGGGCTACAAGGCTGTAGCGCTAAAAAACACACTCAGCAGTCACACCGGCGTTGGCTAAAAGCAGAAACACTGGTGCCGTCAGTGTATCATTAACAAATTTAGCACCATAAAATATGGGTTCACTATAATTAAATCAAAATATAAAAGTAATCGTGGATAAATGCTTCCCTGGGCTATAACAAAACTTACTTCTCTCGGATACGATTGACATTTTCAAACACCCACTGAAGTATCGTGTAGTCCCATGTTTTTTTGTTAAACCCGAGTTCCCTCGTGTCCCAAGTTTATCAAGCTTGCTAAAGCACATCTGCTTTCTCCACACCTCTGTCTTTTAAAAAAATTAGGAATCGTTTAGATAAAGATATAAAAAAGGCCAGGCGAGATTACTATGCACTTTCCTTTAATTCACTAGTTCCACGTACGGCCGCAATGTGGAAAAACTGAACTCTTTGTTGAATTGCAATATTCCTGAGGAAAGGATACAGGCGGTGGTGGAAAACATTTATGTACAGGTATAATACAGGAGGTTATGCATGAGCTGACCCAGAGGGGGCCAGCCCTTAAAAATACTAGGTGGAGGTCCCTAGTTCGGGACCCCAGTGGCATCGGCCGCCGCCCGGGCTCGCGCGACCAAGGCCCGTTGGGCCTGCAGGTCAGAGCAGCCGAGCAGGGTCGCCTCCCAGTCCTCCCGGGTTGGGTTGGGGTGAGGGGGGATAGCAGGGTTGGAGGGGCAGGCCCACACCATGTGGTAGATGTCCGAAGACTTCTTCGCACAGTGCGGACAACTGCCCGAGAAAGAAGGGTCGAAGTGTTTCAGAGCTGCCGGGCACAGCAAAGTATTAGTACGCAGGCGGAGCTTAAAAATAAATGGTCTTGAGTTACAGGAAAAAGCACTTGCTGACGCTTTTAACGAACACTTTGTTAAAATTTGAAGTAACAACGCACCAGACAATGATCTTGATGGTATTCCATACAACTCTAGCTCTATATTTTTGTATTCAGTAAATGAGGGAGAGATAATTATCACAATTCACAGTCTAAATAATAGTACCGCTAAAGATGTTGGTGGTATCCAAATAAAACCCATCAAATATGTTGCTGACCTTCTCTCTCCTTGTCTTACATATATCTTTAATATCTGTATAACCGAAGGCACGTTTCCTCGAACGATGCAAATAGCGCGAGTCGCAGCGCTCTTTAAAAAAGGCGATAAAAACGACTTAGGAAACTATCGACCGTTAACAACCCTTCCCGTCTTTTCAAAAGTCTTCGAAATAGTTAATTTAAAGCGACTATCCGAATTCGAGCAGAAACATTGCCTACTGACTGATTGCCAGTATGGCTTCCGTAAGGGTTTAGGCACAAAACTCGCATTGCTGCCACAAAAAGAACACATACTAAATCAGTTTGAAGAAGGAAGACTTGTATTAGAAATTTTTATTGACCTGTCAAAAGCATTTGACTCCATCAGTCATCAACTTTTAATTAAGAAACTCCAACGCTATGGCTTTCGTGGTAAAGCCGCATCTCTTATACGCTCCTACTTGGAATTTCGTAAACAAATAGTCGTCATAAACAACCACAGTTCTAACCCATTATCTATTTCAGCAGGGGTCACACAGGGCAGTATATTAGGACCTTTTTTATTTAATATGTACGTGAATGATATTGTGAATATTGATGCAACCGTGAAATTTATCATGTAGGCGGATGATACCAGCATATTATTAACCGGTAAAACTAGTGACGACCTTGTTGATGCTGCTAATTTAACATTAATAAAACTAGACGAATGGACACGTAAAAACAGCCTGACGATTAATGCAAACAAAACAAAAGCCGTATTCTTTCGAATTAAAAACAAAAACATAACAATACAAAAGTCTATCTACTTAAATGCCACTCCTCTCGAAATAACTTCCAGTATTAAGGCATTAGGTGTTATCTTTCAGCAGAATATATCATGCGATGTCCGCGTGGACAGCATGCTAATTAAGCTAGCACAAGTAATTGGGCTAGTATACCGCAATCGCAATTTACTACCACCAAAAATCTTACTGTTAATTTATAATACCTTATTCTTCTCCCGACTCAATTATTTTCACTTAGCTTGGTCTACGACAACTTACGGAAATTTGCAGAAGCTTCACAAGTTGCAGAAAAGGTTTGTAAGAGTAATAGAAAATCTGCCGTTTTATTCACATACGTATCATCTATTTCCCAAATACAACATAATTTCTGTTACCAAACTGTTTGATTATATCCTTTGCAAGGCAATTAAGAATGAAAACGCCAGCAACAGTTCATTTCTACATCGTCTAGCCAGGTTACAACAAAACACTACTACACGCCAGACATGTCACACGGAGCTCTGGAAAGTAAGCACGTTTCGCACAACATACGGCCTACAAACACTACAGAATAAATTACCCCGGTTACTAAATGATTTAAATCATAAACATATCCAACTTGAAAAGGTGACGTTCAAAACACTCAGCCGGTATTTCAACATGTACTAGGACACTTCGCTTGCCATTCCTGTTTACTCTGTCACGTTGTTTTTTGTCCTGACTGTACCGCTTGTCTGTATTCACTTTGATTTGTATTTTATTTAAAGCAAAATGTGCTTAATTTATCTCTTACTTTCTCTAAACTCATTTCAATCGCACATGAATGTTCCATTACTTTTGTAAGTGCTTTCTAACTTCATTCTAACACATTTTCTGCCGCCGTGGTGGCTCAGCGGCTATGGTGCTCGGCTGCTGACCCAAAAGACGCGGGTTCGATCCCGGCCGTGGCGGCTAGAATTTCTTTGGAGGAGAAATTCTAGAGGCCCGTGTACTGTGCGATGTCAGTGCACGTTAAAGAACCCCAGGTGGTCGAAATTTCCGGAGCCCTCCACTACGGCGTCTCTCATAGCCTTAGTCGCTTTGGGACGTTAAACCCCATAAAACCAACCAACCAACACATTTTCTGTAGAATTTTATGTAGTTCTTATGAGTGATTGCAATTGCAGATGTTTTCATGTTTTGTTCTATTTTGTTTTTGGATGAGACATGCCGTTTCATTGCGCCTATGATTCTGTCGTGTATAGGGGGGCCTCCGGCTTTGTCAAGCTGTCGCTTGTGACAGCTTCTACTGCGGGTCTCCCGCGCCATGTATTGATTAGGCGCAAATAAAACCATTATTATTATTATTATTATTATTATTATTATTATTATTATTATATTTTAATAGTAATGACGAAACTGAAACCGGAAAGAGACTGCACTATGTATGCAAGAAGCCGCAAAAATAATAACGGTTGATGCGGCGTTATCGATCCTCGTGTGATAGTATATATCGTAGCAAGTGCACGTATATTCTTGTGATGCTCGGCGCATGCGTGACGTACTCAGTGTCTGTATATATACTTGTCAGGTTGCAATAAACGCGGGCTTTTTCCTTTGGGCGTGGGCCTGGGGGCCACGCACTAGTCTTCATCGATGTGTCTTCCTGCGAAACACCACAGTTATCTCCTGCTGCACCCTCCGCCGCATCGCCTGAGGAACATTACTACCGAGCACTAATGAGTCACGGTTGTGTTTCTGACGAAGAGGAAAAAGTTTTCGCCGCCACTGAGAGGCGCTTTACTCAACAATTAGGACGGGAAGGTTTCTGCTCAGGGAGCAAGAGCAGGATCGTATGGAGCTCACAGATTTGCGTTTGCTCCATGGCTACTTGCGGCGGACGGGAGCATAGAGATAAGAAGTGCAGGCAAGATGAGAACTCCCGGAAGAGTCGAGTATGAAGACCAAAATAAACGGGCGCGAGAAACAAGAGAGATACGAGCGCTGAACATCCAAAAGTTTTGGTTCTTATTCTGAGGCTTCAAGAGGCGTACAGATGCGCAATAAGGTGAAATTTGTTAAAAGTCTGAAATCCTGAAACAAGACGGGGATCTTGTCATTCGCTCCAACTCTACACTGTCTCTCGCGACGCTCTCCTTACTTTTTCAAAACTGATATTCTTCTCAAAGTTCTTCGCACTCCCACAAGTCAGATGATGACGCATGGAAAACCATAAGGTCCATCTTTTCAAAAGCGCTCCTTACGATGGTTTCATGCCAACTAGCCGTAAACTTATCTCCCGCTGTGACCCAATCAATCACTTTATTTCAGCTCTTTTTACAAAAACTGAGGGCGGCAAGAAAAAAGCAGTCATTACGACCGCTTGACAAGCCTCGCCACCCCTACAAAGAGGCAGTTTAATGCTTTCCACGTCTCAACAGAATTTCATGCGTTACGCAGTTTGCAAAGTAAAAAAAAAATGACTTCTGCTGATTACAGCACAACTTTCGTTGCGCTAGATAAGCGTTCCTCGTGTTGCGCAGCTTAGCTTGTTGGACGGAGGAATTCGATGCACGTCGGAATGTTTGGAAAGGTTCCGAAGTTGGGCGATAGCTTGTGAATAAATGTTAACGCCGACGTTTCGCCCGTTGTATGTACCTGCATGCGCTGTATGCGTCTGCAGCGGCCGACGTAAGTTTCTGAGGGTGCCCGGCACTCAGCTATCACCCGGAGACCAAATCTCTCACAGATACGATACGCAAGCTCTGTTACACTATTCTTTTTGCACGTCAAATGAATTCATTTTTGAAAATGCCTGTCCTCCAAAACTGCAAGAACGCTAGCAGTGGAGGAGGCCAACCTTTCCCGGAAACAGCCGATGTCAGGCTATGGTGATGTATGGAGTGCCTGAGCACTATAAGTGCGGTTGTCGGCAACCATCTCTCCGGCACGACCACCCCCGGGGTTCCCTCGCTTGTCATGCGCAACTAACGTTTGGAATTGAGGCTAAAATTTTGAAATTAAAGAGACGCTGAGAACCAATAGACGCTGACATTCATATAAGTATTACCGTCAAGTAATAAAAAGGCAGTTTTTATTAAGGAAAGCAAGATCCCATAAGCCTCAAAAGGGCTGAAAAGAAAGGATGTCATCACCTCCAGCCATTTCCGCGAGTGCTACAATGACGTTTTCGGATATTGATTTGTTTAGCACAAAGCGAAGGGTTACACGCCGAGATACTCAGGTAACTTTAACATAACTGGACAGGTAGTGCACTGTCATATCACAAGGAAGATGAACACATAAATTTAAGTGCAAAATTAAATGAAGCGCTTTTAGCACTCTCGACGTCATCACCAACGTCAAGAGTTTGAATTGAAGTGAGAGATAATTACGCAGAAGCTTTGCCTGTCTTCGCCTGCTGTGCGCACTCTCTCTCTCCATATGCTGCTGGCGCTCTTAAGGCCCATCTCCATGGGCACATCCGAGGCGCACCAGCGCAGCTAGGCCCATCTCCATGGACACATCCGAGGCGCACCAGGGCAGCGCCTACGCGTAGCAGCGTACGCCGGAGCCGGTCTGCGCATGCGCGACGCGCAGACGCGAGCTGGCGCTGACGCTTGGCAAATATCTGTCCATGTCAGATATTCGCGCCTCGCGCGCGCCTCGCTCGCGCCGGCGCCGCAAGTGGCTCGCTGGTTTGCGGTCGGTGTAACCAATCAGAGAACGCAGTTCTCTCGGCATCCGGTACGGCCCTTCGCGCCGTTTGCATCGCCGAGCCGAGCTGAGCGCGGTAGCAGCGACAGGCCATCGAGTTGCATATTTTTTCTGACGCTTGTCGCGGTGCGGCTCTGGGCACGTAAACGCTGCGCTGGTGCGCCTCGGATGTGTCCATGGAGATGGGCCTTTACGCGCCCAGCGCCGCACCGCGACAAGCGTCGGAAAACATATACAACTCGATGGCCTGTCGCTGCTACCGCGTTCAGCTCGGCTCGGCGAAGCAAACGGCGCGAAGGGCCGTACCGGATGCCGAGAGAACTGCGTTCTCTGATTGGTTATACCGACCGCAAACCAGCGGCCACTTTCGGCGCCGGCGCTAGCGAGGCGCGAATCTGAGACTTCATTTTCTTTGAATTCCACTGTAAACTGGCACCGCGCGCAACTTTTTGCCCGCTTTCCAGCATTCTAGCGCCTTCTTTCCTATTGGCTCGGCGCTCCACCAACCGGTGGCTGCGTTTCCCGGCGGTCCGCGCGCCCTGCGGGGTCGCTCTACGCGCCTCCGCTCGTGCCTCTTCTCCCGCGACACGACCCGCGTCCGTCTCGTCTCCGTGCCCGTCTTCTACTCTATCATCTGTTCCTCCCGTCCCCAACCCAGTGCAGTGCAGCGATCGTGACCCCAAGAGGAGACAACCAGCAAGCACTGCACGACCTATTCTTCATCAACCAAGAACCACATAGCGAATATCTGACATGGACAGATATTTGCCAAGCGCCAGCGCCAGCTCGCGTCTGCGCGTCGCGCATGCGCAGACCGGCTCCGGCGTACGCTGGTACGCGTAGGCGCTGCGCTCGTGCGCCTCGGACGCGTGCATGGAGATGGGCCTTTAGCGCCCGTCTCCTAGCGAGCGCTGGGGGTGCGAGCAGATGCGCGACGGCAACACAGTGCGCCGATCATGTTCACCGGTGAGCGGTTTTAGCCATGACTGAAGATGCGCCGTGCTTGTCTCGCGGGCGTCCCCCAAATGAGGCATTCGCTTACAGACGTGTGTGCAATCTACGCAGCTGGCTAGAATCTTTTAATGCAGCTGAAGTATCGGCGCAGTATCGGACGCTGCCGTATTGATTAGAAAGCAATACCAATGATCATTCACCTGCGGCAATAGGAAAGCGCGCCGTCGGGCCCTTAATATATGCGCACTTACTCGGCCGACACGGCGTAAATTGGCAGCGCGTACAACTGCGAAGGCGAATGTGGCAAACGCCAACTAGACTTGTGTCGTGCATACGCGGTAGCAGCTCCAGTTTACAGACGGAGAGCTGTAGAACCCGGCCGGCCGTGCAATAGCGTTACGTACGCCATCGATGCGCATCAAAGCTGTGGCGTCTTAGGGGTTAGTGAGTTTAAGGTGCCAAGGCTGTACGTATAGTGTGGGCAACGCTGTATTAGAGAGGTCCAGATAAACAGATTTTTTTTTAATATCGGCATGGTACATGCGCCGTCTACAATAACTACGGCCGAACGGCAGAAGCCGCTAGGCGAGCTCGCTGCGATACCTGTAGTAACGGCTGTGCGCTATTATATCGGTCATGCCAGCCGTACACCCATGCTAAAACTCTCTAACTTTACCGAATGGAATTCATTAACGTGCACCGACATCGCAAAATGCTCTTTCTTCTTACGCATAAACGGAAACGCGGCCAGATTCAACCTGCGTCCTTGGATTGAACAGCCTAGCGCCAAAGGCACTGAAACACTACGGAAATGGAAAAGAAAATTGAAACGTAAAGGTGTGACCAGCACACACGGCTGAATCAAGCAGAGCGAGCTGAAGGAGCAGAATGTGAACACGTAAAAAAACGCGATGCACATTCCTGCCGGAGTTTAGTTCGAAGAAAGCCTTTAATTTCAGTTTTTACTTTATATATCACGCCGTCATTAGCTCCCGGAAGGAAACGAGGCTAGACAGGAACAACGCTTTATTTAACTGTTTGCTTCGCTGTGCACACGAGCTGCTCTCTCGCTTAAGCACTGTAGCATCCGCAAAACAAATTTCGCAACGGCTTACATGCGCGAGCGACGACAGCAGATCGCGCGCGCAAACAGAAAGTTCCTCTCACAATGGCGTCGAAGCGCGAACCAGGAAGACCGAGCGAGCGCGCACAAAGCAAATTTCATTCGCGTGCAGGCGGTGCAGACAAACACAATTCAGTAGGGGAGCTCGGTGAGGGCGCTGTTCACTGGCGTACGCAGCGCCCCCTGGCCCAGGTTGTGTCCCCTATAAATCACGCACGAGTGAAATACAGAATACTGCTTATTTTCCCACGGCCACACACACACCAAATCATTTTTTTTTTGTTTGCAGAAGACCGTTGGCATGCCGTTCATGCTGAGCTTTATATCAGATGGGGCAGAAAGGCTGAGGCTAACGAACAGGGTTCAGCACAAGTTAAGGACAACACAGCCAGCTATGGAAACAAAAATTATAAGTGTAACGTTAACAGACCGGAAGCGGCCAGAGTGAGTAAGGCAACAAAGGGGGATTAATGGAATCCTAGTGCAAATCAAGAGGAAGAAATGGGCATGGGCAGGGCATGTAATGCGAACGCAGGATAACCGCTGGTCCATAAGGGTAACGGAGTGGATTCCAAGAGAACGCAAGCGTAGCAGGGGGCGACAGAAAGTTAGGTGGGCTGATGAGATTAAGAAGTTTGTGGGGATGCGGCGGCCATAGCTGACGAAGGACCGGGTTAATTGGAAAGACATGGGAGAGGCCTTTACTCTGCGCTAGGCGTAGTCAGGTTGTTGATGATTTTGCTTACTGCCCTCCCGATGTCACCGGTGAGTGCAGCCTCCGACAGAAGCCACAGTGCGAGACGAACCGGGGTCTACTGACTGTAACCTCGGTGTACCAAGATATTCCTGCAACATATGGCCGGCCACCGCACAAAAGCATAATCGCACGTCTAACCGCGCCCGGCACTCTTCGCGACGGTTCAGTAAAAGAGAGGAGAGACGCAACTTTATTTCAGAGGCCTGTCTAGAGCCCAAAAAGGGAAAAAGATAATGAACCTTCGCAAACTAAAAGCAGACCGAAGAGGCGCGACAGATGTGACCACAATAAACGCAAGGCCAAAGCATTTGCACGCACACCAAAAAGACAAGCAATTTATCTGCACTCACGTTGGCGCCCCTCTCGTGCAGCCAGGCGAAGGAGAGCACGAAGAGGAAGCCGGCATCGGAAGCAGCCAGCGAAGCCATGTACTGGCTGGAGGCCCTCGTCTTCAGGTGCGTGGACCGGAATGTCACCAAGGACAGGACGTTGCCCACCAGACCCAGGTAGATGATCAGCGGCATGTAGAGGGCGTTGAGAGCGTCCAGCACGGCCAGGGCGCTGACTGAGGACGCGGAAGGCACCGGGGCGCTGGCGTCTGCCGAGGCATAATCGGCTCGAAGCGTTATGCCGCGGTCTGCGGGGTAGCTCTCCGGAAAGAAAGCGGGCGTCCCATTTCGTTGCCACGGAACGCCGTAGAGGTCTCCAGTGTTCATGTCCTTGGCTTGTTCAAGAGCCTGAAAGATAAGGCCTCGTCGTTTGAATTCAATTGCAATATTTTTTGCTGCTGCTTTCTCATGCGTAGATTATTCGCAAGACATTATTTCACATTTGTACAGACGTTCACGTTTGCACAGCAGTAATAGTATAAGTTCTCCTAATAAGTACCACAAGAATACAAACAGGTTGAACTGCAACCCCGGAGTAGGTATGACTAATGATAAACCTTTTCAACTGAATGCAAAGCTGTCGAAAAGCCCTTATATTTAAGACACCTCGCTTTCCGCTCAACAAACACTGCTGCACAGTATAATTAAAAATAGATCCAGAGATTACAATTTGTGGCCTTAATCTATTGAAATTAAAGAGAATGCATCTTTCATTGTGCATAAGGGGGCTCTCGGTGTCCTTCATCACAGTGTTTGCAGGATGCTTCCGAAGTAAGACGATATGGAATAGAGATTCTAAAATTTTTGCTGGCGCCAAATGTTTTGGCTACAGAAAGCACGGCGAAAGCTTTCTGAGAGCCCACAGGTCTCTAATTCCTATCGAAATGCAGGGAGCAGCCCAGAACATGTATGCTATTTTGAAACACGAGGCGAATCGACCGAGCAGAACTTACTGGAGCCAAACACAATGTGGTGCTTTTTTTTCCGCGACAGGAGACAAAATTTGGTACAGAGTGAGCATCGATAGACCCGGAAATGGACACAAGTGAAACGTTAGTCTGCTAACATGGAGGTGTTAGCAAACATACCACGCGCGAAAAGTCTGAACCCAAAATTTCAATGATCACATACTGTTTGCAATGACGATGAGAACTGCATCACCTGTCGCCCCTTAGAATAAACAGCAGTGTGCAGGCGTGTGGGAAGTTGCAATACCATGATCCACAGGATATGTGAGTAGCACAGCCTGGGTTGTATTCATTAACTTGAGGGTTCTGTGTGTGGTATACCCGGTTCTTCACGGAAGCCCTGCAATATAATTCTAAAAATACTCTTTTTGAAGTTAAAAGATCGCTGCCTCGACATATTCGCACCGGTGCTGGCGCACATCAGAAAGAAGATGAATCATATTAACCAATAAACTGGATAATTTGAGATACCCAACCTCGCAGCTATTACACTTAGTCGCCAGGTTCCAATTACACATTCTTAGTCGGGCTTCACTAATAGTAATATCTTATTTTAGAATTTCTAAACGGCGATTACTATATAGGCGGTGTGGCCCAACAAATTTTTGTTCATTTTGCGTCCCTCTCAATGACGTCATTCCATGTCACACGTGTCAGGTTACGTTAAAGAGCCCCACGTGGTCGACATTTCATTTCATTTTATTACCTTAAAGACCCCTCGCGGGGTATTACATTTCCGGAGCCCTTCACTACGGCGTCCCTCGTAGCCTGAGTTGCTTCGGGACGTTAAACCCCAATAAACCAAACCAAACCAAACTTTCTCTGACTACTCTGGCCTGGAGAAACGAGCAGCTGCGAGCACCGCATCACGGAAGTGCGCCATGTAGTGACGTGTAAAACTCTTTGTGCCGCCACAGCGCCAAGGCTAACCACATTTTCGAAATCCCAAACTCTGATCTAGCTATTTACGAACGGTCAGCTACAGATCTATCATTATTGCAGCCGCGCGCCTAACTGCAATAGTTAAAAAAGTAAACGTCAGAAATTAACTGTTGTTTCCTTGGTCCTTGTATTTAGTCCAGTTGCACTGTTCCACCAATATGCACCTATACCAAGACCCCCAAGTTTCCATCCTACTACCAACTTACGAGCTAAAATTATTAACCTGTTTTGTATTGACAACCAACCCTCGTATATCCCACGTGTCACAAACGTGGGCACAACTTCTTTTGAAAGCTTCCCTCATTCCTTTTTTACCCCCATTTGCCCAAAAGATGTTAATTCAATTGCAAATTTAAAGGTGACTGAACCCGGCCCTGGTAATATTTATAGAACGCATGTGATCATCATCCAATCATTGCTTGCACTGTTCCCTGGCACATGTGCAATGTTGTTTTTAGGTGTGGCAGTCTTCCCCAACAGCTAAAGTTAGCAAAAGTAATACCAGCCTTCAAAAAAGGTGACTCACCTATTCCTAATAATTATCAATCAATTGCCATTCTTCCTATTTTTTAAAGAAAATTTTTGAAAAAAAATTAAAAGCAGTAAAGTTGTTAAAGTATACTGAAAAGTTTAACGCGTCGACAAATACTAAGCACGGTTTTCGGCGGGGACTATCTACAGATACTGCGACAGCTTCTCTCATTCATAACATTATCCTGGCTATTGAGAAAGGAATGTCTTCAGCAGCTGCATTCATAGATTTCAGCAAAGCATTTTATTCCATTAACCACTCCATCTTGTTTCAGAAACCTGAATCATACGGCACCACTAGACCTTCACTAATGCTCCTGAAGAGCTTTCTTTGTGACCGAGAACACATAGTCTGTATTAATAACCGCACATCTAACTTGGGCTTGGTGGCTGTACCATGAAGCAGACCACTAATCCACTTCTGTTCATGATGCAGGTGCTCGGAGCAGTCGTTACACACGCGCTGCTTCCCGCCCTGGTTTCGGCTGGGGTGGAATGCGCGCCGTCAGACCTACCTGGATACCCCTACAGTGATACGCATGCCCGTTGCCTCAACGCCATCAGCGCTTCAAACCTGCCAGCGTCATCGCTGGAACCCTGGACACTTCCGGAACCTTGGACACACCCATCGTCATCGACGGCGCCTGGCACACCGTGTATAAAAGAGCGGCAATCATCGGCCGCGCTCTGTGGGCTTGGTGGCTGTACCATGAAGCAGACCACTAATCCGCTTCTGTTCATGATGCAGGTCAGTAACCCGTACGCCTTATTTGCAAAGAAAACTAGTAATTACTGCCTGGTGCAGCTTCCGAGCCCACAGTGTTGTGTCGATGTTGCTATTGAATGTTTAGAAACGATTCGCATCTTGCTACTATTGTCCGGGGACATAGAAACGAACCCGGGACCTGCCAGTGCAGAGGCAGTGCTTGCTGAATTGAAGAAGTTGTCCTCAGGTCAGATAACCCCTTAGCGAAAAAGAGGATGTGCTAAAAATACATTTCAAACGTATTGTATTAATTTCATATTTATTTAGCATTTTTTGTGCCTATGCTTAAACTGCAATACGAATGCTTTCTAAGTATACTAGGAATAATTTTTTGAACGTTCTTAAAAATACGTGAAAAATACCTTTTTGCCCGCTTAGCGTATTTATAATGCCTCAAAAATGTACATTAGAAACAGACTAAAATAATACATTTAATACATTAAAAATTTATTTACTCGGGCGTAAAAATAAAGTCTACAGGGCGGCTCCATGGAATGAGACGGGTTAATGCTTCAACTAGAGAACAAATTGTACACGAGTATGTATCATCAATTAACACGAGTCTGAAATTATAAGGTCACGTGACTGAATGGGAACTGCAGATACCTACACACAGCATACCAAGACGACGGTGACGCGGCGAACTAGGAATCCTACGACAAACGCTGTTGTTGTTGTTGTGACTGAGAGAAGGATGAAGAGGAAATTGCACGGGCCTGCTACTGGCTCGAGCCAAGCCACCACCGCTGCCACGTGCAGATAGAGGAGAGAAAAGATCAGAGAAAAGACAAAAAGGAAAGAAAAGACGCGCGTCGCAGCAACAACCGCGTCCGCCGGAGCGGACGCTGCTCGAAAAAGAAACGACCGAAGTCGCGCTCGCCGAAGCGAGAGCAGATACTCCCCAACGCTGTAGTTGGCTTGCCTTATATATACCCACCGAGAACGACGCACTATCTTGCCCGGTGAGGCCTTTTTTTGCGCAAAGACTGTGGGCTGCCAAATTATCGCAGAAGTACCCTACTGATCGCGTTCGAATCTGCGGCTGATTGAGAACGGCATTGCTAGTTGAAACTTGCGTCAGGCATAGGTCCGGAGTCGAACTGTCAACCAAAAGATACATGTGCGTCTAGGGAACCGGTCGGCCTTGCCAGTCGGGGTCTGTTCCGCTGGCGTATTCGGGCCCAAAAGTACCCAAGGCGCTTTTGCTGGTATAATGCTATCACGTTCTCACACGAAACGTTCAAATGACATCTGAGTCTAATGTCATTCGAGAATTGGAGTGACATTCGGAATCGACAAGCTCCCGCGGTGCTACACGACACTTACCAAACGCATTCGAAAGCCTCAGCTCGTTTTCAGTGTACAGCGACGACGACGGCGGCGGTCACACTAGTCCCACAACGGCAGTATATATAACGCTCAACAACAGCATGTAATTATAGTGAATATCTAGTTTACTATAATATGATTGCAGAAGGACATGTTTTTCAGGCCAACGACACCGACGAATCCGGTCGGCAGACGGTCAGCCTTGTCGGTGGCTGAGCGATAACACGGTGATGAGGCGGCGGTGTTAATATGCTCGCGCTTCTAAATGAGCGAAACGAACGGCTATATTTCACATGTGCACACCTGAACACTCACCAGCGATAAGCGCTTGCCAAATCAATTTCAGTCGACGACGGCTCTCTTCCCTTCCGCGACGACTAGGCCCAGCGATACCGCAGGGTTGGATCAGTGATTGCGGCGGTTGTGAAGAGCGAATCACAAGCTTTAGCGAATGCAAATGATCACCGGGTGTCGTTTTGGCAACAGTGACCTGAAATCAACTATTGCTTACATCGCAGGGCACACGTACGATGAACGGAAAACGCCGGTGTGACCCAGACTGCCGAGCCGTGCTTCACGGCCAGCAGCAGTCGTCGCCGTCGCTAGCTTGTGGATAACAAGTTAGGCCGTTTCAGTTAAAGCGAACAGTCGCCAAACATACTTCTGGATAAAGTAGTTTAAAAAAAGTACTGGTCACGTCGGAGAAACCCGGGACAAGAAGTGAGAAGCGCCGATCCTGCGCGATGCCAACAACCCGGCTGCCAAGTGTTTCTCAAGGACGGTTCACATGCAAGCGACTGAGCGATTGAGTGGCGCGTCGCAGCGAAAATTTCCAACTTGTTGAAACCTCGCCGCTCGTCGCAGCGACGACTCAAAACAGGTTTTTCCGCCGCGGCGACAGGATTCGCTAGCATTTTCGCTTGCATGTGAAACAGGCTTCAGGCGTGAGATCGCATCATCGCTTCCCACATATTGTCGCACTGCGTGAAAAAGCACGAGTACAACCAGTAAAAAAGAAACCAGATTGTTTAATAGAACTAAAGCGCAGATTGCGTTTTATGTTAAGAAAAAATCACTAGCTGTTCGTACGCAACGATGTAAACAACAGTATGAGTGCAGTCGTCCTCATCGGCGCACTCCTGGGAAAATTTGATGCTGACGCGGTTAATATTCATTGGCGTAATATTATCTTCAAGCACTCCCTTAGACAGAACACGTGTAGCAGCGTTAGATGACATTCGGTTGGAAGGCATTCGAAGCGCCCGTGTAGCAGAGGTATAAGTGGTGATCACCCTCCTGCCATACCATAAGGTTACCATAAACGAAAGGATGACAAGAAAGGGAAAGATTGCACTCTTCGCTGAAACGTCATTTCGTGCCCTAGATAGTTCCACGGTAGCTTGAAGTGTAATGCAAATATGTTTACGCGGGCTACCCATTTCTTAGAATTTAAGTATACTTCAGACGGATTAATTGCGTATTTACGAAAGTACACTTTAAATAGATGGCCAACACCAAAATGCGATTTCCTGAAACTCGATTTCGAGCATTAGATTGTTCAACGACAGCTTGTATTGCTCTGCAAACATGCTAATGCGGACTGCCAATTTGCTAGAATTTCAGTATTCTTTGGAAGATTTAATTGCGTATTTACGGAAGTACACTTCAAATACATTGACAACACGCAAATGCCATTTCCCGAAACGCTAGAAGTGTGGTGCAAATACGTTAAAAAAAACTGCCCGTTTGTTAGAATTGAAGTATACTTCGGATGTATTAATTTCATATTTACGAAAGTACACTTTTAATACATTGACAAGATGCTAAAACTGCATACATATACGTTTACAAGGACTGCCCGTTTTTTAGAATTGAAGTATACTTTGGATGAATTAATTTCATATTTCCGAAAATACACTTTTAATACACTGACAAGATGCTAAAACTGCAAACATATTTTTTCACGTATTTGAAAAGTGCTCGAAGTATGCTTTAAGTCAGGTATTTTTGGCACATTTTAAAAATATATTTCGAATACCAAGGGCCGCCGCGGTGGCTCAGTGGCTATGGTGCTCGGCTGCTGGCCCAAAAGACGCGGGTTCGATCCCGGCCGCGGCGGCTAGAATTTCTTTGGAGGAGAAATTCTAGAGGCCCGTGTGCTGTGCGATGTCAGTGCACGTTAAAGAACCCCAGGTGGTCGAAACTTCCGGAGTTCTTCACTACGGCGTCTCTCATAGCCTTAGTCGCTTTGGTACGTTAAACCCCACAAAACCAGAACCAAACCGAATACCAAGCATGAAATTTCAGGAACGTATTTCCAACATATTTTTAGTGCATTCACGAATAAAAAATATGTTCAAAATACAATTTAAATAGCCCACCGTATATTCCAAACGCATTAGTTTTTGCTAAGGGACAATAATTAGTGACGTCCAAGACATCGAAAACAAGTTAACAACTACAGAGAAAAACATTACAGATCTAATTCAGAGGATTGCCGATTTAGAGAGCCACTACCAGAACCTGGCTACTTTGAAAACAGATGTCGAATGTGTGCAATGCAACACGGAAAAGACCACTCAACTGGTGCAGGATCTGGAAGCCCGATTTGATGACGCCGAAAACCGCTCACGAAGATGCAATTTGATTTTTTACGGCCTTTCCGATCCTACACCATCCGAGTCATTTGCCGATTCCGAAGAAGTCATAATTCGCCACTGCTCCGATCAGCTCGATTTGACGTTAGATAGTAAAGATATCGAACGTGCACACCGTCTTGGGCGTCACAACTCAGAACGCCAGCGTCCCATAATTGTAAAGTTTGCGTCTTTTAAGACAAAACAAATGATCCTCTCAAATGGCCCCAAACTAAAAGATACTGATTTCAACATTGGTGAAAACTTCTCCCGCCGAGTTCAAAATATAAGAAAGCAACTTGTCGCGTTTGCCAAATCAAAGACAACTAAATTTTCTTTACGGTACAAAACCCTCCATATCGGCCCCAAACGCTATTTTTTTTATGAGACTGAGCTTTGAAACAGTAAAAGAAATCTTCTAGCCACCACGGCGACGCAAGTCGGCACTACACCGTTCCCATACATTTCCTCGTCCTAATCTTACGTTTTCGGCAATCTTTACTAATATACGCAGTTTCATCCCGAAGCGAGAGCTCGTGTCAAACCTGGTGTTATCATCTGATAGCAACTTGCTTATATTAACAGAAACGTGGCTAACAAATGACATTAGTGATGGCGAGGTGCTTGCTGATCTGCCAAATTTTTCTATCTTTCGTTCAGATCGTAAAAACCTACGTGGTGGTGGTGTTCTGATTGCGGCAAGCAACCACTTATCATGCACTGCTCTAAACATTTCATCCGACCTTGAATTAATTTGGCTTATCTGTCGATCCGCACCACATTCTGTGCTCCTGGGTGTCTGCTACAGGCCGCCACACAACACTCCTCCCCATTTTTGCCGCCAGCTGAACGCAACCTTGTCTAAATTAACCTCGCGGTATCCCAACGCTCACATTCTCCTCTTCGGGGATTTTAATTACCCAACTATTAACTGGCATAACCCGGTGGCGTAATCGCCAACTGCAGCCTGTACAGCGACCAGGCTTGAAACCACGGTGAATTGATCACGGTGACTGAAGATTGTCACAACGGCTTACCTAAAAGGGATAATAAATCCTCTTAAACGGCGTTATATGCCACTGAGCATCACGATTTGCGACCTAAAAGGGAAAAAATTGAAAAAAAATTAAATTAAAAAAACAATAAAATTACAGTACAGAGAGCGAAGTCGAACGGCCGACCTTACCTTGTGCACTCCATAGATAATCGAGCGGATACAAGAGAATTTCTTGATATCTGTTCGAATTTTAATGTTGCCTAACTTGTACTAGAACCTACGCGTGTAGTAATGGACACTGCAAATATTTTATATTGTCACAGAAGCAGGTAGGCAGGTTTATATTTGCCACAACGTCCAAGCGCCAGCGGAAACGGCCCGGCCGGCTGACCGACTAGCGAGCGAGCTCTCAAGCGAAGAAGAGCGCGCGCCAGCCTCCTGAGCGCGACTACTAGGCGGCGCCAGTAATGCGCTGCGACATTGCCCCTCCCGGTGGAAAAAGCATCGTCCCGATGCTGCGTCGCGAGGTCAAGCAGAAGCGTAGGCTTGACCTAGCGGGCGTGGAAGCGCTTCATCCGGGCAACGTGTACGACTTCCGACTGTGTTTGCCGTCGGGACGTACGAACAGTTCCTTGCGGAATCACTTCGTAGGTGACGTCGCTGAGTTTGCGCAGCACTTCGTACGGGCCGAAGTAGCGGCGCAGAAGCTTCTCGGAGCGACCCCGCTTGCGAACAGGAACCCACACCCAGACTTGATCACCAGGGTTGTAAATGACCTCCCTGTGACGAAGGTTATATAGCGTTGTGCGTCTTTAAGCTGCTGCGTCCGGAGTCTCATTCGAGCTAGCTTACGGGCGGCCTCAGCGTGCTGGACGAATTGGTCAGCGCCGGCAACTGATGGGAGGGCGACATCGGGCAGTAACATTGCATCCAGCATGGTAACGGCTTCGCGACCGTACACCAAACTAAACGGGGTGGAGCGGGTCGTTTCCTGGACTGCGGTATTATACGCAAATGTTGCATACGGTAGTACCTGGTCCCAGTTCTTATGGTCTTCGTCGACGTACATTGAAAGCATATCGGCGATGGTCTTATTGAGTCGCTCAGTAAGGCCATTCGTCTGAGGATGGTAAGCTGTTGTTCTGCGATGACAAGTGCCACTGAGCCGCATAACTTCCTGGCTTAGAGCTGAAGTAAATGCAGTGCCTCTGTCAGTTAAAACGACCGCAGGGGCACCATGACGAAGGACTAGGTTAAAGATGAAAAAGTTCGCAATATCAGTAGAAGTGCCGCTGGGAAGAGCTTTGGTTTCACAATAGCGGGTGAGGTAATCAATGGCGACTATAATGTAGCGGTTGCCCAATGATGACGTAGGAAACGGCCCGAGCAAGTCCATACCGAGTTGGTGAAAGGGTACTCGAGGAGGACCAATAGGCTGCAGCAGACCGGCCGGCTTGACAGGCGGCGTCTTCCGACGCTGGCAATCACGGCACGTCTTAACATAGCGCTGGACAATAGCAGCAAGCTTGGGCCAATAGTACTTTTGTCGTACGCGAGCCAAGGTCCGTGAGAAACCGAGATGGCCGGCAGAAAGCTCGTCGTGGCATGCCTGCAAAACGTCGGGACGGAGCGGCGTTGGGACCACCAGCAGGTACTGAATGCCTGTGGAAGCGTAGTTTTTCTTGTAAATGACGCCGTACCGCAAGCAGAACGACGACAGGCCACGCGTAAAAAGGCGAGGTGGCGATGAGGCGGTTCCCTCGAGGTAATCGATGAGGGGCCGCAGTTCGGTGTCATCTTGCTGTTGTTGAGCGAGATCAGGCGTCGTGAGAGCGCCGAGAAAAACGGAGTCATCTGTTTCAAGTGAAGAACACGGGATAGGCGCTCGGGATAGAGAGTCAGCGTCACTGTGTTCCTTGCCGGACTTGTACACAATAGTGACGTCAAACTCCTGCAAGCGGAGACTCCAGCGGGCTAAGCGGCCAGAAGGATATTTAAGGTTTGCTAGCCAGCAGAGAGAGTGGTGATCACTGACCACTCTAAACGGCCGACCATACAAATACGGCCGAAATTTTGTCACCGCCCAGACAATTGCAAGGCACTCCTTTTCGGTAGTAGAATAATTCGCTTCGGCGCGAGAGAGGGTGCGACTGGCGTAAGCAATGACCCGCTCAGCACCATCTTGCCACTGAACGAGAACTGCTCCGAGGCCAACGTTGCTGGCGTCGGTATGCAATGCTGTATCCGCCTCCTCGTCGAAGTGGCCAAGTATGGGCGTTGTTTGAAGGCGTGGGCGAAGCTCCTCGAAAGCCCTTTGCTGCTCGTCGGCCCAGATGAAAGGTTGGTCGTCCTTTGTTAGACGAGTCAGTGGTTCGGCTATCCGGGAGAAGTCATGGACAAAGCGTCTGTAATATGCACAGAGGCCCAAAAACCGTCGAACAGAACTTTTATCAGTAGGAGTCGGGAAAGCAGCTACGGCAGCCGTCTTCTCTGGATCAGGGCTAATACCCTCAGCGCTGACGACATGGCCCAGAAACTTCAGCTGTTGGAATGCAAAGTGGCATTTTTCCGGTTTTAGTGAGAGGCCGGCCGCGCGGATGGCATTTAGAACGGCCGTCAAGCGCTTCAGATGCTCGTCGTAAGTCGCAGAGAAAATGACGACGTCGTCAAGGTAGACGAGGCACGTCTGCCATTTGAGGCCGGCTAGGACAGTGTCCATCATTCTTTGGAAGGTCGCGGGGGCGGAGCACAAACCAAAGGGAAGCACCTTAAATTCGTAGAGGCCGTCAGGAGTAATGAACGCCGTCTTTTCACGATCACGTTCATCGACTTCGATCTGCCAATAGCCACTGCGTAGATCGAGCGATGAAAAGTATCGGGCATGGCGGAGTCGGTCGAACGAGTCGTCGATTCGAGGCAGTGGGTAGACGTCTTTTTTAGTAATTTTGTTGAGCCTCCTGTAGTCGACGCAGAATCTGAGTGTTCCATCCTTTTTAGCGACCAGCACAACAGGCGAGGCCCATGGGCTTGTGGACGGTTGGATCACATCATCGCGAAGCATTTCATCAACTTGCGCCCGAATAGCCTCGCGTTCCTTAGTCGACACTCGGTAGGGGTGTTGGCGGATAGGGCTTTCGGTGGGGTCAACTATAATGCGATGCTTTGCTACTGACGTCTGTCCCCCCTTGGACGTGACGGCAAAGCAGTCATGGTAAGAGTCAAGAATTGCTTGAAGGCGGCGTTTCCGGTCAAAAGGCAAAGCAGGATTCACGTCAGTTCGCACTGTATGGCCAGTGCTCTCGGGAGGGTTCTTGTTGAGCAACGGTAGGGCGCAGTGGGCTGAGGGCTCGCCGACTTCATCAAAGTAGGCGATGGCTGCCCCTTGCGGTAAATGGCGGTATTCGGCGCTAAAGTTCGTTAAAAGAAGTTCAGTTAGCTTATGACTCAAGGAAATGACCCCACGAGCGACGCAGACTTGTAGGCTCAACAATAAATTCACATTCATTTCCGCGAGGCCTTGAAGGGCGGGAGGGTTGTCGCAGTGCACTGTAACAAACATGCTGGTGCGTGGAGGTAGTGTGACGTGATCATCGCATACCCGGAAAAATGGCCTGTCTGTTGTGTGCTCGTCGGAAACTGCGCGCTGGGTCGAAAAAGTCACCATGAGGTCACGGATATCGATGATTGCGCCGTTTTCTCGACGAAAATCAAGACCGAGGATCAGGTCCTTGGAGCACTCCGCCAGCACAGCAAAGCAACAGGAGAAAGTTACGTGGCGAATCTCGACTCGGGCGGAGCACACTCCTAGCGGCGTCAGCACATGCCCTCCGGCTGTCCTTATCGGCGCGCCGTGCCAAGGGGTCAGGACTTTTCGTAGGATTGTAGCAAGGCCACCACTCATAACGGAAAAATCGGTGCCGGTATCTACAAGGGCAGTCGTATGGTGGTTGTCAACGACGATCGGTATCTCAGCGGAAAGAAGCTCACCGTCGACGAAGTGCGCCGTATCACGGATCGTCGGACTGACGGGTCGTTCAGTGCGTCGAATTGCGGCGTCGAAGGTAAGCTTCTGTGATCGTCGGGAGGTCGCCGGACTCGTTGGTCGTTCGGTGCGTCGATTGGGGGCGTCGGAGGAAAACTGCGGCGATCGTCGGAAAGTGGTCGGACTGCTGGTCGGTGCGGGGGGTCGGAGGTCGGAATGTTTGATCGAATCGGCGAATGGAGGATGTTGGTCGTAGCGCTCATCGACGGCGGGTCTACCTCCGAGAGTCGCCGTCCTCAGTTTTCCCGGCGCGGACTTGGGGATTTCCTGAAGGAAGTACGCCGGTTGGGGGAAAACTGTCGCGGCGATGGCGACCTGGACTGGCGTCGCGGTGGGGACGCAGGTGGGTCGTTCACCATAACGCGGCCGAGGGGCATCCGGTGAGAATCCGCGCAAGCCCATCTGACGGTATGGACAGTGGCGCAGTACGTGTCCGGCTTCGCCGCAGTGGAATCACAGAGGTAGATTGTTCGGCGTACGCCACACGTGTGCTTTGCGAACGGGCGGTCGAGTGTCGGGCGCATCAGCCGGAGCAGGATGTCGGGGTGCAGGACGGACGAGAGGAGCGGGCCTGTAGGGTGCCGGCGGTGCTGGCGCAGGGGTACGCAACGCGTCGCTGTAGGATGACGTGCGGCGCAGGCGGCGGCTGGGGGGATGGCATTGATGGCACTGCTTGCCGGAGCTCTTCACGTATAACATCCGAGATGCCTCCAACACGCGGGTGTTGCTCGAGAAAGGGCAGCTTTTGCAGTTCTTCATGTACGATGCTTCGGACAAGCTCGCGAAGGGCGCCACTCTCGTTGCCGTTCATCGGCGAGCGGAAGTCCACAGCAGTGATGTTCGCAGAACGATCAAATTGTACGAATCGCTGTTGTAGGGCACGCTCCATACTTGTCGCCTCCTTCTTAAAATCAGCCACAGTACATGGAGGGTCACGTACAAGGCCGACGAAGATATGTTCTTTAACGCCACGCATAAGATGGCGCACCTTCTTTGCCTCCGGCATGGACGGATCCGCGCGGTTGAAGAGCCGAGTCATTTCTTCTACGAACATGGCGACGCTCTCATTGGGCCGCTGCGCTCGGGACTGTAGAGCCAGTTCAGCCATCTCTTTTCTTGCGTCGTTGCCGAATGTGCTGAGCAGCTTTTGCCGGCAATCTTGCCAGGTGGTGATGGTAGTCTCGTGGTTTTCGAACCACATCTTGCCGGCGTCTTCAAGTGAAAAATAAATGTTCCGCAACTTTCGCTCCTCGTCCCACGCATTAAACGCAGCGACCCGGTCGTAGTTGGTCAACCAGTCCTCAACATCCTCAAATTTGTCGCCATGGAACGGCGTGGGCATACGCGGAGCATGGAAGAACAGCGGTTGGGCACTCACTGGGAGGTGAACGGGCTGGCTTGCCTCTGTAGTCGTCATGGTTCGCGGTAAGGAAAGAAGGGGACCACACTCGGGAGCTAAGCCTCTCAAGCGGCGGCTGGCCTTGTGCACAGGTGCGTCCACAGTGTGTAGCGGGGCTTCGGAGGCACCCAAAAGCTCTTCGGACATGGGATGTACCCAGCAAGCTCCACCAAAATGTCACAGAAGCAGGTAGGCAGGTTTATATTTGCCACAACGTCCAAGCGCCAGCGGAAACGGCCCGGCCGGCTGACCGACTAGTGAGCGAGCTCTCAAGCGAAGAAGAGCGCGCGCCAGCCTCCTGAGCGCGACTACTAGGCGGCGCCAGTAATGCGTTGCGGCAATATTTAGTATTAACAAGCCATCCTGAAAGTTTCTCCTCCATGAGTTATTTGCGGGAAATTAGTGACCATAAAGTCATCCACACAGTCTTTAATTTCAAACCAATTCCTCGCCACAGTCCGGGAAAGACAATCCGGCTTTACGATAAAGGCAACTATCAAGCAATAAATAGCGAGCTGCACGCCTTCTTTCCATCTTTTAACGCAACATTTCAAAGCAGATCTATCCAGGAAAACTGGTCGATATTTAAACGAAAGCTTAACTCTCTGGCAGATAAATACATCCCGAAGACTACTTTTCATGACACTCGAAACCAGCCTTGGTTCACGAAGTCACTGAAAAAACTCGAAAATAAAAAGAAACGCCTATTCCGCGCAGCTAAAGCCAATCACAGCACCTGCTCATGGGACAAATATTATGCCGCCGAGAGCTCGTATTTATCAGCTGTCAAAAACGCTAAGCAACACTTTTATCACGACGACTTGTCGAGAATCCTAAAAAGTAACACAAAAAAGTTCTGGCAAATTATAAACCCTAGTAATACGCATTCAGTTACCCTGAATAAAGATTCAGGGGAGCCATTAAGCGATACTGAATGTGCTAATATATTTTCAGTTGCTTTTTCCTCTGTCTTCACAAGCGAGCCTGATGCGCCCTTACCTATTCTGCCTACAACCATTCCGCACACCATGCCTGTAACCAATGTTTCTGCTAATGGAATAATGTTCTTAATAGATAAAATTAAACTTTCATCTGCAGCAGGCATTGACGAAATAAATTCTAAACTTTTAAAGAACACAAAGTGCATTTCTGCCGAATATTTATTGTTACTGTTTGTTCAGTCACTCTCCACAGGCACCATACCTGATGATTGGAAGAAGGGAAAGGTCGTTCCAGTCTACAAATCCGGTAACAAAAATTCACCATTAAATTATCGTCCTATCTCGCTCACAAGTGTACCGTGTAAAATCATGGAGCATATCATCTACTCTGAAATCATGCAGTTCCTGGATGGTAACAAATTCTTTCATCCTGCACAACATGGATTTCGCAAAAACTATTCCTGTAACACACAATTAGCACTCTTCACGATCTGCATGCGAACCTCGACTTGAATATCCAGACTGACGCAATTTTTTGACTTTGCTAAAGCATTCGACAAAGTTTCCCATCGACGTTTGATGCTAAAACTTTCGCAGCTGAACTTGCATCCTAACATCTTAAAATGGATTGAAGCATTTCTAACGTGTCGCTTTCAGTCAGTTGCTTTTAGCAACCAGTCATCTCCTTCTGCCCCCGTAACCTCAGGCGTACCTCAGGGCTCGGTCCTAGGTCCTCTTTTCTTCTTAATATACATAAATGACTTGCCAGAACATCTATCATGCAATATCCGTTTATTTGCCGAGGACTGCGTTATCTACCACTCAATAACTAACACTTCCGACCAAAAAGCCCTTCAGGATGATCTTAACCGCATTGAAAAATGGTGCGATGATTGGCTAATGACACTTAACCCTAACAAATGCAAGCTTATTTCGTTTCACCGGAGACTTAATCCGTAGTCTTTTTCCTATAGAATTTCTAACAATCCAGTAGAGCACATTCATTCATATAAATACTTAGGTATCACTGTGTGTCATGATTTAACTTGGCGGGAACATGTTACTAATGTTATTTTATCTGCAAACAGAACCCTTGGATATCTGAAGCGCCATTTACGCCACGCAACAAAAGAGGTCAAATTACTCGCTTACACATCATTGGTAAGACCAAAACTGGAATACGCATCCCCCATTTGGAGCCCCCATCAAGCATATCTAATCGATGCACTTGAAGCCGCGCAAAATCGCGCCGCCCGTTTCATTCACTCCCAATATTCATACAAAGTCAGTGTGTCATCCCTGAAATCACTATCCAACTTACGAAGTCTTTCTTGCCGTCGTCGCGTCGCAACCCTATCTCTTTTTCATAAATTTTATTACAGCTCACTCGGCCATGAACCATACATCTGCGCACCTCCGCCGCGCATATCACATCGCACTAGTCACCCCCTTCAGGTTACTCGTCCACATGCCCGTACCGTAACCTTTTCCACCTCCTTCTTTCCACGAGCCGCGTCAGACTGGAACGGCCTCTCCCACTCCGCTGCTGCTATCACCTGCCCATCACTCTTCAACGCCAACATTGAACTTCATATGTCATCATGAAAAAATGTAACAATTTTTGATTACCCCACCCCTTATGTAATACCCCGAATGGGGCCTTTAAGGTAAATAAATGAAATGAAATGAAATGAAAAAAGCTGTCATTAAGAAATCTGTTCCACAGAATTTAGAGAAATGGATGAAGTCGGGATCTCCTACCGTGTCCTGCTGGCCTGCATCGAGGAGACCGGCCTGGACACCCTCCTCTAGGCCTGCGGATCCCTGGACCTGCAGCCCCTTGGACCTGGAACCGCCAAGACTTTCGGCGCCCCAAAGCCACATGGAGGTCTAGAAGATCGACTGCTCCAAGCCCGATGCTTCCACACACCCCCAGTGCATTGTGGCTCTTCCACCTTCCCCTGCCTGGCGTTTGCACACACTCCAAGTGCGCCTAGGCTCCTTCCCCCAGCCCGGTTCTTGAACACACTCCCAGTGCGCCGAGGCTCCCCCCCCCCCCCAACCTGTTGTTGCGGCGGCGGTGCGACTTCAAGATCCTTCGCAAGGACAACGACCTCACCTGACGTGGCGGCGACCACCTTCCCCCTCCCTTCCCCTGCCCCCCATTCCCACTACCCCTTCCCCTGGTCCCAAAGAGTAATGCCACTAACTGGCCAACATACGTCGGGACCAGTATCTCCTCCCCAAAATATTTCATAGTTCCACCACCACCACCACCAGAAGGGTGTTCCGGTTGGCTACCCTGCACTGGGGAGTAGGGATGAGGGGATTGAAAAAGGAAATGAGCACAGTCACAATTTGTCACTGTAGCCAGTGGCTCTCGAGGAGCAAAACTGTGCCTTGTAGGCGTTGATGGCAGTCTCCTACTGCGGTGGCTGATTCCTAATGTCAAGCTTCTACGCTAATGAACTGAACTGCAGCCCGAAGAGCTGCAATTGAGTTCATTAGCCGGGCCACGCCTATATTCGCCATAGAAGGCTAGGAGAAACAACTTTCTAAGTAAAATTTATTTTGCATCCTAGGTGCGGATCGTTCGTTGGAAGGGATAGGCTGAGCCTGCTTCTCAGCGCGATGTGGTGGTTAACCACCACGTGAGTGATGCGCAACACCAGAAGCGACCATAGTGTTGGGCGAATTGACACATGTGAAGTGGCTCCACCCTTCCAATAGTCGCGAGTATTATTTATAACCCTCTTTCCTCTGGCTTACCCTTTAGCGCCAGTTGGTTCTCACACACTGCATGGGTTCCACGCTTGGTTCAAGCGCGGACTATCAAGCATACCGATGTGCTAGGAAATCTGGAGCCACGAAATCTGTGCGTGTCCTGTCATAAATAATGAATCGGAGAGAATCTGGAAAACGTAAGTCACACCACCATCGTAAGCCTAACAACATCCGCTGCACTACAAAGACCACTACCTATTCTCATCCGCGCACGTATCTTTCTGCCGCCCCCTGGCACGGTTGCCTTCTCTAGGAATAGATTCCTTAAAACTTGACAACCATCGGTTATCTAGCCTTCGCATAAAACGACCTGCGCATGCCCATTTCTTCCCCTTCATTTCGAACAGTATATAGATAGCTTGCGTTAGTTCCCCGACCAGCTATTCTCTCTTTCCCTTAGCACTACTTCCACACTTCAGCTTTCATAGCTCGATGAGGGGTCCTCAATTTGTTTTCCAGCCTTTTCGTCAGCGTCCAAGTTTGTACGTTATGGATGAGAAGGCGGCGTTTGGACATTATTTACTGCCGTGCTTACACAACCCTCGCGCACGTGCCTCTACTCTGTAAAGGCCTGATGCGGCTTCCCGACATCGATCACGATCAAGACGGGCACAAATAGAAGGAAGACGTGGCCGGCGGAAGCTGACGCGGTGTCTCTAGGGGTGCCCTAAGGCGCAGTCCAACCTGACCGACTGCATGCGCCACTGACGAGGGGTAAGTCCCGAAGAGGATGCTTTTATGCCGCCCAAGAGCCGCGACTACCGCCGTTCTGCAGCGTTCACTCACGGCAGCGTTCAAGCGCCTGCCCGGTTTCTGTGCGCGAAGAACAGCAGCGCCGTAGGGATACGGCGGGGCAACAAACGCGCCTCTCGGCGAAATGGGGAGAACGTTTGATGCTCTTTTCGGAGCCGCTGTTCCGGCCATAACTAAGATGGATCCCGACGCGGGGACGGTGCGCCTATTCGGCGGGACCTATCTGTCGATAGAAGAGTCAAGCACTGCCGTTAGCACGCACGTGTCGTCAAGCTTCGTCGATAGTTGTGGCTACTTTATACGGTAGTATTCGGCCAGAAACGAGCTCCGTGGGGAGCCTGCTAAAGACTTCCATCCGTGAGGTGGAACCGATCAGCGCGGTAGGGAAAGAGGACCTCCTTGATCGTTCGGACAGCGGTATTCGCTCAACAGGCGTGGCCAGAATAATGCCGAGATCGCCTCAGCACTTTTCTCACCAGTTACACAGGAAAAGTATCACGTTTCTTTTCTTTACTGGCCAGCGCACCAGTAACCTGTGCTATACATGGCATTCAGTACATCCGCATTTTCGCTAGGTAAAGCCTGACAGGAATTAGGTCGCCAAGCTGTGCTCCGTATTAATTTGGCTGCGACTGTATACACATGGAAAGTTACCGTATTTGGCTCGATTCTAACGTGCGCCTGTTTTCAACGTCGGAAAAAAATTGCTGGCGGTTTAGCATTGCTAAGCATAGAATATTGAACGAAAGCAGGTTTTTTGGTTAATTAGTTATATGGGGTTTTATGGCGCATAAGCAACTATGGCTATCATGCGCCAAACACAAGGTTAGATGATGTTATGTTAAGTGTATAGAGGTTACATTATAATATATTTAAAACATTGGCTTTCTTTAGAAACTTACAAACAAGTGAAAACTCGACAAGTGTTTGCTCGCCTAAAAGCAATTCGGGGTGAAATGGAATGTGTTCATTGTAAAATACCCTAAAAAGTTTTTTTCTAAGTTCTTCGAGGTGCCAACAAGAAATTAAAATGTGATTTACTTTGAGCTCCTCACCACACATTTCGCACACAGGTTTGTATTTTTTTTGTTAATAAGAAGTCATGGGTGATGTGTGTGTGGCCTATGCGTAAACGACATAAAATTACTTCGATAAAACGCTCTTTATGGCGGCTTGATTTCCATTCTTTTTTTATGCAATCCAATCCAATGTAATGTAATCTAATCTAATCTATTCTAATCCAATCGAATCCAGTCCAGTACAATCCAGTCCAGTCAGGCCGCCGTTCATGTGCACCGCCGTCGCACACGAACGGCGCGAGATCGCGAAGCAATGTTAAGCCGCTGGTGGTTGGCACAGCTACTGCTTTCTAGCAACGTGAGTCGAGCCTAATCTCTTCAGCGTAACGCCACAATCGCGCTCCTAGCGGAGACCGCAGGAGTTAGGCGCCGGTGGTGGCACCGCCGCGGCTTGCGACGGCGCGAGTCGGTCGCCCTTCTCTTCGGCGTGATGTCACACATGACGTCACACAGAGGTCAACTAAAGGTCAATGGTGGCACCGCCGCGCCACGGCAACGGCTGAAAGTGCGAGTAGTAAAGCTTTCGCTTTAAAAAAGAAAATTATAGCGGTGTGAACCACAGAGAGCACCAGTAGTTGCTCCGGTGGTGCATCTGCGTACTACGCAACGGTGTCACTCCAAAAGAAGTTATAGCATAGCGCCATCCGCGATCCGCTACCACGATCCGCCTCTCTGGGCACCAATGCGCATGTACAGATCGCCTTAAGGGCGCAAGACGGCGACATGTGACCGGCCAGCAGCGCGCAAGCCTGCCACGTCGGGACCAATCAGCGCGTGCTCACTGGTGGGGCGCAGAAGCAGAATCACGGTATTTTATAACCCTCTAATGGCAGAGGACGCGTAACTAGCGAGGCCTCGAGTTCGACACAGCGCGAAACCGTGAGTTCAACGTGAGTTCACTGTAAACAGACATAAAGCCGCAGTCTGAACTCGCAAGAACCCAGCGGCGCGTACTGCGCGGCTTTCTAAATGTCTCTCACGTAAGTTGCATACTAACATCATCCTCATCATCATCAGCCCAAGCAAAACCACTGCAGGGCAAAGGCCTCTCCCATGTCTCTCCAAATAATCCTGTCCTTTGCCAGTTGCGGCCACCGTATTCCTGCAAATTTCTTAATCTCATCCGCCCACCTAACTTTCAGCCGCCCCTGCTACGCTTGCCTTCTCTTGGAATCCACTCCGTTACCCTTAAGGACCAGCGGTTATTTTGCCTTCGCATTAGATGCGCTGCCCAAGCCTACTTCTTCCTCTTGATCTCGACTAGGATGTCATTAACCCGCGTTTTCTCTCTCACCCACTCTGCCCGCTTCTGATCTATTAACGTTACACCTAACATTTTTCTTTCCATAGCTCGCTGCGTTGTCCTTAACTTAAGCTGAAACCCCTTTGTTAACTTCCACGTTACTGATCCATAGGTGAGTACCGGTAAGATACAGCTGTTGTAGACCTCTCTTGAGGGATATTGGTAAAGTGCTATTCATGATCTGAGAGAACCTGCCATATGCGCTCCACCCCGTTCTTATTCTTCTAGTCATTTCTCTCGCATGATCCGGATTAGACATATTCTTTTATTACTTTCCAGCATCTCGCTACCAGTTGGGAACTGCTGTTCTCTTGCAAGACTAACACGGATAAACAATGGGGGGGGAGGGGGGGGAGTCAGCTGCGATCTTGCTGCGAAGCTTTCGTTTTGTATTTTTTTACTCCAATCTCCCTAACTGCAAACACCGCTCTCCTTCTTCGCTCATCCGCATCCTTATTCCTTCGCACTTGGACCCTTGCGCGCCAAGCGGCAAATATTCAATACCCACTAGCTGCTATAAGCACTGTTAGCAGCAAAAGTTAGCGCGATCTCCAGCCCGTGGCGGAGCAACGCAAAACTGCATTCCAGCGCCATCTGCCGTGATTACGCCCGATGTCTAGGCTAGCCGCACTTCCGCGTTAACCATTATTTGTGCATTCCTGTCCTTTCTCTGTTATCAAACACAGCTCATCGCGTTCTTCGCCGGGATCCGCTTCTAACTGCCATTCGCTGCTGGCAATGAATCGCTGTGGCATCATCGTTGCGCGTCTGTTTCAGCTGCTGCGATCAACGTTACTAGATTCTTTTAGAGCGCAGCTCTTTGCCGTCCGTTCCTGGGTTTCGCGTCGTCGTCGGCGTCGGCCTCGTAACCAGCTCCGCCCCCCTTTCATCCCCCCAGCGCTATCGGCGTCAGCGGCATCAGTCAGTCGCTGCTATCTCTTCCCTCCTCCCTTTATCGTGTTGTCCGCTTGCTGCGCGCGCTTCTGCCCCCATCGTTTGCCGCTGGGTGTACACGCCGCCCCCCTCCCCCCTCTTCCTGCGAGTCTCCGGTTGTCAAAGCGCCGGCTCGAACTTAATTCCTTTCTTCGCTCCTCCTCCAATGCAACCCCTGTGCGGTGGCAATCAGAGAGCCAGATCGGTGGCGGCGGATCTGTATATGTGCACCGCCCGAGCCGAAATTGCGAATACGTGTGAAAAATAAAAAAAAAAAATCTGTGATAGCGCATACATGTGTTGCTCGATTTCTTTGCCTCAATCTATCGAAAAGGTGAACCAGCTTATTTGCTGCGCTCAAATTTCGCATTAGGAAGTAACGTAATCGTCGATAATTTTTTATAAGACACCTTTAGCATAGCGTGTACCGTGTTACCGCTACCGTTACCGGAGTACCGGGAGCCCGCCCTCCGGCAGTGAGTACGCGCTGATTGGTTCCGACGATGCGGGCGTTAGCACTGCTGCCGGGTATCTGGCGCCACCTGGGGCCATCAAGGCAATTTGTGCATGCGCATCGGCTGCGCACGGGTTCCCATTACTCCGGTACCGGTAACGGTAACACGGTACACGGTATGCTAAAGGTGTCTATAGTCCGATAGCAGCGTTAGCTGAAGCAGACGACGATGCCCAATGCACGGCGCGAAAGTGTGTTGCAGTTTAACACGAGGCGTAACCGGCTGCGGCGCTAGCCTAGCAATGGGAAGCGTACCTGTTCGCGGCGCCGCGGGTTCGAATACCATTGTCGGCAGTGCTTATTTTTTCAGTTTGCAAACTCCGACGCCGCGCATGTCGCCCTTGCCTGTACTGCCGAGCGGGGGCGCTCTCGTCGCTGTTTGACTAAAGCCCCTCAATAAAACAAAAGTAGCGAAAAGCTTTGAACTTTCCGACACTCCTCCTCTCCTGGCGCGCCGCCGGGTAATCGAGCCTCTCATTGGCTGAGGCGCCAGGGTCACGTGTTAGCGCGCGCTTTTTGGCTCCGCAGCAGACGCCGGCGCCATTGCCGGGGCTTCGTTTCCTTTTGCAACACAGTTTTGGCGGGAGCGTTTTCCCAGCTTTGATGCTGTCCACGCGCTGCGGCGACGCCAAGCTTTGGTTGCGTTTGCGGGTGCAACAACCGAGTTGGCAGTGGGAAAAGTTTTTCGTCATTTTGTCCGCAAAAAGCAATGCGGCTCGACGAAAGGTTTGGCTGCATAGGATCGGCCGGGAAAGCATTGATAATGAGCTGGATCCCTCTCTTTACGGTGCGAGTGCCGCTCTTCAGTTATCAGTCGAGTTTTTTTTTTTTTTTCGGGGGATTTGGTGTGAAGCGCGAGCGACTGCAGTCTTTCTTCGCACTTAATGCTTAATGCCGTCTGGCATGGTTGTAGATGGATTCGTTCGCTCGCGGGCTACGAAAGCCTTGCTTTTCGTTGTCTTAGCCCCGCCGTTCACGCTGCTGGCTCTGCTAGGCTCTGCAGGCGTAGCTTTGATGTAGCGCGCGTAACGTGGCGTATTCGTGGTTGATGTCGGACTCGTTCGCGGGCTCGACTCAGAACTTGCGCTTCATTTTGTTTGAAGTCTGCTGTTTGCGCTGCTCGCGGTGCAGGTCTAGCTAGCTTTGACGTTGCGCGCATCGCTGGACGTGTTTGTTTTGTTGCAGTTGGACTCCTTCGCGCACGAACTCGATTCCAAAGGGGCGGTTCTTGTTGTTGAAGCCCCCGCAGTTCATGCTGCTCGCGGTGCAGGACTAGCATTCATGCTGCGCGCACTGCTGACCGTATTCGTTCTGGCAGGGTTCATACCAAAATCGGTCGTTATTGTGCCAAGGAATAGCGACCGAACTATTGCTTGAACACTCGATATCTGCTTGGATAATACTTGAGAAGCCGTTTTTGATTGCTGTTACTCAACTCAAACAATTAACAATATATCAAAATTATTCTCGTCACAACCGTGTAACAGTGCGCAACTAAGGCATCGTATTCACCGAGGTATTTACAAACAAACAGTAAGAGACTACCGTCAGCTGGATCCTTTTAGCGTTAGCCTGCGAAATGTCCGAGATATATAGTAACTCCGAAATAACCGCTAAGCTTTCCTGCAATTAAAAAAAAAATTACAACTTAGGTAAGTGCGAACCTACGCAGAGCCGACTGCACGAGCAAACGCGCTTTTGAGAGAATATAGTATGGCAGCATTACACCGCCATCTATTCATATAAAGCCTGGGCCGCACGTCTGTTCGTACTTCGTACCACTTCCTATTGTGGGAGTTAAGTTTTGATTAAGATTTGGTACAAGACGCCGGTCGAAAAACAATATTTCGAGGGTGTTCACTGCTGTGCCGCGAGCTCGCTCGCGCATGCTATTTCCACCGTGTGCACCGCAATCAAAGCGATCGCAGTTCAAAAAATTCCGATAAAGCAGCGCAGCATAGGTCGGGGCAGTTGTTTGAGTATACCTATAATTTTTTAATCTCCCATACCATGATCGCATTGCGGCTGAATCGAAGGCAGAAAATGCAAACAGTTGATTCGAGCGGGCGGTCCACTGCGCGCCAAAGCGCGAGCATTGAGGAACAACACTGAGGATATTCTCGGCCGCGCACGCCACTTCCACCGCTCGCACCGAATCAAATCGATCGCAGTACAAAACGTTTCGACAAATGAATCCAGCGCTGCTGGGGGCAGTTATTTGAGTATCTAATTTTTTAATCTCCCATGCCATGATCTCATTTCGAGCGAAGACGAGGCAGAAAACGCACGCGCGGTCTACTGCGCGCCAATGGGCGAGCGTTGGGAGCGTCTGCTAGCTTCACCCGGCCTAGGTGCCGCCACCGTCGGCGCCCGGGAGGAGCCGAGAGAAGGAGTGCCGGTATAGGAGGAGGAGGGACGAGATGTCGTTACTTTTAGTTTATTGAATGTTTTTATGTTCGACCGGCTTCCCGGCAGTGTAGCCACGCTGGCCACGTCAGCGAAGACTACAGCGAAGCGTTTTGGTGCCAGACGTTTCTTTGTTGGGTTAAACTGCGCTGCAAGTAGATCGCTGGTCCTCTGTGTCCTTGCCACATTTATATAAGTGCGTTTCGAGCGACGCAGCTCGTGCGGCGTTGTCTCCGGCTGCAACTGCGTCGGCGCACCCGAGCTATGCGTCCGTGAGTCGGTGCGGCCGAGCTGTCGGCCTGTCTGCTCTCAAACCAAGGCACGACCAGCGTTCTGCGTAGTGTGCGACCGCAATTCACACTGACCATCGCCAAGGCTACAACCATTTTCTGGAAAGTGCTGGAAGAGCTAGACAAGTGCAGCCTTGCTCGCTTGGGTTGTGCTGAGCGCGTGTCGGCATTCACTTGTCAGATGCTGAACTTTGTTATTGCTACAAGAATGCACTTTTTCTCTAGAGATGTTAATCACCGTTTAGAGAGCAAGGAGAAGGTGGCTGTTTCAAACAAAAAAGCACGTCTCTTGTAACTGTTTGGCCCATTAAAAGTGGCTCCCTTTAAGATGCATTTTTTTTCCTATATGAACTGAATAAACTACTTTCAATCTGACCTCTCCTATTACCGTCCTTTTTCGCGTTTTATGACCTTAATAACGTCGAAGTTTCACGGCGGTAGTCCTGCATCTCCCTTTAAAAAGCACGTATGCATCTTTGACTGTCTTGCTTCGAACTGATCATACATGGCCTAAGGTTTCGATATTTTCGGCAGCATGCGACTCATCTACCGTTTCGTGGCCCGCCGTAAGCAAAGAGTCAATTAGTTTGTAGGGAAGTAAATGAAACAAAAAAATATACCCGACCAAGATCCAGATGTCTCATCGAAATATCTAATGATTCAGACATCCCGATCGTACCTCTGCCGCCCAGGACCGTTCGCGCAGCCTTAATGCCACTGTAGTTGCACATTCAGAATAATATTTGTGCCCTATCTTGGAAATATCTTCGTTAAACAGGAATTACCGGCGTAAAGTGGCGTGAAACACGGCGCGCTCGTCTCATAGCGATAGTTCGTGTGACGACAGACCGGCCGGAGCGGGCCAACAGCGTCGAAAGCGCCACCTCACGAGAGGGAGCCGAATGGGGCCACGTTTGGCCGACGAACTGCAGCGGAGTTTGCAAACTGACCAGGTAATCTAGTAACGCTGGCTGCGATGGTGAACAGTGCTCCGATCCCTCGCGCGAGCCTAAGTAGGACTGGCTGCGAACGTCAAACAGCGCCTCAGCGGCATCCGTGAGTCTGATAAGCGCGTCACGGGGAAGCAAGGGTCAAGGCATGCTTGAGAGCGAAGAAAGGATAGGCTTGCGCAAAGCGTGCTTCAAACGCAATTTCCGTCAGCCTCGACGACATGCTTGGAGGCGGATGATGGGACTGGAATGCTGTTTTGCGTCGCTCCGCCGCACGTTGGAGATCCCGCAAACTTTTGCTACTGACAGTACACTCCGGCTGAGCGAACGGCCATTCCAGGAAGTTTGCGAGCGTCACCTGTAACACGCCCGCATATCGGGCCATGGTCGTCAGGCCGCAGCGTTCGACATTGCGAGGAAGCAGTGCATAGCATATCAAGCGAACGGTTAGATCAGGCGCGCTCAGCAAACACCACCGCCTAACCAGCATCTCAAGCCCTAATGTTTCGGGTACATTCCGACGCCGGTCGATCGAAACTTGCCCTCGTTAACGTTTGCACTCACCCAGAGGTGACGTATGCATAAGCGCAGCGTTGAGCCTTCAAAAGTTCGCGTGCGCTGAGAAAAAAAGAACCCCGAAAAGTAAACAATATGAAAGGACGCGTTGAGTTGTGAAAGCGGCATGTTTACGCGTATAGCAAACACAAGTTCAGCCGGTCGACTCTAGAAGAGCATTGACCCCTCTGAGAGCCTGCGCTTCAGAAGTCGAAGAGTACAACAGTATCACAAAGGACGCATGGAAAGATTGCAAAGCGAGTGACGTTACAAATTCTGCTATCGCGGCAAATGCTTTTCTGGCAATGCGGTCACCTGCTCGTCAAAATGGTGCTACAAGGAGGCGACCAACAAAGCGTGGTCGCCGAAGAAAGTACGCTAACGGAAGCAGGTAGTTGGAGGCGGTTGGGGCGGGGCTACGTTATTTTGCACCCTGTGTAAACTCTGGCCGCTGGAAAAGTTGGATATCTGCTAAATTCCGAGATTAATCTACCAGTCAAGCTCTATTCAGTTCAAATGCGAGAGCGTTAGAGTTGCAGTGATGGAAGTGCTGCGCCAATTGCGCCAAACTGCGCCAAAAGAAAAATGCTGCTACATGTTGCGCCAAACAGGCATTTTTGTTAGTAATTGCGCCGCATCTGCGCCGAAACGGCGCTGCGAAAACGAAGGCAAAAAAATGTCAAGCGTCAAGCCACACAGAAACCGAAAACATGTCTAATATCATCATTATTGAAAATCCAGGGAAGCCTGTTGTAGCCTTGGCCGTAGCCAGGTCAAGCCGCATCCGCCTCCATGGCGGGTGCGGCTTGACCCTAGTGTTCTTGGCCCAGTATTATTTTTTATTTTTATAAACGACTTACCTACTAGTATTTCTCACAATATTAAACTTTTTGCCGATGACTGTGTACTTTACCAGGAAATTAACTGCGTCAATGACCATATAGCTTTAAATAACGCTTTAACAGCAGTGACCAAGCGGTGTGAAGAATGGCAGATGACTATTAATGTTAAAAAATCAGTTGCTTTATCCGTAACCAGAAAGATACACAAATCAAATTTTCAGTACACATTAAACAACATTCCTCTTGATTCGGTGTCCGAATATAAATATTTAGGCATAACACTAACCTCTGACCTCAGATGGGATTCTCATGTTAACAATGTCACATCAACCGCCTTAAAACAGTTATTTTTCATTAACAGACGCCTCAAACTAGCACCATCAGAAACAAAGCTTCTTGCGTATAACACATATGTCAGACCAATTCTAGAGTATGCTAATGTTGTTTGGTTTCCTTTCACTAACAAGCTCACTAAGCAAATAGAAGCAGTGCACAGGAAGGCGGTCAGATGTATATTTAATAGACACAGGTTGACAGATTCACCAACAGAACTAATCAAACACGCAGGACTACTAACCCTTCAAAACAGAGCAAAACTAGCGCGCCTTAAAACCATATACCAACTCGTACACAATCAATTAAAAGTCGCCAGTTCAAGATACATATCACAATCACAAACGCGACAAACACGTAATAAACACATACACACTCTAAACGAGTTTTCATTCCGTACTGACACTTTCAAATATTCATACTTCCCTCGTGCTATACGCGAATGGAACACCTTGAACAAATCCATTGTTAGTATTCCATCATTGAATTCCTTTAACACACGTGTGGAAAATCAACTACTTATATCTTAGTATTTATTGCGTTCATATATGTCATTACCAAGTTATTCCTTCCGTTTGTGTTTTTACTTGTGGTATTATTGTCCGCCAAAATCATGTCCCATGCTCCTCATTCTGGTTTATTTGTTATTCGTATCTTGTAATGTATAATCTCGTGTCATATTGTTACCGATGGACCGTGAACGAAGAAGTGGCGGTGCGCTGAACACGACGACGTTGACCGTTGGTAGCTGGGCCCTCGGTGTCTGAGCTGAGTGCTGGCCATCTCAGAGCAGCCGCCAACACAGACTTACCGCCGTAACATCCCCGTAACATCTTTTGGTGGAGGTCGCGGGTTCGAGCCGACATGCCGACGACCCGACGAGCCGACGAGGCGACGGGCCGAACGGGCGAGATGACTACCGACCCGGCCCCTCCGTCAGCGCCTGCCACGCCAACTGTCGTCGTAGCCCACCCTCGCGACCCGGGCACATTCTGCGGTACAGATGGCGTGGATGTCGAGGACTGGCTCTCGCTCTATGAGCGTGTTAGCCAGCACAACAGGTGGGACGCCACGCTGATGCTGGCCAATGTAATATTTTATCTTGCCGGCACCGCACGCGTGTGGTTCGAAACCCACGAAGAAGAGATTGCCACGTGGGATGCCTGCAAGCAGAAGCTCCGCGACCTGTTTGGGAAACCAGTTGGCCGTCAGCTTGCTGCCAAAAAATAACTTTCAGCTCGCGCCCAAACGGCCACCGAATCATATATTACATACATTCAAGACGTCTTGGCACTGTGCCGAAAGGTCGATCCCAACATGACCGAGGACGATAAGGTAGGCCACATTCTTAAAGGCATTGCCGACGATGCCTTCCACCTTCTTCTATGCCGGGACTGCTCTACGGTTGACTCCGTTCTGCAGGTGTGTCGACGCTTCGAGCAGGCCAAGCACCGGCGCATTGCACACCGCTTTGATCGCCTGCCTAACACCGCTGCCAGTTCCACGTGCGAGGATCTGCCGACACTGAGGCAGCCTTCAAACCCCGACAACGTGACTCGCATTGTGCGCCGTGAACTGGAGGCCCTGGCTCCTGTTACGACCAACGCGCCCTTGTCGGACAACACCCTGGCCACAATATCCCTTATTCAAGCTGTCGTCCGCCAGGAGGTCGCCAACTTGGGCATGCCCTCCAGCCATCGTCCCGTCGAACCACGGAATGCGAGCCCCATCTCTCCCGTGGTCGCTTCTGCTACGGCCCGCAGCACCTTCGTCCCAAGTTACACAAGGTATCGCAATCCCGATGAGTGGCATACTCCTGACGACCGGCCGATCTGCTTTACGTGCTCGCGCGTAGGCCACATCTCTCGCCACTGCCGCAGCCGTTGGTCCCCACCTCCCCGACCTTTGCCCTACGTCGACCGTCGTTATGACTATGGACCCCGTCGCTTCACGCCTCGGAATGACCCACCCAGCGCCGAGTCCACACCGCCTCCTCGCAGAACCAGCCGCTCTCCCTCTCCGACAGCCCACCGTTCCCGCTCACCTCTTCCGCACCGCAGTTACTCACCGTCCTCTGCAGGCCGCTTCGCGGGAAACTAGCCAGTGCAGCTCCCGGAGGTGATGCTGCATTGGTGCCCCGACCTGAAAATCCTCTACTGACCCAGCCTTCGCCCTGTAATCTGCTCGACGTTTTTGTGAACGGTGTTCCTGTTTCTGCCCTCATTGACACTGGTGCCCAAGTCTCGGTTCTTAGCTCATCCTTTTGCCGTCGCCTCAAAAAAGTTCAGACCCCTGCCGCTTCGCCCACCGTTCGCGTTGCCGATGGCAGCACTGCTGCCGTCACTGGCTTGTGCACTGCCCGCGTCACTCTTGCCGGTCATAACATCCCAGTTTTGTTCACCGTCCTCGAACACTGCCCTCACAATGTGATCCTTGGTCTAGACTTTCTAACCGCTCACTCTGCCCTTATCGACTGCTACAGTGGCCTTCTACGATTGGACCTGCCTCTCAGCTCAGCCGACACACCCTCAAGCTCCACGCCCCGCCTTCGCTCCACCGAGTACGCTCGCCTGCCCCCCGACTCTGCCGTTTATCTGCCTATGTCACCATTTCCTGCGGTTCCTGATGGGGATTATCTTGCCTGCCCACTCGCGGGTGCCGTTCTCTCTCGCAATGTTGTTCTTCCGCACCTTATCGTAAGCGTCACCAAGAATAGCACCTACCTCCCTGTCCTCAACTTCAGCTTGTCACCACAAGTTCTTCCTGCAGGCATATCGCTTGCTACTTTGTCTTCTCTCACCGACTGTACCGTCACTGCTCTCTCACCTGGACCGCCTTCTACTGTCTCTCAAGCGCCCGACATCCCGTCCAACGTTCCGCAATCCATTTCTGCGATGATTGCTTCTGACCTGAGCCCCGAGCATGCACAGGATCTTCACAACCTTTTGGTGTCCTACACCGACATTTTTGACTTCGCTTCTGCTCCTCTGGGTCAAACATCGGTAGTGACTCACCGCATTGACACCGGCGATGCAAGACCTATACACCGGAGGCCTTATCGTGTGTCGCTACCAGAGCGCCAGGTCATCCAGCGGGAAGTGGACAAGATGTTGGCCAACGATATCATCGAGCCTTCAAACAGCCCTTGGGCATCTCCTGTCGTGCTCGTGAAAAAGAAAGACCAAACTTGGCGGTTTTGCGTCGACTATCCTCATCTGAACAAGGTCACGAAGAAAGACGTCTATCCCCTTCCGCGCATAGATGATGCCCTGGACTGTTTACATGGTGCCCGCTACTTTTCTTCCATCGACCTTCGTAGCGGGTATTGGCAAATCTCTGTTGACGCAAGAGACCGCGAGAAAACAGCTTTCGTCACCCCTGATGGCCTTTACCAATTTAAGGTCATGCCCTTCGGCCTTTGTAACGCCCCTGCCACATTTGAACGGATGATGGATTCGTTACTCCGGGGCTTCAAGTGGACGACCTGTCTTTGTTACTTAGATGATGTAATTGTTTTCTCGCCCTCTTTTGAAACCCACCTGCTTCGCCTTTCGTCCATCTTGGCACTTTTCCGCCGCGCAGGTCTCCAACTCAACTGAAAAAAATGTACTTTCGGCCGCCGCGAACTCAAAGTCCTCGGCCATTTGGTGAATGCGAGTGGCATACAACCTGACCCTGATAAAGTTCGTGCCGTCAGTGCTTTTCCCTGTCCCCGCTCGCCCAGCGATGTCCGCAGCTTCATCGGTCTCTGTTCCTACTTTCGCCGGTTCGTCCCGAACTTCGCAGCCGTCGCTCGCCCTCTCACCAATCTGTTGCAGAAAGGCGTTCCTTTTTCCTGGGGACCAGAGCAGGCTACTGCATTCTCCAGCCTTATCGCCGTCCTCACTAACCCTCCTGTATTGGCCCATTTCAACCCGTCTGCCCCGACTGAACTTCGCACTGATGCCAGTGGTCACGGAATTGGCGCCATCCTTGCTCAGCGACAACGCGGCCAGCACTGCGTGATTGCGTACGCCAGCCGTCTTCTTTCTTCCGCCGAGAAGAATTACTCCATCACAGAACGCGAGTGCCTGGCTCTTGTTTGGGCCATTGGAAAATTCCGCACATACTTGTTTGGCCGCTCATTCACAGTTATCACCGACCACCACGCCCTGTGCTGGCTCTCCTCTCTCAAGGACCCTACTGGCCGTCTTGGCCGGTGGGCATTGCGATTGCAAGAATACACCTTTTCCGTGGTTCACAAGTCCGGTCGCCTTCATCAAGATGCAGACTGCCTGTCACGCTATCCCGTCGATCCTCCTTCTACAGACTGTGAGTCGGATGCCTGTGTCCTCTCCATCTCCGACCTCTCCCACATTGCCGACGAACAGCGCTTGGATCCCGCCCTCACCTCTCTCATCGACCGCGTCAGCACCGACCGGCGCGACACTTCTCTGGCCCGGTTTTTGCTCGACGGGAACACGCTGTACCGCCGCAACATGCGACCTGATGGCGCTGAGCACTTGCTCGTTGTTCCCCGACACCTACGTTCCACTATCCTCCAACAACTGCATGACGCACCTACGGCTGGTCATCTTGGTGTCTCCCGTACGTACGACCGCGTGCGCCGGCGTTTCTTCTGGCCTGGTCTGTACCGCTCCGTCCAACGCTACGTTGCCGCTTGCGACGTCTGTCAGTGCCGAAAGAAGCCCGCTGTCCTGCCGTCTGGACACCTGCAGCCGATTCCCATCCCAACCGACCCGTTTTCTCGTGTTGGGCTAGATTTACTTGGGCCCTTCCCGGAGTCCTCCTCGGGGAACAAGTGGATTGCCGTCGCCACCGATTATGCCACGCGGTACGTGATCACTCGCGCCATTCCAACCAGCTGCGCCACTGACGTCGCTGACTTCCTTCTGCACGACGTCATATTACACCATGGCGCTCCCCGTCAACTCCTTACCGACCGTGGCCGCTGCTTCCTCTCCCGAGTTGTTGACGAAATCCTTCGTTCGTGCTCCGTTCGTCACAAGTTCACCACTGCTTATCATCCTCAGACGAACGGGCTAACGGAGCGTCTCAACCGCACGCTTACAGACATGCTCGCCATGTACGTATCCGACGACCACCGGGACTGGGACATAAGCTTGCCTTTTGTCACCTTCGCCTACAACTCTTCGCGCCATGATACCGCTGGTTACTCGCCCTTCTATCTTCTCTTTGGACGAGACCCCTTACTGCCCTTCGACACTCTGCTGCCCATAGCCGGCCCTGTCACTACATATGCGCATGACGCTATCGCCCGAGCAGACGCCGCCCGCCAGGTTGCTCGTCACACGCTCTCCGCCTCCCAAGAGGCTCAAAAACACCGCTGCGATGGCCTGCACCGTGATGTGCGCTACCCTGCTGGATCTCCCGTCTTGCTGTGGCTCCCATCCCGTCGTGTAGGGTTATGTGAAAAACTTCTGCCGCGCTACACAGGTCCTTATCGTGTATTACGGGCAGTGACCGACGTAACCTATGAGATCACGCCGCTGCACCCAAAGTCGACGTCCGCTCCACTGAAGTCCGAAGTCGTTCATGTAGCTCGCCTCAAGCCCTATCACCCACCATCGACATCGCACGCCTAACACGCACCGGGACGTTGCCTTCAGCCGAGGGGGATAGTGTTACCGATGGACCGTGAACGAAGAAGTGGCGGTGCGCTGAACGACGACGACGTTGACCGTTGGTAGCTGGGCCCTCGGTGTCTGAGCTGAGTGCTGGCCATCTCAGAGCAGCCGCCAACACAGACTTACCGCCGTAACATCCCCGTAACAATATTTTTTATGTACTTTGATTAATTAGCATTGCTATTTTTTGTGTGCCTCTGTACTTTGAATGTCCTCCCTGTTGCGATCCCTGATGGGATTGACAGTATCGAATAAATAAAATAAAATAAATGTTTACACGGCGCACGTTGGCAAACTGTTCGTCGTGTTTACAGTGTTAGAACACTGTAGTCGTGTTCTTTGTGGGCTGCCTTCAGGTTCTCTACCGGGTGCATGGCGCTTTCAACGATCAGAGGTAAGTTTCGAATATTTTTCAGGGTGATTTATGTACTCTTTTGTAAGCTCGACACCGCGTTTAAACGTTCTTGAGTTCGTGGCGCAAGTAAGATGGCGATATGACTGAAATTGCGTCACCTTTTCCCGGGCGCGCGTCTCGCCAGTTCACTTTCAGTCACGGTAGCGGTGTTTATCGTTATGTGGCTGGAGTCGGCACGGTGCACGCGGAAACGTCCTCGGTCACGACGTTGTTGCGCGACGTCGAAGGCTCGGTACTTCGCTGTTGTTGTCCATCGCGTACTGTGGCAACGCGGTGTTGGCAGCATGAACTGCATAACGAGCACGCTTTCCACCCTGACTCTTTTTCCGTTTCTGACCGAAATAACGCAGAGACCTAGACTTTTTCGCACCAGTGGACACGGAGAACTACTCGACGACATTAGGGTTAGTACGCTTCAGGTGGCAGGCGCGGGCCTTTATTTTAGCCGATCGAAAACAACCGCATTTGTCACTTGGTATAAATCGCAATGGAATCACACGTTGCGTATAATTTTTGTACAATTTTTCATGTTGCGTGTTGCTCGCGGTTGCTTAAAAGAAATGAAAAATAAAAGCGCGGGCTTTCAAACGAGGCCAACTAGGCGCTGACGGAGCGCGTAGTTCGCTAGTAGCAGGCGGCCGAAACAGTGTGACTTCAGATTCAGACATCAGTTTAAAGGTCTTTGGCGCGTATTGGATTGACATGAAGTAAGCTTATATGTGTATATCGATTTGTATTTTACAATCCGAGCCAGCAGTTGTCAATTGTCAGTAGTCTGAAAAAAAATTTTTCATTATTTATTTCAGGGCGGAAAGCAAGTTTAAGGCCCAGGTGCTAAATGAAGAGGATGCCAATGGTGACTGTATTGCTGTGTGGTGCAGAGCAGGACCAAAAGAGGAGGAGGCCACTTGCATTATCTGCAACAAAGTTATAAACTGCTCACAACATGGCGTAAATGCTGTGAAACGGCATGCTTCTAATAAGCACCATGTTGAAGCTTGCAAGCAACACAGGAATGAGCTGGGAGTTTTGAAGAAGCCTGCTGCTGCTCAAGCTCTGTTGACATCATGCCTTCTCGCAAGACCGGATGTATCTGAAGCAGATCGTGTCACATTGGCAGAGACTTACTTTGTTCTTGGCGTGGCTGTTTCTGGGATACCAAATCATGGGGGGACACCGCAACCTCGCTCTTCCCTCTGATGTTTCCAGATTCAAAGGTTGCAAAAGAATTTCAGTGTGGCAGAAAGAAAGTCTCGTATATAGTGTCGGATGCCCTTGGGCCATATTTTAAGAGAGCAGTTGTTGATGAACTTAACAAGGCGGGTGTGTACTACACCATCCAAATCGACGAAACTCCTCTTCCGGAATAACGGTGCCAACAGCTGGACATTGTAGTTAGGTACTGTTCTGAAGTTTGCAAGCAGGTTGTGGTGGAGCACTAGTGTTCATTTCACTTAGGGAGTGCAACCTCAGATGTTTTACTTGCACACGTGAAGGAAGGCATCCAAGACCTTCCTCAAAGGAATATGTTGAGCTTCTACAGTGATGGCCCTAATGTTATGAAGAGTTTGAAAAGAAAGCTTAAGGAAGATGTAAATCCTGCACTGCTAGACATAGGAGAGTGTAGTTTGCACAAAGTTCACAACAGTTTTGCAAAAGGAATTGAAGCGTTTGGCAGTGAAGTGGAATCAACTTTGTTAGATGTGTACTACTACCTGAAAAACTCTGCTGTTCAAAGTGCTGTGCTCAAAACACACCAAAAGTGTCTTGGCCTGCCAGAAAGTGTCTTCCTTCGGCATGTAAATTCACGTTGGCTCACCCTAGGTCCTGCCCTTGAGCGCTTTATCGAGCAGTACCCGGCACTTAAGTCCATGCCATTAGACGTGAAGAAAACGGCTCACTCTACTGGCACAATGTACAAGCGCCTCCGACAAAGTCTCAGCAGGAAAGACCTCTTCCCAAAGGCAGTTTTTCTGAGGAATGTCGCAGATCTTTTTGTTGGATTCTTGAAACTTTTCCAGCGCTCTGAACCTCTACTCCATATTCTGTACGAAGAAATGGTACAGCTGACCAAGAAAGTTCTCAGCCGTTTCGTGCGAAGTGATGTGTACCGTGACCTGACAGGGGAACAGCTGAAATCTCTTGACGCTGAATGTCGAGGAAACTGGAAGGAAGTTGTTGAGATAGGTGTGGACACAGAGGGCTCCATCACGAACTGGTCAGCAGAAGAAAAAAAATTGTTTAGGCTGGGGGCACGTACTTTCTTTATGAAGTCTGCGGGTTACCTACTTTCAAGGTTGCCCTTTGACAATGGTGTGTTAAAAGATCTTAGGTGTCTTGACCTAAGCAGCGCACAAGAAGAAAGCTCAGCTGTGGCATTTCGAAACTTGGCCCAGCAAGTTCCAGAGGTGATTGCTCCCAAGGAAGCCTCAGCCCTGATTGATGAATTTTCACTGATTTCATCTGAAGCGCTGTGCGTTGATTCATGGGAACGACTTGACAACACATGGCAACATGTCTTCAGCCTACACAACAAAAATGGTGGCATTAAATATCCTCTGGTAGGAAAGCTTGTAAAAGCCCTGCTTTCTCTTTCACATGGCAGCGCTGATGTGGAGAGGGGTTTTAGTGAAAATCGCCGGATCCTACAGGAGCGCAGCAAACTGTCTATTGAAAGCGTGAATAGATTGCGTGCCATACAGTCATTTGCGAAAAGGTATGACAAGAACGTCTCTACCATTCCAGTCAAACGTGACATGCTCACTGCTGTGAAACAGTCATATAAACGCTACCAAGAAAGACTGACTGCTGAGTGTGAGCCAGCTGCCAAAAGAAGCAAACTTGACCATGGCCAAAATTCAACAAAAGGATGTCAAAAGCAGGACCTGCAAATGGAGATTCAGTCAGCAAAAAAGATGCTTTGCAATGCAGAAGCATTGATTGCAAAAGGAATGAAGACAAAAACTTTTGATGACATTGAAAGTGGCCAGGAACTACTTAAGAAAGGACAGGAAAGGCTTGCGGGTGCTCTCTGCAAGCTTGAAGCTTCAAAAGAAAACGTGCGGGCTTGTAGAGTGTAACGTGCAGACTATTGTGAAATGTGTTGAGTGACTGACTACTTCAGGCTCGGATTGATTCTGAACTTCTACTTCTTGTGTGGCAAGTGTCATTAGTGACTGTGGTTTCTTCTAGTTCACATCATGTTGCTCACCTTTTTTGGCTTTGATCTATTTCTGCCACAAGAACTGGTGCTTTAAATATTTAACTTGTTTTACCACACCATCTGTAACTATTCACATTCTTAATTGTTCATTTCTTGTCACTTGTCATTCGTGTTGACTGTTGTGTGAAATGTATAGTGTGTTTCATAATAAATAGCTGTAATTGTCAGTCGCTTCAGTGATGCTTTCAACACGGGAAGTATACTGGCGTAATTTATTCGCCATCTGCTCCAAAAACAACAATGGTTGCTCCAAACTGGTATTTTTTCTGCTCCGAAAACACCAATGGCTGCTCCAAACTGGCATTTTTACTGCTCCTAAATCTGCTCCAAAAAGTAAAATGCTGCTTCCATCACTGCAGTTGTCGTCACACCAAAACCCCGCCGACGTCCGAGACGAAATTTGAAAATTGGTCTAGAGGGGTCTCCTGACCTAGCGACGTCATTAGAACTCGCCCACCATGGCAGATGAAAAACTTGTCACCGAATTGTGAGCAACCTGCCTACCGTGGCAGGTGGCAATTAAATTAAAGGATTGGCCCAGACAAGTTGCGTAACCTTGTGACGCCATGACAACCTTCTCAGCGGGGTGTGAATAACTATAGCTTCTACACAGCGGCCTAGATAGAGAACAGAAATGAAAGATGTGATATATGCAAAAAAAATGTGATATATGCAAACTTCGGCACCGTACAACGTAGCGGATATCTGCTACTGGAGCTAGCAGTCCGAATATGGCAGTTTATGAACCGAAAATTGAAGACAAACCGAGGCAAACGCGTACAGAGTTTGCAACAGAACCTGCGACAGGTAGGAAATCTAATGCTATTGTATTGTACTCTTAAAAATTATTCGTCCACATAATTTCTCCTCGTTAGTGCTTGTTGACACACGAACGAGCGCTACATTAGAGTACGCCTCAAGAAAAAAAGACCAATTCACACCAGATTAATTACAGTTGCATGAAACCAAAAAAAAAGAACAGTTGGCAATAACAGACCACGGCCCACAGTGTGCTGCATTATCATTCTGATCAGACACGACAGTGAAAGAAATAGACTTTTATTTGTTTCACTGTTTTGAAGAAGCCGAAGGCACAAAAATGCTGGTACTCATAATTTTATCTCGTGGTTAGCTACATGTTAACCTTCTTAGGCGCCATATATTGTTTCAATCGAAAACAATGTTTTTCCGCCATAACAATATCTTGAGACCTCAGGAAAAAAAATTGTTAGTTTTCCAGGCCAAAATGGCAGCAGTTATTATTTTACAGAGATGCGGAAAATTTCGTACAAAGTGTCACAGTGGTCACGGCGGTATCCAAATCCCACGATTTCTCAGGTAAGCACCAGAGTGCTCATGGAATGATTTTGTTTCCAATATGCCTGCTCATGTTGAAATTGATAAAAAAAAGAACAGAATTTTGTTTCGACGGAAAAATCTGCCCGCATAAAATTGGTTGACATCGTGCTACTCAGCTCGCTGTTTTGTGAAACATTATTCATTGCGTTCGCTATGTAGCATAACAAAACCAAACTATTTGGGACATGAATGATGCCTTAAAGAAAGAAATCACTCCTAGGAGCGACCACTCTCTAAAACAAAAAAAGGTGCCAGTTTCCTGTGCCTATAAATGTTTACAAACTGCGTTAAAGGGTTAAGGTAAGAATAGAATCCTAAACAGCCTACTATTCCCTCTTCACGGAGGAATTGTGTGCGGCGTTCATGAATTTCGGTGGCGCTCAACTGCGAACCATAGCGAACCATCCGACCATAGAAACGCTGAAGTCGTTCGGAATAGTAGGCTGGGTTTTATCTTCTCCATGTGTAAACAAGTATTTAATAGCAAAGGACCTACTAGAAATTCCACTCATAAAACTCAGGCTCCCTCAACGAAAACAACGGGAGACTTCAGACGATTCCGCCTTAATTTTTTTATTTGCTACCTATCTGGTGTTCTGCGATGAACTGATTTCGCCACTGCTGTACCTTACAAATAACAGTGATAAGAGCCGTAAAGTTGGTTTCAATCCTTTTAGCACCAAACCCTACTTCGATCGTTATCTCCCCTGGTATCATGTGAAAGGGAAACATTTCTCGGAATTACTATTGATGAAAACAAACTGTTAGGGAATGGTATACAGCTAACATTTCCACTTGAAAGAAACCACTATTTTCTTTTTTCTCCTCTAAGTACTATTATCACGCACACCGCAATCGTTACTGCACGGTTGTCTTGAAGGCGTACTTCTGTTGACCCTTTTAGGCGCCGCTTATACTCGTCTGAGCAGGCGTCAAAAAGACCAATTACTCAGCTGTGCAATAAAAAATAGAGGGCCTCATTTTGCGCATCAAACAGTTAAATTATTTTTTTTGTTTCGAAGATGCACGCGACAACAGAACCACAAAAAAAATGATAATATTGTAAGCATGGTGCGTCAACCTCATCTTCATTGTCTATATTCGTCATCGTTTCCAATCTTCGTCTGCATCGCAAATGCAGTTCCTGCGGCTGGCAACGAAGCCTGCTCTGGGCGTTCTCAATCAAGCAATATTACGGGTGACAAAACCTCGCAATATTACGGACGACAAAATCTCCCGGCACGCTTTTCTCTGGCAGCGCACTAACAGTACTGAGGAATGTTACTTGCAGGGCTCGCTAGCGAACAAGAAAATTCAACTTGTTCCGATGAGTGCTGAGTTCGAAAAAAACTGTTTCTGTAAGCAAGCATTCAGCTGTCCTCGGCGCGCCGTCAACGAATGCTGACCAATTTCGACTGCTTTAATGATGTCATAAAAGCCAGTCACTGCTACGGTGGGAGATGAACCAGTTGTCTTTCAATTCCGTGTCGTGCAACTCCTAAGTGTTCTGCCTTTAGTGCCAGGGCCTCGCTGTGTTTCTTCTCCCATGCGGAAGCTGCTTTAAGGGCATCGCTTTTCAAGTTCTCCGCCTTGTGAATCTTCTTAGGTGCTGCCGTTTTCTTCGCTGGAATCTGTCTTTGCAGACGCAAGCAAATGGCGCAGATAAACTGTTTAGAAAAAAAAAAAAACATCACAGTGCCTTTGATGAACAGTGTCCAACATCGCCGCCTGCTGATGCACAGATACTGAAGCCATCTACACATTTTCACCAGGATTCTTTCAATGCCGGTCCCAGAGGCTCTTGTTGCAGACATTCATGACGTTTCCTACTATCTTGCTCCACGTAACAGCGCTGGGAATCATTAGAGCTCTCAGGACAGAAAACTCTAGATATCTTCTGTGTTAATTCATCCTTCTGTCGCAAAATTCGGCACATTTGGAAAGCTGGCCCAGCCCATAGGTAAATCTAGTCCGCGCGCGCAGTAGGAAGATAGAGAAGCTTGGGGAAGCAACCATTCATATCCCATGGAGCACCCGTAATATTGCGTGTGTTTTAAGTGGAACCCTCTCTACTTCGCTCGCACGCGACGGCCACGGCTAGAGAGAAGTGACTCAGAGCAGTTGGTGCTGTTGACGACAAGTAATTTTGAGGCACAGGAAACTAGACGAAAAAGAGGGAGAATGTCAGAGAAGACAAGAAGCAGAGAAACTTTCGCTGCAGCGAGAAAGAGAATGGCGGAATAGACAAGAAGAAGCTGAGAGAATCGAATTGAAACGATAAAGGGAATTTGAAAGGGAGAAAGCAATCCGTTCTGAGGAAGCTTGCTGAAGTTCTGCGTTTGAGGAATATCATGCAGTTAACCTATGGCGCTTGACCCCGGACAGAGAAGATGGGAGAGTGAGTTTTTATTATTCAGCAACTACTGAAAAGGTTGAAGCTAGCTCAGAGTTTGGTTGCGGAACAGCCTGTCCCTACAACTACGTTCAGAGAGAGTGAAGCCGTAACCGTGGTTACATTTTCCCACAAAGTGAAAGTATAGTAAGCACAACATAGAATGCCAACGTGACGGTCCAGTCGGAGAGTACCTTCAGTAAGCCGCCTGAAGAGGAAGAAGGAAGGTGGAGAGGGAAGTCAGTTTTGCACTTGTGGTGTAGCTGCAGCGATGACAGACAGCAAGAACGGTTAAGTGGCATGGAGTGTTAAAGTTCGGAAGAAGCTGTAGCCAAGGAGGGATCTGTCACTGGAATAACAGCAACGGTTACAAGTGACTCTCGAGGGATGAAGAAGTTTCTCCTCATGAGGAAGGCGAAGCAAATGTTGTCTGTGAGAAAGGAAGCACTACAGTGCAAGACTCGGAGCAGTCAAAAAGGAAGCCCAGTGACGACTGCACTGCAACGGAGATGAAGGAGGAGACTGAGAAATGAGAAGCAGCGAAGAAAATGAGTCGGGAATGATTCGCTGGGCCGTCCTTTAGGCAAATGTACACGAGGAAGCGTCAGGGAGAGGGAAAAGACGAAAACATCGGACAGAAGAGAAAGTCCATGAAGTAGGGAAAGGGACTGAATCAGAGGCTTCATCACGGCAGCACAGCTCGGTTGATGCTAGTGAAATCGAAACGGGTTCCCACCAAAGAAGAGTCTACAAGAAGCTTCAAAAAAAGAAAAAGGAGCGTGTCTAGCACAACCAATACAGGCGAAGTCAGACAGGACAGGTCCCGCAGAAAGTTCAGGAAGAAACTTGGAAGAAAGAGAAGTGAGCTGAGGACAGCTTGGTCGGTGCAACCGAATTCTACGCGCACCGCACCAAGGTGACGCGACTGAAACGAAAGAAAGGTGGAGAGAAAGCAAAGAGAAAATGAAGAGCCGAAGCAGCGAATGCGTGTTCGAAAAGTGCGTGTCATTTTGCCACCAGTTCAACTAACGGAAAATAAATGGTTTAAGCATTTGACGAAAAATCTCCTGCAAGCTAGGGGGCTTACAGAAACGAGGGCGTACCGAAGAACTGCAGACGCAAGAGCAAAGAAAGCAACACAGACGAGAGGAGAGGAAAGAAGGCCCGATAATCGGAGCCGTCATAAGTGCACTAGTTCTAAAGCCATGCAGCAAGCGCTCAAGAAATGGCAGTGAATATTTACGACTTTAAGTTTGTTACTGTCATTAATTCCGGAAGTGGTGCTGCACGCTCATTAATGTCATTATGCTAATATTACGATGACGACAATGCTTGCAAGGAAGTCAAAAATTTCATCCGAATAATCAGCAAAATATCTCACGAATGCTGTTCAAATGTAGCATAGAAATAATTTTGCATAAAATACTACTGTTCTTGCTTGAAGAGCCGAAACATCTGCCATTAAAACGCTTGACTGCACACAAGCCGAGGATATCTGATAGGAGTGGTGGCAAAAATGACGTCCTTCGCATCGAAACTATAGTAGATGGCTTATATGACTGAAAGTTATTAATGAACCATTTGCTACTGGTTAGGAATTTGTTAGTAACAAAGTTTCATGCTTTTCAGCGCGAAAAATGAGGACGAGACACATTGCTCGAACGAATGTGCTATGGCGAAATCAGTAGGTTCCGAACGGAAGTAAGTTTAATGCCATTAAATATGTGTGTGGCACCTTCTGAATGCCATTAAAATTTAAAGCAGTAAGCATTTAATGACATTAAATTTGTACATGTGGCACGGGTATCAGTCATGTTTGCAAGAAGCGCGCGAGCCGTGTGAGAAGAAAGAGTGCACGACCATTGAAGAACTCAGAGATAAACAAGCGGAGAAAAGAGCGAGAACCGAGTACGAAAGAGAAGCTAAAGCAGGTTTGGTTTATGGGGTTTAACGTCCCAAAGCGACTGAGGCTATGAGAGACGCCGTAGTGAAGGGCTCCGGAAATTTCGACCACCTGGGGTTCTTTAACGTGCACTGACATCGCACAGTACACGGGCCTCTAGAATTTCTCCTCCAAACAAATTCCAGCCGCCGCGGCCGGGATCGAACCCGCGTCTTTCGGGTCAGCAGCCGAGCACCATAGCCACTGAGCCCCCGCGGCGGCAGAACCAGGGAAAAGAAAAGAATTCGCGACAGGAGGAAAAGCAGCAGCCAAGGTATAAAAACAGAGCCTTTGAGTGCTCCCGAATACTCGAGCGGGTCAAGTCTGTCCCGAGCTGATTGTGTAAGCCGAATGCGGAAGTATAGGCGGAAGCATTTGTGTCCTCCCTGTTGGGAACATTGGGCTCCTGTGTTGCCGAGTTGTAGTCTGTTCTGAAGCGATAACGACAAATGTCAATATTGCTCTCAATACTAAGTTCATTATCCCACTCTTTCTGCCCTTTATTATTGAATTTACTATGTATACACTTCATGCAGTCCTTATAAGTTACGTTCACATTTTTTATTTCACCATTCTGAGCTCGCACAGCAGCTGACTCTGTATTATATTGTGTTAGGTTTAATGGCGCATAAGCATCTAAGGCTATCATGCGCCAAGCTCCAGGTATAGGATATTTCTTTTATGCAGATTTTTGCTAATATGTGAAAAAACGGTGTAGAGGGTATAACATTTCTTGTACCCAGTAATAAGAGAGGGAAGAAATTTTACAACTATATACAAGTAAAAGCTTTCAAAGAGGCCGGGTAACCTCATCAGCGGCTTGGCTGGGCAAGGAAATTGAGGTTCCCAGCCAATGAAATAAAGACCACAGTCTTCTTCTCGAGGATGAGAACAAGGCTGAAGTGTATTATATATAAAGCGAAGCAGTGAACTAAAATTTACAGTTTATCAAGAACACCTGCTTCTTTTAAGAAGCTAAAAACACAAGACGAGTTAACAATGGCATTTTCACCTAAGAGCAACGCAGGGTGTAAAGCAATGCATTCATTATAAAACTTAGTAAAGTGTTTCTTAGTTTTCCGAGGTATGAACATGAGAGTAAAATATGGTTTATTGTGAGCTCGCCCCCACATCTTTCACAAAGAGGTTTGTCTTGTTTCGTTAGTAAGAAATTATGTGTAATGTGTGTGTGTCCAATGCGGAGACGACATAAAATTATTTCCATAAAGCGTTCCTGGTGCCTGCAGTCTTCCATTCACCCAAGACGGGCTTTACCAAGTGCAGCTTGTTGTTAACTTCGTTGTCCCATGAAGACTGCCATTTTCCTCTAAGTTTATTTTGAACAAACCTCATGCAGTCCCTATGCGGTATGTTTACTTGTTTTATCTCACGATTGCGGGCAAGTGCAGCACATGCATCAGCTCTCTCGTTTCCGCTGATTCCCACGTGACTAGGAACCCAGCAGAACTTTATTCTACGTTCTTGTGTGTGAGCTTTTATCGCATTGTGTATTATGTTTCCTATTATGGGTTCGACTGCATTCTTAGGGTTTATTGCTGTAATTACGCTGCGGGAGTCAGTGTAGATAACACTGTTCTTTATGTTTTTCTTCATTATGTGATCTACAGCTACAGCAATGGCGAAGCATTCTGCTGTGAAAATTGAAGCGCACTGGGGCAGCCTGACTACTTTATCCCATTTACCTTGTACTATCGAACTCCCTACATATAGTGCTATTTTAGAACCGTCCGTGTAGAAATCGGCATAATTCTTGTATTTTTCTCGTACTGCACAAAACTCTTGCTGGATGTATTCCTGTGGGGTTTGTCTTTTGTGAATATGTGTTAGTGCAAAATCGCATACATCAGGAAACGTGGAAACGGATCAGGTCTCCGTGCAACATCGGGGAGTGCGTCTAGTATGTTTATTTCTTGACTTTTTTCCTCGAAGCGGAGGAGGAGTGGTCTGACAGCTTGAGGTTTGTTTGTAAAGAGTATTCTGGATGGGCATTTAATAACTATGGGGTAACACAGATGCTATGGCAACGACCTTATTTTCAGAACATATGCACAGGTAAGCATTGTTTTCCTGTGGTTGAGAGGTGGCTCATTTGCTTCTACGGGAAGACTATTTACAGAGGATGTTCTGTACGCCCCAGTTGCGAGGCGCAAACCAAGGTTCTGTACTGGATCTAGCTTTTTAAGGTACGATGGCCTCGCAGACCCGTATACTATACATCCATAGTCTAAGGAAAAGCGCACTACTGACCGATAGATGTGAAATAGGCACATCCTATCGGACCCCCAGCGTTTTCGTGACAGAACTTTAATTAAATTCAGGGATTGGGTTGCTTTCTTTTTTAGGGTGTTTATATGCGGTAGGAACGTGAGTCTTTTTGTCGAACGTTAGGCCTAAAAATTTGTGTTCTTGTTTTACTGGAAGTACGGCTCCATTTAAGCGCAGAGTGAGATCAATCTGCAGTCCTCTTTTGAGCGAGAAAAGAACGACAACTGTTTTTTGCGGGGAGAACCTAAAACCATTTCTGTCAGCCCAGATTGCTAATTTGTTTATGGTAAGCTGTATTTGTCTCTCACACGTTGATAAGCTAGAAGATGTGCATGAAATCTGCAGGTCATCGACGTAGACTGTGTACATAATGGACTGCGGAACTATTTTGGCTAAGGAATTCATGTTTACTATGAACAACGTAGTTCTTAAAATGCATCCCTGAGGTGCACCATTCTCCTGGATGAAATTCTTCGAGAGCGTAGCATCGAGACGAACTTGGAATGGACGGTTCGCAACAAAACCGCTTAAATATTTTAGCATCCTCCCACGCATACCAAGCTCTGCCAAGTCACGAAGAATCCCGAACCTCCATGTTGTGTCATATGCCTTCTCCAAATCGAAGAATACCGCAAGGCAGTGTTGTCTGTGTTAACGCCTCTCGGACTGTGGTTTCAAGGCGGACGAGATGGTCAACTGTGGAGCATACTTTTTTAAAACCACACTGGTGGACATCAAGAAGCTCACGGGATATTGAAATAACCGTTTACCTAATATTGAGAACACTTTCAAAAGATTTGGCTAGACAGCTTGTAAGCGTTATAGGCCTGTAACTGCCAGGGGAGGTTGGTGGTTTTCCTGATTTTAGGAATGGAACAAGAATTTCTTTTTTCCAAGCTGCTGGTATCTCACCTGATACCCATATTTTGTTAAAAAATTTCAGAAGTGATACCACAGCGGATTCAGACAGATAGGCGAGCATTCCGTAATGAATGCCATCTGGTCCTGGTGCTGTCTTTTTACTGGAAGAAAGTACCCTCTTAATTTCTTGTAGTGTAATTGGACTATTATATGCTTCGTGAGCATTGCCTGTTGTCGGCAGTCTCTGTCTTTCGGCTGTGGTTTTATATTTTAAAAATCATTCTGTATAGTGAACTCGATATAATGGGAAAATGTTCACCTAATATATCTGCTTGTTCTTTTATTTGTCTGCACACCAGGAGCCGTCAGAAGAGGAATCTTGAATGGGGAGCAACGACCACCTAGTTTGTGTACCTGCTCCCACATTTTTTTTTTTGTGATTTGGCTGTTTATTGACGATACAAAGCTCTGCCATGATGCTTTTTCGGCATCTCGACGTACGTACCGAGCCCTAGCTCTTGATTTTTTAAAGTTCATAAGGTTCTCCTGTGTAGGGTATCTGCGAAATATACCCCAAGCTTTGTTTTGCAGTTTTTTTGCCACTTTGCAATCTTGAGTCGACCACACTCTATGATTCTCTCGTACTATTCCAGCAGATTGAGGTATAGCTAAGTTTGCGGCAGCGAGAATACAAGTTGTGAACTCTTAATTTATTTCATTTACATTAAAATTCTCTAAAACTGTTTTTTCTAAAGTGGCTTGTGTTCTAAAAAGTTGCCAGTCTGCTAAATGAAGCTTCCAGCGCCGTGTATTTGTCGGGATGACTGATGGTGGGGATGACAGGCTGATTTCAACAGGCAGATGATCGCTTCCATATGGGTTGTCTAAAACATCCCATTTAAAATCGCTAAAAACAGATGGAGAACTAAAAGACAAATCTAAAACACTCATTTTTCTAGAGCTAGGACAGCAATAAGTGGGCTTACCGCTGTTTAGTAGACAAATATTATTAGATAGTATAAAATCCTCAATGACATGACCCCTGCTATCAGTTTTCTCACTGCCCCAAAAACAAGAGTGTGCATTAAAATTTCCCGCTACCACGTACGGCTCTGGCAACTGTTCTAACAGGTTCTCTAATTCATGATGTGTTACTACGAAGTGTGGTTGAAGATATATGGAACAGAGTGTGATGGTTTTGTGAGCAGCCACAGTGGCTGCTACGGCTTCGAATCTAGTTTTCAGTTTGAGCTCGCGGGCTGCTACTCCAGGCTGCACAACGATGGCTACGCCTCCCGAAAGTCTGCTCGCCCCTTCTCGGTCCTGGCGGAAGACAGTGTATTTTTTTAGCTCCTTTGTGTGCCGAGGACCTAAATTGGTTTCCTGCAGGCATCAAGCAACAGGAGAATTCGTGTTTAAAGTGTCTTTGATATCTGTATAGTTATTAACGAGTCCTCGGCAGTTCCAGTGTATTATGAAAGCCATCTTTATGTTGTGTGTGCGTGAAGAGAATGCCGAATTAACTTGGATTTGGCCCCGTAACTCGGAACCTCAAATTTTTCGATCTATCCAAGGAGCTTCGCTGTCCGCCCGACGTGGACGGCACGGGGCTGCCTTGGGTTGTGTCCATCGCCTCTGCAGAACGCTGGACGACCGAACAGGAGGCATGTTGATTTTCAAGTTAGACCTCGACCTGTGGGAAGAGGTCTTGAGGCCCGCCGACCCGGGGGTCTGCGTTGCCTCCTTCGGGATTGGCGGAATAGCACTAGCTACTCCACTCGGGGGCACGGATGGCCCCGCCACAGGCTCACTGCGCGTGGCCTGGACAGGTGCTGGAACCTGGTGTGGTGTGCCGCGCCCACGCACCACATTGGCGAAGTTTGTTTTTGCACTGAAGGAGAATGTGTTTCTTTTAGCATATCGCCTTCTTTCTTCCTTGAAAGAAATTTTTTCGGTAGTCTAGAGAGTAATTATTTCTTTTTCTTTCTTCCAGAACGTACAAGGCCTGGAGTAGGCAGCATGGTCTCCTTCACAGTTTACACCCCGGGTGCTACACTCCGCGGTGTAGCAACACATTCTTCAGATTGGTGTTCCTTCGACGAGCATTTTGCTCAAGTATTGCGGCCGCGACAATTCTGTGAGCCGTCGCCGAATCTCTCAAAATTGAAACATCTTCGTGGGTTCGGTATATATGGTCTTTCATTTATTTTCAGGTAACCAGCTTCAATGCTTTCAGGCAGTGTGCTCGTATTGAAAGTTAGGATCAGGTGTTTCGCGTCTATTTCCTTGTTATCCTTCCGGATCTTTATGTGCTGAACATTTATGACATCTTGGTCAGTAAGGCCCTCAAGCATTTCTTTCTCAGATAGGTGGATGAAGTCGATTTCAGATATGACGCCTCGGACAGTGTTTAAAGGTCGATGTGAAGTGACGGAGACCGGGATTTCCCCAATGGACACAAGGTTTGGGAGTTTAGATTGTTGGGCAGTGTCACGTAGTTCCAGCAGTAAGTCACCGCTGGCCATTTTTGATACCTTGTACCCAAGGCCCAAGGTATCTGTAAGGCACTTTGCTGCCAGGAACGGGGATATCAGTCTTGCTTGTTTTCCTTCTGCTTCGATATGCACAACATGAAATTTTGGGAAGGATAGCTTTCTTCTCTGAAAAAAAATTATCTGCATCGCTCCGCCCTCTTTTGAGAGAGCGATCTGGTTTGGAAAGGGGGAAGCCATAAAAAAAATATGTTTTTCGGTCATGGTGCCAGCCACCCACAATGGAGACCAACAAGGGGACGGGACAGGAACTTACAAGCAAGCCCTGCCCACGCCAGCTGTACACCCCAACTATAACCAAATATGACGCAACTCAGGGTAGTTGGCCACACAAGGTTAACCCTAGCCGCCTATGAAGAGTGAAAAAAAACGAAGAAAAGAGGAGAAGACCGGAGAGTTGTAAGAAATCGATAGGAAAGTTAAAGATAGAGGGGAGGATAGGAAAAGGAGACTGCCGATTTCCACCGGTCGGGTCAGGCCGGAGGTGCCGTCTATAGGAAGCTGGGGCCAAAGTGGTGTGTTGCCTCCGCCGAGGGATCCTTAAAGGTCCAAACGCTCGGCATTGGCTCAACCACCAGGATCCCCTTTTCCCCGGACACGGCGATGCCACGCACGGCTAAGCGCGGATGCTCGGGTCCGTGGTGACGCATTGTTCACCATCATCCCCCTGCGGGGATGTCCCTGCGGATGCTCGGGTTAACCCCGTGGTGTCGCCACTCACCAACGTCTGCATGCGGGGTGCAGCTGAGTCGGCTCTCTCGTTACCCTCTATGCCGATGTGGCTCGGGACCCAGCAGAATTTTACCATATCTCCCCACGTTGCGACTTTTTCGATGCTGAGAATGACGCCGCCTACTAGGAGTTCGACTGCATTTCCTGACTGTAGCGCTGTGAGTAAGCTGAGGGAGTCAGTGTAGATTATACTTTTTTCGATGTTCTCATGTCCAATTTTGTCCAGAGCAATACGTCGCCAGGTCGGAAAAAAGCGACTCGAGTATTCTGGAATCTCTCGACACGCTTAACCAATGGCGACACGTGCCCGATCGGATGGTGAAAAAGCGGTTGTATGGCTGACGCTAAGTTGAACCTCGTTACAACGAACTTGGAGAGGCCGAACGATTAATTCGTTACAGCCGTAGCTTCGTTATAGCCCATAACGACCGAGCTTTCAATGAGAATCACCATTCGTTCGTTATATCCATTATTTCTGTATAAACCGTTGTTATAATGACGTTCGGATGCATATGTACGTATGTGCGGGCCTTCATTGGCGAAAAGTGGCCAACAAACGGGGCGTGACCTGTTTATGAGAGACGTTAAGCGCCATTGCTCAACCCGTGTCATAGTTTTAGTGGTTTTAGTATCGACGCAGTAGTCCCCCACATCATCCGGGTTAACACCACTCGCTCAGCCAGGGACCTGCGAGGCAGGGCTCACCAGTCTTCGGGAAGGGCTCATCGCCATCCTTGGTCGTCGGACTGTCGTAGTGCCCTGAGGAAATTGTTTTCTTTTGCTTCCTTGTTCTTGTTGTTGCAAAAGCTTTCCTTGTATTGAAGCCTCTCTCTAGTGACACTTTGCATGTATTGCATTGTTTTCGAGAACATTGTGCAGATGTTCCTACGAATGTTACGCAAATCATCTTTATCATCTTTTTGCTGAATAAAGTTTGTGTTTTTTGTTAACCTTTGGCTCCAACCCATTCCCTAGATCGCGAACAGCGGAAGCTGGACACGAAAGAAAGCCCCCCCCCCCCTCTTTCTCCTCCATGTCACTTGGCTGCTGGTTTCTGCTACCCCCCCCCCCCCCCCCCCCACGCTCTAAGGGTGTCCGGGAGCGCAAACAACCATGGCACTTGCGACACCTGCGTAGCTTCAGATCGTCAGTACACAGAAGGTAGCAACACCGTGACCAGGTAACCAAGCGTCATTTCAGGCGTACTGCTGATCTCAGCGGAGCATGAACGTGGCACCAGCTCATTCTGAATGAGTGCATCTAAGCATAGCTTGCCTAAAGACTGGGTACATACTCTAAGTGAAAGAACCTCTGGACTAGGCGTGTGCGAATATTCGGAAATTTCGAATACCGAATCGAATATGATCCGATTCGTTTATTCGAAGGAATCAAATAGTGTATGTTGAAGATTCTTAGAAGCCAATCAAATATGCCCTCAAATTTTCCGACACATTTTGAAAAATTGGTGCAAAGTTCGAACCCCCCCCCCCCCCCACCAAAAAAAAATGATGATCAGTGTTTCGTCTCTAAATAGATACAGCTGTAACTGCGAAATCTGTTCCTCAAATCGCGAAATCGCTGTTCCTCACGATTGCTCATTGAATATTCGCTCACTGAACACTCAAAATATTGAATCCGCGATTCGGTTCGCTCACTGTTCGATTCGTATTCGATTGGGTTATCAGCTAAATTATTCGTATTCAATTCGTTAGGAAAGCTACACTTCTTTTTTCGGCTCGATCTGCAAAAATTGCGAGGAACTTTAGCGGCTAAAGTGCTGAAAGGCGAAAGCCTGAGTGCTGCATTCTGCTACACGATTGTTCACTTCACATTTTGTTGGTGCATTAATTAACTCCCAATTAATGACCCTTAAGCTTCGCCTTTAGGAGTGGAACGCGACAGCGTGTTGTAGCGCTGCCACGGAGTCCATTGAACGCCACCACCCGTTCGGCGCGATGCCTTGCCCTTTGAACGCAACGCTTTTTAAGGAAAGTAAATGGCGCAGTAATTCTCTGTCGTCTCGGTGGACACCTGAGCCGCACTGTACAGGAAGGGAGGAAGTAGAGTGAAAGAAGAGGGGCCGTAATGAAGAAAATGAAAATTGTATTTGAGGAAAGGAAATTACGCATTAACTGTCTCGCATACATCATAGCCGAAAATTGTATTTGACGAAAGAAAGTTGCGCAGTAACTGTCTCACATATTTCGGTGGACACCCGTCAAAATTCGCGCGTGGTGATATCACGACAATTTGGACCAATCTGAAACGCGGACAAATACGCCTTGCTCGTCAGTAAATTGTTTTTTGAGGAAAGGAAATGTATCTGTCTCGCATATCTCGGTGCACACCTGAACCTCGCCGTAACGGGAAGGGAGGAAGATGGGAGTGAACGAAGACACCGTATTCACTAGACGCACCTTTGTTCATTCCAAGCCATCGAGCTGGCATAGCCGAGTGGTAGTGTGCTCGACTCGCACTCCGGAGACCGGGGTTCGATTCCCAAGCTCGGCCAATTTCTTACTCGGTTTTATTTATTTATCTGGCCTGACTAGAAGGGTTAATTTGACTAATTGGTTAAGTAAGCAATTAAATAAACTCAAACTTACTTGGAGCATCACTATACGATCCCTTTAATTGGTTGCATGGTTAGTAGCCAAGGTACAATTGGCCCCGTTTGAAATTCGCGCACTGTGACGTTACGACCGTTTCGACCAACTGAAAAGCGTGAGATTTCTTGTCGACAGCTCCTGCTTACAACGATGAGGCATTAAAGGCTTCCGCCTTAAAAAGTGCAGTTCTCACGCCCCTAGTGGAGACTTAGGAGCCTGCATATGCCAGCACGCTTTACGCGTGACTTTCGCCTACACTGTACATTTTTCGGTGTTCAGGTTCGACGCGGAAGATCGGCGAAGAGTTGCGGGACGGCAACGGGAATAGCGGCAAATTGACGCGTGGAAAGTTCACATCTTGCCTGTTTACAATGTGCTTGTAGTCCTTAATAATATCGCCACGCTCAAAATCACACTCACTCAATTTAGACGCGCGGAACAGCTGTACTTCGGACGCCATATCTGCTCCCAACTATTACACAGGGCGTCATCGGGGGCAGGTCTGAAAAAAATTACCGACGATTACGTTACTTCCTAATGCGAAATTTGAGCGCAGCAAATAAGCTGTTTCACCTTTTCGATAGATTGAGGCAAAGAAATCGAGCAACACATGTATGCGCTATCACAGAATTTTTTTTTTTTTTCACACGTATTCGCAATTTCGGCTCGGGCGGTGCACATATACAGATCCGCCGCCACCGATCTGGCTCTCTGATTGCCACCGCACAGGGGTTGCATTGGAGGAGGAGCGAAGAAAGGAATTAAGTTCGAGCCGGCGCTTTGACAACCGGAGACTCGCAGGAAGAGGGGGGAGGGGGGGGCGTGTACACCCAGCGGCAAATGATGGGGGCAGAAGCGCGCGCAGCAAGCGGACAACACGATAAAGGGAGGAGGGAAGAGATAGCAGCGACTGACTGACGCCGCTGACGCCGATAGCGCTGGGGGGATGAAAGGGGGGCGGAGCTGGTTACGAGGCCGACGCCGACGACGACGCGAAACCCAGGAACGGACGCCAAAGAGCTGCGCTCTAAAATGACAATCGATGGTACTGTTTCTATTGTTACGTTTGGCGCTGACCGCAAAGCACATTGCATGTGTAACATTCGCTGCAAGTCATCATGAGCACAGATTTCACCAAAAAGAAGGTTCCACAATCTCTGCGAGCACCATACACGCAAAAACCAGCTTGAAAGTCGGACTAGCTGTCGATGTTGCAGCGAACGATGCTCCAGACGTTCCCTTTCTTGTGTGCGTGTCTTCGTTGCGCTGAAAATCCGGGCAATATGTCGGGATACTCCGCGCGGAAACTATGCAGAAGAGCTCGACAACAGTGCGATTAGTTTCCGCGACTCAAGCCTCAGCGCTCCTCGTGAGCTGAGCTTAGAAGACTACCTTGTTTTAGAACGCTGGTCATGGGCAATGAAAATACAGAAAAAAAATTTAAGCAGTAAGCTAAGTTTCTGCAATTCCAATAGAATATTGAGTTCAGCTTTTAAGCTATCCCACAGTGCCTGAGAACGGAGCACTCTGACGACATTTCTTCGCTACTCGAAAACTTTAAACTACATTTCAAAGAGTTGAGTTAAGTTGAGTTATTTGGTGCTGCAGGTGGCCTTGCTTATTCTGCCGGCAAATGCTCCATCGTAGCGTCACTTATATGTTAATAATGTACTAAAACCGTTCAGATTTTCCCCGCTATGCCCACAGACGCTTATAATAGAACATAGGCCACTCCCGCAGTCACCATCTATGCACACATTCACTTACAGCACAACAGTATCCACTCCAGAAGTCACCATCTATGCACATATTCAGTCACAGTAGAACATAGTGCCACGTATTATTGTAGCGTCCGTTCGTTCGCGCAGAAAAGGGGTGTTATCATTTTTGTTCGTGACGCGAGAAGCGACCGGTCTAATCTCGATTGTTCACAGCCATGAACAGCTGCATCTACGTGTTTCCAGATTACTCTAGATGATCTCGACCTGTTATCTCGAAGTTTCCTTGCCGGCTTTAAATTGAACGATGCCGCGAGCAGCGGACATTCGTAGTTCGACGATTCACGAGCACGCGTGTTGCTTACGCCGCCACCGAGTGATTCAGTTGTTTTGCGGGCGCAAGTCAGCCCAAATAAAGAGCTTCGTTTGCAAGTCTTTCTGGTGTCTTCGTGACCGCTGGACTGCCGTCACTACAAAGTGACATCTGGTGGAGGTGCTGGGTAGCCTTCCAGGTACCGGACAACCCCTGCAAGTCGTGACGCCAGCCCTTTGAGTTATTCACCGGAGGACCTGACTCCAGTCTACCACGCAGCCTCTGGAGCCTGCAGCCATGACTTACGCCGTAGCAGTGCGCCGTCCTGTACCTCGACGACGGGACCCAAGCCCCCATCGCCCTTAGCCAGCTGCGCTGGAGCGCCGCCCTCTCGGCCTAACCCGCCCGTCCTACGAGCGTCGCACACGGCCGAGGAAATGCGAGGAGTGGAGAACACCCGACCAGCGCCGCCCACTATGCTTCCACTGTGGACAAGCCGGTCACATTCTCCGGTACTGCTCATACAGGAGAATGGGCATCCGAGGCTTCTCTTGCGACGCCCCACGACCACCACCCGGCCAGCGACCAGCCGAAATCGTAGTTTTTGCGTCGGGAGGAATACTCATCGCCCGGCCGCCTATCACGTACCCCGTCGCCATCGTCACCGCGCTATGTATCTCCTGGCCGAGGCTGCGCGGTGCGTGTACGCTCCCCCAGCCCTCGAAGGTACAACTGAATAAAGCAGCCTCTGGAGGTGAGGTTGCTTCTGGGCGCAAGAACTGAGTTCCTGCATCGACGAAAACGCAAGACTATGCCTAAACTACGACGAGAGCTACGACGACCCCTACTACGACGACAACTACGACGATGAAGACAACTACGACGATGAAGACAACTACAACGACGACGACAACTACAACGACGAAGACAACTACAACGACGACGACAACTACAACGACGAAGACAACTACAACGACGAAGACAACTACAACGACGACGACAACTACAACGACGACGACAACTACAACGACGAAGACAACTACAACGACGACGACAACTACAACGACGACGACAACTACAACGACGACGACAACTACAACGACGACGACAACTACAACGACGAAGACAACTACAACGACGAAGACAACTACAACGACGAAGACAACTACAACGACGACGACAACTACAACGACGAAGACAACTACAACGACGAAGACAACTACAACGACGACGACAACTACAACGACGACGACAACTACAACGACGAAGACAACTACAACGACGAAGACAACTACAACGACGAAGACAACTACAACGACGAAGACAACTACAACGACGAAGACAACTACAACGACGAAGACAACTACAACGACGAAGACAACTACAACGACGACGACAACTACAACGACGATGACAACTACAACGACGAAGACAACTACAACGACGACGACAACTACAACGACGAAGACAACTACAACGACGAAGACAACTACAACGACGAAGACAACTAAAACGACGAAGACAACTACAACGACGAAGACAACTACAACGACGACGACAACGACGACGACAACTACAACGACGACAACTACGACAACGACGACAACTACGACAACGACGACAACTACGACAAGTACGACAACTACGACGACAACTGCGACAACTACGACGACACGGCTGGACTTGAAGCTTTTAGCGCTGCCCTTAAACCTTATTATGAACGCTAAAGGACTCGAAGTTAGCATTCTGCGCGTTTATTTTCATTTTAAAGCATCGAGACGATGCTTCTTTGAGAGGGGGTAGTGCCACGTATTATTCTAGCGTCCGTTCGTTCGCGCAGAAAAGGGGTGTTATCATTTTTGTTCGTGACGCGAGAAGCGACCGGTCTAATCTCGATTGTTCACAGCCATGAACAGCTGCATCTACGTGTTTCCAGATTACTCTATATGATCTCGGCCTGTTATCTCGAAGTTTCCTTGCCGGCTTTAAATTGAGCGATGCCGCGAGCAGCGGACATTCGTAGTTCCACGATTGACGAGCACGCGTTTTGCTTACACCGCCACCGAGTGATTCAGTTCTTTTGCGGGCGCAAGTCAGCCCAAATAAAGAGCTTCGTTTGCAAGTCTTTCTGGTGTCTTCCTGACCGCTGGACTGCCGTCACTACAACGTGACCATAGTCCATTGCAGAGTCACAACCAATGCACACATTCACTCACACAATAACTTTGGAGTGGTCAAGTAGACCACTCCAGAAGGCACCTTCTACACACACATTAAATCACAGAATACCATAGACCATCCTTGCTGTCACCATTTAGAGTGAGTCAACATTCCTGCAGTGTCCAGCAGGAATGTTAAAAGAATGCGTGAGGCCTCTCGTCCGCATGTCTGGTTTCCACTCGGGTAGAGAATGTCCTGAACTGTACTTTGAAGGACTCCTCTCCTCTTGAAGGAGGCCAACATCACGTTCCTTTCCGCGTTGTACTCTGGGCAGAACATAATATAATGTTCTATATCCCCGCACACACATATAGAACATGACGGAGACGATCGGTGGTACTGTTTCAAACTTTCAAGATTTCAAACTTTTCCCTCTGTTCGGATGGTTTAATGCATAAAGCATTTAACCTGGAACATTTAACTCTCTGCTTTCAGTGTTCAGCCTAACCTTCGAGTTATTTTTTAACGCACTTCATCTAAGTGACACACAAGTGCACTTTGGCACTCCTGCTGAAGTTGAATATTAGGAATTTGAACATTTAACCAGGAAAAACTTAAGCGGTGCTTTCTGGAGTAGCTTTGCTCCAATCGCGCTAGTGGGTTTAGGGCGCTCAGCGCGCCCCGATGCACAGATGTGCCCGCAAGATAATTAATACGCTTGGTTGTCGTGCCCAGACGCCTTACTAGACAAATTGCCAGCTAAGTTCTTGGTTCTTTCTTTGCCTGAAGTGCTTCCACCAAGCAGGACGAAATGAATAGCACCTGACGTGCTCTTACGGCTCCTGAAGAGATCTCAAGTAGACCACCGGTGATTACGACAACGAAGGGAAAATCGGCAAACTCAAACTCGTTAACCGACTGCTTTGTGTGGAGGAATTCAATATGGACCGTTGTCCGGCGGAGGAGCCATTTTCATCGGCCCTTCAATCAAGGGCTCGAGTGAGTTCTTCGTTTGTTGTTGCGGTGTTCTTCGTTAAGTGTTCCTGAAGGCCATCAAGCTTCGAATACAATTACCATGCCTGGCTTCTGTTAGTGCCTGTGTCCCGTCGTCTATTGTTTCCTATCTTGGTTATGGGAGAGGGTTTGCGGTTTTCGTCGTTACGGGCAGATTTCTACCCTGATCAAAAACAGCACTCGCAAATCTAGTTAGAGCAAAACAGACCTGCGCGAAGATGACAGGACAAAAGAAGGCACGAATACACACACACAAAGCGCACTGCGCTTTTTGTGTGTGTGTGTGTGTGTGTGTGTGTGTGTGTGTGTGTGTGTGTGTGTGTGTGTGTGTGTGTGTGTGTGTGTGTGTGTGTGTGTGTGTGTGTGTGTGTGTGTGTGTGTGTGTGTGTGTGTGTGTGTGTGTGTGTGTGTGTGTGTGTGTGTGTGTGTGTGTGTGTGTGTGTGTGTGTGTGTGTGTGTGTGTGTGTGTGTGTGTGTGTGTGTGTGTGTGTGTGTGTGTGTGTGTGTGTGTGTGTGTGTGTGTGTGTGTGTGTGTGTGTGTGTGTGTGTGTGTGTGTGTGTGTGTGTGTGTGTGTGTGTGTGTGTGTGTGTGTGTGTGTGTGTGTGTGTGTGTGTGTGTGTGTGTGTGTGTGTGTGTGTGTGTGTGTGTGTGTCTTGCCTTCTTTTCTCCCGTCGTCTTCGCGCAGTTCTGTTATGCTCTAACCATGAACCGGCTAGACCAACATCATGTCTTACTGCAAATTTAGTGTTTCATCATTTCACAACGTACCTTGAACGTCATTATCGCCGGGTAAAAAACTTGGACGACGCTTAACCTAAACTTCACAGTAGTACGATGCGATATAGCACTAGAGATCCCTCCCGTGCAAGTACTCGTCCTCTTCCGTAGATTCATAGATCACGGGAAGTCCTCATAGCACTGCTGCCGCAGTCGTGCAGCCGTTAACCGATGCGCCCCCACTGATCTCCACTAGGGGCTGGATGGCGCATCGGGCGCCCGAAAGTGAAGCCACAGGAAGTAAGCGGCCTTGTCCCGGAAGTCAGCCTTTGTAAGTGCACGAAATTGGACCTCAGCACGGTTTTGCAGTTCCAGTTTTGTTATCCCACTTATCATTTCGTCTTTTCGCCGTTCTCGTCTTTTTCCACGACAGTGCCTACCTGTTGCGCAGTCAGCTGAGCGAGGAGACCAGCGAAGTCTTCGGGAAAGACGTTTCAAAAATAAGGGTCCATTGCATCGCAACGGGACGACACAAGCAGACGACAGGACGTCGCTACATGCAGCAAGTATGGAGCCTCGTCTGCTAAGCTCTATGCCGTCCCGTTGCGCTAGCGTCGCCAACTCTGCCGTTTACTGCGATGTACGTTCCCGCGCTCAAGCCCAAATTATGCTATCAATCGTGGACAAATTTAAGAAAGAATAAGTGGAAGCTTTCACCAGGCAGCCGACTTTGCAGTGACCCTTTTACCAAATTATGTTTAGACCAAACCGGAGCGAGGGCGAGGCTACTGTCTGGGGAGTTTCCGGAGGCGTTCGGAGGGTTCATATTAGCGCCTCCAAAAGGTGTGGCACTGCTTTTTCGACGCAGTGTGTCATGCACTGTTTCGTACTGCAGCATGTTATGCCTGAATGGGCTTTTATTCGTGAAGCTTGGTGCAGTTGACTTGTAACCGCGCTTCTCACGCACGCTGCAGCATTCGTCTTTCTCGTCGGTCATTTCTCTCGTGCAGTGCTGCTGAAGTGTGCCTGTGCTTTGGAGTTAGGTTAAAAAGTACAGGAGATATATGACGCCGCAAAGCGATAAACATCCCCTGCCTTCGACGAGAAGAGTCATAGTCCGCCACCAGCTGGAAACTGTAACTGCGGCAGCTGTATAACGTATAGTTCTTCGAGTGTAAGGATATCCGCGCCATCGTTCGCCTTTTCATTGCTGAATGAAAATTCGGGTTTAAGAAGACTAAGCCTCATTGCCATTCCATTACTTCTCCTTTACATTCGGGCGACAAGTACCAGCTAAGAACATAGTGTTTAAAGCACGTGCTCCTTTGCCGCGGCAGGGTGAGACCTGCATGCTTGTTTTCTTCGGTTTATCTGAAATTACAGGGCTCTGCACACAATGCTCACATTTCTCGCGTTCAACCTGCTTGTTCCTTTCATATAACAGCAGACATTACACGAGAGCAACGCAAAAAACTGAGAACGAAAGGGCGAAAGACGCGACTTTTTTCATTGAAATACACAACAGACACCCGACTTCCGGGACAAGCCGTCCAACTTCCGGTGGCTTCGCTCGCGCTCGCCTCGGAAAACGGGAATGCGGCATCCAGCCACCTAGTGGGGATCACTGTGCGCCACTGCCTCGATAGGAGTCTATGGTAGAGCGAGGGCAGGCACATGGTTTTTTGACACTCATAAAGTGACTAAGGTAGGGGAAAGCCTCAGAGTGCTTGCCAACGTTTCGGCAAGAGGGCTTGTCTGGCAAGCACCCTGTGGCTTTACCCTCCCTTGTTCATTTTGTGAGTGCCCAGGAAGGCAGTTTCAAACACAGCCACCGGTGGAGCTTGTGATGCCCGGGCTGCTGTTCCCGCGCTCCCGTGAGGCTTATTTGCGGTGCAACATGACAGCCGAGCATTAATATGACGCAGATCACAGAATCAGCTTCCAAGATGCCACTATTTTTGCAATCGAAATCAACTACCAGAAAATACTGCTACCGAATCCCTGGAGCATTCAAACACTTCGAACGATGTAAACGGCTTACGGAGCAACCTCCCCAGGGTTCATGGGCAGGAACTTTGCTCCGCAGCTCGCAGGAACGAAAGCAAAAGAAGAACAGCCACCAGAAGCCATCCCCGCACAATCTTCAGAAACTGGCACCGTGATTTAGAGCCGTAGCACGCAAGTCTACAACTTTCCCTCCACCCCGGCCGCACCTTTCACAACGTCTTATTCTATCTCCGAGCTACCGCTTCCTGTCAACTTGAAAGCTGGAAAACAAACTGCCCTCCGTCACCCCTGAAGAAGGTGCCTAGCCAGGACTGAAACGTCGAGAGTTCTTAAACTGAAAACTTTCGGCTGAAAAAAATGTCTCACGATATACAATAGTATCCATTGAGTATCCTTTTCTTGTATTTTATTCACTCGTTCACCACTACTATTAGACAATCTACGTAAATGCTAATTGATTTGTTTGAGAAGATATGCGTCACAGTTTTTTTCCTGATGCCAACGACGGTGAAGCAACAGTGCAAATTCACGAAGCACTACGATTTATGAGTGCCCTACGTCTATAAGTTCAGGGTATATATCGGCAGGGAACGTCGAAAAAGGCTCTCTCCCATTACGAAAAAAGGAAAAAAAAAGATGAGACGAAGTAGACACTCACAGACGCCAGACATGTTATTGGGATATCAAGCTTAAAGGCCTTGCGGAACACTTTACACAGAGAACGTAGGAACAATAAAAACATAAATAGAACAAGAAACATAAATGCCCTACCGCGTTAGAGCGCTTGAGCAGGGCAACGAAAACGCCGGTGGACGGTCGGTTAATGAATATGGGTTTGCCTAATAGCGCTACGCATTTCAACAACCTCTTTAACAGCCATGATTTCTGAAGAGCCCCGTTTGTGAGGAGCACGTGTAATGGCATTCACTCCGCCAGGCAAAATGGGAGAATTCTAAGTAAAGCAAAGCAAGAATTCAGAGCTTTCCAGCCAAGCACTCTAATTCAGCGTCCCGACAGGGCGACTGAACGTACCGAGTACCGTGAAGACACAGATGTGCATCGGAGGGCATATAGTTCCCGGAAGCCATCAGCGCGTTAGGACCAAAGATCTACGCGGAAACGCTCGCTAGGACTGTGTTTATTCAAAAATGTTGAGATTCACACGTCAAACCTAAACAGAGCTTACAAAGTGCACGTGTCTGTCACGCATAGAAAAGTCGATTCTTCGGCGAAAAAAACTCAAAGGATAACTTTATGAATGTGCATGCATAATGCACGTTCTATGTTAAAGGTTGTCTCGCATTAAAACAACCTGACCGTAATCGAGAATTTGAGATCTGCTATAGGAGGTTCGAGCAGCGAATCGGCGTTATCATAATGCTCTCTTCTCGCGTAATACACCTCAGGCACTTAATTGAATACTCTCTTGAGTTACAGCTGAGCCTACTGCTTTTGTGTTTCGCGCATTTATATTGCGTACGATTTCCGTTTTTGTGTGTTATGTGCTGAAGTGTGTCCACTGCGAATTCCCAACTATTTGTGAGCACACTAAAGCTAGAGCCCATATCTTTGTTTCAGACGAATTCAGTACTCATCTCAGCGCAGGAAGTTGAACACTCGTGCTCGCTAGCGAATTCTGCAATAACATTCCTCAATGCAATGAGCTTGTTAACACAAAATCAGATAAAGTTGTGTGGAGCGACTTTATAACCCTTAATATTTATACGGACCAGAAGACGAGGAAGGGAGCAGAAGCGCGGAGCGCTTCGCCTAGGCCCCCAGCCATTTTTATTTCTGTCACCATGCTGTGTATTCATCCGCTTTACACCGTGTTAAATTGCGGTGGAGACGCTAAAGTGCATCCTCATTCCAAACCTGGAGCTTCGATATCTTCCATCACCATTCGTCGTCCGCCGAGTGTTCCAGGGTACTACCTCCCGGATTAGCCTCAGTCCTCTCTGACATCACCAATCCCTGCGCTCTTCCCTGCCCCGTCCCCAGCCCGGACAACACGGCACTACGACTAGTTGAAGACGCGACACGACGATACGGCCTTACGAAGCATCACTGCCGCCGCGACGACCATAGACACTATGGCACCCTCCCCATCTCCCTCTTCGCTCAAGCCGTCCGGGGTATCCATGAGCCTTGACCTTCGGCTTGTAGCGACTGCTGGTCATCAAGCTCCTGGGATTCGAATTCATCAGACCCATTCATTCCTCGCAGTGCAAGCGTGTCATTCTATCCCTTTCTAGCCCACATCCGCTGTTATCTTACCCCTCAGATTTTCATTCATTGATAGGGGGTGATCGCTCGGTGGTCCCAGGTAATGTAAAGGACAAGATGATGATGAAGCGGGAACAAGCGCAGCGCTCGTGCTAGGCCTGCAACCGTTAAATCATATTTCATGCTGTCACCCTGCGTTCATCCACGGGATGTAGCCGATGATAACATTATAATTTTTTCTGCTGATCTAGCTTCACATGTATCTAAGAAAAAAAATACTTAATTTCTGACCATGGTGCTTAATCACACGGCCTTTTGTATATGCCCCAAAAGACGCGGGTTCGATCCCTGCCGCGGGAGTCGAATTTCGACGGAGGCGAAATTCTAGAGGCCCGTTTATTGTTTGATGTCAGTGCACCTCACAGAATCCCAGTCGCGCGAAATTTCCGCAGCCCTTCCCTACGGCGTCCCTCATAGCCTGAATCGCTTTGGGTCGTTAAACCCCCATTAAACCTATACCTTTTGTAGATGCCTGAAAAAAATAACAACTGCTCTTTTGCGTAGCACACCTGACTAAATAGCTTTCTTGAAGCCTGTACAGAGGAGTATTTTGGCGATAAAAATAATTTTGAAGAGAAATACTGACTGAAATGCAAAATCAAAATTCCTCGTGTAACCCCCGAACGGAGGAGCCTATAGCAGGGTCTGAAACGTCGAAACCTTTTAAGATTAACAAGTTGTGGTGGAGAAGATGCATCACACTTTCGTGTAAGTTATTCCCAACCACCTACTACAGCACACCCTCATCTTCTGTAGCACAAAATTATCAGAAACCAATGCCGATTTGTAGGCAACGTCATCATGGTGCAGGCGGGCGAAACCTACTTTCGGTATATGCAGCAAGTTTGTCACGGTCACACTATGGGCTGGAACTTGTCCATTATTGATAACAGGTTATCAACACCACACGAGCATATGTGATGAATGTTCTTTATAAATTGACAACCGCATTAGACGACTACATTCGATTCTTCTTGAAAGCTCAACACCCGCTATAACTAATTTTCTCGCAATCCCTAGCGTCTTAGCGCATACTGAAAGTACCAAAGCTTGAAACAAACCTTTGTAGAAGTTTCCGCCCGCAAAATGCGGCTCCTAGCATCCCATGATGTCACACTGACAGCAGAAGTAGTGCCCAGCAACTCGTCCTCTCATGACGTTCGGAGTACGGCAGCACGAGCGGCACCACTTCGCACTTCGCACGTGCTTCCAATGCTTTGCACCCCACCACATTTGAGGTAAACGCAACAGTGTATCTTGCAATCGAAAGCACGTTTTCAGATACTTGCTATGCTCTTCATTCAGTTGAAGGACAACCCCAGCTTGTGGAAAACAGTCCTTCAGATGGAGTTTAACATAACCGCACCAGTATCAGTGCAATTGACTGGCAGCAGCGACGGGCTGACGGGATGTTCGTGCGGTCCATCCCGCTCTTCTGCTCCCAAGCAACGCTGTCGCGGCTCGCTGAGAATATGAGAATAGCGCCAATCTGTCCGTGTTCCCTTAGGGCGCGCCACCTGTGAAACGTTGGTTGAAGCTGCCGGTTTCCGCCGCCAGCGCCATCTCGTATATTTCGATCAAAAAAACTGCTCAACGTCTGAGCGCGAAATTGGCGATGTAGAAGTTGACCTCCGTTTTTTAACATCCGTTGTTGTCTGTATGCAACTGTGTGCTTGGGCAATGTCCAAATTGTTCTTTTTTTTTTTGCTTCGGACACTAACATCTTCCGACAGGGTGTAAAAAGGCATGATGGCATAAAAGATAAAAATTCCTGTTTTAGTGTCTTGTTATGAAAGAAGATGCTGTGGAAAAGACTCAGGCGTGAAATATTTCTGCGAACTCCTAGATTAGTCACCCCAAGTTTAGTTTTCATTAAAGAAACACTAGCCGTGCGAGAAAAGTTGCAAAGTATGAAGCGAGCTCTCCGGTTCTGAACAGATTCTATAGCATCGATTAAAGTTGTTGTGTTGTGTTGTGTTTAATGGCGCATAAGCAACTAAGGCTATCATGCGCCAAGCTCGGGGTAAAGAAAATTGTTTTATATAGGATGTTATACAAAAGACTAAATGAACGGTGGTGTAAAGGGCCTAAAAAGTTAATTCATGCAACCTAGTATAAACGTAAGACAAAAGTTTAGAAGTGACTTATGGTCAAAGCTTTAAAGAGGGTTGGACACCTCAGCAGCCATCCTTGGCTGTGCAAGGATCTCGAGGTCCCCAACCAATGGAATAGGGACCTCAGCCGTCTTCTCGGGAGTGAGAAAGTGGCCGAGGTGCATTAGAATTAAAACAGACCAGTGGGTAAAACACATTTAGAGACACTTAAGAAATCCTGATTCTTTAAGAAAGCTAAAAACATGTGATATATCAACAATTGCATTATCTCCTAAAAGCAGTTTAGGGTGAAAAGGGATGTATTCGTTATAAAATTGAGTAAAGTACTTTTTCCTTATTTTTTCCAATTTTGTACAAGAGAACAAAATGTGGTTAATCGTAACTTCAACTCCGCATTCCTCGCAAATAGGTTGATCTTTTTTTGTCAGTAGGAAATTGTGTGTCAGGTGAGTGTGTCCTATGCGAAGACGACAAAGAATGACTTCTTTGAAGCGTTCTTGGTGGGTGCAGGATTTCCATTCTCTTAAAACTGGTTTTATGAAGTGTAGTTTGTTGTTGGCTTCATTTTCCCAGGCAGACTGCCATTTTTTCTTTATTTCACAAAGTACCGAGTTCATGCAATCTTTAAAGGGAATATCTACTTTCGTTATTTGCTTGCTACGAGCCTGCGCAGCGCAGAGGTCTGCTCTCTCGTTGCCTTTAATTCCGACGTGACTCGGCACCCAACAAAGTTTTATGTTTTTTCCTTGAGCTATGGCTTTTGCTATGTTGTGTATGATGTCACCGAGGATCGGAGTAATTGCATTTCTAGAATGGAGAGCTGTAAGTAAACTAAGAGAGTCTGTGTAAATTATACTGTTTCTGAGGTTTTCATTTAATACTTTTTTACGGCTAAGCCTACAGCATAACATTCGGCTGTGAAAATTGATGCACACTGTGGAAGTCTGATTATTTCTTTCTCATGACCCCGTACTACTGCACTTCCTACGTAGGCATCTGTTTTTGAACCGTCCGTATAAAAGTCCGTAAAACCATTGTATTTTACCTCGAGTGCGAGAAATTCTTGTACTAAATGTTGTTGTGGGGTTTGCGTTTTGTGAAACTGTGTAAGAGTGAAGTCGCATATTGGAGGAAAGTTGTACCATGGAGGTAGTGGCTCTCCTCTGAGCGCAATGTTAGGCAACGTGTTTAGTACCCCGAGACTCTCGCACATCTCTTCAAAACGCAGGAGGAGTGGCCTGGTAGTTTGTGGTTTGGTATTAAAAAGTGTTCTGGATGGACACTTTGTAACTATTTCGTAACAGATATGTTTCGGTAGGGAACGGATTTTTAGAATGTATGAGCATGTGAGCATGATTTGTCTGTCTGTAAGTGATGGTTCATTACATTCAACATAAAGACTGGTTATAGGCGACGTCCTATAGATAGATAGATAGATAGATAGAACTTTTATTCACGTCAATTGCCAGACAACATAAATCAGGCCTACCAAAGCCTCAAAGGGCTTGAGTGGCAGCGCCTGGCAGACAGCTAACATTGGCAAAACAAAGGAAAATAGAGACGTTGCAATGAACTTTGCAAAAAAAGAAAATGGTCACCAAACAGAATGAAACAAATATATAACTATTACAACATCAAGAAAGATTACAGTGATTTGAAATTAATACAGTAAATAGCTGAAATAACTACGGGGCAGGAAGCAACACGGAGACATACCGCAAAGTTTTTTTCAGGGTGTATTTAGTTTTCATGCGGAGTACAGTAGGAGGCAAGCTATTGAAACAGGCAGGTACATAGTAATGACGTGTGCGCTTACCGTACCGGGTTGAGGAGCGAGGAATGCAGTAGCGGTATTTTGGTCTTAAATCCCGAGCAGGGACATATGGAACGGTGAACTGACTGTACCAGAAGTGTTTTAGCACAATAGTTTCTGTTAATAAAGAGTTAAAACTTGGAAGCTTTAGTCTTCTGAAAATATCAATGTCATTACCAATGGACAGGTCGTAAGCAATATTCTTTAGAAGCAAACGCAAAAGCGAATTCACCCTATGTTGCCAGCGAACCGTGCAGTGACCATAAACAGTAATTCCGTACCTAAGTACACTATAGGCTAGAGCATGTACAACACATTTACGGACAGAAAAAGGCATAAAATATCTAATGTTATACAGGACACACGATACAGCACGAAGCCTTTGGCAAACAAAAGAAAGGTGCGATTTCCAAGAGAGATCACTGTCGAAGGTCAGGCCAAGATATTTGACCGAATGCGCATATTCAACTGGTACACAGTTGCAATTAAGACAAGAGGAAGTATGCAAATAAACAAGGTCAGTTAATTCAACTTGTTTTAATGGGTTATGAAAACAGATCAGTTTTGTTTTAGAAGTATTAACATTAATAAGATTAAACTTAAACCAGTCCATGGCTTTAATAGCAGCTATCTGTAATGCTGTAACAGCATCAGTGTATTTCTTTGCACATGCAACAATAACAGTGTCATCAGCATACTGAAACAGCAAAGATGGCACACTGTTAGCAAGGTCGTTAACGTATAGATTGAATAATAAAGGACTTAATATAGAACCTTGCGGGACTCCAGAGGCAATTGCCGTGAAATCGCTATGGAATCTTGAAATCGACACATATTGGCGCCTATCTTGTAAAAAGTTAGTAAGCAGTTCCAAAAACGAACCTCGAAATCCCAGCGCAGAAAGTTTATCAAGCAAAAGAACGTGGCAGATGCTATCAAAAGCCTTGCTAACGTCCAGAAAAAGAGAACATGCGACTTGATTCTTATCAAAAGCTGAATTTAGCACGTCAGAGAATTCTTCAAGAAGAACCGTTGTTCCTTTTCCTGCTATAAAGCCGTACTGACAAGGTGATAGAACACTGTGCGTATTCAAAAAATTCGTCATGGTGAGTAATAGATGCTTCTCAAAAATTTGGCCAATGCATGGTAGAATAGAGATAGGTCGGTAATTACTCATAATGTTTCTGGAGCCACCCTTGTACAAAGGTATAACTTTAGCAGTTTTCATTGAAGCAGGTATTATACCAGTAGAAATGATAGTGTTAAGGATAACTAGTAGAACACCTTTAATTACTTCAAAATTTCTGCACAATTCAGAAATCGTGAGGCCGTCATGACCAGGAGATTTGCTACGTTTAAGACTGAAAAGTATACACCTTAAATCACTTTCAGTAATATCAGGAAGGAAAGCAGATTCCATCACACTGAGAGGCATAGGACAGTCGGTAGGAGGGGTTCGAGATGCACCAGAGACCAGAGAAAAAAAATTGTTGAAGTCATTCGCAATGCTCTGTCCATCTTTATGAAAATGCGAGATGAAATATGTATCATTGTAGATAGCAGCGCTCCCTCCTTTCAGACTATTCACCAATGACCATGTTTTCTTGCTGTTAAAACGTGCGTCATTAAACTGAGACCTAAAGTGGTTGCGCTTGGCCAGACGGATCATGGCGTTGACACGGTTTCGTTCATGTTTAAACTGCAGTCGTAGCTGAGAACAGTTTGGGGCACGTCTTGATCGAGCCCAGAGCAGATCCTTCTCTTTAATGGCTGCCAATATTGCGGGAGACATCCACTTATTGTCTAAATTTCGTTGTTTAACATTCACCATGCGGGAAGATTCTGCTTTGTGTGAACGAAAAACATCGACGAACCGATCATATAGGTCCGCAGGGGACACACTGTGTATAAAAGAATCCCAATCATGCTTTGCTATTCTTTCGTCAAGACGCTTATAATCAAGTACTGAGACCTTTTGCTGGCTGTGCATAGATGCAGGATGGCTGGAACTATCTGTTAACGAGCAACAAATGAAATAGTGGTCTGCAAGCTTGACCTCAACCACAGTAGACCGCACCGACAGGTTTTGAGAACGCACGTTGATGTGGTCGATGCAAGACGCGACCAGCTGCCCAGCTAAGTATTCCTCACGTGTAGGGCTGTGGATTGTAGTCGCTAGCCCCCACTTTGATAAAGTGTCCAGATAATCTGCGACCGTTGACACAGTGGGGCGTAAAATATCGATATTCATATCACCGATAATGCACACGTGTTCTTCGCGGGAGAACGATGATAATGCAAAATCTAGCTCAGCTAAAAAGATTCGACCGTTACAACACGGAGGGCGGTAAATTGTGAGAAGAACCAGCGACAACCAAGGTGTACTTAGGCGGAGCGCAACTACTTCTGCTTGAGTGAAAGGAACACTAATTTCAGAAACGGACCAAGAATCCTTAACAAAAACTGCGATTCCTCCTCCCAATCTTTGTAAACGAGTGTAAGAATATAACTGGTAGCCTGGCAGCGAGAACTGTAGTAACACGTCTGACGAAGCGTTCACTTCCGTGAGAGCAATGACGTCAAAACTTAAGTGAAAAGGGTGAATTAACGCACAAAAATGGTCCCAGTGTTTCCGTATACTGCGAATATTAACATGAGTAAACTGAAATGAATTGCCTGTTTGATACTGAAAGAACTTCCGGACTTCAGAAAAATCGGAACACTTCACGAAACCTGTATCAGACATGGTTATGTTAGTTTCTCAAGATCCGAAAACTTGTTGATGCGAATGAGAGGTGCGCCTTCGGACCGCTTTGCAAGGACCTTCCCATTTTTGGTCCAGACGAACTCAAAACCCTTTTGTTTGCCCCGAGACCTTGCTAGTCGGAACAGCTCGCGATTAACCCGAGACAGGTTATCGTTAAAAAACAGCCGAGGAGACTGGTCGTCTTGCACCAAATCAGGAAGGCCCTTCCGAGCTCCGAGCCATTTCTGCTTAACAGAAACCGACTGAGTCTGTACTAGGATCGGTGGGATATAGTCGCCTCTGGACGGTAGCCGATGGACTGCTGAGATATCTGCTGGTTGAAAATCGGTAATGTTTAGTTTGCCTGCTAAGGTACTTAAGAAAGTGTGCAAGTTTTCATCAGATTTGACCGGAAGGCCGTGAATCTCGAAGTTACATCGTCTGCTGTATTGTTCGAGATCATTTATCTCTCCACTCATCCTGTCAATCACTTCTTTCTGGGAAACTACTGTTGAAGACAGTGATTGAACTTGTGACCGAAGATCTGCAAGCTCAGCCTGATTAGTGGTCACTCCAGCAAGCACAGAGTCATACCGTGACGAAAGGAAGTCAATAGCTGACTGTATGTCCTCGACTGCTGAAGCAACCTTTTCACTAGCTTCCTTGACCAACAACAGTTCTTCCATTTTCCCCATCAGTGCTGATACAGTGGTAGTCAAAGTATCCAGCTTCACATTCAGAGCAGACAGTTGCTGCGAGAACGAACCACCATCGGGGTTGGATGCTACGTCAGGTTGCGCCACCGAATCATCCTTGCATGAAGGACACTTCCATGTTTCACGTGTTACCGTACTCATCTTCTTGTAGGCGTTATCAGTAACTGACGAGCAGTTTTTCCCCAAGTGAAATTCGCCCTCACAGGCACAGCAAGTCATAAATTTCCCATCTTTCGGTATGGCTTTTGAGCAAGAAGTACACAAAGAAGACATGGTGCAGTCAGCGGCAAAACACGAAAAGTGATGAATTACAACAGGTGTAACCAACACTCACCTGCCAAAAGCGAAGCAAACGTTTAGACCGGGACAAAGGTTTGCCGCTGACTGCAACGGTCCACGAAGTTGACGGTCTTTAAATAGTCGGTGATCGGCGCCAGGGGGACATCTTTGGCAGGTCCAGAGCGAATGAAGGCAAGGATGGCTTGCGATGTCGAAACAACAGCTTTCTTGAGCCGCATGCGCAGATCAGTCACCCGAAGCAGTTGCGAAGGTGATAGCCGTTGAAGATACGAGCCGCTTTCCGGCTGATACTGTCCCCTGGCTTGCAGAGCTCACCTGCCAAAAGCGAAGCAAACGTTTAGACCGGGACAAAGGTTTGCCGCTGACTGCAACGGTCCACGAAGTTGACGGTCTTTAAATAGTCGGTGATCGGCGCCAGGGGGACATCTTTGGCAGGTCCAGAGCGAATGAAGGCAAGGATGGCTTGCGATGTCGAAACAACAGCTTTCTTGAGCCGCATGCGCAGATCAGTCACCCGAAGCAGTTGCGAAGGTGATAGCCGTTGAAGATACGAGCCGCTTTCCGGCTGATACTGTCCCCTGGCTTGCAGAGCTCACCTGCCAAAAGCGAAGCAAACGTTTAGACCGGGACAAAGGTTTGCCGCTGACTGCCAAGCACCAGTTGAAAGACCTAAACCTAAATTGTGCACTGGGTCAAGTCGCTTCAAGTACGAGGGTCTTGCTGAACCATATATTATACTACCATAGTCTAATGAGGATCGTACCACGGAACGATAAATTTTTAGAAGGCTTGCTCTGTCAGAACCCCAGTGTTTATGCGAAAGGACTTTGAGTATGTTTAGTGATCGGGAAGTTTTCTTTTTTAACGCGTTAATATGAGGCAGGAAAGTGAGTTTTCTGTCAAATGTTATGCCTAGAAATTTATGTTCATTTTTTACGGGTAAATCTATTTCGTTCAGGTGTAGGGTGGGGTCTGCCTGTAAGCCTCGTTTGAGTGAAAACGGAATGGCCACTGTTTTCTGTGGTGAAAATCGGAAACCGTTTTTGTCTGCCCATGTTGTCAGTTTATTGATTGTCAGCTGTATTTGTCTTTCACATGTTGATATGTTGGAGGATGTGTAAGCTATCTGGAGGTCGTCCACATAAAGTGAATACATAACAGACTTTGGTATTATTTTGTTAAGAGAATTCATTTTTACAATAAAAAGAGTTGTGCTTAAAATACATCCTTGAGGCACTCCATTTTCCTGAATAAAATCCCTCGAAAGGGTTGAGCCTAGACGGACATTAAATGAACGGTTAGATAAAAAGTCTTTAATGGAGTTCAGCATTCTGCCACGGATGCCAAGTTCAGCTAAGTCCTGGAGGATCCCGAACCTCCAGGTTGTATCATATGCTTTTTCTAAATCAAAAAAGACTGCAAGACAGTGTTGTTTGTGTATAAAAGCTTCTCTGACTGCATTTTCGAGACGGACTAGGTGATCTGTAGTTGAGCATCCCTTTTTAAAACCACACTGGTGGATATCAAGAAGTTCACAGGATTGAAGAACAAAGGTTAGTCGTATATTTAGAACACTTTCGAAGGATTTGGCGAGGCAACTGGTCAGGGCTATGGGTCTATAACTGCTAGGAGAGGTTGGGGGTTTACTAGGTTTAAGAAGCGGCACAATAATAGCTTTTTTCCAGGCTTCAGGTATTTTTCCCGATATCCAAACTGTGTTAAAGAACCTTAAAAGTGCTTCTACGGCAGGTTGAGAGAGATGGGCCAGCATTTCGTAGTGGATTTGGTCGGGTCCTGGAGCGGTTTTTTTTCCAGCAGACAGTACTGTATTTATTTCTTGGAGGGTAATCACACTGTTATATTTTTGGTTTGCCCCTCCACTAGTTGGAAGTCTTTGTTTTTCGGCTGTGTTTTTGTATTTTAAGAAAGACTGTGTATAGTGAGATGAACTTGAGACTGCAGCAAAATGTTCCCCTAATATGTCTGCCTGTTCCTCTATGCTTGTTTGTGTGCCGGGTGTTGTTAAAAAAGGAATTGTGAATGGTGAAAAGGTGCCATTTAATTTTCGAACCTGCTCCCACATTTTTTTAGATGGGATCTGACTGTTGATAGATGAAACATAATTTTGCCATGAAGCTTTCTCGGCACTGCGACGGACGTACCGAGCTTTAGCTTTTGCCTTTTTAAAATTCAAGAGATTTTCATGTGTCGGATATCTGCGGAATTTACCCCACGCTCTATTTTGCTGTTTTTTTGCTTCTTTACATTCCTTTGTCCACCATACTTTATGGTTTTGTCGCCCTACTCCTGACGACTGAGGAATAGCTGTGAGTGCGGCAGTTATGATACAGTTAGTGAACTTTTCGTTTATCTGGTCGATGGAGAGATTATCTAAAAGTATATTTTCTAAATTTGCATTTGCTCTAAAAAGCGACTAGTCGGTGAGGTGAAGCTTCCAGCGCCGTGGCCTTGTGGGGATTATTTCCGGTGTGGATGTTAAAGTGATTAGTACAGGGAGGTGATCACTGCCATAAGGGTTGTCAATAACGTCCCAGCTAAAATCGTTAAAAACAGAAGGTGAACTAAAAGACAAATCTAGACAGGCCATTTTACCTGAGGCAGGGGAGCAGTATGTGGCTTTTTCTGTATTTAAAAGGCATACACTATTTGTGAGGATAAAATCTTCGATTATTTGACCCCTAGAGTCATAGCGCTCACTTCCCCAAAAAGGGGAGTGAGCGTTAAAATCCCCGACTACTAGATATGGTTCTGGCAGTTCATTGATGAGTTCCTGTAGGTCACGGACTGTTAATGTTATATGTGGAGGAAGATATACAGAACAGATAGTTATAGTTTTGTAGCTGACAATGCTGACCGCAACTGCCTCCAGTTTTGTTGTGAGTCTGATCTCTTGAGCAGGGACGCCGCTTTGTACGACAATCGCGACGCCTCCCGAGAGTCTATTTGCCTGCTCACGATCTCGTCTAAAAGTTTTATAATGCTTCAGGATGTTCATATGTTGTGGACCTAGATTGGTTTCCTGGAGACATAAGGCTACGGGTGACATTGACCCTAAAATGTTTTTTATGTCATCGTAATTTCTCAACAATCCTCTACAGTTCCACTGAACTAGAAAAGCCATGTTTATGTTTGGGGTAGGGACAATAAAGTGTTTACTTATTTTCTGGGCCCGTTATGAGGGCCCTGTCCTTCTTCCGCTCAAGAGAGCTGTTCCGCCGCTGTAAAGCAGGCGGGCTGGGGGTTAGATCCATCACCTCGTCAGAGGTGCTGGAAGACCGCGGTGAAGCCGCGGGCGTGTGGAGTTCAGGCCTCCCCCGACGGGGGGAAGTCCTGCGGGATGCTGGCCCATGGGCCGGCATTCCCTGCTTTGGGGTTGGCAGAGCAGCTTTCGCTGTCTCTGCCTGGGGCGTGGGTGGCACTGCCACAGGCGCGGTGGAAGTGGCCGCGGCAGGTGCAGGAGTGCTGTGTGGTGCTACGCCCCTGCGCACCACATCAGCGAAGTTTGGTTTCGCTGTGAAAGAGAAAGTGTTCGTGACTGCGAATCGCTTTCTTGCTTCTCGAAATGATATATTCTCCTTTGTTTTTATGGTGATTATTTCCTTTTCCTTCTTCCAGGACGGACATGCCCTGGAGTACGCAGCATGGTCGCCTTCACAGTTAGCGCAGCGTAGAGCTGCGTCACATTCCTCAGAATGGTGGTCCTTTGACGCGCATTTCGCGCAAGTTTTGCGGCCTCGGCAACTCTGTGATCCGTGTCCAAACCGTTGACAATTAAAGCACCTTCGGGGGTTAGGGATATAGTGTCTAACATTTACTTTGAGGTATCCAACGTCGATGGTTTCTGGCAATGTGCATGTGTTGAAAGTCAGGACCAGGTGTTTGGTATCTACATCTTTGTTGTCCTTGCGGATTTTGATTCGGTACACATCAATGACGTTTTGATCGGAAAGGCCTTCCAGCATTTCTTTTTCTGTGAGATGTAGAAAATCATTTTCGGAGATGACGCCACGGACAGTGTTGAGGGATCGGTGTGCTGTGATGGAGACAGGTGTCTCCCCCATACACACTATGTTTGCGAGTTTGGAAGTTTGAACATTATCTCGGAGTTCCAGCAATAGATCGCCGCTGGCCATTTTTGATACTTTGTAGCCGGGGCCCAAAGCTTCTGTTAAGCATTTCGATACGATGAAGGGGGATAGAATTCTGGCCTGTTTATCTTGCACTTCACTGTGGACGACATGGAATTTGGCGAATGTTGGTTTCTTTTTGGAAAAAAAGTACTCTGCTTCGTTCCGCACTCTTTTAAGAGAGCGATCAGGTTTGGAAAGGGGGGGAGCCATAAAAAATTGATGTTTTTCGGTCATGGTGCCAGCCACCCACCATGGAGCCCAACAAGGGGACGCGACAGGAACTTGAAAGAAAGTCCTGCCCACGCCAGCTGTACACCTTAACTATAACCTAATATGACTCAACTCAGGGTAGTTGGTCACACACGGTTAACCCTCGCCGCCAGGAAAAAGAGGAAAAAACGAAGAAAAGAGGAGGATACAGGAGAGTTGTAAGAAAGGAGATAGGAAAGTGAAAGATGGAGAGGAGAACAGGAAAAGGCGACTGCCGATTTCCCCCGGTCGGGTCAGGCCGGAGGTGCCGTCTACAGGAAGCTGGGGCCAAAGTGGTGTGTTGCCTCCGCCGAGGGGCCTTAAGGGTCCAAACGCTCGGCATCGGCTCAACCACCAGGATCCCCTTTTCCCCGGACACGGCGATGCCACGCACGGCTAAGCGCGGATGCTCGGGTCCGTGGTGACGCATTGTTCACCATCATCCCCCTGCGGGGATGTCCCTGCGGATGCTCGGGTTAACCCCGTGGTGTCGCCACTCACCAACGTCTGCATGCTGCAGACGCCTCCCTGCGGGGATCGATTAAAGTGAGTTGTGCGGGGTCCCATATTGATGATGCGTATTCCAGTTTTGGCCGTATTAGTGTCTGATATAAAAGTAATTTCAGATGGGATGGAGCCTGAGATAAGTTTCTGCGTATGTAACCAAGAGCACGGTTTACATTGTTAATAACATTTTCTATGTGCATGCGCCAGGATAAGTTGTTAGTGATGTGAACACCCAGATATTTATAAGAGGAAACGTTCTCTAATGAAACTCCGTTAATCTTGTCATCAAATGGTTTAGACGGGTTAGATTGGCATGAGATGAACATAATTTTGCACTTTGATGGATTGAGAACCATGCGCCACCTCTGACACCAAATTAGGACTTTATCAAGATCGGACTGAAGGAGGGAACTGTCGTTAATGTTATGTATTGTGTTATGTTATGGTTAGTTGTATGCATCAGTTGGAATGTTGTTAATTGCACAAATTGCTTTTTTTTCTGTAGTACATGGAGTTTTGTAATATTGGAGACAGTGGTTGCACCCCAGACTAAGAAACAATAATTTATAACACTGGTGAACGAAGAGTCGTATAAAAGTTTTTTTATGCATTGTGGAAAGTAGTACCGAAACTTGGACAGCATACCTACTACTCTTGAAATTTTGGCAGCTGTATTATCAACATGAAGATCCCAAGATAAGTTCTCATGAAATGTGACACCAAGGCTTTTAACGGAAGAGGAGACGTGTATTTTTGATGAACCGATTGATAACGTTAACTCAGAAACATACTTATTCCGAGGTCTAAAAAGCACAGCTTTTGTTTTGCTTATATTGATATTCAGCGAATTGGAAAGTGACCAGTGGCGTAGCGAACGCAGGCACCGCGCAGCATCTGTTTCAAGACTAGATACTCATGGTTCTCTGAAAAATAGGCTGGTGTCATCAGCGTAGATAACAAAAGTTGTGTTAGGGCCAATGTTTACAATATCATTAATGTAGAGATTAAAAAGTAGCGGTCCGAGTATGCTACCCTGGGGTACGCCGCCGTCAGCAATACGCTTTGGGTCAGATAGTGTGTTATCAATTACAACCTGCTGAAAACGGGCCTCTAAATATGATTTAATTATACTATAAAAACAACCTCGGAAGCCATTTCTGTCTAGTTTTAGTAATAAGGTTTCGCGATTAACGCGATGGAACGCCTTAGAAAAATCTATAAAAATTCCTAGTGTTAGTTCTTTGTGTTCAAAAGAATCTAAAATCAGCTCCTTCTGTGTAAGAAGAGTGGTCTCAGTGGAGTGTAATTTCCTAAATCCATGCTGACTGGGTGTGATCAGCTTATGCTTTTCGCAAAAACCTAGAATCCTGCTATGTAATAGATTTTCTAAACATTTGGAAAATAACGGGAGTATAGATATCGGACGGTAATTGGATAAATTGTAAGCATCTCCTCTTTTATGAATTACGAAGACCCTCGCAGTTTCCATCCGACTTGAAAAGGTGCCCTGGGTGAAACAGCAGTTAAAGACATGGTCCAAGATAGGACAAAGGACATCAATTACATGTTTGAACGGTTGGATCTGGAACCCATCCACGTCCTTCGACTTGCTATTTTTGAGGCTATTAAAGCATCGCTTACTCGTTTTGGTCTGCTGGAGCCAGGAAAGCGGTAAACGAGTTTGATTGACCAAGATATCTCATGCAAGTAGGGTCATGAATGGTATGCGCAACAGACACAAAGAAATCGTTAAAAGAATCAGCCAGCTTTTTTCCTGATAACGTCTCATCATCTATCATGACTTCCAATTCACTAGTGCTCTTGGATGGATTAATAATGGTATTAAGTTGTTTCCATACTTCATCACTTCGCTTCAGAACACCCTTGTTGTATAGACTATGCAAGTACTCCATCTTTGCTGACGCAGAAATGATGTCACCTTGCTTCTGTACGCCTTAAATATATGAAAGTCATCAGTGCTTCTATTCTTAATGAAACGATAATAAAAGTAGTTTTTGTGTTTTATCATCTTTAAACATTCTTTGTTTATCCATGGCTTACGAGCACTCTTTGGTTTTCTGGTGTTCCGATATGGGAAGCATTCAATATACACAATATAGCATTGCTCTTCTGTTTGCAAGAGATGGTTTATTTGTTTCTGCAAATAGATTGTTTATGGAGGATGTTCTGTATGCACCAGTTAATAGACGGAGACGTAGGTTTCGCACAGGATCTAGTTTTTTGAGGTATGATGGCCTTGGAGACCCATACACAATGCATCCATAGTCCTAAGTGGACCGTACTACGGAGCGGTAGGTCTGTAGAAGGCATAACCTATCGGACCCCCAGTGTTTCCGTGAGAGCACCTTCAGTATATTTAGAGATCGGGAAGCTTTCTTTTTGCGAGTGTTTATGAGGGGTAAGAATGTCAACTTTATGTCAAAAATTATGCCTAGGAATTTATGCTCTTGTTTTATTTGTAGAACAATTTCATTCAAGTGCAGGCTGGGATCAATCTGCATGGCTCTTTTCAGTAAGAAAAGGACGGCAACTGTTTTTTTTTTTTTGCGGAGATAACTTAAATCCATTTTGGTCTGCCCAAGTTGCTAGCTTGTTCAGTGTAACCTGTATCTGTATTTCGCATGTTGATAAGCTGGAAGGTGTGCACGAAATTTGGAGGTCGTCAACATATACGGAGTACATGATGGACTTTGAGATTATTTCCGATATTGAGTTCATTTTTACAATAAAGAGTGTGGTACTGAGAATACACCCCTGTGGTACGCCATTTTCTTGGTAGAATGTTTTTGAAAGCGTGCAACCTAGACGCACACGAAATGAACGGTCAGAAAGAAAGTCCTTTAAACAATTCAGCATCCTGCCACTGATACCTAGATCTGCGAGGTCATGAAGAATCCCAAACCTCCAGGTAGTATAATAAGCCTTTTCCAAGTAAAAAAATACTGCTAGACAGTGCTGTTTGTGTATGAATGCTTCGCGGACTGTGTTTTCAAGACGGACGAGATAGTCATTTGTACATGCTTTTTAAATCCACATTGGTGGATATTGCCACCTAGCATTGCCAGGTGGCGCATAGCTGCTGACGACGACGAAGAAGGGCTCGCGCCGTGTGGAATCTACGAAGAAGGGCTCGCGCCGTGTGGAATCTGTCGCCCTTGCTGCCCCAGCTTGCGTGGCCTTGTCTGTCTTCGCACTTGTTATTAAAGCCCCCCTTCGTCAACAAGTACGTTACAGTTTGGTGGAGGTGCTGGGTACCCGTGAGCCCATGCAAGAGACCCCTCCAGGCAGCCGTCGCGCCAGCCCTGTACCACTCGACACCCCGGTACACCGCTTCAGTCGGAGGATCCAGGGACTGCCTTCGGAGGTAGGACTAGTAGAGAGCGGCGTCATGGAGACAGCCGCTCCTTCTCCTCTGCAAACTGCCGCTGCCGCGCCATCCCACTACACCCTGCAGACTCCGCGGATTCCCAAGACGTTCCGTAGGGAACTTCTTGAGGATGTGGAGGACTGGCTCCTTCATTTTGAGCGCGTAGCTGCGTTTAACCAATGGGACCACGCAGCCAAACTCCGGAACGTTTACTTCAGCCTCGAGGATGGTGCTCGCATCTGGTTTGAGAACCGAGAGGACGTTTTAATCTCGTGGCATGAGTTCCGTCGTCGGCTGCTGGAGGCCTACACAAGCGCTGATCGTCGTGAACGAGCTGAGCGTGCACTACAATCTCGCATCCAGCTGCCGAACGAAAGTGTCCAGATGTACGTCGAGGACATGACGCGCCTTTTCAGAAGAGCTGACCCGGCCATGCCGGAAGACAAGAAACTCCGGCATTTGATGCGTGGCGTCAAAGAGCAGCTTTTCGCAGGCCTCGTGCGCAGCCCACCATCGACCGTTGCTGCATTCCTTACAGAGGCCACAACGATGGAAAAGGTGCTGCAACAACGTTCTGCGACCTACGACCGGCCCGTGCATGCTGCTGCTGTCACCGCATCGTTTGCTGCCTCCGGGAGCCACCCTGACGATCTGCGTGAACTTATTCGCACCATCGTGCGTGAAGAGGTCCTGAAATTTTGCACCCCTTCGCAGCCAGCGCTAGGTTCGATTTCTGCTCTTGTTCGCGAGGAAGTGCAACAGGCGTTCAGGGCTCCTGCTGTCGAAACACCTCCCCTACCAGGAGAATGCCACCGCCCCACCTATGCTGAAATTGCGAGGCGCCCGGCTGCGGTTTCGCCACCACCGTTTCCGGTAACGCCTCCTCAGCCGCGGTCCTCAGTGCCACCAGTGCAGTATTTCGACGATCGCCGAGCGCCCTTGCGGAAGGCCGATGTCTGGCGCACACCTGATAACCGGCCACTCTGCTTTCACTGCGGAGAACCAGGACATCTCTACCGTAACTGCTCTTATCGACGTCTCGGTCTACAGGGCTTCCGAGCCGATTCACCCAGACCCCGGTTTGGCCATCGGCCCCCTGCCATTGAAGATTTCCTAGCGGAACAGCGAATTTCAGCCCGCACGCCGCATCAGCCGCGCTCATCGTCTCCGAGGCGCTCTTCCCCGAACCCCCACAGCTCCTCGCGAGCACCACAGGGTCGCTCGCCCAGCCCTCGTCGGGAAAACTGAGACCGGCGACCTTCGGGGGCGAGGTCGCTGGGAGTCGCTGCGCTGAAGACCTCCCGTCGCCGCCGCTACGTTCCGACCGTGAACAGATGGCACCGTCATCCGACCTAGACAGCCCCGTTTCTTTGGACATACCTGTTCTTCTCGACAGTCACAGAGTCAGTGCATTAGTGGACACCGGGGCCGACTATTCAATTATCAGTGATAAATTGGCGACTCTTCTGAAAAAAGTGCTTACTCCATGTTCTGTGGTGCATCTTCGTACAGCCGGTGGTCATCTCGTTACCCCAAAGGGCATTTGCACGGCTCGCGTTCAGATTCATGGATCTACGTTCGTCATCAGTTGTGTAGTTCTGTGCAATTGCTCCCGCGATCTCATTATCGGCATTGACTTTCTGCGGGAGTATGGTGCTGTGATCGACCTCCGCCACCGAATCATCAGCTTTTCGACCAGTCAAGCCACCCACCTCGCCGACTCTTGCCACCGCAGTGCCGCCCTTCGAGTTTCTGCTGACAGTGTCACGTTGCCGCCACGGAGCAGTGTTTTGGTTGAAGTCGCCTGCAACGACTTGCATGACGCAGAAGCAGTCGCCGAGGCTAACTGTTCACTCCTGCTTACTCAAGGCATCTGTGCCGCTCGCAGTCTACTAACGCTTCGTAGTGGCCGATCTGCGGTGCTGGTCACAAATTTTTCTAATGAATACCGACATCTTTTTGCAGGAACCGCTATTGCTTCTGCCGAACCTTTTATCGATACTCCTGTTTGTTTTGCTTCCGCGGCAGCCGGCACTGACGAGCCCTCCCTTAAAAACGTCGACATAAACTGCCACCTGCCTCGGGAACAACGACTGGCTTTGGAGCTTCTGCTGAAGGAATACAAGCCGTGCTTCGCTTCTTCCTCGAAGGTTCGTCAAACACCCATCACGCAGCACCGCATCATCACCTATGACGACGCTCGCCCTATACGACAGCAGCCTTACCGTGTTTCTGCTAAAGAACGGGCAGTTATTCAAACCCAGGTTCAGGAAATGCTTGATGATGGCGTTGTTCAACCTTCCCAAAGCCCGTGGTCTTCGCCTGTCGTCCTCGTTCGGAAGAAGGACGGCGCTCTCCGGTTTTGTGTCGACTATCGCAAACTGAACAGTGTGACCAAAAAGGACGTCTACCCGTTGCCGCGCATTGACGATTCGCTGGATAGATAACGGCGTGCTAAGTACTTCTCATCTATTGACTTGAAGAGCGGCTATTGGCAAATTGAAGTAGATGAACGGGACCGCGAAAAAACCGCTTTTGTGACTCCAGATGGCCTCTATGAATTCAAAGTGCTTCCTTTCGGTTTGTGCTCCGCCCCGGCTACGTTTCAAAGGATGATGGACACCGTCCTCACAGGCCTCAAATGGCAAAGCTGTCTTGTCTACTTGGACGACGTCGTCGTTTTTTCGGAAACGTTTGATCAACATCTCCAGCGCCTGCGGGCTGTCCTCGACGCTCTCCGCTCGGCTGACCTTACCCTGAAGCCCCAGAAGTGTCATTTCGGTTACGAAGAGCTCAAATTTCTGGGTCACGTTGTGAGCGCTGAGGGAGTGCGGCCGGACCCCGAGAAGACTGCCGCCGTCGCGCGCTTTCCCGTTCCAACCGACAAGAAAGCTGTCCAGCGCTTCCTGGGTCTCTCTGCGTACTATCGGCGCTTTATTGCGGACTTTTCCACGATTGCCGAGCCGTTGACGCGTCTCACCAGGAATACCACCTCCTTTGTCTGGACCTCTGAGCAACAGACCGCTTTCTCTACGCTCCGCCAGCGCCTTCAAACATCTCCCGTTCTTGCGCCCTTCGACGAAGATGCCGATACCGAGGTTCACACCGACGCCAGTAACATCGGTCTTGGAGCTGTCCTTGTTCAACACCAAGAGGGCCTTGAGAGGGTTATCGCCTATGCTAGCCGTACTCTCTCCCGCGCCGAGAGCAATTACTCCACGTCTGAAAAAGAATGTCTTGCGGTCGTGTGGGCCACCATGAAGTTTCGCCCTTATCTATACGGCCGCCCATTCAAAGTCGTAACCGATCACCACTGCCTATGCTGGCTGGCAAATTTGCGAGACCCATCTGGACGCCTGGCACGCTGGAGCTCACGGCTCCAGGAATTTGACATCACTATTGTCTACAAGTCCGGCCGCAGACACGAAGATGCCGACACACTGTCGCGTGCACCAGTTCATCCTGGCGACGCAGCGCCCGATGACGACAGCGGATTCCTTGGTACGCTCACCGCCTCCGACCTACTGACCCGGCAGAGGGCGGACTCGGAACTTCGCCCTCTCATTGACGGCCTTGAAGGTAGCGATACGGCTATACCTCGCCACTTCTCTCGACGTCTTGGCTCCTTCTGTTTGCGGCAAGGCCTCTTGTACAAGAAGAACTCGAGAGGCAACGATAGACCTTACCTTCTGGTCATTCCAGCCGATCTCCGAGGTGACGTTCTTTTCGCCTGCCACGATGAGCCCACATCTGGCCACTTGGGTTTTTCACGTACGCTCGCCAGAGTGCGGAACATGTACTACTGGCCTGGACTTTCTGATGATGTCAAACGCTACGTTAAAAGCTGCCGAGAATGCCAGCGCCGGAAAACGCCACCACTTAAGCCGGCGGGTTTTCTCAAGCCCGTTACAGCCCCTCGCGCTCCGTTCGACCAGATCGGTATGGACCTCCTCGGCCCTTTCCCTTTGTCGCAGGCCGGCAATAAGTGGATCATAGTTGCTACCGACTATGTGACTCGCTACGCCGAGACCAAGGCGATCCCTCGTGGCACAGCTTCCGAAGTCGCGGAGTTTTTCATGCACAACATCGTCTTGCGACACGGCGCCCCATCGCACGTCATTACAGACAGGGGGACGGCGTTTACAGCGCAGCTAATCGACCACATCTTTCGGCTGAGCTGCACAACGCACCGCAAGACCACAGCCTACCATCCGCAGAGTAATGGCTTGACCGAAAGATTGAACAGGACCCTTTCGGACATGTTGTCCATGTACGTAGATGTCCAGCACAAAACTTGGGATGAGGTCCTGCCGTATGTCACCTTCGCCTATAACACCGCCCTGCAGGAAACTACGCGCTTTACACCGTTCCGCCTTGTGTACGGACGTGAAGTTCAGAGCATGCTTGATGCCATGCTCCCGTGCCCAGAGGATGACCAACTCGACCCAGACGCCCAACAATTTGCCCAACGTGCTGAAGAAGCCCGTCAGCTGGCCCGCGTGCACATCGGGCAACAGCAGAGCTCCGACGCGCGCCGTTACAACCTTCGCCACCGACAGGTTGACTACAAACCCGGTGACCAAGTCTGGGTATGGACTCCTGTCCGTCGCCAAGGCTTGTGCGAGAAACTGCTCTGCCGCTATTTTGGCCCTTACAGAGTGATCCGGCGTGTGAGTGACGTAAACTATGAAGTGGTTCCGGACGGTGTTGCGCAACCCCGACGCCGACAGCCCAGCTCTGACATTGTGCACGCGCGCGTTGTACGGCTTAAACCGTACTATACTCGGTGACGCAGACGTGTTGATGTCTTGGAACGGTTCACTTGCGGAACTTTGCTCGTTTTTTGTTTATTTTTTTTTGTTACGTCGACAGCGCTCTTTTTTCATAAGGGAGGAATAATGCCACCTAGCATTGCCAGGTGGCGCATAGCTGCTGACGACGACGAAGAAGGGCTCGCGCCGTGTGGAATCTACGAAGAAGGGCTCGCGCCGTGTGGAATCTGTCGCCCTTGCTGCCCCAGCTTGCGTGGCCTTGTCTGTCTTCGCACTTGTTATTAAAGCCCCCCTTCGTCAACAAGTACGTTACAATATCAAGAAGTTGGCGCGATTCAAGGATGAACATTAACCTAATATTTAACACACTTTCAAAACTTTTAGCAAGACAACTCGTAAGTGCTATTGGCCTGTAACTACCAGTCGAAGTTGGTGACTTCCCAGATTTGACGAATGGCACAACCACGGCCTTTTTCCATGCCTGTGGCTTTTTTCCAGAGTGCCATATTTTAATAAAGAATTTCAGAAGAGCTTCTACAACATCTTCACAGATGAGCAAGCATTTCATAATGGATTTCATCTGGGCCTGGCACTGTCTTTTTACTCTATCGATTTCGTGTAGTGTAATTAAATTATTGCAATGTTCATTTGCACCGCCACTCGTCGGTAGTCTTTGTTTTTCGGCTGTATTTTTATATTTTAAGATTGACTGTGTGTAATGTGAGGAACTGGAAATTCTAGAGAAATATTCTGCTAGTATGTCTGCCTGTTCCTCAATACCTGTTTGTGTATTCAGATGTGTTAAAAAAGTAATTGTGAACGCAAAAAAGGCTTCCATTAAGTTTGCGGACTTGTTCCCACATTTGTTTAGAATTAACTGAACTATTTATAGATAAGTAGTTTCTCCAGGATGTTTTCTCGGCATTGCGACGAATGTAGCGTGCTTTTGCTCTCGCCTTTTTAAAATTTCTGAGGCTGTCGTGTGTGGGGTATCTTCGGAATGTTCCCCAGGCTTTATTCTGTTTCTTTTTTGCTTCTCTGCAATCTTGGTTATACCAAACCTTGTGGTTTTGCCGCACTACTCCGGACGACTGCGGAATAGCTAGACGTGCAGCCGCAATGATACATGCTGTAAAAGTTTCATTTAGCTCGTCAACGCTTAGATTATCACAAAATATTTTCTCCAGGCCGGCCTTCTCTTGAAATAGTGGCCATTCCGCTAAGTGTAGCTTCCAATGGCGTGGTTTAGTTGGAATGTTGGGGGTGGTGATGAAAAGTTAATTAAAAGTGGAAAGTGATCACTTCCGTACGGGTTATTACAAACATCCCACTTAAAGTTAGCAAAAAAAGGTGGAGAGCTAAAAAACAAGTCTATACAACTCATCTTTCCTGAGGATGGAGTGCAATATGTGGGTTTACCCGTATTGAGCAGGCAAACGGTGTTGCATATAATAAAATCTTCTAAAACCCGACCTCTAGTGCCTGTCTATTCACCACCCCAAAATGGGGAGTGCGCATTAAAATCTCCGACTACCTGATATGGCTCTGATAATTGATTTAAAAGTGCTTCAGGTCATGGAGTGCTACTGTCAGGTGTGGTTGAAGATACACTGTTCATATGGTAATAGTTTTAAACCTAATGACGGTGACTGCAACGGCTTCATAATTCGTCTGGAGCTTTATTTCATGGGTTGCAACACCGCTCTGAGCTACAACAGCAACGCCTCTATAGAGTCTGTTTGCCTGTTCACGGTCACGGCGGAATACTTTATTATTATTATTTATTATTTATTAGTTACCTGCATCGCCCCGCCGAGCATTACAGCAGGGGGGTACAAACTTCATTATAGGTATCAAACAATTATTGCAGTGCATGGAAAAATGCATCATTAGATTTATACTTTTTAAAAACATTTTTATGAGAAGGTCCCAAGTTGGTCTCCTGCTGACACAGTGCTACAGGAGATAGAGAATTTAAGGTATCTGTTGCATCACTATAGTTATCCAGAATTCCACGGCAGTTCCAGTGGATAAGAAACGCCATGATGATTTCGGGCGGGGGGGTGGGGGGGGGATGTACTGAGACCTTAGGTCTGTTCCTGTTGAGGGCCTGTTATTAAGGTGTTTTTTTTTGCGATCAAGAGAGCTTCGCCTCTGGAGCGGCCGAGGCGAGCTCTGACTTGTGTCCATCGCCTCAGTGGACACATCGCGGTGGAGTTCCGCGGAGAACCCGCGGGCAGAGGGGTTGCGGGCTTCTCCCGAACGGGGGAAGCCTTGCGGGCTGTCGACGTGGTAGCCGGCGGGCCCTTTTTCGGCGGTGGAATAGCAGCTCTCGCTGCGTCTGCCGGAGGCGCGTAGCGCCCTACCTCAGCCTCACTATATGTGAGATGTGGTGCGCCGCGCCCGCGCACCACATCGGCGAAGTTTGTGTGGGGTGTGAAAGAAAAAGTGCCTTGTGACATTGCATAACGCCGTCTCGCCTCTCTAAATGTGGTATTCTCTTTTTTCTTTGTTGTAATTATTTCCTTTTCTTTCTTCCCAACAGAGCAAGTTCTTGAATAAGCAGTGTGGTCGCCTTCGAAGTTTCAACAGAGTGGTGCGGCATCGCAGGCGTCTCATTGGTGGTCATTTGAGGCACAGTTAGCACAGGTGTTACGGCCGCGGCAGCTTTGGGAGCAGTGGCCAAACTTCTGGCATTTGAAACAGCGTCTAGGGTTGGGTATATACGGACCAACGGAGATTTTTTCATAGCCTACCTCGATTGACTCGGTCAGGGTGCAGGAAGCAAACGCCAGGACCTTGTGCTTTGTCGGAATCTCTTTGTTGTCTTTGCAGATTGTAATTTTATGAATATTGGTTACATTTTGAGGAGACAGTCCTTCAATCATTTCTTTCTCTGTTAGGTGCTGAAAGTCATTGTCTGAGATGGCACCACGTACTGTGTTCAATGATCTGTGTGGTGTGACAGAAACAGGAATATCGCCAAAGATTTCAATTTTTGCAAGCTTTGATATTTGAGTTATGTCGAACAGTTCGAGCATGGAGGTCGCCATTAGCCAATTTTGTGACTTTGTACTGAGGGCCCTATTAATCTGTAAGAACTCTTTAAACAAGGAACGGGGATATTTGTCTGGCAGGCTTTTCTTTTTTCTTTACTGTGGACGATGTGGTACTTTGGAAAAGTTGTCTTCTCTTTCTTAAAAAACGACAGCGACATCGGTCCGCCCCCTTTTGAGAGGGCGATCGTCGGAAAGCAGGGAGGAAGCCACAAAAACCATGTTCTTCGGCCATGGTAACAGCCACCCACCATGGAGCCCAACAAAGGGGCGGGACAGGAACTTTAAAAACAAGCCCTGCCCACGCCAGCTGTACACCATGCACTGCTATAACCAAATATGACGAAACCCAGGGTAGTTCGCCACACAAGTTCATCCCTAGCCGCCAGGAAAAAGGAAAACCAAAAAGGGAGGAGGAGACAGGAGAGTTGTAAGAAAGAGATAGGAAAGTGAAAGATAGAGGGGAGGACAGGAAAAGGCGACTGCCGATTTCCCCCGCTCGGGTCAGGCCGGAGGTGGCGTCTACAGGAAGCTGGGGCCAAAGTGGTGTGTTGCCTCCGCCGAGGGGCCTTAAGGGTCCAAACTCTCGGCATCGGCTCAACCACCAGGATCCCCTTTTCCCCGGACACGGCGATGCCACGCACGGCTAAGCGTGGGTGCTCGGGTCCGTGGTGGCGCACTGCTCACTCATTTTCTGCGGGGATGTCCCTGCGGATGCTCAGCAACCATGGTAACAGTGGTGTCACAACTGACCAGCACCTCCATGTAGCAGATGCCCCTGCGGGGGTTGGTTTGGTTTGGTCTATGGCGGTTTAACCCGTTACCCTTAAAGACCAACGGTTTTCTTGCCTTCGCATTACATGCCCTGCGCAAGCCCATTTCTTCCTCTTGATTTTGGCTAGGTGTTGTGTTGGGTTTAATGGCGCACAAGCAGCTAAGGCTATCACGCGCCAAGCTCAAAGTATAGGATATTTCTTTTATGCAGATTTCTGCTAATATGTGAAAAAATGGTGCAGAGTGTCTAAAGTTTGTTCTACTGAGTAATGAGAGAGGGAAGAAATTTTAGAACTATCTACAAGTAAAAGCCTTTAAGGAGGCCGGGTAACCTCATCAGCGGTCCTTGGCTGGGCAAGGAAATTGAGGTTCCCAGCCAATCAAATAAAGACCACAGTCTTCTTCTCGAGGATGAGAACAAGGCTGAAGTGTATTATATATAAAGCGAAGCAGTGGATAAAATATTAGTTTTTCAAGAACACCTGCTTCTTTTAAAAAGCTAAAAACGCAAGACGAGTTAACAATGGCATTTCCACTTAAGAACAACGCAGGGTGTAAAGGAATGCTTTCACTATAAAACTGAATAAAATGTTTCTTAGTTTTCCGAGGTCTGAACATGAGAGTAAAATATGGTTTATTGTGAGCTCGCCTCCACATCTTTCACAAAGAGGTTTGTTTTGTTTCGTTAGTAAGAAATTATGTGTAATGTGTGTGTGTCCAATGCGGAGACGACATAAAATTACTTCCGGAAAGCGTTCATGGTGCCTGCAGGTCTTTCATTCACCCATGACGGGATTTACCAAGTGCAGCTTGTTGTTAACTTCGTTGTCCCATGAAGCCTGCCATTTTCCTCCAAGTTTATTTTCAACAAACCTCATGCAGTCCTTCTGCGGTATGTTTACTTGTTTTACCTCACGACTGCGGGCAAGTGCGGCACATGCATCAGCGCTCTCGTTTCCGCTGATTCCCACGTGACTAGGAACCCAGCAGAACTTTATTGTACGCCCTTGTGTATCAGCTTTTATCACATTGTGTATTATGCTTCCTATTATGGGTCCGACTGCATTCTTGGGGTTTATTGATGTAATTACGCTGAGGGAGTCAGTGTAGATAACACTGTTCTTTATGCTTTTCTTCATTATTTGATCGACAGCTACCGCATTCTGCTGTGAAAATTGAAGCGCACTGGGGCAGCCTGACAACTTTCTCCCATTTACCTTGTATTAACGAACTCTCTACATAGAGTTCTGTTTTAGAACCGTCCGTGTAGAATTCGAAATAATTCTTGTATTTTATTCTTACTGCAAAAAACTCTTGCTGTATGTATTCCTGTGGGGTTTGCCTTTTGTGAATATGTTTTAGTGCGAAATCGCATACATAAGGAAACGTGTACCAAGGGGGCAACGGATCGAGGCTCCGTGCAACATCGGGGAGTGCGTCTAGTATGCTTGTTTCTTGACTTTTTTCCTCGAAGCGGAGGAGGAGTGGTCTGACAACTTGAAGTTTGTTGCTAAAGAGTATTCTGATGGGGATTTAGTAACTATGGGGTAACACAGATGTTTTGGTAGCGACCTTATTTTGAGTAAACATACACAGTTAAGCATTGTTCTCCTGTTGTTGAGAGGTGGCTCACTTGCTTCTACGTGAAGACTATTTACAGGGGATGTTCTCTACGCCCCAGTTGCGAGGCGCAAACCAAGATTCAGTACTGGATCTAGCTTTTTAAGGTACGATGGCCCCGCAGACCAGTATACTATACAACCATACTCTAAGAAAGAGCGCACTACTGACCGATAGATGTGCAATAGGCACATCCTATCGGACCCCCAGCGTTTTCGTGAAGGCACTTTAAGTGTATTTAGGGACTGGGTTGCTTTCTTTTTTAGAGCGTTTATGTGCGGTAGGAACTTGAGCTTTTTGTCGAAAGTTAGGCCTAAAAATTTGTGTTCTTGTTTTACTGGAAGTACGGCTCCATTTAAGCGCAGAGTGGGATCAATCTGCAGTCCTGTTTTGAGCGAGAAAAGAACGGCAACTGTTTTTCGCGCGGAAGACCTAAAACCATTTCTGTCAGCCCAGATTGCTCATTTGTTTATGGTAAGCTGTATTTGTCTCCCACAAGTTGATAAGCTAGAAGATGTGCATGAAATCTGGAGGTCATCGACGTAGACTGAGTACATAATGGACTGCGGAATTATTTTTGCTAGGGAATTCTTCTTTACTATCAACAATGTAGTACTTAAAATGCATCCCGGAGGCACACTATCCTCCTGGATGAAATTCTTCGAGATGGTAGCATCGAGACGAACTTGGAATGAACGGTTCGACACAAAGTCGCTTAAACATTTATCATCCTCCCGCGGATGCCAAGCTCTGCCAAGTCACGAAGAATCCCGAACTTCCATGTTGTGTCATATGCCTTCTCCATATCGAAGAAGACAGCAAGGCACTGTTGTCTGTGTATAAACGCCTCTCGGACCGTGTTTTTAAGGCGGATGAGATGGTCAGCTGTGGAGCATGCTTTTTTAAAACCACACTGGTGGACATCAAGAAGCTCACGGGATTCTAAAATAAACATTAACCTAATATTGAGAACATTTTCAAAAGATTTGGCTAGAGAGTTTGTAAGCGTTATAGGCCTGTAACTGCCAGGGGAGGTTGGTGGTTTTCCAGATTTTATGAATGGAACAGTAATGGCTTTTTTCCAAGCCGCTGGTACTTTTCCTTCTACCCATATTTTGTTGAAAAAATTTACCAGAATTTCTACAGAGGGTCCAGATAGATGAGACAGCATTTCATAATGAATTTCATCGGGACCTGGTGCAGTTTGTTTACCTATAGACAGTACTCTCTGAATTTCCTGAATTGTAATCAAATTATTGTAGGGTTCCTTTGTACTGCCTGCCGTAGGGAGCCTTTGTTTTTCGATTGCGTTTTTGTATATTAAGAATGACTGTCTGTAGTGTGACGAACCAGAAACTGTTGAAAAATCTTGACCCATAACGTCTGCTTGTTCTTTAATGCTCGTCTGTACACCGGGGTCTGTTAGAAGAGGAAGTGTGAATGGGGAGTAGCGGCCGTTTATTTTTTTAACCTGCTGCCACATTTTTTTTTATGTTATTGTGCTGTTTATGGAGGACACGTAACATTTCCAAGAGTTTTTTTCGGCATTACGACGTATACGTATATCGTACTTTAGGTTTTGCCTTTTTCAAACTTATGAGATTCTCGTGACTTCGATACCTACGAAAAACATCCCAAGCTTTATTTTGTTTTTTTTTTTCGCTATCCTACATTCTTGTGTCCACCAAGCCTTGTGGTTTTGGCGCACCCCGCCTGTGTACTGGGGAATAGCTAGGCGTGCAGCATCGATGATACACTTCGTGAGAATTTCATTTAGTTCGTCTACGTTAAGTGTGTCTGAGAAAATGCTTTCTAAACTGGCTTTTTCGCTGAATAATGCCCAGTCAGCTAAATGGAGCTTCCATCGTCGTGGTTTAGTTGGGAGAATGGTAGGTGAGGATGATAGGCTAATAAAAACTGGCAGGTGATCGCTCCCATAGGGGTTGTCTAAAACATCCCATTTAAAATCGTTAAAAACAGATCGTGAGCCAGAACACGTCTAAACAGCTCATTTTTCCAGACGTTTGGGAATAGTATGTGGCCTTTTCTGTATTTAAAAGACATAGATTATTTTTTAGAATAAAATCTTCGATCATCTGACACCTAGCGTCACAGCGTTCGCTTCCCCAAAAAGGGGAGTGAGCGTTAAAATCCCCTGCTACTAGCTATGTTTCTGGCAGTTCATCGATGAGTTCCTGTAGGTCATGGACTGTTAATGTTATATGCGGAGGAAGATACACAGAACAGATTGTTATGGTTTTGTAGCTGACAATGCTGACCGCAACTGCCTCCAGTTCGGTTTTGAGTCTGATCTCTTGAGCAGGGACGCCGCTTTAAACGACAATCGCGACGCCTCCAGAGAGTCTATTTGCCTGCTCGCGATCTCGTCTAAATGTTTTATAATGCTTCAGGATGTTCATATGTTGTGGACCTAGATTGGTTTCCTGGAGACATAAGGCTACGGGTGACATTGACCCTAAAATGTTTTTTTTATGGCATCGTAATTTCTCAACAATCCTCTACAGTTCCACTGAACTAGAAAAGCCATGTTTATGTTTGGGGTAGGGACAATAAAGTGTTTACTTATTTTCTGGGCCCGTTATGAGGGCCCTATCCTTCTTTCGCTCAAGAGAGCTCTTCCGCCGCTGTAAAGCAGGCGGGCTGGGGGTTAGATTCATCACCTCGTCAGAGGTGCTCGAAGACCGCGGGGAAAACGCGAGTGTGTGGGTTTCAGGCCTCCCCCGACGGGGGGAAGCCCTGCGGGATGCCGACCCATGGACCGGTGCTCCCTGCTTTGAAGATGGCAGGGCAGCTTTAACTGTCCCTGCCTGGGGCGTGGGTGACACTGGCTTGCTCGGTAAAAGTAGCCTCGACAGGTGCCGGAGTGCTGCGTGGTGCACCGCCCTACGCACCACATCAGCTAAGTTGGACTTTCCTGTGAAGGAGAACGTGTTCGTAAGTGCAAATCGCTTTCTCGCTTCTGTAAATTAAATATTTTCCTTTGTCTTTATGGTGATTATTTCTCTTTCTTTCTTCCAGGACCGACATGCCCTGGAGTACGCAGCGTGGTCTCCTTCACAGTTAGCGCAGCATAGAGCTGCGTCACTTTCCTCAGAATGGTGGTCCTTTGACGCGCATTTCGCGCAAGTTTTGCGGCCGCAGCAACTCAATGAACTCAAGAAAAGGAGAATAATTGCTTTGTGGCACAGATTCGGCCCCAGAGCGTATGATAGGGCGTTCAGAACACAGCTCAACAAATGGGCACTAAAGCACATTTATCATAGCATCTGATTGCTGTGACGTCAGTGCTGCAACCGCCGGAGAGAACATCGTGACACACTCAAGAATATTGGGAGGATCTACACGTAAGAAGCCCAAGCATGCCTCACCTTGTGCCTCGTTCAGATATCGTTCGTCTCAACGTCGAAAAGTGTATCCTTGTGCCCACCAAGCAGAGTGGTCTTTTCGCCATGTACCGAAACAAGTTACGCTATATTCTTGTTTGTTCAGGCCGGAAAATAATGATTTCGTCTGCAGTTACGTGTGCAGAGTCTTTCTGGAGGCGTTGCAGACGATGAGAGACATGTAGAAAAGCGCGCCTGCAGCGCTGCTAGTTCCAGCGACATCCACGACAGCGGTGCAAGTGAGCGGCAGGTATGGAAAGCTGCGAAACGAACTGGCTAAGAAAGGCAGTCTCGAGGATTAGGCAAACTGCGAAGGCAGATAGGCGCAATGAGCATCAAGTACAGAGGGCCAAATTCATATCTATAACCGCCGAATTGCGTGCTCCGGGCCGCTCGGAACTACGTGCGCGACGTCTAGCGATATAACGCCTGGTTCGAGACGACGGAGAGTAGGCATGCGTGGCCAAACTGATAACGCTGCCTGCCTTTTCGTGGCTCGCAGGCGGCCGCGGCTTTACCTCCTACTTTTGTCGTTAGTAGCGCTGATTTGCGCTACCGTCGGCGAAAGGGCATACGCGGCAGAGCGCACACCACTGGCTTCCTTTTTTTTTTCTTTTTGTGAACTTGCAAAGCTCTGGCGAGGAGCGATTCACCGCATCGTATACGCTCCGGTGTACTACATCGTCATCGCAGCTATGAGCCTTAGATAAGGGAGCGAGTTTTGGCATTTTGCGTTCTTCGGCAACTGCAGGAAGGCAGATAGAGTGTTTATAGCGTGCCATTGTGGTCCGGCCGCAGAAGACGACGACAGTCCCAGTACTCCTGCCAAGCACGCGCAGACTGGATTTGGTGGCTTTTTAACTGCAAGGCCAGCGGCGCGCTGTTCCGTTCCCGCCCGCCTGAGCGCGTCGAGCCGAATATATTTGTGGAGACCCGACGACGACTGGTGTCTACGATTCGTCTCCACATGTTCAATGTGCCGGGAAGCACAGTCGCCGTCAAAAGTAAATGGAAGGCGACTTTGTCAAAAAAAATTAATTTCTTTAAATCTAAAGCATAATGGTCCATGTTTGTTGATGAACAGTGCAATTCGCACAATGACAATTAGCCTGCACATATGTATTCAAGGATGCATGAATTGAGAGGGCAATGATTAAATCTTTTCGTTAATATTGCCTTCCATTCACTTTTGACGGCACCTGTAAGCGTAAGCGACGGGTTTATTTTTATCGCACTGTTTTTTTTTTTGCCTCATAAAAAATGCAAGAGATCACTGGCTTCTCATTTCACGTTGTATTATTTTTTCCACAGGTTTTGGAGGGGACAAACGAATAGCGGATTGGGGCTCCCCCAGAGACTTCTTTAGGCTCTCGATTCTCCTCGGGAGTGACTCGTTGAGGGAGCCGACGAGAGAAAGGTCATTGCGGAGGCGTCCCCACTCCCTTTCAATGGATTCCCACAGCTGATCTTGGTTGCTATTCGAGAGCCCCGATTTCTTGGATGGGCTTTCTTTTATCAGTCCTCTCTTGTTTTCTAGAATGTTTAGGTTGGGGCTTCTTGCAGGCCACGGAATAGTCGTAGCGCCAAGGCTTTCAAGAAGGTCTCCGACAGCCTTGGTTGTGTGCACAGGCGTTCCATCTTGTTGAAAGTGATACAACCCATCCGGAAACGGCCCATCAAGCACAGAAGGCAAGAGGACCATCTCTACCACCTCCGCGTAGACCTCGGCCGTCATACGTCCAGGAATGCGGTACAGGGGTCCTAGCCCATTGTAGCTGATGGCTCCCCACGCGCTGACTAAAACACGGCCGCTGCTACGCACATTCCAAGTGTATTTTTCTTCGTCCCTGCATGTGGTGAAATGGGGCGTCATTAGAGAAACCAAATTGTCATTAAACGTAATGATACCTGATGTGGTAGCAGTGAACGACAGGAGGCGACGAGAGAACAACGCATTGAGAGATTGAAGGCATTATGGTTCGAAATATGGAACGTCAAAATCTCCATCCGCGAGCTCGTTATGCTGGCTTTCCAGCTTTGTAGGTTTTCAATATGGCGTCGCAGCGCATCGAATAATACCTGAAATTAATCTAGTGTATTTTATATCGTCATAAAATTCGCGCACTGTTTAAGCTTAAGAATACAATTTTGTGAGGGTGCAGTATAAAAAGGTACCTAACGAACAATTAAAAGCGCGATTTTGACATTGTATATTTCAAATAACATTGTCGATTCTAAACACATAAAAATTGAGCTTGCATTATACATTCAGAACCTTCAATTTTGCAATTTATCATTTCGCCCTGAAACAAAAAATAAAATTAGTCATTTAAGTTATATATGCGTCGTTCATCTCTATTTCCAACGTAATTTCCACTGTGCTATACACAAGGGAGGGGAAAACCTCAGGTTGCTTGAGCCAACGTTCCGACAAGGGGACTTGTCTTCGTCTGCCCAGACGAAGACAAGTCCCCTTGTCGAAACGTTGGCTCAAGCAACCTGAGGTTTTCCCCTCCCTTGTTCATTTTGTGATCGCAAAGGACCATCTACCACACCCTCTCTCTACCATGGACTGTGCTATACAGTTTAACAACTCAGACTGCGCCCACCTACCTTTCACTGGTTTTAAAATATAAAGTTGGCAAATTAAAAGAAGCCGCCCTGTGCATTCGCCGACCGGCGAGCACATTGAAACACACTACAATCCTACCGTGCTTTTCCCGGCCGCCACACCCGCTTCTGCTGGTCCCAGCGTTTGCAGAAGGTGGCTTCATCGCTGAACACCGCTGCCCTCCAGTTTTCTGGTGTCCATTCCTCCACCACTGGTGCAAATTCCAGGCGCATGTCCCGATGCGAATGTCCAAGTTGCGTTTTCTGAAAAGCTATTCTACTTTTCACGCCCGCTGCATGAAGTCTTTTTTTTTCTCTCGTTCAAATTTAAGCAGCGCTAACTTTTAGGACGAATACACAGAGGACATGACAGGACGGGCGCTGACTCCAACTATGTTTATTGAACACGTTTTTCGTAGAACATACAAGAAAAGACGACCATGAGCGCATGCGCATCTGTGTCTGACCATAGAAGTAAAGGCCAAGAAAACGGGACGGGGGCAAGAGTAAAGTGAGGTCGCTTTCTTTTTTTTTCTCGAAGATGACAGCAAAGGTAGATTAAGGTGAGCGGAACGTATACTTCGTCCCTTATTTTCAAGCAATCTGAATTCGCTGGCATGAAGGGAGACAGAAGTGGTGCTGACACACATGTCGCCTCTTGTCTTGATAAAAAATGCTTCGGATAATTCCCGAGCTAATCTATCTTTGCTCCTGGTTAGAATTTTGATTTTGTCAAGCCGCGGCTCACAGTTCTGATCGTTTAGGTCCTTGCAAGAACGCAATGGGCGGGTAGATTCAGGCATGAGTCGGATGCGTTTTCCAAACTTCGTTCATGTTCCCTGGCACGTTCGTTAACACAACGCCCTGTCTGGCCAACGTATACTTTGCCACAAGAAAGGGGGATCTCATAGACCACACCCGTGGCACACCGGACAAAGGGCTTAGCGTGTTTTTTTCCACAGCCGGATGTTGCAGGGCCACTACTGCTGAATTTAGGGCACATCTTGGCCAGTTTACAAGGCGCAGAGAACACCATCGGAACGCCGTACTTGTTGCCCACCCTTTTTAGGTTATGGGACACCTTGTGGATGTATGGCATAACGACTGGTTTGGCGTTCCCGGGTCTTTCTTTTCTGCGTGTATTTTTTTGCCTTCCCTTGAAATTCTGTAGGAGTGCCTCGATCACAGCTGTCAACACGTGATCAGGGAACCCTGCTTTTCGCAGTCTTCCTACCTCGCCCCAAAAGCTCTCTTGCATCATGTGAGGACACGACTTAGCAAGTGCGGATTCTAGAGAAAGGGTCGCAATAGCCCTCTTAACAGTTTTTGACTGGGCCGAATCAAAAGGCAAAAAATCTTTCTTGGCTCTAGGGCGGTATAGCACCAGTATACACACTTTTCTCCGATCATGATGTTCAGGTCCAAAAACTGGAGGCGGTTAAGCCCCGGTAACTCTTACGTAAAAGAGAGCCCTTTTCCATGTTGTACAAATTGTTTTAAAATATTACAATATTTTAGAACAATTTGTACAACATGGAAAAGGGCGCCTTATAACTTGAGCTATAGCTCTTTGGAACATTGTCCGTCACATCTCGGGGATGGTTTTTCTGTGGTCTAACGTCAGTCGTGGCGCCATCGTCTGTGCCTTCACGCATCTGGTCTGTTTCACTTGCAGGGTGCGAAACTTCATTCCGGTTACCGCATATCTGGTCTTGTGTGTCCACTTCACCTCAGGCCCCAGTATGCTTTCAATAATCACATGCCTATTTTAGCATTTGCCGAAGAACGCAAAATGCCAAACCTCGCTCCCTTATCTAAGGCTCGTAGCCGCGATGACGATGCAGTACACCGGCGCGTATATGATGCGGTGAATTGCTCTCCTCGCCAGAGTTCACAAAAAGAAAGTAAAAAAAAAAGAAGCCAGTGCAGTTCGTTCTGCCACGTATGTCCTTTCGCTGACGGTAGCGCTACTAACGACAAAAGTAGGAGGTAAAGCCATAGAGAAACCAATATCTTTCTCTATTGTAAAGCCGCGGCCGCCTGCGAGCCCCGAAAATACAGGCAGTGCTATAAGTTTGGCCACGCATGCCCACACTCCGTCGTCTCGAACCAGGCGCTATATCGCTAGACGTCGTGCACGTAGCTCTGAGTGGCCCGGAGCACGCAGTTCGGCCGTTATAGACATGCATTTTGCCCTCTGTACATTCCGGAAAGCAGTACTTGGCCTGATAACAGGAAGGGTTCCTAGATGGTAACAAGGGCCCCGAGTGAGCTGTCGAAAATGCGCTCTCATAGAGTCGACACGAATGCATCTAGTAATAGAATGTTGACGAGCGATAACAGTTGTTGGAATAGAGGCACATTTCGGCAGGCCAAGACAAGCACAAAGAGCTTGCGCTTGTACACTGTGGAAGAAGTAAAAAACAGCGCAGCGACGACGGGCAAGACGGAAGGAAGAAGAAGGACAAGAGCTGACTAACAACTGAGGTTTATTGGAAAAAACACATGTATTAATACCCTCCAAAAAATAACCACGACGCATGCTACCCTGTTCTAATCATAGGAATCAAGATACTTTATCTCACAGTCGCAGAGAAGCACCGAGGCGGTGCTTACACACGTGTCACCATTCACGTGGATGCGATATGCCTCACACAGTTTCCTTGTTAATTTATCTCTATGCCTGCAAACAGCTTTTGTCTCATAGAAAAGAGGAGTGCACAGTTTCTTATCAGGGGAAACCGGGATATTATTCAGGGGGCAATCTCTGTTCTGTAACGCAAGGCTGGATGATGGGGGACCTTTTAACGAGATATTATGCTGACGTGGACAGGTGTTCACACAATTTCCGGTTTGGCCGATGTATTTCTTTAACTGTGTATTTCTTGATGTATTTCTTGAAAGAGAACGGTGTGAGGCATATCGCATCCACGTGAATGGTGACACGTGTGTAAGCACTGCCTCGGTGCTTCTCCACGACTGTGAGATTAAGTACCTTGATTCCAATGATTAGAAGTGATTGCAGGGTAGCATGCGTCCTGGTTGTTTTTTGGAGGGTATTAATACATACGTTTTTTCCAATAAACCTCAGTTGTTAGTCAGCGTTTGTCCTTCTTCCTTCCGTCTTGTCCGTCGTCACTGCGATGTTTTTTACTTCTTCAATATGCACCAACTCGCTCAGTTATCGGTTCTTCTGCAGTACACTGTGGAATGCCAGGGCTATGGTCTGTTTACAATTCCCAAGCCCGCGAAGGGTTACCGCAGAAGAACCATAGATAGCGAATAGTGCAGTTGTAGGATCGATCCCATTAACGGGCCCCGTGAATTTTCCGTGAGAAATGTGAGAACATGGCCAATCCCGCCAGTCTCTTTTTTCATGTACGAGATATAGTGACTAGACGAGAAACTATGCGACGGCTTCTCTGGTAAGGAATTGTTTTACTCTTACATCGTTATCAACCTAGCTAAGCGCGATGTAGGACATGTGCTTTTCTCATTTCCATCCAATGAACCCCGTACTGTGCCAGCTGGACACCATAGCCCCGCAGATTTCATAATCTCATCCGCCCACATTACTTTCTGCCACTCTTAGTACGTTTGCTCTCCCAAGGGATCCATTCCGTGCAGGCCCAGTTACCTGCACTAATTTCTTCTTAATTATCACTAGAAAATTATCAACTTGCGTTCGTTCTGTGACCCATTCTCCTCTCTCCTTATGTCTTGAAGGTATAACTAGCTTTCTCTTTCCGTACCTCGCTGCGCTGCCCTCAACTTTTTTCTTTAGCCTCCACGTTTCTCCTCTAAGGTACAGATCTTATATACTTGCCACTTGTGGGATATTGGTAAACTGCTATTCTTCACCTAAGAGTGCATACCAAATGCTCTCCGCCGCATTTTTAAGTGCCTAATTCTTAATTCTCGTGGTCAGAGTCAGCGGTTACGCCGTGTACTAAGTAGGCGCATTTCCTGAAAACCTCCAATCCTGCGCTGACTATCCTAAACCGTTCTGCCCTTCCAAGGCCACTGAAACTTAGTTTAGATTTTTCTATATCAATTATTAGGCCCAACGTTCTGCTCTGCCTGCCGTAAGACCTTGATCACGCTTTTGTAAGACAGACCTTCGGCTCCGGAATCTTCAGCGGCTGGCGCTTAAGGAAGAAAAGTGCTGAACGCTCAGACGCTCGAGCGTGCTCTGAACTGACCGCTGCCACTGGTCTGAATCTGGTCTGTACTGCAAGTTGTTCGCGACGCAGCGACTTGTAGGACGTTCTTTATTACACATTGCAATTTGTCCGCTTGGTACTTATAGCAAAGCGATGTCATCAGCGAATCGCAGATTACTCATGTATTCTTCATTATCATGCACACCCAACTTTTCTCAATCCAATTCTCTGAATACCTCCTCTAGATCCTCGGTGATAGTATAGCAGCCACCACAGTAGGAGCTGCGGGGTTCGATCCGCAGTGCCGCCTGGTATTCCCAAGGAGGTTACAAAAGGTACAAGCTTCCCAATGGCCCGCTGCTTGGCTTCTGAGATGTGAAATGCTTGGAAATGGGTCCTTCACCCCCACCCCCCTTGCTCATCGAAATACTTCGAGTCTTGGCTCTCCTTGACCAAAGCTGTCTTTGTGCCATTAAAATTCATTACCACAGACAGTACTGGAGGCATCGTGCCTACCTGCCTGCCTGCCTGACCAATGCCATATAGAAAGACAAAGCATGAAAATTTCCTCCTCCCCATGCGACCGAAGTCGTATGGGTGGTCGGCGCCTCCGTGGCGGATCGAATCGAGCGTGGACCAACCTTGCAAATGACTACTTCCGCGGATGGCTGTCTTTCAGAATTCACAACAACCGCTTGCTTCATCCTGACCTGCGATATAAAGCAAACCTTCCGTCTCATGATTACTTTTCGTGGCTCACAATAAATAACATGCAGCCACGCTCGTTTTCCAGCTAGATGCAGAACAAGAACGCTCTCACTGGTTCGTTCAGACGTCTGTGCCTCTCACGAATGATAAAAATCTTCTCCGGCAAACATTTGTTTTCTACCGTCTCAACAACAGGAAACGGTTGAAGAACAAGAACGTAACGAAGAAGACGAAACTGGCAGTGGCGCGGGACTCCCGCTAGGCCAGCGGCCATTAAATCATCTCTTGTCCAACGTTGATCACGCCTTATTCTCTGGCTGGCCGCCACGTAACAGTATCAAGCCGCTGCTCTGCTCCTGTCAGTGGAATTAGCCCCAAGTTAAAGCATTTTGGGGGTGAAAGATTGCAGCACGACAAGACCAAAAAGGAACAGCACTGGATGCAACACGGCGCTGCTTAACGCTGACTGTTCATTCGAATCGCCAATCGCAAACGCTCGTGCCCTTCATCTTAAGGAAAAACAAGGAAACACGAACCACCAAAAACCGGCCACGATGTACGCATACGCAGTGATTTTCGTACATTCCACACAAAACAACCGTGAGTGAAAGTCAAAAGCATTTTCTTAGTGTGAAATAGGGATGTATGGCGCTCCCACGCAAATGCGCTGGGAAAATGTGCGTGAGCACTGCGTCTATCTTGCAGTAAAATAAGAAAGCTCGTTTTCTTGACACAAGCGCACACAAACACAGTCTAGTCTAAAGGCTCTGTACCATCTACACTGTTCGTTTCCCGCAATATGAAACAATTGTTCTCACCAAACTGCTCCAGAAAGTATTTGCATTAGTTTTCCATGCAACCGCAAATACCACTGTGCGTCTTCCGCGCTGCTAAAAAAATTGTGTTCCATCAACCCGTTCAACCACCTGTGTCCACGAACTCAACCTTTCGCATCGCCTTATTAATGCAAAATGTAAAGCTAAGAAACACTTCCTTCATGTATCCTTTTTTAAACACAGCACACCGACATGGCACATAACTGTTAGAATCAACAATGTCCTGCCGCACTTATTCATGATTTAGAAGGTAAACCCTAGCTGAAAACACGCTTACATCAGAGGCTGTACAACTGACCAGAGGCATCAGAAGTGGAAGTGTGGTTAGAAGGGAGATAGCATGGAGGAAGGAAAACTCAAGAGAAGCCCTCGCGATCCCAGCCACACGCCAAAAACGGTGCGGGAAGTCACGCGCTTTCGCAAGGACTGCGGGAGTCTTTCATCGACGGCGCAGCCAACAGTAATGCTGGATGCAGCGGCGTCGTCTGCTTCAATGCTTGCTGCGCATGCGCAAGCGCGCCCAGACGGCGGCGGCCAAGTAGTCAGGGGAGCAGGGGGGAGCCGGCACCAAAAAGTGAGACCGTCCTCCATGGCAGATAGAACCATTTTGAAGGACCAACTAAGTAAGGATAAGGCATGTTTCACAGGGAGCACTAATATAATTATTAACAACGAAGAGTGCTTTGGTTATTTCTACTGCGCATGGAGTTTTTTGCAGATATGCCCATTGCGGAGGGCATGCCGAACGCAATCACACTAGAGGTGAAACAATAGTACGTCGCAACCAGACTGTAAAAAAAAAAACTTCTGACTGCTACGACTCCATAGTTCGTATTCCTGGCTTCTTCGCCTCCTTATTCTCGCATTTCTGGTAGTGTCTAGCTCACTTCTTGTTTTACCAGGCTACTCCCTCTACTTGATAAAGTTGTTAACTTCAATAGCTGCTTCGGCAGATACAGAAGCAGAACAACATTGCAGCCGACGAAATACGGGTGCCTCACCTGTGCCGCTTAATCTCATTGTGCGTTTGGGGTTTCCCTAGTCCTACCCGCTGACGCTAGACGTGGCTTCGTCGATGCTTTGCCGTTCTTTTTTCTGCATCAGTGCTTACAGGCGGCGTCAGAATGACCCAGCAGGTTCCAGAGAACGCTGTTTCTCTGCACTGTGGCTTGGTATTGTGCCCGTTGTTGCGCTGCTGTAGCTGAGCAAATATTAAGCGTGGAGGGGCGCATACAGCTTGAAGGGAGGTCATTGCACTTTCTGGCAGATGAAAGCATCCCAGCAAACCAAAAACCTCTAAGAGACGTCTAGCGAGACGTCTCTGAGAGGTTTTTGATTTGCTGGGATGCAGAATCGAAACCCATTGCTCCCTGGCAGTTTTGTCGTCTTGGAAGCGCACTTCGAATATTTCGGATATAGCAAGACAACTTGGTCAAGAAAGATATTCTTCCATTAGCGTTCGCACGCTTATTCCTCCGTCACATGGCAGAACATTCTTTCAGTTTTATACCAGCGACGAAAATCGATGGGGAAAGGGCGAAAACCGGGTGAAAAAAGAGATAAAAAACTCCTAGAGGTAGACCGTTGGACAAATAAGCTCTCAGTGCGCACATCTAAGGAAAATAGGAAATGGAGGACATGAATTAGCAAATAAATGCTGCCCACAGACAAGTGCGGTGAGCTGAAGAAAGAAGAAGAATGAAGCCTGCCGTTGTTTTCCACATACGTGCCGTTGTTTTCCACATCAGGTTCACGGGTGCGCGCATTCTATTTCGGCCTCTGCTCGTCATTTCCGCAGTTTTCTTGCCTACCAGAAATAATAGCAAGCCACACACTAATGCCCACCACCAGCAGCACATCCGACAGCACAGACCATCTTGAAACAGAAGAAGAAGAAGCCTGCTCGGAGATGCCTGCGTTGTCGAAGAGCCGTCGGTCTTCAGCAGCCTCCAGAATTGCGAAATCAGCAAGCTCGCCGACGCGATCGCGCCGTCGACCGAAGAATGAGACACCTCAGGCAGCGAGGAACAGAGGGGAAAAGCCAACTACAGCCAGGCGCACCGTTCCTGGCAGCGAGGCGGGGCGACAACCCAGCGGCCTCTGCCACGGGGGCACTGATTCAGCTCCTTCCTCTCCGCGGACCGAAGGGCGATGCTGTGCGGTGAGTTCGCACGAGGAGCGGGCACGGTAGTCAGAATTCTTCTTTTCTTTTCTCATAAACAATGTAGGCCTTCCACCTTCTCCCTGTGCGAAGTGGACAGTGCCCATTGCTTGGCTAGCACTCGGTCAGGATCCATGTATTCGCCAAAAATTTTCGGTTAGAACACAATATTTATACATTTATTTAAGCAACGGCACACAGGATACTTTGCACGATCTAGTTCAAATGAGTTCATCAGTGTTTGCAAACTACAGCGTAGTTTTTTCCTAAGGCAATATCATGAATGTATACGTCACCACACCGTCAGATGTCGCTCATAAAATACGGACGCAACGCCTGGTCATTTGAATTACGTATTTCATTACATACAATTCATTCACCCGCAAAAAGCTTATTTTTGAGGCGCATATCATTTAAGAAGACATTTTAATGCGGCCTTAATGCTAATCCATGTGAAACGCCTGAGTGTACAGTCTTTGTCAAAAGAATACAGCCCAAGGGATCTGCTTCTCAGCCCTACAGCGCGACTCCTCTTGCATACTGAGGGACAATATTCTCACCAAACAGGGAGCAACTTAGGTCCTCAACAGTCCCAAGCTTAGGACAGTCATATATGCTTAAAATCCCCGCCACACGCCTTAGAAGCAAAACCCTTTGGGCTGTATATTTGTGTCAAAGACTGTACAGGCGCGGACAAAAGTAAACGGTGCACGCAACCGTCTTCGAATATTTTTTACGCGTCACCTAATTGAAATTTCCAGCAGTGGTACGCGCATGCTGGTAGAGGAGGTTGGTGGGCTTTCTTGTAGACAAACAACGCTTCTTCATTACCAATGGAGAAAGCGTGATTGCACTTCGAACGCAATAGCGTGCTCCGTTTACTTATGGCCGCGCCTGTACGTCTGCGGAGGTCGAAGCTCCACCATTGACTTGAGCACATTGTTTCCGTACTGACAGGTGTTCTTGAATACAGTTAAGCAAGGTGTTGTTCTTTAGAGTGAGTTTTTGTCTGAGCAAACATTAGAAGTGACGAATGGGGTCGCATGGTTTTTCACAATCGAGAAAGACAAAGGCAACTTGGCTTTGCCAGTCTGAAGCTGTTGCTAAACAGTGAACTGTTTCTGTGAGCTAAGTTACGGTCGAAAAACCATGTTGTCTTGCGTCAGTTATTGTGTTGCCGGTCAGGAAGAGGGAGATGTGTTTTAAAAATTCTGCGTTTGAGGGATTTTCCGCATCTGCGGAGTGAAGAAATTGGCCAGTATGATGTGAATAGGGACTGATTTTTCGTTTTAGTTATCCACTCGGTTGGGAGTCCCCGCGCATGACTGTGATTTTTAGAATATTAAAGGATAGAGACCTAATTTTAGTGGCATTTTTTTCCTCTACAATGATGCGGAAGACAATATTATGCATGAATCACCATGTGGTATTGGCCTCCGACCGCTAAATAAATTACAATCAAGATTTTTATGCTGTTTAGGCTTCGATTTCAACAGCCGAACGATGTCTGTGACGTCAAAGTGTGGTTATGTCACGTGAGGCGTGCGAAAACTGCGATATAATCGCTGCTTTATCGTTTTAATTCACTACAGTGCTGAAGCCAGCCTTCCTCAAGAGCCTGAATGACAGCGAATGTAAAAGCAGCTAATGTATCGCAACTTTTTCATCCCTCACGTGACCTATAGCCACGCTTTGATGTCACAGTCATCGTCCGCCTTTTGAAACCTAATTAGAAGAAGCACGAGGAAGAAATTCGGTTATAAATTATTTAGCGCTCGTAGAAGAATACCACATGGTAATTCATGCATAATGATGCCTTCCGCATCACTACGACGACGAAAACACGCAAGCAAAAATTAGGTGTCTATGCTCTTTTAGGTTTAAATACTCAAAAGATACACAAAAAAGGTTTCGGAATGCCATCAGCTCCAGGTGATTTTTTTTAACGTCGAGATTGCTAAAAACAAAATCGTCTCAGGTGAACAAGGCGACTGCCAACGATATACAACGGGCTCGCTCACCTATACTTTATATTTCAGCCTATACTATTTTTTTCACCTATACTTTTCAGCTGTCATGGAGGCATTGCGGAATCAGGGTGTAGAAGAGTGCTATGTGAAAATATTGGAAGATATTTATAACGATTGCACAGCTACTATAGTTCTCCATAAAGTCAGCAATAAAATTCCAATACGGAAACGTGTCAGGCAGGGAGACACGATCTCGCCAATGCTCTTCACTGCCTGCTTACAGGAGGTATTCCGGGGACTGGAATGGGAACAGTTGGGGATAAGAGTTAATGGAGAATACCTGAGTAATTTGCGATCCGCTGATGACATTGCCTTGCTAAGCCACTCAGGACAAGAATTGCAAAGCATGATCAATCAGTTAGACAGGCAGAACAGAACGGTGGGGCTAAGAATTAACATGCAGAAAACCAAAGTAATGTTCAACAGCCTAGCAAGGGAACAGCAGTTCGCCATTGGTAGGGAGGTGCTGGAAGTAGTAAGAGAATATGTCTGCTTAGGGCAGGTAGTGACCGCAGATCCGGATCATGAGAGGGAAATAACTAGAAGAATAAGAATGGGGTGGAGCGCATATGGCAGGTTCTCTCAGACCATGAATGGTAGCTTACCAATATCCCTGAGGAGAAAAGTATACAACAGCTGTATCCTACCGGTACTCACCTATGGGGCAGAAACGTGGAGGATAACAAAGAGGGTTCAGCTTAACTTAAGAACAACGCAGCGAGCTATGGAAAGGAAAATGATAGGTGTAACGTTAAGAGATCGAAAGCGGGCGGAGTGGGTGAGGGAACAAACGCGGGTTAATGACATCTTAGTTGAAATCAAGAGGAAGAAATGGGCTTGGGCAGGGCATGTAATGCGAAGGCAAGATAACCGCTGGTCCTTAAGGGTAACGGAGTGGATTCCAAGAGAAAGCAAAAGTAGCAGGGGACGGCAGAAAGTTAGGTGGGCGGATGAGATTAAGAAGTTTGCGGGGATACAGTGGCGGCAACTGACAAAGGACAGGGTTAATTGGAGAGACATGGGAGAGGCCTTTGCCCTGCAGTGGGTGTAGTCAGGCTGATGATGATGATGATACTTTTCAGCCCTTGGCTCAATTTAACTTGTACGCCCGGTATATAGAAATGCAGTGCATTTGTTCCGTGCAGTTAGGTCAAGGCGATGCGACGACAACAAGGCCACAAAAGGCACACAGGAAGATCATTAGGTTCTCTATGCGGTTTCACTGCTAAAGTCGCACAACACAGTGCTTGAACGTATTCTGACTCGTAATATCCAGTATAAAAGATATATTTAGCTGCCTTCACAAATTTTTCCCAATACGCATTTATTGATCCTCCACGCGACAAAACGGCACGACACTATCCTTAGCCAAACTCCTTGACTTGTGCAGCGACATGCCCGCGAAGAGACGGATCTGTCCAACCTGCTGTCCGAAAAGAAGAGGCAGCTGCAAAACGCCGCCCTTGTCGGCTGCTTTCTCGTCTCAATCGCCATCTGCGCCATCGTCCTTCTCCTGATACCGCTTCACCTCAGAAGTCCGGAGGTCCACGGGCGGTTCGAGGACGTCTGCAGCTCGAGGGCTTGCTACCTTCACGAACGCTTCTTGCTGCAGACCATGGACCCAAAGGCAAACCATTGCAACGCGTTCGGAACTTACATGTGCGGCCGCTGGACAGACGACTACCCCGCGCTCTGGGACTTAGAAGCTCTGGTGAGAAAGGACGCGCTCCAGGAAGGTGCCAACTGCTTGCGCTTGCACCCTCACAAATTTCGCGTGGCTGAGAAGGCGAGTCGCATGCTGCAGTCCTGTCTACAGCAGCAACCCGAAAAAACCGCGCGTGATGTGGTTCGTCGCTCGTTCCGGGCCTTCCTCCGGGCACGCGGCCTGTCCTGGCCCAATGAGCCACTAGAAGACAGACATCCCCTTGACGTCCTCCTCGACCTCAGCGTCAACTGGGGCATGGACCTGTGGTTCAGACTGCGTGTCCGCAAAGACACGTTTAGCAGACTTCAGATCATGGATGTTCCAGTCACGTGGTCCTTGCTAGGAAGGACCGAGCACGCGGACGATCTCCAGGCCGTGACCGAAGCAATGTTCTACGCGAAAGAGTTGGGCGCAGGCCTCTTGTACAATAAGACGCGAGCAGTGACAGTGTACCGCACTGAGGGGAGCGTGTTAGATTCCTTCCAATCTGTCTCCTCCTTAAGCGGGCGTCCTAATCGTCTTCTCGTCTCGCAAGTAGCAGGGCTTGCACGATGGACGCCGACCGTCACTTCGAAGCAATGGCTGGATTTTCTAAGAAAACACTTGAGCGATGCAGTCAAGGTGCATGCTTCCACAGAGGTCCTGGTAGACAGCGCACATCATCTTAGCGCAGTTGGAGACCTCCTGGGGAAGTTCGCACCAAAGGAGCTGCTGGATGTTATCGGATGGTGGGTGGCTCGCCTTCACACTGACCTCATCGCGCTCGCGGTGAAGAAGGATGAAGAAGCACAAGCTATTGCGCCACTGGTTTGTCAACGTCGCGTGGAAGCCTGCTATGGTCTTGCCGTGGCTAGCGAGACGGTCGCGCTTTACTGGTCTCCAGACCTTCGGGTGCAGGTGGAGAATATATTTGACGCCATTAAGAACCAGGCCATCGTCTTGGTTCATCGGTGCTCCTGGATCGACGTCGTCAGCAAGAGAAACGTCATCCAGAAGCTGGATGCTATCAAGGTAACGCGCATAAGCTACATACTTAAAATATTTTACAACCATTTTTCACACGGGCTGAATAAAACCCACTTCGCCCGGGGTTCCACTCAACACAGAGATACTCGGGAGTACCATTAAGGCTATTTATTCAATTAATTATTGCAAATACCTGCAGCGCCCGTAAGCATTATTGCAGCGAGAGGATATAAGCAGCACGCAAAAGAAATCAGTATTGCAAAAAGAAAACTACATGAGAAGTAAGCACCAAAAGATGACACTACATATATTTACATACCTGATAAGATCATCTGGGACATCGATTCGGACCGACTTTTTACACATTGTTGAGACAGCCGATGCCAGTCGTGTATTCTAAGTGGAGAAAATGCGCTTTGATAAGCGTTAGTTTTGCATTTTATTTTTTTATTTTCCATTCTTGATCCAGTTTTGTTCCAACTGAGAATGCGATAGAAGCGAAATAAATATTTCTACCTTTCCACGATAAATTTTCTATAACAACCCTAACCGAAAGTTCTTTCGGCGTGTACGTAAGAGCTCCCATCCCATCGGTAATTTAACGTTCGTAACAGTACAGGTCAAGTGCTTCGTAAAGTATTCGTATAATCTCGAGAGCAGATCGAGCCGCACAGCTTTGTACACCGTCAATGATATGCCGAATTTACAGCTCATAGGTGCCAAACAAAAGCATACTCTAGTACTGGACGAACATAAATAAAAAATATCTATATTTTACTTAACAATGCCGCTTTAAATTTCGTGTCAGAAAATCTATCATTATACAGGCTTTAGAAGCAACATGCTCGACGTGCTTAATCCACTTAAGATTCGATGAAAAGCAAAGGCTATTTAGTCACATATTCTCGACAGTCGGTTTCAGTCTAATATTTAATCAGCCAGGAAAGGATGATGATGCTTGGTTTGGTTTATGGGGTTTAACGTTCCAAAGCGATTCAGGCTATGAGGGACGCCGTAGTGAAAAGCTCCGGAAATTTCGATCAACTGGGGTTAGTTAACGTGCAATGACATCGCACAGTACACGGGCCTCTAGAACATCACCTTCATCGAAATTCGGCCGCCGCTGCCGGGATCGAACCCGCGTCTTTGGGGTCAGAAGCCGAGCACCATAACCACTGAGCCACCAAGGTGGCCCGGATGATGATGCGTGTAAAGGAAACAAAGAGACACTTTATTGGATTTAAGAACAACTTCCACTTCCAACACCACTGCTGTATGCGGCCAAATTAAGTTGCACTGCAAATGTCAGGAATCTAAATTCTTTCATATGGACCATATGCGTCCATATAAAGACGTCGGTTGCATGATGTCTATATGCACTAGAAATAGCAGAGGCCCTGGAACAGACCCCTTCGGTAGTTCCAAAGGTGCAGCAACATAATCAGACTGGGAACTAATAATCAACAGACGTTGTTTACGTCTTAGCAGATAATATTGAAGCATAGGGTACTAAATGATTCGCTTTTCTGAAATGTAAGAAAGTGCAGTCCGTTTGTACACCAAGGTCGAATAACAAAAGAATATCATGACTAAATTATAAGAGCTGAGCGGTAGTCGAGTGACTTGATGGGAAATCATGTTGAGCATGAGTGAAAAAGTGATTTTCTTCTGAATGCTTCATCAAAGCGTTTGGAATTACATATTCAAGAGTTTTGAAACTTACACTAGTAAGCTATCTCTGCTTGTAATTACCAACAATGTTATTCACACCACTCTTATTACTGGGCATTATGTTACCGTTATTCCATCCTTGGGGTGTTAATCCAAAGATTTTGACTACAGATTAACCAAGTAATGAACAATTACTTCAGCACCTACGTCAGACACGACAGGGAACGACGTCGTCGGGCCCTCTGACCAAAGACACTTGACGAAGCAGTTTTCGCAGGGCCCCCGCCGCTGGCGCCCCGTCAACGGATGAGGCTTCACACATACCTTGTGTTTTCCAGCTTTGCTAATGAAGTAGCGCTATCCTATTAAATAAGCGCAACCATAGACGAGACACCGAATACGAGAGGACTCGCGCAGCGTTCAACTTACCACTGCGTGTATTGGAAAATCTGCATGATATTTAGCATTTAACCCCAACTAAGCGCGGAAGCGCATTGTCAAAACGCTGCACTTGTCACCGAGAAAAAATCGCTCTCCCCTATCAAGCAAGCTCATTTCCTTAAAAGACAAGGCTAGCGTAGCGAAGTCTGCTGAACACAGCCACTTGCTTTCCTCGATATTTGATTAGCTTCTGTCACTTACATTGTGTAACGATCGTTGTCCGCATAGTAGATTTACGCGTCAACAAAAGGCGGCGTACACTTGCAAGTCAAACAGTGCTTTATCAAGTTAGATGAAATCATCTTTAAGGAATCCTGATGCTCTGAAAGTCTCACGTTAATACGGTAGCCGGTCCGCCCTATATAAGTCCACTCCCTCTCGCACGAAATTAAGTAGGCGCAAGGTATGACCTTAATGTCTTATTCCCCGCTCCGAACTAAATGCTAACGTGGGAACAGCGGTCCAAAGAAAAGGAACCATGTTCGTGCTCTGTCAGGTTGCTGTCCTCTACCAGATGCCGTTGGCCTGCGGCCGCACCTATATAGAACAGAAAGGCTGGTGTATTAACGTGAGACTTTCAGAGCATCAGGATTCCTTAAAGGTATATTCCAATAATTTGGCAAAACATTGGTTCAAGCAATGCTTTAATGGCGGCTAGCTCGTTTGTCATCTTCAGATTGGCGCGCTATACCTATAGGCACACTTGCGAGTGTACACCACATTTGGTTGGTACATTAATTTTATATGTGCACAATGATCCTTAGACAAGAGAAGTCGCAGAAGCTTGTCATATATCAAAGAAAGCAAGTGGCTGTGTTAGCCAGACTTCGCTAGCCTTGTCTACTAAAGAAACGAGCTTGCTTGATACGTGACAGAATCGGTGATAAACGCACGTGCGTCTATGGAGCGATTTTTATCGGTGACAAGTGCAGCGTTTTGATAATGTGCTTGCGCGCTTGCTTGTGGTTAAATATTATGCAATTTTCCAATAAACGCAGTTAAAGGTTCAGCGCAGTGTTTGTCCTCTCATCTTCGGTGTCTCGTCTCTGGTAGCGCTCTTTTTAAACAACCGTGAATAACGTTTTCATGATACGTGAAACAGCGCGAAAGAAGCAGCCCGAAGGCGAAACAAAGAAGGGACAGGAAAGAGCGCTGCAAAGAGGAAAATTCAGCGCTCTTTCCTGTCCCTTCTTTGTTTCGCCTTCGGGCTTCTTCTTACGCGCTGTTTCACGTATGTCAGAATGGACCAACTAGCCCAACAAAAAGTTGTGATTGATAACGTTTTCGTCTCACGCTGAATATTACTTGGGGCATTTTTGACCGCTGTAGCAAAAAAACTTTCTTTCAACGTCATGCAGCTGAGCATCTGGCCCGACGACGTAGATGACAATGCACTCGACGATGTCTACAACGAGTTCCCCGTGCAAGAGTCTCTCTACATCGACTACTGGCTCAAGGCCAAGGAGGCCATGCGCTCTCTCCTGGGCAAGCCGGGGGGTCGCCGTCTGCACCAGCACCTGACCGCCGGCTCGGACCCCCTAGCGGAGTACGATTACTGGGACAACACGCTGAGTGTGTCCCTAACCGCGCTGCGCATGCCTCTCTACTCGCCCAACGCGACGCAAGCCATCAACTACGCCGGTCTGGGAGCCCTGTTTGCGAGGGCGCTCGTGCAGGCCTTCGACTTGAGGGTATGTTTTGCACAGCTCTGCACTAGGCTCCTTCGATGCTAGCGCCCCCGTTTAAAGCGCGAACGCACCTCTTCAGGAGTTGCTTGAGATTAAGTGATTTAAGCGCAAATTGGACGGCAACACACAGGAATGTTGACAAGACTACCGCCGTTTCGCAAATGAGGGATTGTCAGAAACACGCACGCAAAATAGGGCTAAATTAGTACACATAAAAAAAGACAAATACAATGATTTGAGCAAAAGAAACGAAGGCCAGATAACTTCAACGTCGCGTGCTATCCAAAATTTTATCGCGATTCTTCTCTGTCACGTCCCTCTTGAGCTGAAGTCACTTAAAACGATAGTATAATCACAGCTCGTGACTTTCGTTATTTTGGGCTTCAAATTACCTATGCCATTAACTAAAAATGCACGCTTCCTCTTTCTTCGGGAACTCGAATAGTTTTCGTTTCAAGAAAAATCGCTGCGCAGCAGACCTGTATAGATATTGAGATTGCTTAAAACGCACATGTTGATAGACCGTTCGACCCCGGAAACAAACACAATCTGTGTACGAGGACAGGGGAGTTACATTCTCCGGCAGTTGGGTTCTGAGACAATGACAGCTCTCCAGTTAAACTGCTGCCATTTCTGTGCGCCAGTACTTTACCGTGATGACGCCATTCGTGTGCCCAAATCGATAAATGCCAAAAACCGAAGCAGAAGTTCGCATGAGTGCTGGCATTGATGTGTGTGTGGCTGAACACTATACGGTATGGTGCAGGTTACGCTAGAACGGATTTCAAGACGAATCTAGAGGTATCCACAGGCTTCACAGTGGACATCGCTAAAAAAAACTGGCGCAACTGAACGAAGACGAAACATTAGAAACAGGACAAGCGTCAATTGCCGGCTGAGCTTCTTTTTCGAAATAACGGCTCATAGCCACTACATAAATACACACAAGGTAAAATGCACAAGCTCCTCCATTGCGCCAGTTCCCTTTTCTTCAGCTGTGTTTCGCAACTACCAACTAGCTCAAAGCAAAGACTTGGCGTACACTGGAATAATTGGATCCCAAGGGAAGGGAAGCCTAGTAGGGGGCGGCAGAAATTTAGATGGGCGGATGAGATCAAGAAGTTTGCGGGGGTTGCGTGGCCGCCGCTGGCACAGGAGAAGGTATGGTTTATGGGGGACATCCCAAAGCGACTCAGGCTATGAGGGACACCGTAGTGAAGAGCTACGGGAAATTTCGACCACTTGAGGTTCTTTAGCGTAGAGTGACATCGCAAAATATACAGGCCTTTAGCATCGCCTCCATCGAAATGCAACGCCGCGACCGGGATCGAACCCGCGTCTTTCGGGTCATCAGCCGAGCGCCATAACCACTGAGCCACCGCGGCGGCGCACAGGACAGCAATAATGGGAGATATGGGAGAAGCCTTTGTCCTACAGTGGGCGTCGTCAGGCTAATGATGATGACGATGAAGTCACACTGTCGGTTAACGTGGCTTCCGGTGTAAATGACAAATACTTGATAGTTGCCGTCCTGAAAAGAATAAGTTTGAAACTGTTATGGCATAGACTGGCCAACGCTTTCCGTTTCGGCGAGCTATGGAATCTGCCTATGGTGCGCAGGGCGTGACGCTGTCGAGCGCCGACGATCGGACGCCCCTGCTGGTGAAAGGCACGGAGCATACTTTGGAAGAGAGGCTCGCATGCTCCGACCCGGCGGCCGAGCTCACCGCAGCCGCCTTCTTCCGCAGCGCGTGGCGCTCTTCATCTGTGCCGCGTGGACTCGAGGTGTCCGGTGTGGCGCGCCCCGCAGCCCAGGTCTTCTTCATGGCCCTATGCCGCATGATGTGCGGAAACACCAAGAGGCCCTTCTGCGCCCACGCTATCCGGCGTGTAGACGCGTTCGCCAAGGCGTTCGGTTGCAAAGAGGTGCCGCCCAGTGTGAAACACAAGGAAGGACATAATACCTCCTGCCTGTTTTTTACGTGACCTGGCCTCGCTGTCCCGGCATAACTGTACTAGGGACTGCTACTGCCTTTCTTAAAAACTACACGGTGCTATCATATGCTGTGTTTCATGACTGTGAACGAATTGTGTTTTGCAACGGAAAGAAGACATGGAGTATAGCAAGGACGTTGAAGCTGCGAAGTGTGAACTCAAGAGCTAATTCGGAGAAGTTTCTCTGGAACGTACATTAATCTCGTTCTCAGATTTTAGCACAGGGTCACTGGCTCCCAGAGGTGACAAGACAGACGAAATGTTTATTAAGAAATATATGTATTTAGTTCTGTAAAGTTTTTTTCTTAAATTAGCTGATTGCAGCAGATATAACCACCCTGTGTTTGTATCCCAAATTGCCGATGTGCAATTAAATACTGAATATTACTAGTAATAGACACATTTCGTACTCAGTAATGGCCGTCGCAATTCTAGCTTTAAGACAGCTGCGAACTGCTGATGACATTCCGCAGTACAAAGCCTGTACACCTCTTCCATCAGTAAAAAATGCCCGTCAATATGCAATTGCTTTCGATATTTCAGATTCACTGGCGGGTGCTTTCCTCTCTGAGGTACGATAACAGTGTACCATTTCTCAGTTCACTCCGAAATATCTCTCTACGCGACCACAGTCTCATGTATAATTCTCGGCGGGCACTCTGCTCTGAAACGCCGTTTACCATTTTTTCCTGGCCTCCTGGCTTTTCGCCACGCCGCTCCACAAGGGGTATTGGTGTGGTTTATTGGGGTTTAACGTCCCAAAGTGACTCAGGCTACGAGGGACGCCGTAGTGAAGGGCTCCGGAAATTTCGACCTCCTTCTTTACCGTGCACTGACATCGCAAAGTACACGGGCCTCTACAATTTCGCCTTCATCGAAATTCAGCCGCCGCGGCCAGGATCGAACCCGCTTGGAACCCGTTGGAACCCGTTGGAACGTGAACGGCGCAGAGCAAAGACAAAGCGGAAGCACCTTAAACTTGTATAGGCCGCCGGGCATCACAAATCCAGTCTTCTCTCCGTCTCTCTGATCCACCTCGGTTTCTCAGTATCCGCTTTTGAGGTCTAATGGGGAGAAGTACCTGGCGTCGCGTAGACGGTCGAGGGCATTATCAATCCTGGGGAGCGGATAGGCGTCCTTTTTGGTCACGTTGTTTAGTTTCCGGTAATCGACACAAACTCAGGATGCCATATTTCTTTTTGACAAGGACTACTGGCGACGCCCATGGGCTCGTCGAAGGCTGGATTACGTCGTCCGCAAGCATCTGATCCACTTGCGTTTTAATCGCTTCACGTTCTTTAGGAGAAACCAAGTACGGGCGTTGGCATACCGGCAACGTGGTCTCATCGATGATGATGCGGTGCTTGGCGACAGGAGTCAGACCGACCTTGGAGCCAGTGGCGAAGCTGTCTTCGAAATCGGTCAGAAGAGCCGAAAGAAGATTCCCTCGATTGGGGCGTCAAGTCCGGGCTAATTTTAACGGTTTGAAGGACATGGCAAGGTGTAGCCTCTTCTTGAGGGTTGGCCCCGACGGTGCATAAACGAGGCGAGGCAGTTTCCTAGGCGAGGTGCCGCCTCTCCTTAGCAAAATTCGTCAGGAGGACAGTAGCACAATCGTTATGGAGTTGAACGAGTCCTCGAGCAATGGCTATTTCCTTCTCGAGAAGTAGCGCGAGGTGCCCATCCGCGATGCCCTCGTAGTCGTGGAACAAGTCATGCCGCAAGAACCAGCACACTAAACCGTGCTGGCACCCTCACGTCATCGTCGACAATACGCAGAACGTTGAGTCCTGGATCCTCGTTTTCAATGCGCCCCACGGACCGTTTCGTCGAGAACGTCACACGCGCTTCTTTCAGGTCAATGACAGCGCCGTTAGTCTACCAAGGATCAAGTCTTTCGAACACTCGCGAAGTTCGACGAATTCTCCGACATACACAAACCTACGGATGCCGACACGCGCTGTGCACTTGCCTGCAGGGGTAATCAAGAGACTCCCCGCCGTGCGAATTTTCGGGCTGGACCAGTGCGTTTAAACTTCCTTCAATTCGCGGGCGAGGCCATGGCTCATTACCGAGTAATCAGCACCGGTATCGAGTAACGCGTGACACCGGCTCCATCAATCTTTACGCACAAATCGAAGGTAGTGTGTCGGATGCTGTCGCTACCTGTCCCAAGCGGAATGTCATCGTATCGGTCGGAGGAAGCGCGTCGGATGTTGTTGCTATCTGACCCCAGCGAAATCTCGTCGAATCGGCTTGACGAGGACGGAGGATCTTCACATTTCCCGACATCAGCGACCCTGCCTCCGAAGGCCGCTGGTATTAGTTTTCCCGGCGAGGGCTGGGAGAGCGACGGCGTCGGGGATACCTTGGACTTGAGGAACGGTAGCTTGTCGGGGACGTAGACCGACGCTCTTGGTAGCCGGGCGTGATAGGATACTGTTGCGCAGCAAGGTGGATTGCGATTTCAGTAGGCCGTTCGCCATTTCGAGGGCAGGGGTCGTCCGGTGCGAAACCCCGTGGGCCGAAGCGGCGATACGGGCACGCCCGGTAGAAGTGACCTTCACCACAATGGTAGCAGAGGGGCCGACGGTCGCGGGCCCGCCACACTTGACTTTTGAGAGGTACGAGTATCGATACACCGCACCTCCCACAGAAAATTCCCATGCTCAAGCTACTGGCCGTTGTTATGGTGGACAGTCCTTCACAGAGCTCTACTTTGGCGATTTCATCCACTACGAGTGAGATATTCTCCAACAGGAAACGAATGCGATTATCCTCCAAGTCCTTCACACTGCTGATATTTCGAATTTCCTCCTGAACAGCGGAAGCTGTGCCAGAGGGTGTGCTTTCGGTGGCAATCCAATCATCAGGTTGTTGCGACTGTATAGATGGCGTGCCACCGTTGGCTGCAGGCGACTGCAATGTTTCTTTCTTGCGTCGCAAATCATAAAAGCTTCGTAATAAGGGAGTAATTACTCATTGACGTCCACCTCAGCGCAGCCATACGGCTACAAAGGAAAGCTATACAGCTTGCCGTCCCGGTTAGCTCAATTGGTAGAGCGACTGCTCCGGTGAAGCGGTGGTCCCGGGTTCGATCCCCGGACCAGGACGAATTTTTCTTTTAACTACAAAGTTTCTGAGAAAGCTGTATAGCTTTCCTTTGTAGCCGTATGGCTGCGCTGGGGTGGACGTCAATGAGTAATTACTGCCTTATTACAAATCTACTCCACCTTGGGGGATTCCCCTAAACATTTGGTCATAAAAGCTTCCCTTCTTCACAACACCACCACTCTTTGAGGTGTGCGGTAAAGGCGTAAGGGCCGAATTCTAAAACGCTCCTTCACTTACACCACTTCCTTACCTTTCATAAGGAGGCCTTCATGCTGCCTAAACGTAAGGCAGCCTAAGGGGGCCACTCGGAATGCTGAAAGCTTCCATGGGACTTCCTCACGAAAGGAGCCGCTTAAGGAAGGAGGGCAGGATCGTGGCCGTACTGGTGTCGAGATTATGCACAATAACTCTTAAAGATTTTAGCAGCATTTGTCACGATTAAACGTAATGTTCTAATAAAATTACATTTATTTGCTCTGCGTCAGCACAGCGTCTACGAATACTTGAGGGACGCAGAAAAAATAGAAATATTAGTCTCGTTTGGACACCAGCTCACGAGGCAGTTCCAGGAAACGAGGCGAAAAACGCCCTGGCTCGAGATCTCTACTTCCGAGCCGCGGCACGACCACCCGATAACAAGGAACTGGACGAGAGACTGATAAATTACACAGAAATAGTGGAAAATTACAAACTAAACAGGAGTCTCTTTCCTCCGCCGGACAAAGAGCTCGCTAACACAGAGGCTACGGCTTGGAGGAGACTACAGGCTAAAAATTTCATACACCTAGTGTGGGCATCGCATGTCTTAAAAGATGAGGATATTGATGATAAGTGTAGGAAGTGCGGGGAGAGGGGGACCCTCGGCCATGTGATTTGGGAATGTGCGGATTCTCCAGGGTTCCGAGAGAAAATAGACAGTAGAGAGGCCTGGGAAACCCTTCTGCAAAGCACGGACCCCGTCGTGCAGAAGAAAGCGGTCCATCTGGCGATAGCTGCCGCGAGGAGCCAGAAGCTCCTTGCCTGTCTCTAGTCGCGGAGGTCCCGGCCCCTGCCCCTCGGCCTGCGTGCCGGAGGTAGGGAGTAGGGGGCCTCCATTCTGTTAGAAAATAAAGGTTTATCAACAACAACAATATAGTTAGTAAAAATTTTGTTTACCGTTCTTAAACGGTCAATTTTTGCGAGTAGCAAACTGAGTCTGGCAACAACAAAAAATCAAGCCGTAGTTGCCATGGCTCCGCTGGGACTGGTAGGGTGCAGTGCCGCTCCTCCTCCTCCCCCCCCCCCCCCCCCCAACTACACCCACCTCCCAATTCCCTTCCCCCTGGTCCCCAAGAGTGATGCCACTAACTAGCCAACATGCGCCAGGACCAGTATCCTGTCCGGGCCGATATGCCCGGGAAGTTGCACTTTTCCGGGGAAGAGAAAGATCTTCAGGAGCTGTTAAGAAAGTACAAGCATGCAGTCGAATGCGAGAAAACCGACGGTGTCTCGCTCACTCCGAAATCGAAAGCATGGGAGCGCTTGTGCTGTGAATACAACAGCATGCCAAACGTGCGGCCTCGCGAGGTGAAGCAATTGAAGAAACTGTAGGACAAACAAAAGCAAAAGGCGAAGAAAGGAAGGGCTGGGATATCAAGAGCAGTTATGGCTACAGGTAAGTTTCCGTGTTTTTCGCAAATGATAAGTGCTAATTAGAAGTGTACATGGTTGATGACAGGTGGGGGTCCTCCACCGGAGCCGTTGGACGAAAGGCTGTCACAAGTAGAAGCGATTGTGCCGCACATCACTACGACCGCAACAAGCACTTTTGACAGTGACCGGCCTCGAGCCAGCGCAGACGTCTCTGATATAATCGATGCGATGGTCCACGGGGATGCCCGGCTCGACGAGAGTGACGGCGGTAGGTGCAACTTACTGGGCTGTTTTTACCATGTAATTTTTTTTTGCTGCTACTACTGTCATAGTTGCATATCTTATCTATCTATCTTATCTTATCTATCATAGTTGCATATCTTATCTATGGCTGTTGGCTTCTCTCATATTTATAATGAGCCCCTCATTCCCCTTTCCTTGTCTGCTTAATTGCTTAACGAGGGCCTCGGTTCTGGCAGCCTTGATGCCTTAGGAAGCATAAGAGGGTTCTCACATAGCTCCCACCGTCGCCGTTCGATGACGTTCTACATCACATCAGCGGTCACTCAGGACGTGCTACGTCCTCCGCTTAAGAACGTGGGTGGCGCTGGTGAACACTCCCAAGGTTAGGTTATTTGTAAACATAAATACCCCCGAAAGCAGAAGGTTTGACAGCCGTCGCCGTAGCTCAGCGGTAGAGCACCGGACGCGTAATTCGGAGGTCGTGGGTTCGGATCCCACCGGCGGGCATGTGGTTGTTTTTTCTTCTGCTTTTCTAATCAATTAGCTTTAAGCGATAACATATTCAGTAACATTATAAATTGATCAACACCACAAAATAAATAAATAAAAATGAAAAAAAAATCCCCTGTGCCCCTTGGTTTCTGCGGCTGTTGGCTTCTCTCATATTTATAATGAGCCCCTGATTCCCCTTTTCTTGTCTATCTCTATGTTAGGCATTTAGCCAAAGAGTAGTTGTCTGTAGTCAGAAAATTTTTAGTTAGCAGTGCTATTATAATGGGATGTATTTTGTCTTTTAAAGAGTGTAATGACCGCGACTACCGGTACGGACTTGCTATGTCAATATATTTGAAGAATAGTTTCGGCGTCCGCTCGGCGAACGACGAGAACGCTTTCTTGTCTTGAGTCGGGTAGCTTTTCGCAGCCTGCAGTCCCACTTGTCACCGCGATTACAGTGGCTACTGCGTTGCCAGAAGCGCCTCGGAGAAAACAAAGAGAGAGAGAGAAAGGAATTTTAATGAGGGAAAGGTGGAGAGGTCGGCCGGTGATAACATGGCCCTGGCCTGCTACTCCACACAGGGGAAAGGGAAGAGGAGGAAAAGGAAAGTGCGAATGAAGGCTGATGATGGCATAATACAATGAGTTTCTCGGGTGGTGTCTACACACACACCACACACACCACACTGGCTGGCACTCGCATCGCGGTGAGTAGACGCACATAAAACTCATAAAACTGGTGTCAGCAATACAAACACCGACACATGTCATTAACCATGTAGGTTGTGCACAGGCGGTCACAGACGAGTATCCAGGCCTGTTTCACACAAAAAGGTGAGCAGGGCCTTTGTCACACGGCACCAATCAGAACGTCTCGTCCTGGCGCCCAGAAGAGTTTCCTCAGAGAGAGGGCGAGAGTCCAGTCGTTTCACGGTCGCCTCCAATGTTGTTCTTTCAGCAGTATAGTTCGGGCACTCGCAAAGAAGGTGTCCAATAGTCTCTGGAGTGTGGCACTGTGCGCAATTTGGGTTACTTTCGATGCCGATCTTGTGAAGATAGTGTTTGGTGTAGGCAACGCCAAGCCGTAGCCGGTGGAGTAGAGTCCCATGACGTCGCACCACCATAGATGGCAAATGTAATCGTGAGCCAGCGTCAAGCTTACAGACGCGGTCCTGTTGATGACTCGAATCATGCCAGTGCGACTGCATTGCCGCTTGCATTAAATGTGCCAACAAGGCTCCAATGTCTGATCTAGAAAAGGCTATCTCAATGAAAGCACCATCACTATGTGCCATCCGAGCCTCGGCGTCAGCACGCTCGTTTCCCGCTATGCCGCAATGGCTCGGCATCCATTGAAACTTTATGATATGGCCGCGGTGGAAAGCTTCGGCTAACAAAACCACAATTTGTTGAACCAGCTGCTCGCATGCCCTTGGTTTTAGATAAGTTTGTACGACCTGCAATGCCGATCTCGAGTCGCAGAATATAGTCCATTGCTGCGCTGGCTGGTGACCAATATAAAGGACGGCTTCTCGTATGGCTGCCAATTCGGTTGCCGTAGAGGACGTTTTGTGCATGAGCCTGAAACGGTGACATGAGGCATGAGGCATAAAAATGGCAAACACAAACATGCCACAGAAAACAAACACAAACATGCAAACAGAAAACAAAGAGCAGCGCATCGAATAGGTAGCTGTCGAAGGGGCCGATTCCCGGAAACGGCGTGGTGTCTCATGGTGTGCTAAGCCGGTTCAGCCGCGCTTCCGGGGTCCCAATGTCGACGGCTGTCGTACGAGCTCCCTTCGCTTCAGCACTCGCGTAGTGTCAGTGCACTTAACAAGGCGGCTTGAGTGCTTCCACCTGACGAATTGGCGGCGGTCGTGCCAACTTGAAGGCCAGAGAAACGCTGGCTTAGCTCATTGTGAGAGCTATATATATATATATATATATATATATATATATATATATATATATATATATATATATATATATATATATATATATATATTATGCCGAACTACCGGCAGAGCAGAGGTCAACCAACATCATGGAAAACTACGCGTTCAGACGAAGAGGCATGTTTGTGTTTGCCATTTTTTTCATGTAGGAATGACAGAACTCTACGGAAGCTGTTCGGCGGGACGCATAACACGGAGCCAGTCATTTCCAGACAATTTCTAAGAATTCAGCAGCTTATTTTTTGCGTGCATTTTCGGGAGAGTATTTATTTGTAGTCTGGGAACTAATCAAGGTTGGAATTTCCTGTGATTGGGTAGTGTAATATATTGACCGTACCTTAGGTCTTGCTGTGGAAATGTACCAAGATGCCTAAACTTGTAAGTTGTGTAAATTATCCCTCAGTCCCATCGCAAGACCGTCTCCGGCGGGGCACCTCTGGTGTGAGAAGGAAGCCTTTCAGTTATCTTGCAGGTCTTTTAGCAGGTGTTTATTCTCGTCCGCTTTATTCCCAGGGATGCAGGCCGTTTTTGTAAGCAAACCTGGTGCCCAATATAAGAGACCAGGCTAACTCATCTACCTGCTGATGGCCAGAAGTCGCAGTTTGCAATCTCCCATGCTTTAAACTTTGAAACTGGATTACAATTCTTTATTTACATTTTTTTACAGAGTCTACTGTGATCCTTGAAAGTGAAGACAGAATTTCTGATGCCATAGTGCTGGCCTCACCAGCGCGTGACATTGGTGCTGCTGGGCCGTCAATTGAGAATGCGAGAGCGACACCACCGCGCAGCCTGGATGAAGTAGCGGAGCCTGTAGCACGCCGCACGCAAGGAGGTCGAGCTGCTGCTGTCGAGCAGGCACTGTCTGCTGAGCTCGAGGCTCGTCTTCAGGCTGCTGAGGATGACGAAAGTCAAAGGCACATTGAACACAAATCAAGAATGAAGATGATTACTGATGAGCATGCAGCAAAACAAGAACAATATGAGGATGAAAAGCACAAGAGAAATGCCATTCACAAATTGAAAATGAGGTTCTTGAGAGCGAAACTAAAAACTGAGCAACTTAAACAAGTTTTTCTTTCAAAGCAGCTTGAAGCAGTGAAAAGTACCAAACACAATGGCTTGAATATGCCATGAAGGGCAAAATAAAGTTCTTTTGGACTCAGGTACATTGCATTGTGCTTTCTTGCATGTGATTTTCTGTTAATAGCTTTTTTTTCAGCCCCCTTATTTCGGGCACAAATTCTACATTACAGTAATCGCATAGTATTACCTCTAATCGGAATCCATTTCTCTGTCGTTTGAGTCACTTGTGAAGCAACATTCGATAGGACGGTTTCTACGCTGCGTGCCCAGGCAACTATCCGGAACACTTGGCCCTGCTTCATCATCCTCTTCACGTTCCGGCTCATCTCCATTAGGCAGTGGGTCCCTTAAAGAGCAGGCAACGTTGTGAAGAGCTGCACACGGTGTGATGATTGCTATCGTTCTTTCAAGTTTGGTTTCCAGTTTCTTGCTGAGGCACGCAAACCTTTTTTGCCACACTCCAAACGCACGCTCAAAAGAGTTGCGAGTTTTTATGTGGCTTCAGAAAAGGAAGATAAAATAATAAGCTCGTATATTCCAATTCACTGCAGTGAAATTGTTTTACTTGCCCTTTTTGCGCAGAAGTACGAGGGTTTCTCAATGGTGTCATGAGATAAGGCAAACATCCGTATCCCTGATCACCAAGTAGAGTGCCAGGTACTTCCTTCTCCTCATACCTCACCGTGACCCTACTGTTCTCAAAAATCCGGTTATCATGGACAGAGCCGGGCCACCTTGCGACGTCGTCATAAAACTGCAGCGCAGGCCCTGTGACAGCCTGTAAAACATCAGTCATTGTGTGAGTTTAACCCCAGGATACGTGGATTCATGTGAAGTGCATTAATTCTGCACTACCAGTTCAAGCAGTCCTGATAGCAGTTATTTTGTTGACATTTACCATCACGTAGTGCCGTTCATGCAAATAAAGCAATATTATGACACAACGATTTGTAATTATTACAGTGAGTGAACATTGGCAGGCACTATTCAAAGAGTGTATGGCGGTCACTTACCTGCACATTTCATGAAAATACACCTTTTCTGTCTCTGTATACTTCAGCGTTATCCCCACGGGGTGCAATCAATGCACCCCGTGACGCCGGGAAACCCACCGATCTCGTAAAATTTGGTCATCGTGGCCCTTGCTTCCGTTGAGCTCGGCGCGTTCACGTACTTGGGAAATAGCCGCACACATGTTAGCTGCGTCATCTCCCAAATGCTTCTGCAGACTGCAGGCTGCGACACGTTCACAAGGTCCCCCACAACAGTCTGCATGGCACCGGTCTCAGAAAACCGGAGAGCAATGAGCAGCTTGAGTGCGGGTGGTAGTGGACCTCCTCTATTATCTCTCTTGTCCTTAATTTGCAGCTCCGCCAGTAAGGCTAGCACAGCTTCTTTGGAGAAACGGTAGCGTGCTGAAAATTCGTGGTCGTTGTAGCATCGTAACGGGTTGAGGCGATCTGCGAGGCTCCGCAGCCGAGGCGACACCAGCGGTCTATACACATCGTCGTGCAGAAGTCCATCTGCGCGGCGTAAAAACCTTGGACAGGCTTCAAAACAGCCGTCGTCAGAGACATAAGCGCGTGACAGCATTCTCGCGAACTCAGGAAGCACACTTGACGAAAATCACGCACCACGGGAAGAAGGACAATGGAGCGGGCGCTTCGCGACTGGTTCGGCGGCGGTCATCTTCCCTACGCGCGCGCGAAGCAGCTGCGTGCCGTCTGCATGAGAACCGCGCGCGGTATCCCGTTGTGGGAAAGCAAGCCTTCAGTCAGAGGAGAGAAGTTAGGAAGCATGAAGGTACCACACAAGCTGCCTCAGCGAGAGGGACCACCAAGGAGGCCTTAGCTTAGTGCCTCTCAATAAGGGACGTTCTACAATTCACGTGAGGCCGCCTTACTGTCGGTAAGGCGACCTGAGTAAGGTAAGGAGGGTTTTAGAATTCGGCCCTTAATATTTATCAACTCTGGATGTTCTTTGTTCGAGTGATTCGAGCTGAAGATTTTGCAGTTGTTCCACGGCTGCTTAATATTTGCCGTCTCCGGATTGGCTGGTTCTACTTTCTTGTCCCGATGCCTGTGCTCGTGCCACTTTTTCGATGGTGATGACTCCTCTATCTTCTGCACCTTCCTTGGGGGAGAGTGACACTTGTCACGGTGCTTGCTTCCCTCTTGCGTCAATTCCTTTTTCTTCCTGCTCTCGCTAGGCTTAGATGAAAGCTCCTTCTCCGTCTTGCAACGGTGAGACATTGCGTCCCTTTCATACGACTCTTTGTGCTCGGCCTGAGCCTTGTGCTGTTTGCGACAGGATTAGGTGCTATTACCGCGACATGATGACCCTATTTTGCGGCTCTTCGCTTTCTTTTTGCCTCTATGAGACGACAGTGTTTTGGACTTGCTTCTCTCCTTGAGCGGGCGAAGCCTACCTAAGCAATTCCAAGTGGACTGCACTAATGGGCAGCTGTCCATAGATGCTTCAGGTTCGCGGCTGATGGCACAGGATGTTTGCGGGAAGCCTGCTCTCAGGTGTCATTGCCGCAGATGCTACAGGGGTCCGAGGCTGCGTCGTCCTGGTAGCGGCCGAAAGGGGTCCGAACTCCGAGCGCTCTCCACGTAGGCGGCGGCGCTGGGGGGCACGACATCGTTGCGGCCATGCGTTTACGCATCTTTTTCGCCCAGGTTCTTACTTTGCCACTGCTGGGTGCTGCATCAGAGGATCCTGACCTACCGTGGAATGGCGCAAGGCATGAATCTGCTTCTGTGTCATTCAACAAGGAGGGCAGCAGTGCTCTGGAGCGACGGCATCGTAGCTTTGAAGCTCATCCGTGTATGCATCCAGGCTTGACTCCGACGCAACAGCTCATCTGGCAACAACCAAGGGACGGTACTTCTGTGGAGCGGCTACTTAAGCGGCCACTCAGTGCGAGGCTCCCGGGGCACGACATCGTTGCGGCCATGCGTTTACGCATCTTTTTCGCCCAGGTTAGTTATTTGTACCCTGCCTCTTGTTACCGGAGTTCGAATCGCTGTGTTATTGCGGTGTCGTGCACCAGCGACCTGTTTCGTCTCGTGCGAGTGTGCCATGTCTTTATAGATTGCGTATTGCTCGGTTTGAGTCAGTTTTTACTGATGCTCTCCGGGGACGTTGAAAGCAATCCTGGCCCTGATTCCGCAAACAGTACATCGAGTACATTGAGTGTAACCACCGATACTGCCACTATCGCTGGGATCTTTGAGGTAGTTAATGCTTAGAACTGGGCCAAACTAATTTCCTTCAAGAACTACAGGCAATAAGAGAGAACCAAAATGCCATGAATACATCTCTGGATGGTCTTCTGGGTAGAGTTGCAGCTCTCGAAAATGATATGGAAGTGATAAAACGTAATGAGGCTGCTTGTGTATCTGCTCAACCACAAGCCGTTGATGATCTAGCGCGGAATTTGGCCGAGCTTAAGACATCGCTTGATGATGCGAACAACAGATCGAGAAGAAATAACCTGGTTCTTCTGGGTTTGGCTGACTCGGCTACAGAGACATGGAGCGAATCTGAAGAGAAGGCTCGTGCCTTCTGTCTAAACCAGTTGGGTGAGCCCGTTCATTCAGAAAGTATTGAACGTGCACATCGTATTGGCCAGTTCCAAGACGATAAAAACCGCCCGATAGTCATTCGGTTCTGCAACTTTAAAGACAAGGAACGCATTTTGTCTTGCGGAAGAGCTGCGTCGTACACGAGTAACCTGATCTGAAACCTTGCTGAGCTTAAGTGATAAATTCATTGAAAGACACGAACTTCGCGATCCGTGAAGATTTCACCCGGGCTGTGCGGGTAGCTCGAGCTAAGCTTTCGCTTAAAAGTATTAGTTGCAAAACACTTGAGCACATAATATATAGCGCATTGATGAAGCATTTGGAACAAAATTAGAATTTAGCCATGATATTTTTTCATCATTTGACAAGGGTCTACAAACGGATTGCATTTTTTTAGATTTTAAGAAAGCGTTTGATATGGTACCTCATGATTTGCTACTGTATACATTATCTTTGATCAAGATTCCGACTTCCCTTCTAAACTGGCTTCAATGTTACCTGCAGGGACGCAAACAACGTGTATTGATTAATGGGTCCCAGTCTGATTATGTTCCTGTATCTTCGGGGGTACCGCAGGGGTCTGTTTTAGGACCTCTGCTGTTTCTAGTTTATATTAATGACATTTCTAAATATATTATTTGTAAAATACGTTTATATGCTGACAATTGTGTTATCTACCATGTTATTAACAGTTCTTCAGATTCTTGTCATTTGCAGTGCAACTTGGACCGCATACAACAATGGTGTTTGAAGTGGCAGATGTTTCTGAACCCAATAGAATGTCAGTTTATTTCTTTCACACGCAAGCATCACCCATTCTTGGCTGAATACAAACTAGATTCTACCCGACTTTCTAGAGTTTCTCACTGTAAATACCTCGGCGTTTACTTTTCGTCCAATCTCACCTGGAATGAGCACGTCGAGCACGTTTCTGCTAAAGCTTATGGCATGCTAAATTTTCTAAGAAGAAATTTTAAAATGGCACCACTAAAAGTTAGAGAGCTTCTATATTTCACCTATATTCGGCCAATATTGGAGTATGCTTGTGTTGTTTGGCACCCCCCTACTTTAAATTTAACAGACATGCTTGAGCGTATTCAGAACTTTGCCGCTCGGTTTGTCTCAAGTAATTATGATTTTAACAGCAGTGTTACTAACATTAAACACTGGGATGGGAGCTGTTACGGAAACGCCGTACCAACTCCCGGTTACAAATGCTGTATAATATCTTTCACCGAAAAATAAAACTAGGTAAAGAAAATTATTTGCTTCCACCGTATTTCAGGTCAAACAGACTTGACCATGGATGGAAGATTAGAGAAATTAAATGCAAAACTAACACTTATCAAAACGCATTTTTTCCATCTACCATTCATGACTGGAATCGCCTGCCCCATGAAATTGTTGAGTGCCGTTCCGAACCTATGTTCCGCGCGTTGCTGTCGGATGTATGAGTGCGCAGTTGGCCTTTTTTTTCTCGTCATGTCTTGTTCTTTCATATTTCATTCATTTGTACTTGCTGTGTCATGCCTTGTTGTATTGCTTTTTATTTCTCTTTTTTTTCTGGCCTATTCTTCTGTTATGCATTCCCACCACCCCCCTGCAATAATGCCTACGGGCGCTGCAGGTATTTCCAATAAATAAATAAATGATGTACCGGAGTAAGCTCCGTAGTGAGAGGTAGGTTATGCAGCACTGGAAGCGTACCCTGCACTGCCTCCGCCTGATTTGTAACGTAACGTTACAAAGAAGTCACACTTGCACCGAAGAACACCAGCAGCCAGTCAGGTCAGCACAAGACGAAACAGTTTTACTTCGTCTTTTCCCAATCGCCCGTATCGCCCTTCGCCATCTTCTAAGGAAGGCATGTGTCAATATAACTAAATTAACTCGCACATCTTATCACAGTGTGCAATGACTGGGGAAAGTATAAAATGTAAACAGGAGTTTAACGTCCCTAGAAATGACTAGAAAAGGGAACAAGACAAAACATCAAACCCTCAGGTGCGATTTTCAGGCCTGCCGTAGGCAGCTGAGTTGACCTTCTCAATCATTTCTAGTGGAATACTGAACCCCGAACTTGTGACATTCCACAACTGTAGACCAAACTTTATCCTCAAGATCGATATAAGGAGGTCATCGGACATCCTGTTTCTCAGCTTGGTCTTAGCCAATGCGACGGTTGAAAATACTCGCTCCGTGTCGGCGTTCGATATAAGCAAAACAAGCACCTTCATGGCTCCATCTGCAAGATCCTCCATGGGATTGATGCGAGATGGATCTTTGTGCTTGTAAACTTTGGCCGAGAAATCAAAGGTGGTTGCTTCAGAGCTCGCAATTTCTGTAGCAGTGAGGTGGCATTTGCAGGCGCTTTTGAAGGTCACATATGCACAATCGGAGGAAAGAAAAGAATTGGCGCTTCACAGCATCTTTCTCCTAATCATTGAAGTTGGATTCTTGAATGAATCCAGCAGGCTGTTGTTATCGTGTTGCTGCAGCACATGCGTCTTGATGATTCTGATCAGAAGGCTCCTAAAAAGCTTTTCCAGCTCTTAAACAAGCCGAGGGGGTCAACGCTTTGTCCTTGAAGAAGTTTGTTCACTCGTCGAATTTCGGAGAGAATTGGTTGCAGGAACATTAGATACGCGCGGTTCTTTGCCTCCTGGTACATTCCTTCAGGAGCCCTATGTTGTAGCCTCTGTCCACAACAGTGGTGAAGCGGTTCTTTAGCGTGTCTGAGAAAATATACGCTCATTGCAGTCAGCAATGGCAAGCCAGCGTGCCCCTGATGGAAAAAGAATCATCAAGGGCTCTTCATTGCCGGTCGCTGTACGTAGCATCGCGGTAGAGATCTGTAGGCTGCCTGCCCTTATGAAAATTTCTTTAGACAGTCCATAGACTGTCTATAGACAAATCCTATAGACTGGTCTATAGACAGTCTATAGATTCATGGCCATACACTTTTAGTAGACTTTTATCTATCGACCGTCTATAGACAAATGTCTACTGAAAGTCTATAGGTCTATAGGAAGTCTATAGACACAGGTCTATAGACAGTCTATAGACGATCTATAGACTTATGGCCACATTTCCTATAGTTTTCTATAGACTGTCTAGACGGACTATGGACGACCTATAGACTTATGGCCATAGACTTCCTGTAGATTACTGTCTATAGACAGTCTACAGACAAAAGTCTACTGGTCCAGTAGACATATGTCTACAGACTGTCTACAGACATTCCATAGGTGTGTGGCCTGGCAGTGTATAATTATAGACCTTTGTCTATAGACAGTCTATCGACTGCTGTCTACTAAACTATTAGTAGACCATCATCTATAGACTGCCTATAGACAGACAGTCTACAACCGTTGAAAAAGGTCACCAGACAGAGCTCACAAATGAAACAATCAATATACTTACAAATTTAGTTTATTTCCAAGCTATCCAGGCTAGGAATATGCAATACATGCACCATAAGAATGCACCACAGTAACATAAATGTTGAAAGTAACAGTCTGGCTAGTTTCCTCAGAAGCATTCTTACAGCCTGTTGTCTGCAGTCAATCATCTGGGCATGTCCACCTGAACAGCACAAAGGAAAAAATAATATGAGGAACTGAAAAAAAATTCTCATTCCATCTCTACACATGTGCTTTAGAATGCAAGGCATATCCTGGCTATGCCATTCTAGAAAGGCAATCTTTATGGGGTTCAAAGACCCAAGGCGGCATGGGCTACGAGACGCTGAAGTGAAAGGCTGCGGAATAATTTCGGCCACCTGTGCAGAGTACACAGGCCTTTAGCATTTTGCCTCTATTAAAATGCGACCGCCTAGGCCGGAATCGAACCTGCACCTTTCAGATCGCTAGACAAACATGATAGCCACTGAGCTATCACGCCAGCTAAATCATTTCAGTAAATACACGTCAGATTATGTGTCTTCATAAAACATTGTAACAAAGACCCATAATACCTGGAGCACTCTACTCTGAATCCAGTACTGATACTGATTTCTGTATGGAAATACTGTTACAGCCAATACTGATCTCTGTATGGCAATCCTTTTACTTTATTTGTATCAGAAGACTTCGAACAATTGTGCCACATATCTGCATTGACTCGCAAGGAGCTGTTGAGAATGCCACCTCCACAAAATACAGATTCAGTGCACCTTACACAGGGATCCAAAAAGGAGAATATTGCGGCATTTATTCTTACAATCGCTATAGAAGAAGCGCTTCAAAATAACCTGCGTGAAACCTGGTACACCCGGCCAAATTTTTTTAACTGGCTCAGGTGTTGCATCGCTAAATGCACCTTGTAAAAAAGGCGCCTTCTGGCTACACTGCTGGCATATTCATGCTGTAATTTGACGAGTGAAATGTCATTTCGTGGTTTCTTTTTGTTCATATAATGTGAGTGGAGTACTTGCGTGTTTAGATCAACGTTATCAGAAATATTCGTCTACCACTATGAACAGCTGAAACAAGCAGCATACGCAGCAATGGATCTGGTACATATGGCCTCATCCTCTGTGTAAACTACCACTCCTTTCATGGCAGACAAGTCGTTTACCCAGAGTAAGTGCAAATGCGCCACCAGAACCATTGCTGCGTATTCCGCTTGTTTCGGCTCTTTGCAGTGGCAGACGATGAATATTTCTGATAACTTTGATCTAAACACGCAAGTACTCCACTCAAACATTATATTAACAAAAAGAAACCATGAAATGCCATCTCACGCGTCAAATTACAGTATGAATATGCCAGCAGTGTAGCCGAAAGGCACCTTTTTACAAGGTGCATTTAGCGATGCAACACCAGAGCCAGTTAAAGATTTGGCCGGGTGTACGTAAGCCGATACTCAAACGGGCACAAGCTATACAAAACCAGCAGGCAGAAGCAACCAGTTCACCACAGATTTGCGCCAATAACTTGAAGCACATAGACGGAACAGCATACTCATACAACAGCGCGTGCTCTTAGAAACAAGCGGGTTCCAGCGCTTCCATGCCGCGCTCATTATTCAGAAAACTCACACAGCAAACAGAAGCTGCAGCTGCGCCGTTTCAAAAGCAGTCGCGAGGTGCTAGAAAAATCAGCGAAAGCATTGAACGCGCTCAAAGTAGGAAGTACTATAATGAAACAATTAACGCCTTCAACAGGTGCAGCTATAATAACACGAGAGCTGAATTGCATTTTAGGCGCTAATAAGCGGCGAGTTACATCGGCGCTTTCGTAACGTAGCAGTTTGAAAGCAGAAACACATACTCTGCCTCTCGCGCAAGTGGTATTCGAGAAATCTGTGCACGGGTGAGCGGGATTCATGAACGAACCACTCGGAACGAAATGTAAGCCACCTCTTCTCGAGCCGACCTTTACCCAGCTTTCAAAATGAAGTGCCCGCAGGCCAGCTGGCGGCGGCGGTCAACGGCTCTGATGACAGACATGGACGAATCCATACGTGTGCAACGAAGGGGGACGGGATGCAGCTCGTGGTTCTTCGCGGTGTTTGAGCACGCCGGCCATTCGCGCCGGCAACCAATTTTACTCACCCATCACACTATAAGCATTCCTCCAGCGCCGCTTGACTGCAACTCTGACAAACATCCCGCGCTCCAATCTACAGCGTTACAAAACACCTTTGCTGAAACGTCGACGTCCACGACGCGCACCGAGCGAGCGTCCACACGTAGCAAGCAATGCACACCTCACAAAGAACAGCACTCCATGGCCCAGACAGGCGATAACACAAAGATTAAAAAATAAATGCAATCCACCACAGAACGAGAGTGTATGTAAGTACAGTCTTTGTCAAAATTTTAGAGCCCAGGGGGTTTGCTTCTAAGCCTTGTAGTGGGACTCCTGAAGCATTCGTGGCAGCCCTGCCCATTAGAGGAGGCAGGACCACAAATCATCTTACCTTCAGGAAATTTGTAGCGCGGGCGATGCATTACGAACCACAAAGTGTGGTTCGGAAGCAAACCCCCTGGGCTCCAAACTTTTGACAAAGGCTGTACGTTTTCGGAGGTGCAAAGTAAATTGAGCTCACACGGCGCTAACTAACGCACAGTTTCATTTCGGCCGTCATTCACAGGCTAAACGACATTTCTGGCCGCGCAGCTACCTAGAAACACGAAAAATCTAGTAGACAGCTCGCTAGGAGCGGCTTATCATCAAGGGCATCGCACAGACTGCCTTTCCGCGCGTTAGCAAAGACCACAAAGCCGGTCGTGGCAAAGACAGCGGCACATAGATAAGCGGCATTAGTCGAGAACCCGTTGGCTTCCGCCTTAGAAACGAAGATAGGACGTTTGTCGCTGCGCCCATCATCTTTTCTGCGCACAGAGCTCTGCTTAGAGTGGTTTAGGTGACCAAATGAATAAAACATAAACGTGTAGACTTACCGTGAGCGGACGATGAAGTTGGATTTTGAAGAAAACGTAATCCGCGAGAAAACACGCCAACGCCACCACTGCATCCATGGAGGAAGAAAAAACTAGAAGGGAGCATGACGTCACAATCTTGAAGGCTAGTCATAAAAAATATAGTGGAATGCATAATGGGAAAAAGGCCCTCACGTGACAAGGCAGCGGTAGCTCTTAGCTGGATTTCGGTTTCGCTCTCTCGCTCTACGAGCAACTGACGGCTCCGTGGTGAGCACAAACTGCTCGCTCGCCGCAGCGGCCACCATCCCCGAGCGACGCGTGCGCTGACTGCGGCGCAGTGGAGATATTGGAGCACATGTTCCTTCGCTGTGCCGCTTCTGCAGTGCCGCGTCGCGAAATGCTCGCGGCCTACAGGGCGCTGGGAATCATCCCGGACAGACTCTAAGCGCTCCTGTGGCCGCGCGGCAGTGCGCGCATCCGTGACAGAACAATAGTGAGCCTCTGTGCGCCGACTAAGCCCTTTCAGCAAATGGGGATGGACCTCCTCGGCCCCTTTCCGACTTCATCATCAGGTAACAAGTGGATCATCGTAGCCACCGACTACATGACCCGCTACGCCGAAGCAAAAGCGTTGCCTAGTGGTACCGCAACAGAAGTTGCAAAATTTTTTGTCGAACAAATTCTCCTGCGACACGGCGCCCCAGAAGTGCTCATCACAGACAGAGGAACGGCATTTACAGCGGAGCTGACGCAAGCCATTTTAAACTATAGCCAGACAAGCCATCGGAGGACAACTGCCTATCATCCACAAACCAACGGACTCACAGAGCGTCTGAACAAGACCATCGCAGACATGCTCTCCATGTACATCGACGCCGAACACAAGACGTGGGACTCCATTCTTCCCTACGTGATCTTCGCTTATAATACTGCCGTCCAGGAGACAACCAGGTTTACCCCATTCCAGCTGGTATACGGCAGGAAGCCCACGACAACACTCGACGCAATGCTCCCGCACGTTTCTGATGAAGACAACCTCGACGTCGCCGCCTACCTTCATCGCGCCGAGGAAGCCCGAAGACTTGCGCGGCTTCGCATTCAATACCAGCATCACACCGACGCCCGACGCTACAATCTGCGCCGAAGAGACACGCATTACAAGCCAGGTGATCGTGTTTGGATATGGACGCCAGTTCGCCGCCGTGGATTGAGTGAAAAGTTGCTGCGACGCTACTTTGGCCCGTACAGGGTTCTCCGTCGCATCGGTGACCTCGACTATGAAGTCATCCCCGACGGCACGACAGCATCTCAGCGACGCCGCACACGCCCGTAAGTCGTACATGTCGTACGCCTGAAGCGACATTATGAACGCTAAAGGACTCAAAGTTTGCATCCTCCGTGTTTATTTTCATTTTAAAGCATCGAGACGATGCTCCTTTGGGAGGGGGGTAATGCCGCGTATCATTGTAGTGTCCGTTCATTCGCGCAAGGCTGCAGAAAAGGGGCGTTATCATTTCTGTTCGCGACGCGAGAAGCGACCGGACTAATCTCGATTGATCACAGCCATGCCGAGCTGCATCTACGTGTTTCCAGATTACTCTAGGTGATCTCGGCCTGTTATCTCGAAGTTTCCTTGCCGGCTTAAATTGAACGATGCCGCGAGCAGCGGGCATTCGTAGTTCGACGACTGACGAGCACGTTTGTTGCTTACGCCGCCGCCGAGTGAGTCAGTTGTTTTGCGGGCGCAATTCAGCCCAAATAAAGAACTTCGTTTCCAAGTCTTCTTGGTGTCTTCCTGGCCGCTGGACTGCCGTCACTACAACGTGACAATATCATCCAAAGTTCTCGAAGGTTGCCTTTGCTTCGAGCGAGGCTTTTGTCCGCGTATAGGGCTTCTCCTTGATTTTAGGCATGCCGACGCGACCACTCGAGTGAATCGCGAAAAGCAATGAGCTGAACCAAACTGCTGAACTGCAGACGTGAGCAAGGAACCGTCCGCGGCTGCCTGAAATGTGTGACGTGTGGTCCGAAGCACTATGGTCCACCAAAGCAGCTAAGCACCGAAGTCGCACGAGTCCACAGCCGCCCGACCACACACAACGGCACGGCGATGGTAACGGTGGCGCGTGGTAACTACCACAGCTACTACATCATAAGCTACATTCTACCAGTGTCAGTAAACGTTGCCAGCCTAAAAGCATGCTAGAAAGGAACAACGCGTTTTTTTTCTCATTTTTATTAGCACATTCAAATATTTTCTTATTTTTTTTATTTCGCAACGAAAGTAAGACTCCTTTAACACAAAAAATTTAATACCTGCATGTTATATATTTCGATAGTTGTTCCACTGCATTGTAAAGTGCCACAGGCGCTGCTTCAGTAGCGACAGTCCACTAAAAAATACTGGAAGCACATGGCCTGCTGGCCCGCATATTTCCCCAAGCAACCACAGATATCCGTCGGACGTACGAGCTAGATCCGAACGTCCTTTGCCGAGATCGGACGTCCATCGGACGAACGAACACAACCGATTTCGGATATCCGTATTCGTACATTCACCGGACGTACGGACAGTGTCCACTTTTGTATATCCGCATGAGAGACAAGGTGTACGTCCGAAGGATGTAAGGCCGAGTATTTTCCCAGGCCATGAGTATGGACGGTTTTTTTTTTTTTCACAGAAAATTCGCGCCTTTAGTGTATGTATACCGTTTCATTTGCATCAGTTGGAGGGTTTGACGCGATGTTTGTAAATTGGTGCGATTCCACTCCTACCTGCAGTGCAACAGCCGCCAACGAGCTAAATTTATCTAAGAGGAGAAGCAGATGTTGGATAATTTTGCATGAACTCAATGACTAGTTTTATATTTATAAAACTTCTCCAAATTAGTGGAGTTGTGCGACATGTCCACCGTTTTGCTAGCTAAACTTGCCATTGAAACCACTCGTAAGTATCAAAACTACCGCGCATTCTGCTATCGTCATCATCATAGTTGTCAGTTCGCGGTCAGTCCAATCCAATCCATCAGTACGGCCAGCCAGTACGGCTCCGTAGCGCTGTTGTTGATTTGTCGCGTAGTGTTGTGCTGCTTTATAGCTCTGTTATTATAATTCGTGGCTTTGTACGGCCTGTGGACGAAAGTAGTTATGTAACTTAAGCAATTCGAAAGATACGGGAAGCGCCTGAAGCTCTTCTGGAACACCGGAATCCCATACTGCGTCGACCTTGGTTTTAAGAAGGCTTAGTGTACATGTGACTTCCTACGAAGGTATGTATCCAGTACACTTCTTGGAACTTGCTTCTAGGACAATGCAGCATGCTCATATAACATTCGTTCACAGGACAGTGGGAGCAGTAAGCGCGAGGAGATGGCTTCTAGAAGTGTGTGCTGTTCTCACACTTTCGGGAGCCTACATCACACAGCTGCGGGAGCCCTCAACTCGCGCGGCTAATTCCCACTCGTCTTCAAAGTTGCGGGACGGAGTATTTTCGCATCTTGTTGATTTTTAAGGCATCGCTAGGTTCACTGTGCCTATAGACCAGATTTTTGAGCCTCTCCTGGGCGCGGCCATTTTGCACCGACTGGCGCGCCGCGGTGCGAGCATTTCCCAGGGGACTGCGGGATAGCAGACGATCGACGCTTTGTCGCTGCTGATGATGGCTGCTTGTTCGGGCGCCGCGGCTGTATTGAAGCTTGGTGAGTACATTTTGGCATCTTTGTATTGTACGATTCGATAGTAAGTGAATGAGTGGTGACAGTGGTAACACGCTGCTGCGCACTTGTGCTGTGCATGTGCGTTTGTGGTCGTGTATTTGACCACCGTCGAGCGCCCTTCTGCAGAGCCGCGAGGCAAGTAACATGTGCGCGCGTTTTTTCAGTTGCGCGAACTAATTCTTTTATTAACCCTTTGAAGGTTTTTGCCGTATATGTACGGCGGCGGTTTTCTGTCCCGCAAGGTCTTTGCCGTACGGGTACGGTTTCGATCTTCAGTTTGAAATTTTGCGCCAAAAGAGCAATGCGTGCTCACTGGGGGGGTGCTGCCACCTCTTAAAACTTACAAGAAGTGTTTGAATTTTGTGCTGCCTTCTTACGGAGATAAGCAGAACTTATGTCTAGCTTTAGCGCGGCGGCACAGACTGCGGCAACACCCCTTTTGTAGTTTTGGTTTCGCCGCGTGATCGCAACGGAGTCGCGCGAAATTTGAGTTTTCTTTTTGTCAGCACTATCTTGCAGGGGCTGCCGAAGTTGATTTCTATCTTTATTGGCGCTGCTCTTAGCTTGCTTATCACCGTTGCTCGCGAGGTATTCTCGCCCTCTGTGGCAACGCGCCTACGCTGTTTCGATTCCGCCGCGGGATCGCAACGGAGTCGCGCGAAACGTGTTTTCTCTTTGTGGGCACTGTTTTGCAGAGGCAGCGAAAGTTGATTTCTATCTTTATTGGTGCTGCTCTTAGCTTGCTTATCACCGTTGCTATTCTATTCTATTGAACGTTTTCCAGTTGTGAGTGATGCTGTCACCAAAGTACTGTGCCTAATTTTTTTTACTATTTATTCTCAATTATATACATTTTGTAGATTCAATATCCGCAATAAAGTAATTTGACCACCTGGGAAAGTTTTCTTCAAAATAATTCGACCCTCAAAGGGTTAATAATGCTGTGGAGGGTATCTCGAAGGTGACCCGATGCAGCTACTTTGTTGTGCAGGTCGGCCACACCGCAAATGGGCCAATTTAATTAAGGGGCACAGACTTAAAATACAACAAAGGAAATGCCGGTATGGTCACAACCGGACCTGGTTTTCAAAGCTCCTTCTCTACGACGGCACGGATGAGCCTACGCGACGTGCAGCCGAATCAACTGTTCGCGACGAACGATATTTTTTTTTACAATTTTGCTTATGTTCCTGGCTCAGGTACCCGTGTTTTGCCGCATCCCGAGACGATCGATCCCGCACAATGGATGGACGATATGAAGTTGTGGCCACCTGTACAGGAGCATCACATAACCTATTACTTGTTGAAATCCAAGGCATGCGACTTAGAAGATGTCCAGGCCTTGAAGAGCTTGGACTCCTACAATTATGTTATCAGTGGGAAAGTGGGACAGCTGCGGATTCATCAAGTGGATGAAGATGTTTACTTTGTAAGGGGACCGGTGGCACCATCACAAGCAGACGACGCTCGACCATATCAAGTTTGGGTGTGCATTACCAAGTCATGCAGCATACTTTCTGCTGCCTGCAACTGCAAGGTTGGCTTGACAAAAGTCTGCAGCCACATAGGTAAGCCCAAGAGCATACACAGCTATTGAAGGCGAGCTTTGGCATAGCAACCTCCGGTGGCACCAGGCAGGGGCTCCAGAACCGCTTTCTGAGGGGGGGGGGGGGTTATTTATTCATTTATTATTTATTTACATTTCTATACTGCATTGTTCAAAGGTGTATTTGTTAATGCACATAACTTTAAATTAAAATGGGCAGATTTATAAAGATGTACATGAGGAGTGACCAACCACATTAAAAAGATTGCATATAGTCTGTTTCATTCTGCAATCATGCTCATGAAAACTGGTCAGTCAGTTAACGACTTGCAAGGGCAGACCATGGTGCTTTGCACAACAAAATTATTATGGAAGAATGGATCATGTCAGTCAAAACAGAATCTGCACAGAATCCTTGAGACTGTGCCAACTGATGACAAAAATTGTGTGCTAGTATATTGTCCATATGTGCAGCACCATCTACGGTTTAGTCCCAATTGTATTTCAAAAGCATTATGCAAAAGCATTACATTATGTATGCTGTTGAATTGGCATCTTCCATGCTGCCCGGCACTGCCTCACAAGCCCTCTGTTCGCTTTTGCAGGCCCGTATATGTACCCTGAAATGCAACAATTAATTTATTATTATGATTATTATGTAGCCATCTGCCAGGCACCACGTACCCCTCAAGCCTTCTTTAGTATGACTGAATTAGTATTTTGTTCACTGCAAAAATATCAAAATTATCTGAGGCGTTATCTTTTGGGACATGATAAAAAATATTTTTTTTCGTCTCTTCTGGAATGACAGGTGCAGTCTTGTGGAAAATAGAATTTGCCAACAAGCAGGGCCTTACTGGGCAAGCCTGCACTGACTGAAGTGCTCTTTGGAATCGTGGGACAAAAAGAAATGTGGTGCCATCGGAAGTCTCCCATATGAGCTTCACAATGAAAAAGGTATTAACAGAGACGTCGGTGGAAGCCAGGAGTGCTGACCCACGATGTTACAACACTCACCAAGAGTACGTGCAAGCCATGAGAAGCTCCGACATAGCACCTCTTCTCGAGGCAAAAGGGAGCTTGCTGCAGCTAACCGTTGATGCTGCAGTACCGAGCAATGCGTCTGCAGTTGGCACAGCCGCACCTGTGCACACATCGCACGAGGATGACGAGCCTTCCTGCATCACTTGTGGAGACTTTTATGAGAAGTGGGTTCGCTTGAAAGAGCCAGCCAGGCTGCAGCTTGCAGAGGCGACTGTGCAACAGGCTGGCCCTCTATGGGAGGACAGTCGCAAGCTCAGGCTGACAGCCTCAAATGTCGCCAAAGTTCCACGAAAAAAAGAGACATTGCCCGACAAATTTGTGACGTCACGCCTTTTTTCACATTTTAGAGGAAATAAAGCGACAAGCCATGGGCAACGGTATGAGCCTGTTGCTCGGCAGACGTTTGAGAAGCTGTGCAAAGTTGAGGTGAAGCAGTGTGGCACCATTGTGAGTGAAACTCACCCATTTTTGTCAGCTAGCCCCGACGGATTAGTTGGTGAAACCAGTATCTTGGAGATCAAGTGCCCCTACATCAATGATTGCTTGGAGCTTGTAAAAAGCAACACCTACGACGTGAGAGAGGATGAAGGAGGAAAGTGTTACCTGGCCAAAACCGGAAGAAATGGATACTATTTCCAAGTGCAGTTTACGATGTTTTGCCTGCAGAGATCCCACTGTTATTTTTTTGTTTGGTCAGTGCTCAACACTGTTTTAGTTGAGGTGTTGTACGATGTGGAATTTGTAGTTGGACACATCAGTCGGTTGTCGCAATTTTATTTCAAGCACTACCTTCCCAGGCTTGTCAATGAAGTTCACAGTGGAAGCCTGGTGTTCTGCAAGGATTATGCTGAACTGTGCGCTAAGTGATAACAAAGAGCTGCTAAATGCTGTGGCAATGTATTTAATTGTGCAATAAATGACAGTGGAAACACAGTAGTTGATTGTTACAGAGAGCTGTGCCTGAAACAATTAGGAAGTTTTCTGAGCAAATCTGAAAATAAAGTGGCTTGTTGCCCTCACCTAATGGGCGAGCTAAAATGGGAAGGTTATGAAAAAAGAAGCACAGTAAAACAGCTGAACCACACTTGAAGGGCTTAATAAAAAATTACCATAATGGAGAGCTCTGGATTAATACCTGCCACTTGCAGTGCTTTCATGAGCACCCTGCTTGTATAGGTGCATCTTATTTATAGAGTAACAAAAAACTGTCCACAAAGCGTCCATGCTAACATATATTAAAAAAATGGAAAATTTCGATTAAACACACTGTGAATGGGATCAGCTTGTTAGTAGTGTACAGTGAAATGCTAATTGCACTAAATCATCAGCACTCCAATGCATTATCGCAGTCACCATTACCTAAAAAATGCAGTACAGCTAGAACCACTAGAAAGTCTGTAAGGTGCATAAAGGCGGCTTATGGCACGCCATCGTATATCCTATTACTGTTCACTGCCCACGAATCAGTATGTATCAGTACACAGTAGGCAGACATTTGCTCAACACATTTGTGTCACTGAACCTGCTGACAGCTTCATAGCTGTTCATGCAATGATATGAATGGCACATTGGCACACTGCAGCACATGAAGCCCCTCAAATGAAAACAAATCATTATTAAGGCACTTTTTCTCAGTCTTTTGCTGGTGTAACGCTCAAAACACGAAAAAGGGCCCCTCTCGTTGCATTAGTGATGTTTCTGTTTAAAGCATTGTCAATAATAAAGGAACAAGAATGCATGGGCACCAGTAGGCTCTGTGCATTTTCACCCTGCCCATTGCCTGAATGGAAAGTTCCCATTTAAACAGCAAAGGGTTCATTTATGAAGTTTCATTCCTAGAAAAACTCCATAATTCAAGCTCTCCATAATGATGTGGAAAACCGTATTTTTCCCTTGCACAGTAATTTTTCAATCCTTCGGGGCAATTAGGGGGCCTTTCAGGTTACACAGACCTGCACAAACACGAACAATGCTATCTATCAAATTCTTGTGGTGTATAGGAAGTGCACCCTTCAAAACTCTGTAGCACTTGATGCGGTTGATGGCACGCTCAACATGTATTCTTAGCCATGATATTCTCCTGGCTGCTGTAGCTTCTGCTTCTGGGAACTGTTCCCTTCCCCTTGAAAAAGGAGGAGCATTCAACTTCACACCTTTCTCCTTCATTGAAGGCGTCAATGTGAACCCCCTGTCGGCCATCACTTCTTGATTGTTAAAGAAGAGCTTTGTAATCCCACACTTCTCAACAATATACTTGTCGGATGCCCATCCACCAAAGCAGCGAGACACAAAAGTTATGAAGCCACTTGGAGCTATTGCCACAAGAAACTTCACGGTGTTTCCACTTTTATAGTGGCTATACGTCTGTCCTCTTTCGTAGAGCTTCTTTGGTCGCTGCAGTGCAACCTCTGTGCAGTCCAGGATGCTCGTCGTATTGCGATATGTGCTCTCCTTGAACTGCTGTGGCAATGTTGCTAGAATTGTCTCTGGTGGTAGCCATGCCACAACCTTTGTCATCAGGTTGTCCAAAGTGGCGAGCGTTGTTCGAAACACGTGCCCAGCTTTGGACACTGAAATGTTGAACCTTATGGCCAAGTCAAAGTACAAGAGCCCCAGCCTCAGGCGCATGAGTGTCAGCAGTACCTGGTCCCCGATGCTCATGGTGCGCCTAGTGCAAGTTTGCAGATTCACTGCAGTCACAAGTTTCCAGAAGACATCACAGCTAAGGCCAGTATAAAAACTGCATACAGCTTCTGAAATATCTTCAGACAATGGCTTCTCAATAGTCTGAACTGCCGAAGATTCTGTTTTAATGGACCGTGCAGCATAAGAGTGGTCCTCCTCTATAGTGCTACATAAATCCTCACACTGAACGCCAATGGTGCACACCTCTGGTTCAGTCTGGCAACTCTTATGACAAGATTTTTCGCCCACAGCTGAAGATTCTGTCTGCAGAAAAACTGATTGATGGCTGGCGTCAAGTGGCTCCTCTCTTATTTCAACCTCATCTGCAAAGTCTGGAGCCAAGTCATCTGCTGCTGGGAACGTTTGATCACTTGCAAAGTCTGGAGTCGAGCCATCTGGTGCAGGGGATGTTTGGGGCATAACCTGGAAAAAAGATGTGGTCTTAAATGAGAGAGATGCACCTGTTGCAAGCAACATCTAAATGAGGGCATGAGTAAATCTAAATGAGGGCATGAGTAAATCTTAACATCACATTGCACAAAGCATGCTGGTACTTCAGACAGGTTAGCCACGCAAACAGGGACTGAGGGGTTCCCTCTGATTTAGCGTATGCAAGGACTCATACAGTTGCTGCCATAACATGGAAGGAGCACACTTTAGGTTGAGGTGTTCACGGTAACTGGTGGTAGTACAGCAACCTCGTTTTCTATGCTCGACAAAGTTGCAAAGACGCAGCGACAAATCTACAGGAGCAAACGTGCGCACAGGACGCACCGAATGCTATCTGCGCACTGCCTGCACACTGCAGTATCACAGAAGGTGGAGATCCCAATTGGGCAAGCAATACACACATGGCCAGGCGGGTTAGCAACGTGTATTTCATGACTGACTTTAAAACTTCTTAAATTGCTGTCATTGGGTGATCACCGGCTGTTGCAGTAGTTTCGGTTCACAGCCCCTGTCTCTTGCTTAACACGCTGCTGCTTCCACTTCATAGGCGCCTTGCCCAGCTGGCACACATGCCCACACCGATTCACCCGCTGCCTGGCGGGGTGCACTTGGCTGCCATTTAACTGCACTTTCAGTGCCGCCTTTTTTTTAAATTGTTTTTTTTTTGGGGGGGGGGGTAACCACTTTATTGGGGGAATCACTGGAGCTGGAAGGCGCTTGAAGTCTCCGCGCTGGTGGGAGGTGCACGTTTTTTATCATTGGGGGCTAGGTTACACACCTCCTGGTTCGTTATAACCGAGCTGTGCAGCCCATTGTTTTATCAGAGATGTTGTGCCACAGAGTACAGAATTTGAGAGTAGCTCCCTCCTAGTGTGTAATAAGTGAGCGTTCATTATATCTCTGGCAGTTACAGGTGGGCTCGACTGTACCTGAATGTTGCCTTCTTTAAAGTGGCAACACCTTTTCTAGGGCACAACAGTTACTCTGGTTTGACAAATGTGGGTTTCGTGTTGACAGATTGCAGCTGCGAAGGGTGGTAGCACATACGTAGGATACAACAGGCTTTGAAGGTGTTTCAACACAGAAGACAGGGCATGCAGAAGAGGTGCTTCTGTAAGCATTTGTACATTCCCCTTATTTTGTGTACTGTGTGCCATGATGCGATGCAAAAAATCTGGCGAAAATTGCCCCGCTGTACTAACACCTTAATAGTGATTGTAAGGGCGATATGTGACATACCACAGCTTCACTGCCACGCACACAAGCACTCATAATAGACACCAACTGGTGCAGTCACCATCTTCGGTCAAGGTCAGTGTCTTGCAGCAATTTTAGAGGAAGGTGGGAAGCATCCTTCCTAAGTGACCGGTTTCCGCACGGGCAAAAAATGTCTTCAAGTGAAACGTGTGGCACTCAAGCCCTCTTGAGGAATGAGAGTAGGGCATCCCTCTCTTCAATGTGATTTAAGTAATACGTCAGGTAATGATAGGAACCACCACACAATTCACTTGGTGTGCACAGCAGTGACGTTGCCAGGCCCGTCGAGTTTGTCACCCTGCATCTAGCATGGTCATACATGTAGCTATAACAAGAGTACGGGAGGGTTAAAAAAAAGCTGTGCAGAAATTAGTCTTACCTTTATTTGTGATCCCTGTGCAGTGACACCTGGAGTAACATGCCCCAATGGTTCACCTTTTTTGAGGATTTGCCTTCGTCCATGTGTAACCTGCGCATTTTGAATTTTTTTAGATCCATTTTGTCCTTACAGGCATGTATTTTTCATTTCCACTGCATAAAACTTGCTATCAAGTACTATAACAATGTCCAAACATTTCAAATAACAATACCTTTAATGGCTCAAGGCCACATAGTGCAAGACTACCAAGGTGTCTTATACATGCAGTGTTTTAAAGTCATGACATGTCGCCAGAACCAAAGCTGAAATATTCTGGTGGAAAAGAAACGCCCAAATGTAACCAAAATACAGAGAATCCGTGCTTCCTTACTTTGAAACATTGTTTTTTTTTTGCTAAGTGAACAGAAATCAGACGTTACTGCTTAAATGTCATGGATGCAGCTGTCAGTAATAGCTGGTAGGCTAAGTAAATTTTTCATTTCACATAGAAATGATGCCATAAATTTCCTTATCTGCAAATAAAGGTATTCACACCTACTTACGAGCTTTCTTCTAAACATTTGACTATTCTATCTTACCTGGATCGCACATTTATAATCTACCTTCCGTGCCAAATACTCAGTGGTCTAACAAAAGTGGCTAAATGCGGAAATTGTACTCTGAGGCTGTTATGGAAAGTTAAGAGAAATTGTTGCTGGGCTAGTTGGTTTTGGTCTCGCCTTGTCCTATGTTTTTCTATCTTCGTCCTGTCTTAGGGCCCTAAATAATTCAGAATGGAAAGTCAAGTCTGCCTAACCTTTGCCAAAGATCATAATTAATTGCACCCATGGGTTAACTGCTAATGATATCAGTAATCACTGATCTTGCATTTGATAATAATTGGTTATCAGAAAGGAAGCGCGCAGCATGTACCTTTCGGTTGACGCCTGAAGCGCGCAGTAGGGAATTGAGGAAGGTTGGAGTAAAGAGATGCTGCAGTGGAGGGCTCGACCACCTTAGGACCTTTTACATGCACTGACATCGCCTGCACACGGGCGCCCTTTGCGTTTCGCCTCTATCGAAACTCGGCCGCCGCGGGATGGTTTGAACCCCGTGTACTCCGGCTATGTAGCCGAGCGTGCTAAACCACTGATCCACCGTGGCGGGCAGCACTCCCTGCCTTTTTTTAGAATGTATCTAAGTGCACACCTTGTTTCGGGCAAATTAAATATCTGCGCCGAGATGAATACACTGACACCTAAATACCAGCGCGATGCAATAAAACGACGCGCACCACAAGTCGTCGTCATAATTTGCGGCGTAATATTTAATGGTAGCTGCATTTAGGTTCATTAAGAAAATTTACATAGCCTACTGCAGTCGAAACAAGCACTCGATCGTGGTCTTTTCATTAAATTGAGCAGCCTGCTGTTTTTTCTTCGTGTGTCGGACCGTATTAAATCGCAACAAATTTTTCCGATGAAAAAGATACGTCGCCAATGCCCCCAATACGCAGTTTTAATATTCGCGACATATATAAATATATATATATAGTTATAGGGGTGAAAGTGCCCTGCTTACGAAATCTCAACGCGCACGGAAACCGTCCGCGGTAAGGAGACTTCTAAATTCATGATGCTCGTTCGGCGCACTAGCCCCGTACTTCCACAAGTCCTTGAAAACTCACCTTTCTTGCGTATCCGAGGTTCAGCATCGGACACGGGTTCAGTTTCGTTGGTTTGCCGTCAATGAAATGGACAGAGCAAACCTGCAAGCAGTTGAGAATTCCGCGATAAACACATCATGCAATACCCAGTTTGACAACGCGCATGTCGTCGGCTTCCAAAGGAAGCATGATACTTACGCGCGCAAGCTTGCTAGGTTCGAAGTCCTCTCTTTTCAACGCGACGACCCATTGCCGTCGGCACTCTGGTGCGGCAGGAAATTTATGAAAGGAATAGACGCCGCACATGCATATGCTTCTTTGGTCGTGGTGCACATCACACATGCCTTGCAAAAGCATTTTGCGCTTTCGTTGGTTGTTGGTGCAACCAACGACAGCGCAGTGCCGTCTAGAGGAATAGCTGCTGTACATTGACAAACACTTTCTATGCATCGACAACAGGAACGACGAGTAGAACAAAAAACGACCACACTACGTCGTATTCGCATTCGGAAAGACAACGCTCATGACAAATCCCGCAGTCCCCTCCGGGAGGCGGCGCCTGGCGTCGAGAGTATGGAGCCGTCCGTGAGCTGCTGATGAGGCTAAAAAAATCTGGTCTATATAAAGAGTGACAACGCGCGAAAGGCAGACCATAGGGAGCACGTGTAGTTCGCAGTGGTTCGCAACGGAAGCTTTGCGGCTTTCTGTGCACAGTCGCGTACAGTGCTGCGCAGGTTAGTGCCTTAAGGCCCGTGATAATAAAGAAAGAACAGATACATTGTGAAATATGGTGTGGAAAAGTGAGAGCTGTTATTGCCTTATACTTATTGAGGTGTTTGTTAAAGTGCATTGTCTGTTATACTTGCAGCATTAAACACTTCTATTAATTGCTTCCAATGTTTTTACTTGGACTGCTGCAGTGTGCCATTTGTTTCACATGACTGATGTTTGCCGTGTTCTTTTTATTTCAGAAATCCTGTGGGTGGGGAGATTACGGATGTGTGTCCCAAGCTTGCCACATTGGAAGAGTCACATTTAAGAAATTTTCCGAATATAACCCATTGCTCTGCTGATGTATCGCCAACCACAATAAAATATGCCTGCTGTGCATCAAATTATTTTTTGTTTTATTGCATCGCGTGAAGTGAAAAAGCACGCATGCACTACATATGCGAATAATCGAGAAAGATCCGCCAATGGACGTACTCAACTGGACATCCGTCGGCGGGCGAAACGTATACCTTTGGCCTCCTATCGGACGGCCGACGGACGTCTACCGTCTGTTTGCGGATGTTCAGTGGACATACGGAACATCTGAAACAGACCTCTGCCGGCCGTCCGTAGGATATCGGTGGTTGATTGGGTCGCACGTGTTTGCTGGTAGTGGTACGACGTGGTGGTGCCGACCAGTGTTGCAGTACGCGATTCAGGCCCGCGCAGCACTTTTGTCTCGTCACGTCAATGCAACAGACTAAAGCTAAGCGTCGCCTCACGATTTACTGCTCTGGAGACCTCAGATCAGATCCTTTCCTGAAACCTTTGTTTTTGTTTCAGACATGTACGCAACTGTCAAATTCAGAGACTCGCAAGAAGTTGAACTTGTCCTGTGCACTTGGGTGGATCGTGATAAATGTTTGTGGCCAGATATCGCTAATGACAAAGCCGCAAGATTGGTGCGGCGCGGACAACCACCTATCCCGGGCTTCCTTGAATATTCGGCTTGAGTGAAAGGAATATTCCGTAAGCATATATCATTTTCTTCTAAAATACATCAGAGCTCAAGCTTGTCTTTCATGATTTATCCCAGGAACATATGACGAAGGGAGGAAGAAACTATACCTTGCGCGGTTCACTTCCGATTTGTCTGCGGACGAGACCCCTACTCCAAAGCGCAGGCGTATTGTGTGGCCGCACCGGCTCCGAAGCCATTGGGACTGGAGTTCTGACTGTAACTACTTTCCCGTCGCACCCCTGGGGCTGTCAGACCCCAGGAGTGCGTGTATGTTTCGTTTACAAACTCACGTGATCAGCCAGGTGATCCACGTCGTCGCATAGCACTGACTTCGAACGCTGTCTGGCACTAAGCGGTTTCACGCGCAAAAAAAAAGCCATGCACCTCAGTTTTCCTGATTTCCCCAGTTTCATTTTTCTAGAGATACTTCTGTGTTCATCCCTACTTTTCAAGTATGTGCATGCTGAAATCACTGCATAGTCATGTGCTGCTTAGCACACTGACAAGGGTGATAATTAGGAGCAGCTAGCCAAAATGTGGCTTTCTTGGTACTTTCATTTTACAAGCTGCATTTATTTCTCTGTGCTCAGCCCCTTGGCAGGAAAGGACTACAAAGGCACGGCTGCCTTGGAAGAAGTCACTGGTAATCGCCTTTAATCTACAATTTGTTATTTTTGTGTTGTTTGGTTTGTTTTTAAATTTATTGTGCACTTATACCCAGCCAACGATGTGACCTGCGATGAACAAGTGGCAGGTCTCTCAGCTCCGGGCAAGTATAAACTGTTCGAAATCGTACAATATTTTTACATTCAGTACCTTTTGTTTTAATTTTTTTACATTCTAGTTTTATCAGCAGTGGCTTATTTTCACACAAATATGGAGGCAGCTTTGAGGCAGTAGCATGTCCAGCTTTAACGAGATACCAAGAAAGAATTGAAGTCGGCCTGTACTGATACATTACCATATCCAAGACAACTGTAATTGAAAACGGAGCTTTCTTAACCTACAAAAGTCCAGGAACTACAATAGTCATTGCTGCCATTGGCTGTTTTCACAAGCAAACTGCAGTGATGCTAAGATAGTTTCTTGCATGTGTATACATTACTGATGCCAAGCTACATTGCCATCCACTCTCAGTCTTATGTTCACAGTTTCTTTGCCTTTATATCACCATAAATTTTAATCACATTTCAGGCGGAAGATGGCACACTTCAAAATCCAATTTTCTCAATGCCAGATGTGCATTTAGGTAGGATGGTGCTGCCCCAGTCTTTTATCCAATGGTAAATTCAAAAACCTAATGGGAGCTCCACAGTTATTTAACCACTGTCTGCATTGCTAACTGTTTTGTCTCCTTATGCAGTGCTCCATGTGCCATCCAGTGTACCAGAACCTGTGAACCGACTATGGCAAATGGCATGAACTGCTGTAAGCTATCTTTTGCTGTTGCTCAATAACCACATATGTTCAAGTTTTCAGACTTTTAAATGACTGTAATTCGGAATCTTTTCCTTTCAGGTGGTGCACAGAAGGCTGCGCGAGAACCCTTGGGTTTGCTGGTGAGTTCTGTTGCTTGATACAGGAAATTTTGGCATTTTAACCTGTTTCCTTGTACTTGCAGACTTTCAACGAGTCCTGACCAATTTCGCAATAAACAGGCATACACAGGCAGAAATCCTAGAAGCCATTTAGGCAATAAGGCAACCTGGACTGGCGAGCCAGGAGCAAGAAACTGTTGAAATGTGTAGAGATCGCCGCTATTCATTTTTAAAGCCACTAGTCGGTGGCTCCCTCTCGGTGGTGTTTCCTGTATTATATGCGCATACGGAATAAAGAGGGGCGTCTTGTTTTGTTCGAGTGTCCGCTGCGTGCCTGTCGTCTCTTCAACGGCTCCCGAGCGTCTCCTCAGGTCGCGGGCCGTTACTCGGCCACACAACATGGTGTCAGAAGTGCCTCCTACCCTAAGCCGCGGTACAGTCGCCGACCGAGACCAACGTCGTTGACGGCAGTGCAATGGCTAGCGAGCAGCCTAGCGTCAAATGGTTCGACCTCAACTTGCAGCCGCCCGCACCGTTTGACTTCGCAAATCCAGGATGCTGGCAGACGTGGAGAACCCGCTACGAGGACTACGCCAGTTTCCGGACTCAGCCAAGCGTCAGAGGACATACGGGTACGCTCCCTTCTGTACTGTACGGGCCCAGAAGCTCGCCCGATTCTCGAGACGTTCTTGCTCGACGCTCCGTCGCTCGCTTCTTACGATGCAGTCATCACTCGCTTTGCCGCCCACTTTGTTCACCCCGCGAACGAGTTGTACGAGTCATCGCGTTTTCACAAGCGGATTCAGTTGCCCGAGGGAAGCATTGACAGTTACTACGCCGAGCTCTGCCAGCTTGTCAAGCGTTGTAACTACCCCTCAGCCGAAGTGGAAGAACGCCTAGTGCGTGACCGGTTCGTCGTTAGCCTACGTGACGGCCGACTCTCGGACACGCTGTGTCGGAACACAAAATTGACCCTCAAGGATGCATGGACGCAGGCACGTCAATTTGAAGAGAAGACGCAGATAAAGAACAAAGGTTGTCTCAACTCGGCAGCGAACAGTCCCGTGAGCTCCATCTCGACGCCGCAAAAACCAGTAAGTCATCATCCTGTCGCCGCTTTGACGCGAAGTACCGTGCGCCGCAACCAAAAGGTGAGCACCCAGGTGAGCCGTCTCCATGCGATTTTTGTGGCCGCGCCCCCCATTCGCGTCATGACTGTCCAGCTCGAAGCTCCGCCTGCAACTTCTGCAGGAAAAAAGGGCACTTTGCCGAAGTTTGCCGCTCGCGGAAGACCAAACAGGCCAAGCTCAGCTGCATTCAACTTATTGCTGTCGGGACACCCGCCAAGGCAAAATTTGTTGATGTAACAGTTGATAACTATACCGCGCCGTTCAAGGTCGACTCGGGAGTGGAAGTGTCCGCGGTTCCAAGCGACTTTCCCTCGTTGCCAGCACAACTCGACAAAGTGGAAACTTCGCTTAAGGCCCCGGAGGCCAACCACTATGTGTGCTTGGCTCATATTCAGTGGCAAGGAAAAACTAGCACTCAGCGCCTGTACGTAGTCCAGTCCCTCACCGTACCTCTTCTAGGCCTGCCGGCATTAGAAGCTCTTGAAGTTAGGTTTCTCGGTGAAATCGAAGCCCCTGCAACAACGCTGCACGATGAACTCTTCCATAGACTCGGCACATTAAAGGACGAGTACACCATATGCCTCAGACCAGACGCTGTGCTCTTCTCGTTAAGCGTGCCCCGTAGGATTCCCATACCCCTGTGCGGAATCGTACGAAGTGAACTGGACAAACTGGAGCAGGCAGGCGTCATACGTCGAGAAGACAAACCAACAGCCTGATGCTCTGGGCTCGTCATTGTCCGAAAGAGTGACGTGTCCTATCGGCTTTGTGTCGACTTGACTCAGTTGAACAGAGTGGTCTTGAGAGAACGTCATATTCTTCCAACTGTCGAGCAAGTCCTTGGATTCATGTGTGATGCAACAGTCTTCTCGAAGCTAGATGCGACTGAAAGCTTCCATTAGGTAAAGCTCTCCCTTGAGTCCCAGGAGCTGAATATCTTCATCACCCCATTCGGCTGATACTGCTTTTGCCGGCTGCCATTTGGCATCACCTCTGCTCCAGAGTACTTCCAAAAATGGCAAGAATTCTGGAAGGACAAGAAGGGGTGGTGAACATGATTGACGATGTCTGTCTTTGGCCACACCCGCCAGGAACATGACTCCAGACTTACTTCCAAAAGCAAACGGCAAGAATTCTGGAAGGACAAGAAGGGGTGGTGAACATGATTGACGATGTCTTAGTCTTTGGCCACACCCGCCAGGAACATGACTCTAGACTGGACCAAGTGTTGTCCAGACTTACAAAAACTGGCATTACACTCAACTAGAAAAAGTACCGTTTTGGTGTCTCTGAGGTACCCTTCCTTGGGGTCATAGTCTCTGCGGAAGGCATCAGGCCCGATACAGGCAAGATCGAGGCGGTCAGAGCCATGGAAGCTCCTAAGGACGTTGGTGGGGTCAGGAGACTGCTGGGAATGGTGAACCACCTGGCCAGATTCTTGCCACACATCTCAGACACCACAGCACCCATCCGTGCCCTCCTGAACAAGTCCGCTTGTTGTAAATTGAATTTGTCGCTATAAAAGCACCGAATGAGCGAGACAAAACTCACTGAGTAACTGGCGTTTTTTGGTTCAGGAAGGCGCAGGTTGTTCAGAGGCTTTATGTCACATGCAAGGCAGCTAACAGCGCTTCAACAAAGAAAACAGCCTTTCCGCAGAAGCATCGAACACTGGCATAAAGCAGACAAAGGATGTAAAGCAATCATTCAAAGCATTTATTACACCAGAAGTTACATTGATTTTTTGTATTTTTTTTACATAGGCGCAACAAGAGACTGAACCCAAAAACAGCCACATAGCCAAATGCAAAATATCTTTTTTACATGGGCGCAACAAAAGACTGAACCCAAGAACAGCCACATAGCCAAAAGCAAAATATGAACGCCAACTCTGACAAACAGCAGCGCAATTTGGCAACCAACCCCGATTGTACAATTCTGCCTTCTACTGTTCTCATTCATTATAAACAGAATCTCCGCTGCCCAGCTGTTTATGAGTACGCAAGATCAGGAGCATGTATTGGAGCCGTCTCCAGCTACCAGCGATGTTGACCGGGACCATGCCGACCAAATGGATGGCGGCCAGCAGTACCAGAACCACGTCGCATCAGGGCAACTTCAGCAACAGCGTCCTCCTTCAGCACCACCTTCTGTGGATAAAGAGCAGCGCCAGCCTGCAACTAGGCAACAAATTGTGCCGGCCGTACCTAAATGCAAGCCCTTGGGAAATGATGATGTGCATGCGTATATGCATACAAATCACGAACATGTACATTGAAAACCTCGTGCGAGTAGGAAGACAGAATGCACAAATCAAAACACATTTCGCCATGGCACAGCAGTTCTTGACTGGAATGTTTCTTTATCACATGAATGCATAACATAATTGGAAACATTCCCATCTCTTTCACGAATAGATGTATAAATGCTGAATAAATGCACAGGGACAAAATTTGCTTATCAGGGTGCATTAGTCACAAAAACACCTAAAAGCTAGGTGCCACATAAATACATAATTGCAGAGCATACAGTACTCAATCCCTTGAGTATGAACTGCATGACAAGCTGGTTTTAGAGTAGTTATGCTTTATCACAGGATCTGTGCTTGTCCTACGGCATTATTATGCTACACAGCAACTGTACAGAGCATGCACGTACTTGAATTGACGGCCAAAATAATGTTGTTTGTCTACCTTAGCAGGGATTCGAGGATTGCAAAGCCTGGGTCTCCAGTTGCTCACAATGAGGAGAGGAATGAATTAAAGGTATACAGAATAGGGAGCTGGAAATTGAGAGGAGGAAGGTGGAGAACGAGGAGCGATGCCTTTTTATAGAAGAACGAAAGGTGGAGCTCGAAGAGAAGAGATTCCGATTAGAAGTATCCTCCCAGGAAGCAGCTCAGCAGAAAATGCTTCAACATGTACAGTAAATGTTTGATGAACAAAACAAAAAATTGTTTGATCTTCTGAGTGTGCACCATATATAATATTGATAACCAAATAATAGTGTATCATTTCAATTAAGACACACCTGTAGTGTTGTGAATAAAAAAAGTGTTCGGTTTAGCAGCTGCGTGGTGTAATGAAGCACTACCGAGGGGCAAGGTAAACCTCTAAAGGTGGTGGATCAAGGTCAAAATACTGCAACACCTGGGCGCTGTAGAGACAGGTATGGCAATTTGCGAGAAGTGCACTGGCTTTGTACATACGTGGCAGGTTCTGTAGGTAAAGCTTCTGATTTTTTTTGAAGTTCACGAAGGCAAAAAGTCTCGTAATTTTGAATGCTTGCTGCTCAGGGGTCAAGGAAACACCGCCATAGGGCTTCAGCAGAAGGGGCCTCAAGGGGTAGGCAGGGTCCCCGTAGATGACATAGTTATGCCCCTGAACAAGCTTTTCCAACTTTGCATATGCTTTGCTGTTTCCAAAGTTACCTGAAAGAGAGAAAACAAATTGTATAATAAGATGAAATTCAATCTTGCCTGTTTCCAAGCACCAAGCATAGGATGAGATAAAGCTGTCCTGATATAAATGAATCAGTTATTAAATAGATGAAAGAGTATTAAGCCAACAGGTGATTACAAATGAAGAGCAGTTAGTTATATGGGGTTTTATGGCGCATAAGCAAATATGGCTATCATGCGCCAAACACAAGGTTAGATGATGTTATGTCAAGCGTACAGAGGTTTCATTATAATAGATTTAAAACATTGGCTTTCTTTAGAAACTTACAAACAAGTGAAAACTCGACAAGTGTTTGCTCGCCTAAAAGCAATGCGGGATGAAATGGAATGTGTTCATTGTAAAATAACGTAAAAAATTTTTTTCTAAGTTCTTCGAGATGTGAACAAGAAATTAAAATGTGATTTACTGTGAGCTCCTCACCACACATTTCACACAGAGGTTTGTCTTTTTTTGTTTATAAGAAGTTGTGGGTGATGTGTGTGTGACCTATGCGTAAACAACATAAAATTACTTTAATAAAACGCTCTTTATGGCGGCAAGATTTCCATTCTTTTAAAATGGGCTTCATGGTATGCAGCTTGTTGTGTCCTTCATTTTCCCAAGAAGCTTGCCACTTGGCTCTTAGTCTGCTATGTACTAACTTCATGTAATCCCTAGGAGGCAAATTCACGTTTTATTTCCATGGTTCTGGTTTGTGCAGCACACATGTCGGCTCTCTCATTGTGCCTAATGCCAATGTGACTGGGAACCCAGCAGAATTCTATAACATGTTTTTGTGTTGTGACGTTTACAATATTGTGTATGATGCTTCCAATCAGTGGCTCCATGGCATTTTTGGAGTTTAATGCTGTAAGGACGCTCAGTGAATCTGTATAAATGATGCTGTTTTTGATGTTTTCATTTGTTATTTTCTTTACCGCAACACTAATAGCATAACACTCCGCGGTGAAAACTGTAGCACATGAGGGCAGTCGTACTGCATTTTCATATTTTCCTTGTATTACTGCGCTTCCTACATGAGCATGAGTTTTTGACCCGTCAGTATAAAATGCAGTGTAATTTCTGTATTTTTCTTGTAGTGCTAGATATTCTTGTATTATATGGTCGTGTGGTGTACAGGTTTTACAGAGGCGTGTTAGTGTGACGTCACACACTGTGGGGAGAGTGTACCATGGTGGTAGCGCTTCGTGTCTTGGGGCAATATTTTTAATTTCGTTTAGTATGTTCAGAGCTTGGCATACTAAACGATTCATGAGGACTTGCGCCTCTTGCACGAGGTTGTTGCGGTAAATCTGTTTGCAAACCCCGGCTTGTGGAAACTTGTGTTGGGCAACATACTAGCAGCGGTGCGGCGGGAGCTCACACTACGGGCAGTGCGAGACCGAGTCGACTTGCTGCTGGGGTATTTCCGTCAGCAAGACAGAACAAACCTGAAAAAGTAAGTACTTGCGTGCTAACTGCTTTCAGTGCTCTAGATCTAGGTTACAAATGACATGCATGTTCACAAAATGTAATCTGATTTCTATCTCAGATCCGGCACAGAGCAGCAGTACGGAGAACTACAGCAGCTGCTGCAAGAAGTGTCGAATATCGCTAGTGAATTCGAATACGCGCCGCGAGCGCAACCAAGGAAGGGTAATGGGACTGTGGCAGCGAAAATGCTGATGTCAGCGCCCGTTTCAAACTTTAACAGAAAGCGTGCCACGTAAAACTTGCGCGACGGCGCATTGGAGTTGATGGAAACGGAGAACAGCCAGGCAGACGACATTCAAACCGGTAAGCGATGCAATAGTGCTTATACATGTTCCAAAGAATGCCTTGTGCGCCGCTCTGCCTGTTGCGCTTCGAAGGCGCAATAAATCGCTCACATTAGTTGCGTAGGGGAGCTGGCATAAAAACACGACATTCCTATTGCCATGTAGCTGGTTCTTAGGGGTTACAGTGATAAAAACTATTCACAAGTCGCCGTTTTCCTTTGCGTGACTTGCCACGGTGCTAACACTGATTTCTTGTGAAACAGCGCAATGGCACAAGGCCAGAAAAAAAGAAGGGACAATGCACAGCGCTGCAGACATGATTTCTTGTGTAACAGCGCAACGGCACAAGGCCAGAAAAAAAGAAGGGACGATACACACTGAGCAGCACTGAACTGCTGAATTTCAAAATGCTTGCCCTTTCGACTGATGAACACTCTACATGACTTACTGCTGGTGTATTTGATGCAGTTTGATTATTGTTGTTCACTTTGCAGTGTGCAGCTTGATTCGGTGAATGTCTATGACGTCTTGGTCACTCAGACCTTCGAGCATCTCTTTTTCTGTGATGTGGGCAAAATCATTTTCGGATATCACGCCCCGAACGGTGTTCAAAGATCGTGTGAAGTCACGGATACAGGAATATCTCCAACAGACACAATGTTTACGAGTTTTCAGTGCTGGATGTTGTCTCGCAGTTCGAGCAGTAAGTCACCGCTGGCCATTTTTGATACCTTGTAGCCAATGCCCAAGGCTTCTGTCAAACACTTTGAGACTAGGATGGGAGACAGGATTCTTGCTTGCTTATCTTGTACTTCACTATGGATGACATGGTATTTAGGAAAACTCACTTTTCTTTTTTGGAAAAAACATCTGCTTCGTTCCGCCCTCTCTTGAGAGAGCAATCAGGTTGGGAAGTGGGGGAGCCATAAAAAATCCAAGTTTTTCAGTCATGATGCCAGCCACCCACCATGGAGCCCAACAAGGGGACGGGACAGGAACTTGAAAGCAAGTCGTGCCCACGCCAGCTGTACACCTCAACTATAACCAAATATGACACAACTCAGGGTAGTTGGCCACACAAGGTTAACCCTAGCCGCCTATGAAAAGAGAGGAGGAGACAGGAGAGTTGTAAGAAAGAGATAGGAAAGTGAAAGATAGAGGGGAGGATAGGAAAAGGCGACTGCCGATTTCCCCCGGTCGGGTCAGGCCGGAGGTGCAGTCTACAGGAAGCTGAGGCCAAAGTGGTGTGTTGCCTCCGCCGAGGGGCCTTAAAGGTCCAAACGCTCGGCATCGGCTCAACCACCAGGATCCTTTTTTCCCCGGACACGGCGATGACATGCACGGCTAAGCGCGAATGCTCGGGTCCGTGGTGACGCATTGTTTACCATCATCCCCCTGCGGGGATGTCCCTGCGGATGCTCGGGTTAACCCCGTGGTGTCGCCACTCACCAACGTCTGCATGCTGCAGACGCCTCCCTGCGGAGAGAAATTGCCTAATTAGAAATCCAGCAACGTAGTAGGTTGCAGAATCCTCTACTACTTGCGAGAATTTCTCTTCAGCTAGATGAGAAATGTCATCTAAAGCAGGCAAGTCAACGGGGGGGGGGAACAGGAGCCACAGTGTCGCCTACAGATTCCTGTTTCAAAGAAAAGGGCGTCACCGCATGCAGGAGATCGGACCCATCGTTTTCAGAATTTGCGTATTCTGAAACCTTGAACAGCTTCCGGATCATAATGTGTTTCAGCCCAGACGTGAATTGAGACACATTAGGATTGGTACTGCATCCGTGTTTCTGTCCCATGTGGCCAAAGATGTTTCCCAGGGAATCCTGCTGGAGGCGGCGCGTGAGAAGAAACGAGAAATCATAATTGTTTGCGATGTCTTCCCACAGCAGAAGAATGGCTCTTATTGTGACCAGCCCAACAGTTGTATGTGGTTGACGCTTTCCTTCAAATTGCCACTTCGATATCCACAATATCTGACTCTCGAGAAACTCGGGCAACTCAACGTGGCCTTTACGGATCGCGTGCTGCAGCTTCTGTTCTCTCTTTTTTACACGTGAGCTATTCAAGCAATCAAATAACTTGTCCATGCGCTCACAAAAATTAGCAGTTGCCACTGCCTCCTGAGGGAGCTCTTTGGCATACACCATAGCGAGCAAAGCGATTGACACAGAGGCACTGAGGACTTGCGTTGCCCGGTTTACCTTCATTGCAGAGAACGGTTTCTGAAATATGTGCCTATCTGTAAGTTTTGGAGCCAGCTGCAGTCTCAGCTCATGTGTTGATTGATAGAGTTCGATGATATGAGACCAATCTGAAATTTCGTTTTTGATGTGAAGCCTGTGTGCTTGCAAATTGTTACGGGTAGTGTTGATCAGGTGTGGGACATCAAATATAAAGTAAATACGTTCATCATTCACAAAAAAGAATGGCGTTTTAGTCGACACATTCAGTGAGTTGGCGAGGCTAATGTTAGTAGCTCGCTGGTCACAAATAACAGCCTTCACTGTGATTCCTATTCCTTTGAGCAGTTCAATCAGAGTAAGAAGTAGGCGACGAGTAGCAAAATATGTTGTAGACGCATGCCCAAATGTGTAGGCAATAGGCTGAACCCATTTTTTGGAAATTCCAGACAGAAGGAACACCATGGCCCTGTCCGCTATTGAGGATGTTCTTTCATTCCCATCATCAGTAAACCCATGAACGACATCTTGTGTAACATCATAGGCAAGATTTTTCTTCAGTATTATTTCACCAAATATTATAGAGCACACGCAATCACGTTGGCTCCATGACTTTGTTTTGGAGCTATTGTAGGGAGTATTCCAGGAATAATTGCAGGGCTCATTTTGACGTTGCTCAGCCATCGTCTCAAAGAACGCTGCGTGGGAAGTGTGAAGTAGGACAAAAAGCGGTACGCTCGTGGGCCGCGAAAGTGCAAGTGCAGGGCGAACTTCTTAAGCCACAAAGGAAACCGCTTTCCTCTGTCCTTTGACCGCATCTTTACGTGACAGACGATGAGTTGAAATACCTCATCCGTTACATGAGGCCGAATGCAATCTAGAGCTTCCGAAATTGTCGATGGTGCCTTGCGTTCCATTTTGCGCAGTCTTGATATAGTCTTTTTGTACTTGGACACTTTGGCCTGAAGTCGCCTGATGATGTCCCTCGCTGAGTCGCGGAAGTTCCGTGCATGAGCTGCATTCATAACAGAAGGAGCTGACATAAATACATTGTATAGATTTCATTTCTATATGCACTTACTTTAAAGCCTGTATCGCTGCTTCTCACATGATCTGAAGAGTAATGTAAAATGCTCCACGAAACTCACTACTCATACAAAAAAAAAATCTTGTTGCAGTATTAAGGTGCATGAACTGCATTGTGTCCCATTTCAGGACCACTCAAAAACACATAAAGGTTCATTAGAATGTCATTTGTGTGGAGCGGGCATATTTTATGTACAATGACATAAGCCGTCTGTAGAAAGCATATAAAATGAATGATATCACATATAATCGTACGCGTATGTCGAACATAAGCGCAGTGAACAAGCGCCTCTGCCAGGCGTAAGATCTCTTCATTTTTGCTCCCCTCTCTGCAAGTGCTAGAAAGAAATTAACTCAACTTGAGTAACATGTGAAATGCGACAGCTGGGACAGAATGTCTTTTTCTAGCAACCCGGAACATTTGAGGTAGAAAGTGTCTTAAATTATTATATGTATAAGTTTTAAATACTGACTAAAACCTCACGAAGGTATGTTTTCAAGCAAACTATCATTCATCTTTATCATTGCACTAATTTCAATCAATCATTACCTAAATTCGAAAGAATTTCTAATTCTTTAGGCACGGCACATTGTACAACAAAACTATCCTGCCTCCTGTGATGCTAACTGCAGGCATAGTTTGGTGTTTCCATCTGACTGAAAGAAATTGTGTTGTGTTGTGTTTAATGGCGCATAAGCGGCTAAGGCTATCATGTGCCAAGCTCAGGGGAGAAAAAAATTGTTTTATATAGGAAGATTGAAAGAAAAACTTGACTATTTTCGTAGGCTGAACCAAGTACAAAAAAGATCGAAAGTTGGCTTAGTCTTACGATGACATCACTGCTCCTAAATTAGAAGACCTACAGTAGGGCAGTGGTTTGTCCTCTGTCATTCTTCGTCATCGTATTTCGTGCTTCTAGAGTGAAGATAACGAAATGAATACATACTTGTGCGAAATTTCCGGGCAGCTACAGAATGTGTTGACCTCGGAGATGATGGTGTGGCTGTCGTGGGCTTTGGGGCAGCAGTGTCTGCGTATGCAAGTGAATAAGCAACAGTCAGCGGTTCCTGGCATGACAGCAAAAATGACACTACTGTGTACTGCTGTTAATTTGCCTTAAGGTTGCATGTAGAGTAGGTAACAGCCATTTACAGAACACAAGGCTCTCGGTAATTGTGAATTTCTGCTCGTTTACGGTAAACTAGTTCTAATGCAATGAATTCCTATGGCGGTCGTGGTAAGTATAGCACAAGCCGAAATTTAACATTAAACTATGTTAACACAGTCAGTCGGTTTTCGACCTCACTATCGCAAACCTCATGTGTCGCAAATTATTGGTGCAGCTGTATGCGACATCTTATGAACGTCTAGAATTTCACTACTTAAGGTTTTAAGGCTGTACCATTAGTTGTTGGGTCGGCAACTTCTGCATCCAGTGCAAGGCTATTTTGACCAGGCCCTGCTGCACAAGACTGTAGAGGACCGGTGTCGCTCGAAAAAGGGCTCAGGCATGCAGATGACGATTGTTCCGATGAAGCGACCACTGCGATTGTGTGTGAGGATCCAATACCTGCGAAAGCACCAGTGAAGCAGAGTTTAGAGCCGAGTGAATGAACAGTTCTTTATATTGTTACGTGGCAGGAGGCGTTCACGCCACAAAGAACACTGGTGCACTCACGCTGAACAGAACACAAGCACAGGGCGCACCGGATGCCAAAACACAGGCCACCGTCCAGGATCCGGAGCCCGAGCACGCGCCAAGCGCCCTCACACTTCGTCGGCCTCATCTTCTCTGAGTCGACACGTAGCATGACCCCCGGGCGCAAAAGCACCGTCGCGGTGCTGCTTAGCGAGTGGCAGAAGAAGGTAGGTGGTAGGGCTTGAGGCGCGACACGTGCACAATATCGGAGGGTGGAGTACGGGAAGTGCACTCGGGGAAGGCAGGCTCAATCTCGTATGTGACGGCTGTGACTTGGCGCAGCACACGATACGGGCCCACATATCGAGAAAGAAGCTTTTCCGAGAGCCCTACACGGCGAGAAGGCACCCAGAGCAATACAAGGGACCCAGGCAAGAAGGCACTGTCCAGGTGGCGGCGGTTATAGTGCTGTTGCTGAGAAGCTTGGGAGGCTTGCAAGCGGGAACGGGCGACTTGGCGAGCATGGTCGGCATGGGCAATGGCTTCACGGGCGTATTCAGAATGTGGGGGACGAGATGTTCGATACAATGTGTCAAGCGGCAGTTGAGGCTCGCGGCCGTACAGGAGGTAAAACGGAGAGTAGCCGGCAGTGTCGTGGCGGGATGAATTATATGCAAATGTAACGTATGGGAGTGCGACGTCCCAGTCTCGGTGATCAGAGGAGACGTACATGGCGAGCATGTCGGTAAGCGTGCGATTGAGTCGCTCAGTGAGGCCATTAGTTTGGGGGTGGTAAGCGGTCGTCAACTTGTGCTTAGTTGAGCACGCGCGAAGAATGTCGTTTACCACTGCTGAAAGGAAGGTGCGGCCTCGGTCGGTGAGCAGTTGGTGGGGTGCTCCATGATGAAGAATGACATCCTGAAGAAGAAAGTCGGCGACATCAGCGGCAGTACTCGTGGGGAGCGCACGTGTTATCGCGTACCGGGTGGCATAGTCTGTGGCTACTGCAACCCATCTGTTCCCAGAAGTGGACTCAGGAAAGGGGCCGAGAAGATCCAAGCCGACACGGTAGAACGGCTCCGGAGGGATGTCAATGGGCTGAAGATAGCCAGCGGGAGCAGATGCAGGGCGCTTGCGACGCTGACACTCATCGCAAGAACCAACGTAACGGCGCACTGAGCGGTAGAGGCCAGGCCAGAAGAACCGACGGCGGATGCGGTCGTACGTGCGAGTAACGCCTAGATGGCCAGCAGTCGGGAGGTCATGGAGTTCGTGGAGAACGACTGTTCGTAAGTGCTTCGGGACGACGAGGAGAAGGTCAGGACCAGTTGGTTGAAGATTCCGGCGGTATAAAATACCATCAACGAGAGCAAAGCGGTTCAGTGAAGGGTCGGTGTGGGCGGACGTTAGGCGATCGATGATGGAGAGAAGCTCCGCATCCCGACGCTGTTCTTCGCCGATAGTTGTAAACGGCGATAGAGAGAACAGGTCAATAGCGCTTGCGCTCGTCACAGTATTAGTGTGGGCAACAGGGTAACGAGAGAGGCAGTCGGCATCTTTGTGCAACCGTCCGGACTTGTAGATCACAACGTAGTCATATTCTTGGAGTCGTAGCGCCCAACGACCGAGGCGACCGATAGGATCCTTCAGAGAAGAGAGCCAGCACAGTGCGTGATGATCTGTAACAACTGTGAATGGCCTGCCATATAGGTAGGGTCGAAATTTGCCAACAGCCCAGACGAGGGCCAAGCACTCTCTTTCGGTAATGGAGTAGTTCTTCTCGGAAGGGGATAGGAGGCGGCTAGCATAGGCAATTACGCGATGTGTGCCGGATTGACGCTGGGAAAGGATTGCCCCGATTCCATGGCCACTAGCATCAGTACGGACTTCCGTAGGAGCTGACACATCAAAGTGTGCCAAGACCGGTGCAGTGGTAAGCTTCCTTATAAGGTGGGCAAAGGCGTGGTCTGGGGAGGACCCCCAGGAAAAACTAACATCTTTTTTAAGAAGATCGGTGAGCGGCTGAGCAATGTCGGCAAAATCTTGAATAAATCTACGAAAGTAAGAACAAAGACCCAAAAAACTTCGAACGTCGTTGCTCGTACGGGGTACTGGGAAGTCCTTTGCTGCTCGGATCTTGTCTGGATCGGGACGAACCCATGTAGCATCGACGACATGGCCTAGTATAGTGAGCTGACGACGCGCGAAACGGCATTTTGAAGAGTTGAGCTGCAGCCCGGCATGACGGAAGAGGGAAAGAACTTGTGAGAGGTGGTCCATGTGGGACGAAAACGAGGGAGAAAACACAATTACATCGTCTAAATAGCAGAGGCAAGTGGACCACTTAAATCCTTGCAGCAAGGAGTCCATCATGCGCTCGAAAGTTGCTGGGGCGTTACATAAGCCGAAAGGCATAACCTTAAACTGATATAATCCATCAGGAGTAACAAAAGCAGTCTTCTCCCGATCCTGGTCATCCACAGCAATTTGCCAATAGCCAGAGCGGAGGTCTATGGAGGAGAAGAATTTGGCTCCGTAGAGGCAGTCTAAGGCATCGTCGATGCGAGGAAGCGGATAGACATCTTTTTTAGTGATCTTATTCAGGTGACGGTAATCCACACAGAAGCGCCACGAGCCATCTTTCTTCTTGACCAAGACGACGGGCGAAGCCCATGGACTGTGAGAGGGCTCAATGATGTTCTTCTCCAGCATTTTTGCCACTTCCGCCTGGATTACCTGTCGTTCTGCATGGGAGACCCGGTATGGTCGGCGGCGGATCGGAGGAGCGTCGCCGGTGTCGATGCGGTGCGTAACGGTAAGAGCTTGGCCAAGGGCGCTGTTATGGAGGTCGAAGATGTCGGAATAGGACTCGAGAAGCGCACGCAACTGACAAGATTGAGCAGGGAGCAAATCGGAGGGCATCATTGCCGTGATCGCGTCAGTCGAAGTAGGAGCGTGAACAGGATCTGCAGGAGCTGATGCATGGGCAGGGTCCAATGGGGCAACTGGGCAGGAGCCAATAGGGGAGAACGTTGCCACGCATATGCCAGGTGGAAGGACTTGGGCTGAATAGCTGAAATTAATTAACGGTAATGACACGCTGTTTCCCCTGATTGTAGCGACAGTATGGGGCAGTGCAACGTTGCGGTGCAGCAAGACATCTGCAATAGGGGCGACTAAGTAGTCACCATCGGCGACTGATGAGGTAGGACGTAGGGTAACGAATAAGGCGGCTAGTGAGGGCAGAGAAACTTGGTCGGGCGAATACAGTCGGGGAGAATGCAAGGGTTCAGGATCTATGGTTGGGAGATCGAGGTGTAGGACGCCTTGCGAGCAGTCGATCAGGGCGGAGTGTTCTGACAGGAAATCGAGGCCGAGGATGAGGTCATGAGCACAAGGGTTCAAAACAGTGAACTGCACCGGAAGGTCATGGCCAGCAACACTAACGCGTGCAGTGCAGAGTCCGTCAACACTAACTGTTCCACCGTCCGCGACACGCACTCGAGACCGAGCCGGCGTGAGAACTTTACGTAAACGACGACGAAGTTGTGCACTCATGACAGAGATATGCGCACCAGTGTCGATAAGCACGCACGGGGACACCATCAACACAAACACTAGTTGGTTCAAGTGGGAGGTCTGTAGAGGATTTGTGGGCCTGGTCGTGGATGCAGCGTCACCTCCGGGAGCTGCATCAGCTAGTTTTCCAAGTCAGAGCGGTCGTATGAGGCTGCCGAGGATCGAAGGTGCTGCGGGGATCGGAAACGCCGGCCTCGGGGAGATGGAGAGCGGGAAGAACGACGTGGTCGGGAGCTGGCGAGATCATTAGCCGAATCTGATTGGTCATGAGGTGGTCGGGGCGGAAAACGGGGGGGCATATCTGAACGGTTGGCATAGGAAAGCTCGGTGCGAGGAGTCGGAAACCATCTATTGCGGCAGTGCCGGGAAATGTGGCCGACACAGGAACAATTGAAACATATTGGGCGATCATCAGGCGTCCGCCACTCTGCTGGATTACGGTAGCGACGAAAGTACGGAGCCCTTGGACGGAAAACATTCCTGGTTGGTGGTCGGACGCTAGAGTTCCCGATGGAACAGATAGCGTGTGAGAGGTCCAAATTTGCGAGTTCCTCTCGCACGACGGCTTGAATGAGGGAGACATCGGGCAAGGGGTGACTGGGGGTGGTAGGTTGAGGGGCCGCAGGTGCACAGGCCTCGATTTCGCGGCGAACGATCCGGGTGACTGCGTCGGTGATATTGAGAGGCGAAGTGGGAGGTGGGCTAGGTGGTGGCTGCTGCAAAACACACGTAGATGTGGCGGCCGTATGGGGAAGGCGTTCAAACTGTGGAAATATGCGCCGGCTCTTGACTTGCTCGAAGAGACGGCACTCCTTAATAACGGCATCCACGGTATCACATCCTTTGCACAGAAGCAAATGGAAAGCGTCGTCCGCGATCCCCTTCAGGATGTGGCCCACCTTTTTGTTTTCCGACATGGAGGTGTCAACCTGGTGGCATAAGGAAAGGACGTCTTGTATGTACGTGACGTAACCTTCACTGGAGGACTGAGCACGCGACTCAAGGTGTTTTTGGGTTGCGAGCTTCGAAGCATCCGGAGGTCCGAACAGAGCGCGAAGCTTTTCCTTGAAGACGTCCCAACTCGTTAGTTCGTCCTCGTTGGTGTCGTACCATTGCCTTGCTGTGCCAGATAAATAGAAAATTACGTTTGCCAGCATGACGGTGGGGTCCCACCTGTTATGTGTGCTGACACGTTCGTACATGGAGATCCATCTCTCGACGTTTTCAGTTGAGGCACCGGAAAAGATGTCGGGGTCACGGGGATGAGCCATGACCATGAATGTAGTGGCAGTGGCACTTGGCGAGTCGCCGGGCTTCGTCATTGTAGCGGTCCCGGTGTAGCGGCCGCTGCGAAGCTCCGTGTTGGGATAGTCCAGAACGAGAGGAAGGGGAAAGTCCTCACCTCCACCAAGATGTTACGTGGCAGGAGGCGTTCACGCCACGAAGAACACTGGTGCACTCACGCTGAACAGAACACAAGCACAGGGCGCACCGGATGCCAAAACACAGGCCACCGTCCAGGATCCGGAGCCCGAGCACGCGCCAAGCGCCCTCACACTTCGTCGGCCTCATCTTCTCTGAGTCGACACGTAGCAATATCAAGAACAAGCTCTGCATTAGCGTACACACAAAATTGGAGTGCCAGGTCTTTCACGTAACATTAATTGATACACTATTCACGAATAAACATTCGGTACACCTTTAATGAATGAGACAAGCATTGCATTGTTCATACAGTCACCTTGAGTTACCAAGAGTATTTTTAAATGCTTTCAGTTAACTCCTTTGTTGCGTTTATCAAGCATGATCTTAGATAACTAGACAAAAGCTTATTTAATGTTGCAGAGCGTGCTGAGAGACCAAATGCGCGACTATATGCTTATGTAGTTACCTTGGCTATCTCTATACATGTTTCTTCTGAGCATGTGAAAGAAGCAACGCGTCTACTCTCACCGATGGCAGTTGCAGACGGGCATAGAGAACTACTGCTGGAAGTGCTTGAGCTCGAGAGGAGGGATGAGGGTGGTAATGGCTCGGTTACTGCGGCATTGGGACTTGAGTGTATATAGTGCCTGCAAAAGTAGTACACGGATTTGCACAACTGTATATTTTATCGAGAAATGTACATTTTAATCGCTTGGATTACATCGAATGGGTCCTGTGGTAATCATAAATCGTAGCTAGAAAAAGACAATTCAAAGCTTCATTGGACGGGCGATGTTGTCGAGCGTTTAAATACGCGACAAGCGCACACTGAAAATTACCTTGAGCGAGCTGACAATCCCAGTATCCTAGAGGCTGAACAGTCGGAACAGCCATCTTCTTCACCGAAGTCATCCCGGGGTCCATGAAGTCATCACCGATGAAATGGTCCCCGCAGATGTGGTACATGGCGTATAGCTGGGTTGGTGACTTTTCTAACAGGTCGCCTCTCTTGGCATACTCTATCCAAGCCCTCGACCTGAAAGAATTAAGGAACAGTATAACCTGCAATTATTCACTGGCTGACTAAAAAAAACGTGCGCATGGTAGCCGGTTCTAACAAGAGATTGGCAGCACTGTTTATATTTTCTTCAAAGTACACAGAAAAGGCGTCAATCACCTGCTGTCACGAGGAATGCGGAAGAACTTCGTCCCCGGCTTCCTTTGCCTTCGCTCGTTGTTCCCACACCACAAAACACACCAGTAGCTCCCGTAATTTAATCCGCTCCGTGGCATATTAGTGTGTGCTTGTGTGGGCTTGGCTAAGAGAAATATATCGCAGAAAAAAAAAGATGTAAAAGAAAGATAAACCCGCTGATGACATTTATTTATATTATGTTAGCAGGCAAGCACGTTAACACATCGTTCATGAAAAATTGAGCTGGACTCGCATAACCAAGTCACGGCCATGGCCTTCTCTTGATCGCTGTATGACCGCATTTTCGGCGATGTTTTGCGCTTCTTTGCAGCAGAGAGCATAGAGAAATATAAACATACTTACGTAACCCTATGCAGAGAGCACGAAGCAAACATAATTCACTCACCAACTTAGCATTAGCTTAGCACAGCTGCCGCCGGTGACAGAAAAACGAAAGCAGAGGACGCGAAACAAAGTTGTAAACGCTTTATTGTGATAAACAGAAACCGAACTCATTGAAATTGCGGCAATTTTATGCAAACAATGTTTTCTATGTCTAACATTAATAACGTGGTCAAGAAAGTTCTTTTAAATAAACCGCGCTGCCTCCCCTACATACACTCCTCAGTAGAGGGCTCGTTTCTCCGGTGGGTGCGAGATGGCGCCACGAGTACCACTGCTGCGAAGTCTTTCGGTTTTGGTTCGCCGTCGCCGCAGACGATGGGGATTTCCAAATAATTCTGACTGAATCAGGCAAGTACCCCATCTAAATGTAGTATAAAACAAAACTGCTCAAAAATGCAACCTCTGTGCAAAATTTGAGCCCGAACAAATGTGCGGTTACGCCGAGATAATTTTTTTCGATTTTCTCTGATTTACGCAACACGCGATATATAAAAGGTTTGTGTTACGATACGGGCGAGCCATCGATAAATTCTGTGTTTTAAACAGAACGTGTTGCAAGTGACGTTTGGAAAATTACGCTTTTGAAGTAATGCACATGCTCTTCCAGGAAAGAGAGTACAAGAACAAACGGATGGCGCCAACTTCTATATAGATACGGACCGCTTGGATACAACCCGATGGACATGTGATAAGCTGTCGACCTTTGAAGCAGAGCGGAAGCAACATAGGCCATCTGGCGGGTGGTCAGACCCTTTTTTGTTCAGCCGCGAAACAGCTTGAGTGTCCACTCTTTACGCAAGTATATTTCTCTATGCCCCAACTGTTGCTGCAGAGCCCAGTCTGTCCACACTGAGCAGATTCCTGTAGCAGACAGCCACTCTGACACTGATGACAGTGCTGTTCCTGGAGCACGTCAAGCAAGGGCGCAGCCACAGCGAAGGCGGCTGCAGCGTGTGCAAGATATGCCCAAAGGTGCAACTATATATAAAAATACTGCATGTAGATCGAGCGCAACACAGGGATAGTGCTTTCATGTTGAAAGCTAAAGCAGGCACGTTTGACATCATGATGCTTATTACCGATGTAATGTGCAAGAAATATGCGATTGGCAGACCATACGCATTCTTTTTCATACAAGGTGCCACGAAATTTCATTGTGTGATGTGATCGGGGGCCCAGCCAGCGGAGAACGGCGAGCCGGGCTGGCGCCATCGGGCTACACTGATCAAAGGCGCTGTTTTTAAGAGAAGACTCGAGGAAACGCTGGCCTGGGGGCGGCTTCTGGCGACGGCGTGGACAAAGGCTCTAATCCCCTTCGCCGGCGATGCTGAATGCGGCTCTGTTACCGAACTGCGCCCCTGGGGACTAGCAGAGGAGACAGCGAGAGGCGGCGGTGCCAACCCATTGCCCGCGTGTGCCCTAAGCAGCCGACAAAGCGGAGGTGGTCACGGCTGATTTGTCCCCTCCACCGGTGGGAGCCATCACCACTCGCGTCTCCCACGATCAGGATTGTCACTCAGCAGCGAACGACTTTTGGGCCTGGTTGGCCCGCAACAATCCAAACAGTTCGCGACAGCCAGGCGCCAAGTTCCTCCCTGCCAGTGTGTGTGTCTGTGTGGTGTGCATGGTCACGTGGTGAGGGCGGAGCCTAAGAGGAGGCTCAGGGCCCATTGGACACTCGCCCAGAGATCAGATTCCCTAGCTGGGTGCCTGGGGAATGTGAACTACATTTAAGCAGCAATCTGTGCTGTGTCAGAGAGCATAATCCCTTTTCTGACTTTTGGTCTCCTTGCTATACTGTAAATATGTAAAATAAACCTTCAAGCTTGCTATTCCTCCTGAAGACTTCCCTCCGCAGTCTGCCCACCTCATCCTCATGCGGTGAAGCCCCTGGTCCCAACCACCAAGCACATCAACTGGTGGCAGCGGAGGGGTGGTCTGCACGGCGTCCTGGCTCTGGTATGGGTAAGTGCACGGTCTTGTCGCTGAGTTTTGCCAGGTTGTACAACTTTGGAAATTTGTTAACCTAGGTAATGTAATGTGGCTCCAGAGATTGCTTGGGAATATTCTCTGACCACGTAGTGTAGAGATTAACCGTCGCTTGAGAGCAGTCATGGACTGGAAAAAGCTGCGCAAACCGGACCTAGTTCTAATATGCGGGGAATTGGGCATTGATTGTGGGTCGATCCGTAGGAAACCGCTCTTAATTGAGGCAATTGAGGCAAGCGGTGCAGACGTGGAGGAGATAGTCGGATGTTGGGAGGACATTCAGGAGGAATTAGCGAAGGCACAGGATATCGAGAAAAAACGGCTCGATGAAAAGAAGCGAGGGGATGAAGTAGCTCGAGAAGAGCGGGAAAGAGAACGCGAAAGAGAACTGCGGGAAATCACACATGAACTTAACTTGATCAGAATGCAAACAATTCAATCTAGGTTAAGTGTTTTCAGGACAGGCGAAAATTTCAGCAATTTTCTTCAAAATTTTGAGGGAATTTGCACGGAGGAGCAGCTAGACCCGGGTTATTGGTCAGTTATGCTGCTGGCTTTCCTCCCGTGTGAAGTCGCCAACGTACTAGCGCGCCTGTCGGACGAGGATGCGAAAATTTCAGCAATTTTCTTCAAAATTTTGAGGGAATTTGCACGGAGGAGCAGCTAGACCCGGGTTATTGGTCAGTTATGCTGCTGGCTTTCCTCCCGTGTGAAGTCGCCAACGTACTAGCGCGCCTGTCAGACGAGGATGCGAAAATTTCAGCAATTTTCTTCAAAATTTTGAGGGAATTTGCACAAAAGAGCAGCTAAACCCGGGTTATTGGTCAGTTATGCTGCTGGCTTTCCTCCCGTGTGAAGTTGCCAACGTACTAGCGCACCTGTCAGATGAGGATGCGAAAAACTACGCGAAAGCTAAAAGTGCACTCCTCCGACACTCCGAATTCCCGCAGAGGTCGATCTCAAAAGCCAAATTGACTGTGGTCAGGTATACCACGAGAGTGTCACAGGGGTGCAACAGTTGCGCCAATTGCGCCATTTTGATACAGCTGCATATTTCTGCGCCAAGCTGCGCCAAAAGTGTGAAATTTGTTAAAATTGCGCCATGCTACACCAAAATGCCCGATTAGACGCGAAAGATTGTAGTCTTGCTAGATTTGGCGAAAAATCGGAGCTGCGTTGGCAACATGTAGTGCCGGTGGCCAATCCAATCCAGCTAGAGGCTTGATTGCTTGAAACTATGCATGAAAAGAAAGAAAACACGTGCACGGTGAGCGCAAGTTGGTGAGTACCGTAGCAACCGTAGATTGTGTGTGCGGCGGCTTGTCGACGCCGAGGGACGGTCTTGGACACTTACCTCAGATTGGTTTCCTCAGCTGGTCGCACCGCTACAGTGTCGATAGGCGTTCATCATGAGTAAAGGTGAGTGCATTCAAACTTGATTCATTCGATGTGTGTTAGATGGAGATCAATGAGAGAGGTGCTGCAAATATTAACGCCGTCTATTTGGGGTGGGGGCGATATGCTGCCAAAATCAACGATGTCATCGTTTGCCAGGCTTCAGATGAAGCGGCAGAGCAGATGGGCAGGAATTCGCGGTTGTATTTTACTAGTATGGTTGTGTTTAATGCGCCACAACCTTTTAATGCATGTGCCACATTGTGTTGCACGACTTTTTGTGCTGCTGCTCGAAGTTGCCGGTATTCTGTTGCGCCATCCATGCACCGCGAAATCAGTACGTTTTCTCGTTGATCACATTCACATCGTAAGATAGGAGGTGAATCAGTCGCGCCTTGCGCGTGCACTCAAAAAGCAACACGGGGGTGCCGATAGCAGCAGTCGGGCTCGTCGAACTATGAAGGCCCTTTGCATTCGGAAGTGGTCTATTTAAAGTTAGCTCAGGAACATCGAGAACACTCAGCCAAGGCATACTGGTAAAGTCCGGAATAATGCAGAAGCAGTTGTGCTTGCCTGCAGTCGTCATTCCAGACTAAGCTCTCATCTCGTGCTACAAAGGAAGTGTTCACAAGATCAGTCATTGCACTACAGTCACAGTATAATGTCGCATGCCGGCGGCTACTGAAAAAAAAAACATTTCAAAGGTTTTCGGCAACATCTACTTACACCTAATATCCCGAGTCATCGCCCGCACCTAGAAAGCGTAAACCACGTGCCGAAGACGAACTCGCCAGTTTTGTTTGCTTACAATTCCCCTACTTATCTGCTTTCAGCATTTGGCCCCATCTAATTTTGCCCGCTGATTTTTTTTTTCAGTGTACGTTCCCTTCCTAGCTTGTAAGTTGTAATTCGGATGCCTTTCTGTCACGCGGCTTTGCCCTGTTACTTTTTATTTTTAAGGTTTAATGCCTCATCGTTGTGAACAAAATCTGTCCCGCTTTTGCGGCGGCTCTGATTGGTCGAGACCGGATGCCCAATCACCATATTGAATCGATATTTAAAAAATAAATTAATAAACCTTGTCTACCAGGGAATCAAACCTCCATCCCTTGGATCCCCAGCTTATTGGGTTTTTTTTTGTGTGTCGTACTGCGTTCGTTTTTGGTCACAGGTTGATCGCAGTCAGATTTGTGTTTTGTGTTGTGTTGGGTTTATTGGCGCATAAGCAGCTAAGGCTATCATGCGCCAAGAACAAGGTATGGAAAAATTGGCTTGAGCAGAGTTTGATAACGAAGTAGATAAAAACTGTGGTGTAAAGGGCCTAAAAGTTATATTTACTAACTAGCTGATGAAAGACAAGAATTTCCATAATACTGCAGCCGGCGCTTCTTCAAAACAGAGGTTAGTGGTTTCTAATGTGTAAAAGGTACAGTGGTGTGCTCTGTGTAGTTCATATAAGCTGCATTTGGTAAACTATTGCTTGCAGGCCAAAATGAGTGTGATGCTGTGCATGGCCTGCTGCTTCTGCAGAGGGCAGCAACAGAGAAAGGCGACATCAGTGACACACAGGCGTCAGAAGAAAGCTGCCCTCAAAGTATCGCAAAACTACTTCAAAAAACCTAGCTCATAAAAAGGAGCAGAAAAGTGGAAAGTAAAATGTAAAAAACTGGAAAGGCGGATACTTTCTGCTGATAATACTGACCCAACTTCATTCAAGTTCTATACTGGGCTTGCAAATAGAGGACTGTTTGATGCCTTGTACATTCATGTTCTGAATATTGCAAACATAATGCAGTACTGGGACTGTGCAGAAAAAAAAAGTGAAGGAAGTGGAAGTGAACATGGAGACAAACAGCTGACAAAAAAAAAAGAGGAGCTTTTTATGGTGTTATACCGACTGTGCACGGGAACATGTGCAAAAGAGATAGCCAGAATATTTGGAATTTCCGATTCCACAGTGAGCAGGACATTTTGCACACGGGTGAACTTTCTAGAGAAGGAATTGACCTCACTGAACAGCTTTCCCACACTGGAGCAGGTAAAGCAAAACATGCCAGAGGCGTTCAGGCCGTTTCCTGAGACCAGAATAGTGCTGGATTGCACTGAAGTCAGAATTCAGAAGCCGTCTCGCCTCAGTGCTCAAAAGCTGACGTTTTCTTCTTACAAACACTATAACACATTTAAGGCACTAATAGGAGTTACGCCAGACGGCTATGCATCATTCATTCCTGACCTCTGGGGAGGTCACGTAAGTGACACAGAAATTGTTGTTACAAGCGGTTTGCTTGAACTCTTGCAGCCAGGAGACTCAGTGATGGCTGACAAGGGCTTTCGCTTAGAAAGCAGTCTTTCTGCAGGTGTAACACTTAGCATAACCCCCTTTAAAAGAGCACCTCAGGTTTCTGTTGAAGAGGTGAGAACAACAAGAAAGGTTGCGAGTGCCCGCATTCATGTGAAACGGGTTATAAGGCGGATCAAGGAGTTTCATTTCTTTGATAAGCCCATCCCGATAAAAATGCTGGACATAGCAGCAGCCTCTTCAGGGTTTGTGCATTCCTGTGCAACTTCCAGCCACCTATTATGGAAGTGCGCCGATAAGTACTACTTCCTTCATGTCACATTTGGCTCGTGGGCGCCCTCACTATACACTGTAAAAAATATTTATTGAAAAAAACAGAAATTTTCTGGCAGTTGGCCTGCCAGAAATTTTCTGTTATGCTATGTTTTCGGTTTTTTACTTTTTCTTTCATTTTACAGATCTTTTCTGTTTTCGACTAACAGAGAATTTCTGTTAAGACGATAGAAATTTTCTGTTATGGTATGTTTTCTGTTTTTACTTTTTCTGTCATTTCACAGGGTTTTTTGTTTGCAATTAATAGAAAATGTCTGTGAGGATGACAGAAATTTTCTGTTTTTACTTTTTTCTGTCATTTCACAGGTTTTTTCGGTTTGCTGCTACCAGAAAAATTCTGTGATGTTCCATTTTCTCTTACCATATTTTCTGTCATTTAACAGCTTTTTTTCATGACTCGCAGAAATTTTCTGTGAAGCTCCATGTTCTGTCATTTCACACACTTTATTTCTTTCAGATCATCTTTTAATGACTGACATAAAAACAGATACAGAACATTAGGAGTGCTGCCACATTTAAACAGAATAAAATATTTCACTGCTTTTAAACAATCACAAGCAATGGGAAGGTCGCATTCAAGAATATTGGAAAATATGCAGTGTTAAACAACGCGATCACGGCTGGTATTTTACTATACCGTAATGCCTTTCAGCATCACTGAATTGAGGTAAACGGTAGGTGGGTGGGCAAAGAAAAAAAGAAAATTGCATTGCCCTGCCTGCAGGCATACAGTAAAAGCATGCAAAATATGCAGCAATGGCAAGTAAAGTAGAAACGAAACCTGTGCCTTCCTGTCATACAGAATGGCATGAATCACTCTAAAATAGCAAATACAATACAATGAATACGACGCAAAGTAATAATACCTGAACAATGAACACAACCAATCACTAAAGTAATGGCAAGCATAGGCAAAAGGAGAGTGTATTCGAAAAATATGCTTTGCTCACGACTAGTGCTGCATTAAGCAGCAAGATGCCAGCAACAGGACATAAGGCATGCCACGGGCTGTTTGCATTATCACACTGTAACTGCAAAACATTTTTTACTCTACTTAGTACGTCCAATCTTGAGAGTACAATAAATTTAAAATGAAAATAGTAACACATACAATATAGATAGTGTTGAAATTCATACAACCAGCCACTAAAGTGTAACAGCAAATATACGCATAAATAAGGTATCTTGGGGAAATTGAGTCTTGGCTGACACTAGTACGGCATGAAGCAGGGAGATAGAAGCAACAGGACATAAGGCATGCCACAAGCTGTTTGACTTATGAGTGTAACCATAAAACATTGGTTCCCCATATCGCGTGTTGCGGAAATAAACGTGCCCCGTAAAATGCTTCTTTCAGCTAAACGGGCTCATTGTTCGAGCTCAAATTTCGCATAGAAATGGCATTTGGTCGGCAGAATTGTTTAATACCACGTTTGCTTGGGGTACTTACCTGATTCTAACAGAATAAGTCGGATATTCACATCGTCTGCGGCGACGACGAAGGAAATTAAGCTGCTCTCTGTCAGCTATTGCACCGGTTGTGCCATCTCGTTTGTTCGTCATGAAGAATCAGCAAAGGAGGGGGATTCGGGGGGTTTGAAGTCGCTCTTTCAACTAGTTTTTTAATGCTCACAAAAAATTTAACTTGCTGAAAACTTAGCTTGGCAAAACTAAGTTTTCAGCAAAATTTTTTTTGAGCATTAAAAAACCAGTTGAAAGAGCGACTTCAAACCCCTCAAACCCCCTCCTTTGCTGATTCTTCACGACCAACAAACGAGATGGTGCCACAGGTGCGATAGCTGACAGAGCAGCTTAATTTCCTTCGTCGTCGCCGCAGACGATGTGAATATCTGACTTATTCTGTTCGAATCAGGCAAGTACCCCAAGCAAACGTGGTATTAAACAATTCTGCCGACCAAATGCCATTTCTATGCGAAATTTGAGGTCGAACAATGCGCCCGTTTAGCTGAAAGAAGCATTTTACAGGGCGTGTTTATTTCCACAACACGCGATACATAGTACATACACTCTTGTGACTACAATATAAAAATGAAAATAGTAATAGATTACAATCAATACAATGCAGAAAGTAGTTTTACATTGAATACAATCAGTCACTACAATGTAATAAAAATGTACATAAAAAAAGTGTCTTAGGTAAACTGTGGCTTGCGCCTGAGACTAGTACTGCATTAAGCAGCAAGATGCAAGCAGCAGGACATAAGGCATGCCATGGGCTGTTTGCATTATCACAGTGTAACTGTAAGCATTCAATCTTGTGACTGCAACAACTTTAAAAATGAAAACAGTAATATGGTACAATAGAATGAACACTACAAGTAATACAGCCAGTCACTTAACTAACAGCAAGTATACGTATAAGCAAGGCTCCTTGGGCAAATTGTGGCTTGCTTGAAGCTAGTACTGCATGATAAAGCATGCCACAGGCTGTTTGCTTTATCACACCGCGTAAACATAAAATATTGATTTAAAAAACTCGAATTTCAGGAAAATCAAAAGTCAAAGCTTTATCACACCGCGTAAACATAAAATATTGATTTAAAAAACTGTCGAATATCAGGAAAATCAAAAGTCAAAGTCTTGCAGCGATGTGATGAGGGAAGCAACCTTTGGAGAGAGGCAGTGTTGCTTCTTCTTTGAGCGCTCTGCCTTGGTTCCCCGGACAGGGTTCACAGCGGCAATGGTCCTGAAGCAAGGGCAGAGCATTGTTACTCTTTGGACAGTGAGAATATCTATATTGTCTTCAAAGAAATAATAAACATTGCGAGAAGACTGCACCCTTCCTCCCCCCAAAAAATTAATCCTTTGAAGCCCACATTTCAGTTTCATCATGTGCACTAGTGAATGTATTCAGTAATCTTTAGTATTCAGTACAAAACAAGACTTCAAGCCAAAATGAACCTTTCCTAAATGTTCACTTTAATAAGGTTTTTAATGATCATAGTGCTTTGTTACTGCTTTGTTACTTGCGTGAAAGCTGCTCACTGAACTCCATCACTAGGTTTTAAAGGGTTGCAAAAACAACGCCACGCAACCTGTTGTTCTCGGGAAAAATCCACTTTGTCTGCACTTTCCCAATTTGTTGATGTCTGGGTAGCAGCAAAAAAATGCATTTATTGCTGAGAAAACTAAACTGAAAAATTTTCCGGTCACTCAATTCAAATTGTGGCATGTGCGCCGAAAAGAACTTCATGACCACATTTTGAAGTTAGTTGCGGGGCTCCTTAGGGCCTTGTGATCCGCACTCAGAAATCTGACTTGTCAATAGACTGCAGTCTACTCTTAGAAAATGAGGCAACTATGACAACACCTGTACTTTGTTTCTTCATTTTAAGTAGCTTATAAAAGCACCGCTTCAGTCTCTTTGCAATAAGACCACAGTAACCTGTTGACAAAGGTCAACTTAAGTTTGCATTCAATGTTCCTTCAAAGCGCTCTCTGACACCAGGGCAGCAATGTCTACAAATACACAGGCCGAATCATCAGCATGCCTATTTTGTGTCACCCAAAAGTACAGCCATGAGCAAAAATCTTTTTTGACAGGTAATAAGTTTGCAGTACATATTTACGTTCTCTGTTTTTACAAAGATCTAGATGCGTGACAAGGGATATGCACATTTTAGTGAAGCTGGAATTAGCAGAACTGAGCAGAGGATTGTTATTACTAATGCCCCACTAGTGATATGTGAGTCTAAAATGATGTCTAGTGCTGCAGAGCACGCTGTTAAGGGAATGTGACATTACCCTCTCACATCTGCACACAGCTTCCACTGTCCCAGAATAAAGTGCCTGCTGCACACAAAATATTCTCTGTAGGCAGAATCAAAACAAAATTAAGCAATAGCTTCAAATAAAACTTCTGGTTGAGCATTGGAAGTCGCACATTTTCAGTGCTGTAGCATTATCTCCAGACGCCATTAGTACGGTTAACATGCAGGCCTCAATAATGCAAGTATTAACAGCCTTTTTCAGTATCCTGGCTTACACTCAGTTTGAACTGGGCTGCAAGGAAAAGGTACTTTCACTATCATGCTTAGCTGTCCTCGAGGCTAGTCAACACAGCTGAGCGTGTCTGTACAGCATCCTGGGCTCCTCACTCCTTCCACATTTACTTCCCCCTACAGATGCACTTTGGAAGAACTATGTGTGGCTTATAGCGCATCCATAAAGAAAGCTTCATGTCAAATGCAGCAATAACAATGCTGTATCTCTCATCAGCAATCCTCACGTAATTAACTGAGGAGCCAATTTATTCAGACAGCACATAGCGATGCGTGTGCCACCACAATATACAATGCTGGATGCATAGGTTATCCTGTATAGTATACAGCTCAAGACTGTAGGCTCAGATACCGCTGAAAGGGAGTCTTCCAGCTGATGGCACCAACCAACCATTATGATGTCGTGGTTATTTTGGCTAATTTGTGGTTAATCCTTTCCCTTTGCCAGCTGGTGTGAAGGATTAGCAAGTGCATGGGAATTAACCATGAAGTCATGAGAATCAGTCGACACCATTGGTTTTTTAGGGGCATTTGCCGGTGCATTCTTCAGCTGTATCCAGCTATAGTCACAGTGCCTAACAATTCATGCTGAAATGAATGCAAATCAAAATACGCAAGAGAAAAAACCCAAACTTTCCATTAGCAGTGAACCTTTCTCCGACAGGTGGGAGCCATGCCAGCCTTAGGGGAGGGTGACTGGTGCAATTGCACAAGACGTCACCAAGATGGGGATGTTGAGTTGCCCTGTGGGTGTCATCCTACACCCTCCCATCCTCTACCCACCCTCCCTCTGTCCCTTGACCTTCAGAACAGACATTTCCAGTGCTCTTCAAAATGAGGGAGACAATATGTATGCCTGAAGCTCGCCAAAATAATTGTATAACTCTCTGCTACAGAGGGTTGCAAAGAGTGCATGTGCTTACAGACGTGGCATAGTTTCAGGCGTCGTTTGTTGCAGGCAGGACCATCTAAATGACATTCATTCCACCCATAAGCTTTGCTGCGGCAGAAGGGAAAGGGGTAGGGGAGGACAGTTGTGCTTACAGAGCTTTGTCAGTTCACGGCTTAGCCCTTGTCCCGTCTCAGTTGTGCTGGTTTGTTCTATCGAACTTAAAACTGCCTTCAGGATGCCCTTTGTATTATCTGAATTAGAACACATCTGACTGTGTCAAGCTGTATTGCCGTTAATGGTGGTAGGAAATAATGTGTGCACCATTTCTCCCTTGTGCATACTCTGCTCTGTGAGATTTTCATTATAACTAGTGCTTCTTTTAGGCACCCAGTGGTTGCCACTGCAAAGTGGTACTGCTTGATTTTAGGCATTAATTACAAACCTAAATGTAGACTAGGCATTGTGCTAATCATCACCTTTTGAAGCACAGGATTTTGGACTGTGAGCCCATATTTACTCGTCATAAGAAAAACTTGTTGTGGACAAAACAAATGTTTTCAATTCTGAATGGCAAAACAAAATGGGCACAGAAAATTGGAATGATTTTGTAGAGAATGGTTGTAGTGCTACCATTGTTGCTATGTGCATAAATCTAGACAATAATTTTGTGCAGTGTTCTGGCAACTTAGAAACAGATTTAATTTCCTGTGCCTGGCATTATGTCGGCAGTGTTTGTTTTTATTTTGAAATTCATTTGCTTCCCCCAGTCTCCTGTCCTGCCTCTTGCATTGTAGTCATGGACTGTGCTAACGAACTCTCCAAACAAGCTGTCTTGCCTTGCCTTGCGCGCAGTTCTAAGCAAGACAATTTATGAAAGAAAAAGAAAGCCGAAGTGCTAGAATTGCTGGTGCGTTGTGACAGTTTTCAAAGAAAACAGAAAAGATGAAAAGAGCCCTTTTTAATGTACAGGAAAAAAATTATCATAGTAAGGTTAAAACTAACCTGATCTAGCCAGGCTAACTTCGCACAGCCTGCTGTTTAAGCTGAGCAAGTTCAGTTCATGCTGACAATAGCTGTTTCGCCCCACTCAACTTTTGCCCATGTGTACGAAGAAAAGTGGTATGCCAGACCTTCACGCCAGTTTTCAGCCAAGGCACTGTAATACTTAGGTACAGAAGGAATCCGTGATGGTTTGGTTTATGGGGTTTAACGTCCCTAAGCGACTGAGGCTATGAGAGACGCCGTAGTGGAGGGCTCCGGAAATTTCGACCACCTGGGGTTCTTTAACGTGCACTGACATCGCACAGTACACAGGCCTCTAGAATTTCTCCTCCAAAGAAATTCAATCCGTGATGATAAATATAATGCTGGTATAATCTTCTATATTACCAACCGGAAAAAGGTTTCAATTCCACTGTCACCCATTTTAACGCTTTCAAAATTTTGCTATGCTGTCTTTTCTGTAGGCACTATTAAGAGCGGAGCATGGAAGACTAAAGCATCATCTTCATGAGCTAAATAACGGTTTCAAAAGAAGTGGGAATGCCATGGGAAAGCCAGTATCGTCTTTAGGTCATAATACTGACGACAGCACAAATGCTGAAATGCAACAAGAAAAATTTGTCACCACCCTATGCAAGGTGCATGGACTCCATAATGCGCTGTAGTGAAAGTGCTACCACTATGGTTCACCTTTTTTTGCTGGTGTCATTGTGTTTTTCCTCATTTTTCAAGATTCCTCATTGATACTCGCTGAAGTAAGAGCAAGGAAAGTGACCTGAAGCCATGCATGAGCGTGAAGAAAAGGGGTCACGTTCTGGCTACCACGATGCTTCAAGTAAAACTCAAGTTTGGGAGAGTTGGTTCGTGTTGAAAGAAAAAAACTGGTGATGGCGCAAGAAACGGGGACACAGAAGGCACACAAAAGACAGGATTGACGCCAACTCGGACTTGAGTATCTTGCAGACGCACCTGACGTGCCCCCAAGTTGGCTGCAGAACACAGAATAGTGACTGAACCTCCTAGGGAACTATTTTTTGGTTCAAGCAGTACGAGACCACTTGAGACTGGCACATTGAGATGGCAATCAGGTTGAGACATGTAATGGCAGGTTCGGTGCGGAAGCTTCGAAAGAGGAAAGGGCCCATTGTGGGAGAAATATGGTCAAGTAAAACTCTAGTTTGGGCGAGTTGGTTCATTTTGAAAGAAAAAACTAGAGTTTTACTTGACCATATTTCTCCCACAATAGGCCCTTTCCTCTTTCGAAGCTTCCGCACCGAACCTTGCATTACGTGTCTCAACCTGATTGCCGTCGCAACGTGCCAGTCTCGAGTGGTCTCGTACTGCTTGAACCAAAAAATAGTTCCCTTGGAGGTTCAGTCACTATTCTGTGTTCTGCAGCCATCTTGGGGGCACGTCAGGTGCGTCTGCAAGATACTCAAGTCTGAGTTGGCGTCAGTCCTGTGTTTTGTGTGCCTTCTGTGTCCCCGTTTCTTGCGCCATTACCAGTTTTTTCTTTCAACGATGCTTCAGTGGAAGTTCTGCCACTCCATTCAATATGCAGACATGATGCACCTCCCATTTTTTCAATCAACTGATAATGTGACTACGCAAATTTTAGTAGACTTCCACTAGCATTTTAGTCTGACTGCTTCAGCATTCAGCATCCAGCTCATTTTCTTTTGTGGTGGCAGCCCTTCCTTCTACAAGCTCAGCTCTAAATATACAGGCATAGGCGCTTTAACTGGTACTAAACTGACTGCTCATACTGACAAAAACGTCAAGACATACTCTAAGTGACTTTTTACTTCACACAAGTTACACAAGATTTTGCTGAAAAAACTAGCAGTCCATATGAAATAATGTTTACCAATAAAAACAAAAGCTGCCTTCTGAAAAAAAAAAACACGAGAAAAGATTGAATTATGAAAATATATATATATGGGTGCGTTCAGATAGAATGGTAATCGAGGTCCCATGACCGTTTTTTGTTTTCAATTAAATTTTTTTATGTGATGGATATGTCTTCACAAAGAAATGAACCTTGGTTTTGCAACAAACACTGTAGTTTTCTTGGGAAAATATCACATGTTACAAGAGGTGGAGAATGTCATCTTTCTCCATCTCGGAAAGTTGCAAGTTTGGGGCCCTCCGGCATGCACCATAGTTTTTGTCACGCATAAGTACTTCCTTAGTTAATCTTTAGCACCTTGACTGTACTTTTGCAAACATTAGACAACAATTTACAACAAAATGTATTGAGATATCCCCGCTGAATCTTTTTCTCAGTATTCCCCAGTTGATTGTCCTCATTTGAGGTGAATTTCTTAATTCTGGACCAGTAAGTGTTTTCTTTATAGCGCCTCAAAATTGGCAAAAATTCAGAAATGCCAAAAAAGCGGCAGGTTTGCAGCGGATTAAAAAAAACATCATTTTCGATTTTCTTTAGCATTCTCTAAGCACTCCTCAGTACCTCGTAAGTATAACATACTAAGAATGCCTTCTAGCATATTGTTTTAATTGCGAAAGTAAATACATAACTGAGGGCATGTTCGCATTCTTTAGTATTGCGTAGTATTCTTTCTTACAAAGCGTATCCATCAGATATTAAACTGGACACAGACCAAATGAGGTAACAATTTACCTCGTTTAATATCAAAATCATTTTAAATTTTTTGCAGCTTGTTTTTGCAATCGTAATACGTAAATTCACTATTTTGAGGAATTTCTCGGGAATTACCCAATGTTGGCAGAACATTTGGCGTACTCCATATTTTCTACATTGTCGGGTGCTTTGGTATAGAATAAATGTTCTATTGATACTAGACTCTTCGTTACTTCATATAAAAATGAAAATTCTAGTGGTTTTGGAAGAAATCTACATCTAACACCTCGGGGTTAAATCATTCTTAAAGGGACACTGAGGAGAAATTGAAGTTGGCTTGTATCGACAGAATACCAGCTCCTGATTACAAAAACGCCACTCATACTGACAACAAAGCTCTTGTAACGTAGAAAAGAGCAAGAACCAAAGTACAGGTATCGCCGCCACAGGCCAAACTCGCAAGTACAAGCGTGATGAGATCATAGAACAAAACAGTGTTGCTAGAACGAATGGTTCTAGCAACACCAGGAACCGAGAAACCATGCATCACTGAGGCGCAGCCAATGCATGCGCAAATCTCCTTGACGTCGCCAGATGGCGCCACGTGCCCGGCTGCTACGCGCGCTCCTGAAGCATCGGGACAAATCAGCGCCTGTTTTCCGGCGGTAGGCGGGCTCCCGGTATTCCGCTAGCGGTAACAAGGTACACGGTATGCTAAAGGTGTCTATTTGCGAGAACTTCGTTGACGACTTCGAGAACGAGATCCATCGTAACGCTGGCAAAACGCCAGTGCAAACGTAATCGAAGCGACTGTAGCGACGGCCGCAATAGCCGATAGATGCCTTCAACGTGCGGCCGGCGGTAGCTTTCTTTTCGGCTGCTGCTAGGCCGCACTGCTGGCAGCCAGAAATCACGGAGTCTGCGTTACGTCATGTGCACGTCATGTTTCACGTCATGTTTCACGTCTCTTAGTCCTCTGTCGTCATAGATGAATCCCAAGTTTGAATCAGAGCGGCGGGAAAAACTTTTTCAACTTCGAATCCAAATTTCTTAGAAATAAATGCATCTTTCGCTGCCGGCCAAGTGGCAACAAAGCCATGACATGCCGAACTATCGGATTTTACTATAAAAAAAATATTAATAGTGCTCTCCTCAGTGTCCCTTTAAGGTGCACTGGAGACAAAATGTCTTTTCTTCTGTGGGTACCATTTTATTTTCAGTTCCTATTCAGGACAAGTATAAGTCGGAACGCAATTCTAAATATGGTGCCGCTTTATGTACAGGTTGTAAGTAAAGAAAAGCATAAACAAGAAATAAAGGTTCCATTAAGAAAAGACATGGTGGGGCCAGTTGCTGATGCGTTTCTTTTTCTGGCATGTCAATCAGTGCTACTTTTTAGACAAGCAGACAGAAATACATGACAGGACGCAATCAATTAAACATGGAGTGAGCACCCGCCCTATCGTGCCTTTCCGTGTGCTCGTGTAATAAGGCAGCACTGTAGGACTTTGTGGGAAAAAAAATAAAGGCAGCAGTTTGTGCGACATTTGCGCAGTATATTGTGCAGCATGAAGCCAAAACCTCTCTTCCACTCCTAACAGTGGTCGAATCCACGTAGCAAGCGCTGCCTTCATTTGACTGAATGCACTTCTAGATGTGGAGCATCTAACTCTATGCACATTCCTTGCCGCTTTCCACTCTTCCTTCTTTTTCTCTTGGGAGGCTGTAAGCTTGATTGGCGGAAGCTCCAGAACGATAATATCCTTGAGTGTTTCTTGAATCGTGCCTACAAAGCCGCTGGCTATTTGTATGGCCTGACTTGAAGGCGCTCGCAGGTTGTGGTGTGCTGCTCATTGTTTTACTAAGCCACCAAAGCCGTAGAAGTAATTTTACAGTGCCCAGTAGCATAAAACATCCATTTTGCCTCTTGACAATGTGCGTTGTATCTCATGAGACGAATTTATTCTTTAAGTGAACGGGAGCCTCGTCACTTACATAAATTACCTTTGTGCAGATAGGCGCATTGTCCTTGAGGTGGCCTTTATTTCTGACAGAGCCAAGCATGCAAGAGCTGAGGCATGATACACATTGTCGAAAATAGCAGCACAGATCCCCGCCAATATTCTTGCCATGACAACGAAGGTAAAGAAGCTGACTTTTTGCCAAAGGTATGCTTTTACTGCGTCTGGAAGCAATACTCTCCTGTTTTTGGCGAAATCAAAATGCAGAACAGCACAGTCTTCCAGCTGTGCTTTTCTTCATGTATAGCCCTTCCTTGTACACATCTCATAGACGTAGGTAATCCATCCAATGGTCATTCTTTCAAATTCTGTCATAAATGGTAAAGGTGTCAGTTTTTTTTTTTAACTATATAGCTCATCGGATTCCAATGTGGCAGTGAGCCCCTCGTCGTCACTGCTCATTTCAGATATTTTGCAAGTAAAACTCCATCTTGTTTGCAGCGCCAAGAATTCCTGAGGAAACAAGGAGTAGGTTCTTGGCATGCACAGAGACTGCACATCTTCAGGAGAAAGGGACCTTCTGGACGCGTCCTGCAGTCCCTCAAGGCACACCTCAAAGTTAGCATAGCACGTGCCACTGCAGCGAGCGTTTCAGCCACTTAGTTCACAAGGATATGAAATTTTATGAGGCGGACATGGCTGGCAGGGTGAGCTAGCTTGCAAAGACGGTAAGCTTCTCGCGAGGACCGGATCATGAAGTGTTTAAGTACTGATTCCTTCTCACCTTCCTTCTCCATTCTTATGGCATATATTTAGTGTTCAGAATTTGTCTGGAGCGATCGAGTGTATCCATAATGTAATACTCTAAAACCGCGTTGATATCACCATGCTTTTGCTTATATCTCGTGAATCTTTCCTCTGTTGACCACATGCCTTTTTCATACACCAACTTCTTTGCTTTTTGAATAACACATCTTGTTGCCTGAGGAATGATTACCTACAAATCTAGCACAGTGAGGGTGCGTGGTAGCACTGTCAGCAGCTGGGAACATTCTTGAAAGGACGTGTGGTGCTATCAACTTTCGGATTTCGCGAGGCATTATGTAGCTTCAGAGCGGCTGCCAAGCGCGGCTGTTTTCTGTAGCGGAGGTAGCTCAATAAAGGCTTCTTTAGAGTAGCGACGGGCGCATTGAATTCTTATGTAAACTCCCAATAAACACAAGTTAACCCCGCCTTTGTCGCTCAGCGGTTAGGGCACTCGACTGCTCAGCCCGAGGAATACGGGTTCGATCTCAGCCATGGCGGCCATGTTTCGATGGAAGCGAAATGCAAGGCACCCATGTACTGTGCGATGTCAGTACACATTAAAGAACCACAGGTGGTCGAAATTTCCAGAGCCCTCCACTACGACATCTCCCATGGCCTGAGTTGCTTTGGGATGTTAAAAGCCATGAAACAAGTTGGTCCTAAAAGGACGTGCTATAATATGCCTCGAGCCATATAAGTCATTGTGTTAAAAGAATATGCAAAGCAAGTAGGACCATGAAATCTTTCATTATAGGAAAATACACACTATGAAATTACACCTATGAACTCAGAAACTGCATCGTTTCAAATTTAGCCACTTAGATTCAGTACTATATCCATGTTCTGATGCTTGCGCTTCATAAAACAGAATACTACGCAATACTAAAGACTGAAAACATGGAAAACATGAACTCTATTTTGTATTTATTTTTCAATTTCAAACAATATACTACAGACCATTTTAGTATGTTATACTTACGAGGTACAGAGGAGTGTTCAGGGAAATTTTTAGGAATATCAAAGATGTTTTTTTTTTTCAAATCCACAGCAAACTTGCCGCTTTTTTAGCTATTTGAAATTTTGTCAATTTTTACATACTATAGAGAAAAAACTTACCAGTCCAGAATTACGAAATTCACCTCAAATGAGGAAAAGTAACTGGGAAATACTGAGAAAAAAATTCAGCAGTGATATCTCAACACATCTTGCACAACGGTTGCGCTGAAAAGTGCCTTTTTTTGCCGTTCTTGAGAAAAGTTCATGATTTTTTGCCGGAAGAAGAAGGCAAGAAACAAAATGTTATCTAATGTTTGCAAGAGTACAGTCAAGGTGCTAAGGATTAATTAAGAAAATACTCATGCATGACAAAAATTATGGTGCATGCAGACGGGCCCCAAACTTGCAACTTTCCGAAATGGAGAAAGATGACATTCTCCACCTCTTGTGATAAGCGATGTTTCCCAAAGAAGGCTATGAATTTTCTTGCAAAACTAAGGTTCATTCCTTTGTGTGGACACATTTGCTCATCACATGTAAAAATTTAATTGAAAACAAAAAATGGTCATGGGGCCTCGATTACCGTTCTTATCTGAACACACCCATATATATACAAGCCAGAATGTCCGAATCGTAGCTATAGCATACTCTCCAAATAATGTCAGAACCACGTCAGCTGCCAGAGCTCAAGAACAAAGAAGCCCCAGCAGCTGTAGTGAAAATACGATCAAACCATCAGAAAGTTTGTCTCACACTTAAAAGAACACAAGTCCTCATACTTACAAATAGCGAAAGAATGCTGACAATTTCTGCGAAGTACCACCTATGACTTATCAAATCCATCAAATCTACATGGTGACACATTCAAATCTATCCATAAACAATGGATGGTTACATGGCGACAAAAGGGTTACTGGCATTGCGTGCACATGTTCACTCTTCAGCAAAATCTCTCCCCCAGGTCCTGTGCTGCCCTGGCCAAATACCTATGACCCCTATGAGCAAGCAGTGTGTATAACTTCCACCAAAATAGCCATACACTGCTACAAAATCTCAGATGCAATATAGTACCACCCTCTCCAGGCCTTTCATATTAGTAACTGGGCACCATGCAAATCAGGTAGTACAGCCATAATCTGTGAAGAAGTGGTTGAAGATCAATTCCAGAAAAAATAGTTTTATCTGTCTTTCCTTTCTACATATTTCTTTAGAGCGCTATTTTACCAGCTGCAGTAACAAGCAGCAGCAGCAGCAACAAAATTTCATTCCATAGCTGATTAGTTGTCTGGGTTCAGCAAAAATTTTTTTACTTTTTGAAGATTGCTTACCTATAACTATGATCATCACTGCTTATGCGAGAAGTGCCAAACCAAAACCAGAAAGATTATCACAACTCAGTTAACAAGTGAGATAAGTACTTACCGCTGTGTGAACTCTAAGCAGAGGCTTGTTTCTTTGGGGTACACCACATTGAAAGCGAAGTGTGCCAGAAACATCAGCTTGAAAGCCTGGCACGGGTTGGTTGCATGCATAACTGGCAAGGTGTCGATGGATACAGTGAAGTTCTTCGCCGTAAGGAAACTGCCTCCTGCACAAAACAAGTTTTAAATCAGGAATACTCGGCCGAGTGTGACACCACAGAGGATTATACCTTTTGCAATGATGAAAGGAGAACATGGCACGTCCCCGATGTCATCATCACTGGCAGATTCCTGGTGTAAGAGAGAGTTAAATGTGTATAAGAATTGTCTACTAAAGTAGCACCACGTGAAAACTGCAACTTTAAGCCAGTTACAAATAAGCATGTAGCGAAGCATAAGTATAAATAAGGCATTTCTGCGCTCAGGCTCTTATTTTTCCCAACAATGCGTGGTGAAATGCTTTGGATTTTAAACAAATAAGTGTCAACCACATGTTAAAGCCCTAAAAATCTACACAGGCATTTACATGTGTTGGATTGTGTACAATACATAAACACTGCATTATTTTAGTCAAATGCAGCCCAAGAACAAAGCATAAATGCCTTTCAAGAGCAAAAGAGGCCCTCCATCAGGTGGTGTCAAGGGACTGTCCTAGCACTGCAGTTAATCCGGCAGACCGGTAGTGAATAACCTTGCACCTGCCAGCCCCCTCAAATGTCACAGGGGATTAACCACGTCATTGACAGGCTAGTCTGTGAGGCAATTACCGCTACATTTTTTAGTTGTAGCTGCTTTAGATAATGTTGGGTTATCTAATCGTATTAGATGATGCTACCTTTAGATAATAACAGTAATGTAGAAAAGAGATATTGCAATATAGTATTGCATGTGGGGCTGAAAACGCCAAACTGACACTTGAGCTATGAGGGATGCCATAGCGGACAGCTCCGGATTTGATCCATATCTTAGACTGCAATGCTTACCTCGACTACACTGCAGAATAGCTCCCGGTCTTCATCGAAGATGGCAAGTAGGAGGAGGGGAGTGGCTTCGTACTCTACGGTCATTGATTTCGTTTCAATTCTGGCTTTTTCAATCTCCTCTAGGCATGCCCTGACGGTTGGCTTCTTAATTAAACTGTGAGCATACCTAAAAACCTGTCGGCCAACAGTCTTCACATGATCATCAAATGTTTGTGAGGCATTGAACCCTAGCAATACACTGACATGTGAAAACAAGTATGTTTCTTTGAAGAGGAACGGCCAGTTTTCTCTCACAATCAGCACACTTCTGCTGCCATTGATCATCTTCCTCTGCGATGGATATGTATCGTTCATTAGCTGGGCGACCCGAGAACTGTTTGGTGAAGCCAGCCTGAATTCGGTTTGCAGCTCTTCTCTTTTTTTCTCTTGAGTTTCAGCCGTTTCCGTCAAAGGAAGGTCAGGCTGCCAGGCTACGCAGCCATAAGAGTCTTTTTGTAGTTGCGGCTTTTTTGTGGTCAACTCTTCCGCTTCTGAGACACACCGCTTTGTACTCTGAGAACTGTGCCTTCTTTTGTTATTAATACAATTCTCCAGCTTCCATAGAAGAGTTTCCAGTCCTGTTGCTATGACGGTACCATTCAGGGTGTCCTCAAAAGTTCTTGGAAACTTGCTGACAATTTTACTTGCAATGGCTCGCAGCTCTTTGAGCCCGGGCTTCTGGTAGCAGGTAAGCACCCTTTCACTTATTATCCTGACCATTTCATTCAGATCACTTTTCAGTGGGCGCCTGCCCTCTTGACAAGCTTTTATGAGTCCGGGAGAAAATGCATCCCATGGAATATCAAAAGATTGGGATAACAAGCTTGTAGATGCTTCACTTCCTTGTGGAATATTTACTTGCTCGGCTGGGGAAGCAGCTGTCTGGAATTTTTCAAGTAGAATGCGTCTGGTGACTGCGTTCAGGAAGATTAGGTCAGCCTCCACAATATACTTAAGGTGCTCAATTGACTGAACGCCACAGTCGAGCAGTTTCTGTACAATATGTTGCACCACTTCATTGTCCAGGTGCGGTAGCCAGTTGGAAATATGCTGCTGCAAGTCCATTCCACCTGTCAAAAGCAAGAAATCAAGGAAAATCCAATATAGCATGCTTCAAGACAACAACAGGGTACTTGTTGCGGGCAAGTTTGTACTGCACTAATGGAGTCCAATCAAGGAGGCTTTCAAGCTTCATGCATTTGAAAGGACCGTCACTGCTGACAATGTTGTAGAACTGCATAGCAGGCTCATATCTTGTGTGGACAGTCCTTAATAAAAAAAAGTGGTTGTCATTGCTAGCAAGAATAAGCCTGATTTCCCCAAAAACAGGAGCCCCGTCCACCCGCCTCATAACGACAAGCATATCTTGTTTGTAGAGCAGGCCGTGGATAGTAGCTTGACATGCTGATAATATATTTCCTTGGTCAGAGATCACCTCCTGTACTTCTTTTTGTATTTCTGGTGTGCAAAGCTCACTCGAGAATGAGGAAGCATTGACTAAGCCATCAACACCTTCTCCCGTGTTCTTATATGCCTGGTAAAGCTGATGGCGCTCAGAAAGCGTGTGTCAGGTTTCTGAAATTCTGGCAATTCCTTGCACACTTGCGGAAGTAGCCGTGCTTGGTTTCACATCTCATTGTCCACATTTTTATCAGTGGACCAAACTGCATAATCAGAAAGGGGTAATGAAGCAGGTAATGATGCTTAGGTTTCATGGCAACATCAGGGAAGAGATTTGCTCTGCCTGTCATGTAGTCCTCTATAATGTCTTGCAGCCTCATAACCATGGGGAGTGTGACTGCATGTGCAGTAACAAGCTGGACAATCTCAGAAAGCAAAAGAACTTGTTGCCAGATTTGATTTTCAGTTGACTGAATTGAACCAAGCAGGAACAACGGAAGAAAGCGCAACATGTTCCAGTTTTGAACAGCATGGCCTCCTAGCGTTTTTTTGAGGTGAACTTCACACGGTCGGTCAGCCAAATCACCATGTTTAAAATGAAAACAACTGATGCGCTGATTTAGGTCTTGTAGAGAGATCCACTTGAGGACTGTTAGAAAATGCTGAATATACAAAGTGAGGTCAAATGAAACAATGCCCTCGAATAAATCATGTGCCAAACAAGGAGGAAGACCTGGAGAACACACATGGAAGTACTTCAATTGATTGAATAAGGAATTGAATTTCACTCCTTTCTCTATACATGAGCCACTGGCTTGTAGGGCTAATATAGCACTATTGTAATTGGCTGGTGTTCTGATTTCTGAAACACCTGACAGAGCATTAGGAGAAAATAGGTCAGCTCTGTCAGCCACGCAAAACCTACAGATGTGACTTGCAGAGCTAAAATTTTCCACAAAGCCCCCAATTCCGTGGCTTCCAAGGTTATCTCCAAGGATGGCAACCAAAGTGCCAAACAAACGCATTCCTCTCGAAGTTATAAAGTGGCCAGCTTCCAGTTTCTTCAAATCATCGAGCAAGGGTGCGAACACTTTGGCCTGCCCGAAATGTGCAAAATCATTTTCATTGCAGAGCAAGCACAGTTTGAGAGAATGAGTTGTGTATCTCTTCCATGGATAGAGATTACCAAGAATTAAATAAACAGCTAGAAGTTTGTGTTTCTTTTTTGCAGAACCAATTGGATTCACGACCTCAAATGCGTCTTGAAAGAGCATAAGCTTCAGTGCTTCAGGATGCTCCTTGTAAAGTAGAATAGATTTGAACATGTTTCCATCAGTAAAATCTTTCAGGACGCCAGAAGTCTCAGGCAGCATACTATCACACTGTGCAATCACCTCTTCATTCTCCAGCATGGCTTCAAGTGTACTTAGTATTGGTACATAATGGAAGGTGGCATTCTTGTTCTTTTTGTTTTTCCCCAATAATATTTCAACAGGCGATACATACAGAAACTGCTTTTTGAAGAAAGAGGAACGGCTATGTTCTGTCCTGAACACACCATCTGGTGCTCGATGCAGTGCCAAAACATGATCGCCTTGAAATATTTCATCTATCAGTTTATCTATTTCATCACTGCCAAGAGCCTCTTCCTTGAGCTTTTCTTTGAGACAGAAAGCCATTGCAGAAGCATTTGCATTCTGTATGTCATGTACAGCCTCAGCAATAACTTGAACAGTAGATGATGGCACATGGAGCTCAGATAAGAGTCGCAGGTACAGATGAGCAAAAGCAGTGCTAACATGGTTCTTACAGGTTTCTTGTATGCTACCTTGACATGGCTCCATTGCGCTACATAGCACTTCCTCTTCAGAGAGATTGCTCCCAGTTTGTTCAGCATCATGTGGAGGGGTAGTAACCATTGCTAGAATAGGCCTAGCCTCTTGAACTTCCACATCTGGTGCTGTGCAAAGGGGCTTCCTGTGGTAACGGGAAAGATGGGACGAAAAAGATGCCTTCTTTTCATATGCTTTCTCACATAATGGACATCTTACTTTTGTACCTTGTACAATGTGAAGTTTCAGGTGGGCAATTAGAGACTTATAATCTTTACAAACTTGTATGCAGCTATCCACTGTGCAGACTAAGTCACAAGGCTGTACACTGATGGCAACACAGCCTTCTTGTTCAGCACGTCGAATGCGTCTGTGTTCACGGCAGAAGTGACTATAGAGTGAGCCAACTTTGCGAAATCTTTTGAAGCAGTCTTGAAAGGGGCATTTGACATTAAAACTGTTCACATTTTTGTGTAAAGCGATGTGCCTGAGAAATGCAGAAAGTGTCGAGCTAACGCAGCCACAAATGCTACAGGAATACATCTGAAAAGACCACAACAGCAATGAACAGCATTACTCAAATGAAACAGTATTGGGGAATGACCATACTACATGATGTGCAGTCTTAAGAGAAATCATCCTTACGGTACATTTCATTGATCTCATTCCTTTCACTTTGAGCATGTTTTTAAATACAGGGCAGCAAAAATGCTACAGCCGAGTTATACAAGTGGGTTTCAACAGCTAGGTAGCTCTTCAAATCCAGCAATGTAGTGATACAACAATGTTGCAATTCCATCAATAATGAACAGCTGAAATTCCCAAGACACAAGTTGAGCATATTTTTAATAGCCATTGTATATTTAGAAGTTCTGATTGTTAGACTTTATTCTCATCCTCTTTAGATGTGGCCGCTAAATGACATCTTATGAATTCACATGCTTTAACGTATGAGAGAAACCTTCCCTACCAATTCTAAGCTCTGGATTTAGAGCATGTGTAGTCAAAATTTCTCTGTGTGGCTAACCTGATCACCCACAGGCCACTGTGCGTCCTACTAACTTGCTTCATTCAAATGGGTGCCCATGAAGACCACATGGTCTTCATGTGCACTCAAACTTCGAAATATGTTCAGGTACGTTCAAAATAATTCTTTACTGCAGAATATTAGACGGTAAGTTTTTTCTAAGTGCTTTATTGAGTTTCTAGACTGATTCACCAAAAATTTGTAGGGAAGTTCACAGGTGATGCCGAATGAAGCACGACAAATTTTGAAAAGACATATATAGCTCCACTGGTGGAGCTTGTCAAAACTTCATTAACATATGTCCTGCCTACCACAGAGTTTTATACCCGTGTACAAATGGCATTTGAGTCGGCATTTGGCCTTGACAGACTTCTGCGATGCTTCACGAGAATTTCCAATTGCATTCAAAAAATTCAGGGGGCACTTTGGCTCCCTAAAGTGCTGCAAGGCGAAAGCGTTTCCTGGCGCACTGTTTTTTTTATTTATTTTTTATTTTTCATATCTTATATTTCCAGTAGAGTTAGTTCTTGGGCTAGTTGGTGTACTTGATTTACACTCATAGTTTTTCAGCGCAAAGGCACACGGCCAAAGAAAGGAAGCAGGAAGAGAAGAAGGACGAACAGAGCGCTGACTGTCAACTGTTTATTTAGGAACGCACACACAGCTTAAATACACTCAGACCAGCGCAGGCACACACTGTGCAACAGGAAGAAAACTCATTTCACATCTTTATCGCAAAAACTTTGATAGGAACATCTTTTCTGCGGCATACAAAAGAACTGAAGTATCACTGACACATTCTGACCCTGCTCTCTGAATATAATATGCCTCTATCGTTTCACGGGTTGTTTTTGATTTGCTTGTGCTCAGAATTCGTACTCCTGAAAATACCGGTGTACAGTCCTTGCAAGTAGCGCAGTGCTCGACAAGGTTAGCACCTTCCCCATTCCTTAAGTCTCTTGCGTGCTCCCTGAGCCGGTCGTTGAGGCAGTGCCCAGACTGCCCGATGTACGATCTGCCACACGTCAAGGGGATGTCGTACACAACGCCTGTGGCGCATTCCGCAAAGCGGTTCACGTGCCTCTCTTTACACCCAGGTTTTTTGTTTTCACCTGTGATGTGTCGGGCCAACTGGCCAAGCTTCCGAGGGGCTGAGAAGACCAACGGCACGTTGTGCCAGTTTGCCACCTTTTTGAGGCCATGGGAAACTTTGTGCACGTATGGCATCACTTCAGGCCTTACTTTAGCCTGCGGAGGGGTTGCCTCCTTGCCAGGCTTCAACCTCTTCAAGAGCGCTTCTGCAACAGCGACAGCAACCGACCCAGGGAAACCGGCGGCCTCAAGCCTAGCCAATTGTTTCCCGAAACTATCTTGCATATCATGCACACATGATTTTCGGAGTGCAGACTCTAAGCACAGTTTAGCGATCCCTCTCTTCACAATTTTAGAATGGGATGAGTTATAAGGAAGAAGGCGAGTAATACCAGCAAACATGCTTATTGGTGAACCTAATTCTTAAATCCAAGAACTGCAGGCTGTCTTCATTCGGGAGCTCGTACATGAAAGTGAGCCCCCTGCCATTTTCGAAGTCATGCAGTACACTCATAAGTGTATCCTCATTGGGAATGGCGCAATGTTTGTTCAAAATAATTAAAAAACCGTCCACGTAATGAAACACTTTTGTAACAATTTCACTCTTAAAATGATTAAAATGATCATGCAAATGGTGATCAATGCACGCTAAAAAGATATCACCTTAAACCGGGGCAACGCATGACTCAATACAAATTCCCTTCTTTTGCAGATAAAACTCATTGTCAAAGGTGATAAATGTACTACACAAATAAAATTCTAAAAGCGCTAAAAAGTTATCTACAGTCATCCCCGACGCATTCTGAAACTGAACGGGTCTGTTATCGTCAATACATTCCTTGACAGCAGCAAACAGTTCTTGATGAGGAATGGAATAAAAAAGTTCGTTAACGTCAACCGAAAAGGCATAATATATATCTTGGTTATCCTTTAGGAACTGAACTACATCCATAGAACTCCTCGGTATAAAAGGATCATTAATTTTGAGGTCATTCAACACTCTTTGAAGGAATCTGCTGACATTAATTTGCCATGTTCCCCTTTCGCTTACAATTGTACGGAGCGGCGCATCAGGTTTATGGGTCTTCACAGTGAAAAACACCTGTAACCCACGACTTTCACTACTTGTGATAGCTTTAGCAAGTGGCAGTAGCTCTAATCGCTTACAAAAATCCGCAAATTTGCCTTTAATCTGGGTGTCCCGTTTTTTCACTGCCACGAAATTTTTCTTCACTGCTTGCAAAGCTTTCTCATTAAACATTGCTCTAGGCATGGCAACAAAACCAGTGACCTTGTCTGCCTGTAAAAGACAAAGCTCATTATCAGTGAAAAAATTCACGATACCAGTCAAACATTAGGTTCACCAATAAGCATGTTTGCTGGTATTACTCGCCTAGAGCACAAAAAGAGCTTCTTCCTTATAACTCATCCCATTCTAAAATTGTGAAGAGAGGGATCGCTAAACTGTGCTTAGAGTCTGCACTCCGAAAATCATGTGTGCATGATATGCAAGATAGTTTCGGGAAACAATTGGCTAGGCTTGAGGCCGCCGGTTTCCCTGGGTCGGTTGCTGTCGCTGTTGCAGAAGCGCTCTTGAAGAGGTTGAAGCCTGGCAAGGAGGCAACCCCTCCGCAGGCTAAAGTAAGGCCTGAAGTGATGCCATACGTGCACAAAGTTTCCCATGGCCTCAAAAAGGTGGCAAACTGGCACAACGTGCCGTTGGTCTTCTCAGCCCCTCGGAAGCTTGGCCAGTTGGCCCGACACATCACAGGTGAAAACAAAAAACCTGGGTGTAAAGAGAGGCACGTGAACCGCTTTGCGGAATGCGCCACAGGCGTTGTGTACGACATCCCCTTGACGTGTGGCAGATCGTACATCGGGCAGTCTGGGCACTGCCTCAACGACTGGCTCAGGGAGCACGCAAGAGACTTAAGGAATGGGGAAGGTGCTAACCTTGTCGAGCACTGCGCTACTTGCAAGGACTGTACACCGGTATTTTCAGGAGTACGAATTCTGAGCACAAGCAAATCAAAAACAACCCGTGAAACGATAGAGGCATATTATATTCAGAGAGCAGGGTCAGAATGTGTCAGTGATACTTCAGTTCTTTTGTATGCCGCAGAAAAGATGTTCCTATCAAAGTTTTTGCGATAAAGATGTGAAATGAGTTTTCTTCCTGTTGCACAGTGTGCGCCTGCACTGCTCTGAGTGCATTTAAGCTGTGTGTGCGTCCCTAAATAAACAGTTGACAGTCAGCGCTCTGTTCGTCCTTCTTCTCTTCCTGCTTCCTTTCTTTGGCCGCGTGCCTTTGCGCTGAAAAACTATGAGTTTATATTTCCATTTTTATTTTTTTTTTTTTATTTTCATTGATTTTGTCTATTTTTATTTTTCATATTTTTCATTTAATTTTTATTTTTGTTCCTGTTCTAATTATTTTTATTGATTATTTTCTTATTTTTATTTTTTTTATTTCTTTTATTTTATATATGAAACCCATGCATTCAATAGATGCGCCAGTGGTACCGTCTCCGCTCCAAATGCCAAAGGCCCTGGTTCGATTCCCAGCCTCGACGCAGTTACTTTTTAAGTAGTGACGCCGAAACGCGGGCAAATCTGCCGACATGGCTGCCGACGGCAGTATTGAGGCATTAAAGGCTTTCGCTTTAAAAGCTTCAGCATTCACTCGCCGTTTTACAATAGTGCTGCTGCCGTCGAGTTTCGCTTGTGTTCGGTCGCTCGTTTTCAGCGCGTACGACGCGGACGTCGGTGGTCAGAAGACCGCCGCTAGCACACCGGTCAGTCCCGTAGACCGACGACACCAGCACGACCAGCGACCTCACATCATTGTAGTGTGTTTTCGAAAGCAACAAATCCGGACAAATCCGGCCACCGAACGGTCACCCGACCTGTCCTCAGCAGATCCGCGGCTCAGCAAAACTCACGCTGAGGCGATGGCCCGAGTAGCTGCGCTTGTCTCTACTTTATCAGTATTAGAAAGAAGAGAAGCAAGCGATTACATTTCATATGTGCACACCTCAACACTCACCAACACTCACCAGGATTGCCAAATTATTTAATTTTAATCAATGGCATCGAGCCGATGTGACCCAAATACCACCGAGCAATACTTCAGGCGGCCGGCAACAGTCGCCGGCGTCACTCGAGGGCAATAAATTAAGCCGTCCAAATTAATGAGAACGGTCAATGAACATACTTCAAGATAAATTGATTTAAAATCAAGTGTTGGTCACATCGGCGAAAGCAGAGACAATAAGCGAGAAACGCTGGTACTAACGATGTCAACAACAGCATGGCTATCGTGTGTTTGCCAGGGCGATCACATCGGCGCTTCCTAAAGAATTATCGCATTGCGTAAACAAGCAAGGGTACAACCAATGCCAAAGATATAAAGCTCAGCTTGCATTTTATCTCAAGCAAGCAATGCACAAATTAAGGTGCGCAGTCGTCGTGATCGGCGCATTGCTGCGGCAAGTTCGCGCTCGCGTAGTTGATGCTGCACTGTTATCTCGAGGCGCCCATTTAGCGAGTACACGAAGTATTTGGTAAAGAATCTTCAGAAAAACGCAAGCAGCAGATATTCAACAACCACAGAGGCCAAGCAGACGCGCCGCACGGTGGTGGGCGGGCGGATATGGTTGGATGGTTGCATCGGGCGGTGGCTTGCGTCTACTAGCCTAGGAATCCACACACCCCTCCCCCTTGTTTAATTTTTTTTATTTTAATCTGTGTAATTTGGCCATTTTTCATAAAGTTACTCCTCCCTTGACCTCTTCCACGGGCTGGCCGAAGCAATGGTGATTGCCATTGGAGGATCCGGACTGAGCTAGCGTGTCGAAGGCGCTCAAAAATCTCGAATGTCGACTCGAATGACATCAGTGCCGTTGAAAAACTTCCCTGTGGCAGCGAAAGTTTGGCATTTGAAACGCCCGTGTAGAAACTTTTAAGACTGCGTTGAGCCGTGCAACGCTATTTCGGCCGAAAAATAATATCACAATGTTAAATCTTGCAAAATAAGCACTATTGCATTACTTACACTTGCAGGAATTAACATCAATAAAAATAAAAAGAAACACTTGTGATCCTTCCTTGGACGAGAAACGAATTTGAAAATCCCGCGCTCTGTGACGCACTCCTCCGCTAACCAATCGCGTACTTCCCTGGCCTAAAATTTCCCGCGCTTTTCACTCGGTTCTTTTAAGTGTGCATATCTGCAGACAAAGCAAAATTTGTGCACACTTCATTTTCTCGCAAACTATAGCACTCTTACGTGTTTCTCGCTTGTATTCTCCCTCTTCCGCGCGCTGTGCACCTTTAGTGAGACACAGTAAAGCAGCAGTGACGCATCGGCGGTGAAGCGGCTGTGGCGGCCACGCTATTTCGAAAGAGTAGCATTCGCTCTCCACGCAAACGCAGGCGTGCTCTTGATTCTTTTCAAGTGCATTAGGACGCTCAAAACTAGTTGGGGAGACTGCTAGTCTTGAGATCTGTTGCGGTAATTAAAGCTATCCGTCCACTCAAGATTTTCCAATGTCCTCAGACGATTTATTTTCACTGCCCTTTTCAACAGCAGTACAAGCCCGCAACAAGACTTACAAAAGACGACAAAAAGCGTATCATTTATAACGGTAAAAATGTGCACCACTCACCTTGTGTGCAGACGGTCTTATTGGTGAAAATCCCGGACACAGCACGCCGGTATCTTAGTTCACGGGACCGCTCATCACGTCCATGCCGTTACAGTGTAATGCCGTCAATGGATGAATGCAGGAACGCAGCAAATACGACTCCTTCACATTCTGCGCGCTAATATTTCCCGTAGAAACTTTTTGACGCTTAAAATATGTAATGTGATTTTTGAAAGGTTGCAAAGGTTTTTCGGATCACTTTTTTTGTGTAACGGCAGTGCCACGTCACCAACGTTCGGTGAAATGGGGGTGTTGCGGCTCCAAAAACAGAAAATTACTTTCTTTTCCGTGAACGTGTTTCTGTTAATGGCGCAAAACAGATATTCTCTGTATGACAACAGAAAATTTCCGTAAAAATGCTTGTCATTTCACACACATTTCTTACAGTGTATACACAGGGCCCTTAATTCTATGGTAAAACCTACTTTGTACCTGAAAATGGATTTTAGACAATCCACTTTTCCAGTGCACAAAGCTGAAGACTGCAGAAAATATTTCATATGTTATGTTTATTGCAAAGGAAAGTTTTAGTTGTTTGGTAAGTTATAAACCTCTCTTAAACACTTATTGTTTTTGACACAGATTAATTTAAGGATAAACTAAGCGACGGTTTAATGTTCCAAAGCCACATATCGATTATGAGTGACACTGGTGGGGGTCCTTTAAGGAGTTCTGGCATTGCACGCACAGCACGAGTGTTTTAACACTTAGCGTCCATTGAAATACAGCCCCCATTTTTTACAAATTAGCCCGAAAAGTGCTGGGCTTGCCATTCAGCCTTTGTAGGTCTTTTGTGGTAAGCAGTGGCTGCATAACTGATGGTGGTTTTCTTTCACTTTTGTAGTCTGTGCAAGCCATGTAATGTGTTGGGAATATCTGAATCTAAGAGGCTGCATTTGAAACAATGTGAGCTATTCACCAATGTCGCAGTCATGACACTGCTTTCTTTCTCTACAGATGTGCCCTGTTGCTTTGTGTTCCACAGCCATTTCCATCGCGGTATTATACCATTTTTGCGGCATAATGTCTTACTACAATTATTGTTGTACCCAGTTGTATTGAACAGGATTTTTGTTTTCCCCTTTTGCATGGAGTAGTCACTCTCAAGAGTTCATCAAACATTCTGTTAATAACAGTAGACTCTACGAATTGCATTGTGTATTATGTTCTCACTTCTTAATAGTTAGTTAGTTATATTGATTTTAATGGTGCAAAAGCAACTCAGGCAATGATGCGCCAAACACAAGGTTGGAGTTTTGATTAAAGGTTTTGATTAATAGATTTCATTCATCCCTGCAATAGGAATATCCACACCAGTACACCTGACAAATGTTCCCTCTTAATATTGCTGGCATATGTTGTGTCAATTGTATTAAGTGCTACACCTAGAGATGTTGCGTATAATGCTGTCATTCCTCGCACATTTTCATTCTAACCTACAATGTAAGAGTATCTGTGATAACTTTGCATGTAATTAACATTCCTTGTTAATACTGCATATTGTGTGTGCATTGCAGTATCTGCTGTGCCTGCATTCTGTTGTATATTACGAGGTGGGATCGAAAAGGTGTGCAACTCGCATATAGAAAACAACAGGGTTTTGAAAAGAAATTTATTTCCCAAAAGAATGTGCTCCTACACTAATGCACTGTACCCATTTGCCTCAGAAAATAAAAAGCTTGCAAAAAAACCTGTACTCCTGTTCATCTGCTTCGTATTATATGTTGCCGTGAGAAAGCGTACAATATGTGAAATGCGCCTGTCCGTAAGTTAAGGTTCCCGTTATCTTGTGACGAACGAAATCATGCTATTGACGACCTGCGCGGGTTGTCATTCTTCGCCGCATGTGAAGGCGAATTTGCGTTTACTCAGACCGACTCGCACTGTAAAGGAATTGCAGAAACGGCCTTTAGCGCGTCGTCGACTTTCGTGTGTGCAGGGTGCAGTTCAGCCCTGCAAAGTTCGACGCTAGCTGAAATGAAGGGTCTCTGCCTTAAAACCTTCGTTACTACGGCTCCGTCCGCTAGATTAGGGTTTAAGCCGTCGCTGCCTACTACGGAAACAACGTTCGATGCTGAGGTCTACGCGACACCACAAACGAGAGCTTGCAGCTTGCGACCACAGCCTGAAGCCGCTTCAAGGTAAATTCAGCGCTCACAGCTTACTGCTGTGCTTTGTCTTACCTGTAGGTCTGTCCCAGGTTCTCTATCTTGCTGTGCACTTGCGCCTTTGTGCGGGGTACACCCATGCTCGTCAGTGCTTGTGCAATGCCATCGTAAACGCCTCCGTTGTGCTTCTGCGCACGCAGCGAGGGCAGGTTGTCTTCCCATAACTTGATTAACGCCCAGGTGTCTCTCTCTGACCACTGTACCCACGGTTTTCTTTGGCGTGCCGGAGGCTGTTCATCGGTACCGCTCACCGTAGCCATGGTCGCAGAAAATGGCGCGAATTTGCATCGATGGTTAGCGTCACGTGATATTTTCGAACTGCTTACGAGAGTGCTGTGCAAAAAGTGCAAAATTGCGCCTACTTAAGGTTCAGCGAAAGACAAAACCCTTTTTTGTGATGTGTACACTTGAAATAAAAATGCACTTTTGCTTCGTTTCTTTACTGAATGATAATTACTGGTGCCCACTGCGTTGGAGGCTACGCTTTTCCAGCCGTAAAAGAGATCGGTGATCTCCGGTTTCGGAAAAGACCGCTTCTGAAAAGGAGATTACACTTTGGCGTGTGTCTGCGGATGCAACTCCTTTGTGTGAGATGTCTTTTTCTTCAAATGCCTTTAAAGTGCTCGTGTGACAGGGGTATAACACACGATGAAAAGAGGAGCTGGAGAAGACGAGAACCGAAAGGGCCGATGCACTGAGGAAGGAACGGGAAAGGAAGCGTGCCATCGCTCCTGTGAAGGAGTTTGAGCTCCAAAAACAGAGTGCTCGCTGACACCGAAATGCAAGTGTCCCTCATCCAAACAAAACAAAACAAACGAAAACAAACTCTCTAAAGCAGTGAAACAACACTGAGGTGTTGTGCACGTATTGGAAGCATGTCAGAACTGATGGTTGGGTCCCATATAAGTTCAGGTCCCATACAAGTGTGGTTGCTATCAGCAGACAGAAATATCTCACATTCAAAAGTATTGTTTTTTTCGCATGCATATTCCTTTTATACCACTAAAGCCGTACCTTATGTTCTGAAATAAACATTGAAACTTATGTTCCGACAACTTGCCACAATAAAAATTACAGTATCACTGTGTAATGTATGACAGTTTTGTGTGTGTGTCGTGCCAAACAACATTGAGCTGCCAAGGAAGGGAGCCTGCTGGAGATACGAAATATTCAGTGATGAGCGTGCTGTAGTGCTCTTCTCTCTTAATTGAAACGACTTATAAAAAAAATTTGTTTTCTTTTTTCTTGCCTTGGCTCGCACATTTTGCATTGCTGTAAGCCTGCCACCAAGTCAAACAGCTACCAATACAAGGCAAAATTCGTTTTCTGCGAAAGGATGCACATCGTATTGATTTTATGACGGGTGAACATTTACTTTATGCCTGCTAAATGCTTACAGGTTCCTCGCCTCAGGCTAAAGCATGCAAGATATTGGAATGTCTTACTGCACGCGCACTTCAGCAGTGTCGCAAATACTAAAGAAAACTTTGCCAGCAATATGGGACTGCCTGTCACCGGTTGTTTTGATACGCCCAACAGCAGCACAGTGGCAGCACATCCCACAAGCTTACCGCACCAAATGGAACTTTCCTAACTGCGTTGGCAGCATAGACAGCAAGCACTTTACCATCAGGTATCCCCGGACAACACTGGCTCTGATTTCCGCAACTACAAGGAATTTTTTTCAATTGTGCTTCTCTGAGCTGTAGATGCTGATTATCGCTTCGTGCTAGTTTACGTCGGAGCTGAAGGAAGATTTCCGGATGGTGCTATTTTTAGAGCGAGCACCATCAAAGAACAGTTTGAAGATGGAACACTCAGTCTACCTTCTTCAAAGTACAGGTTGAAAAAAGTCTACCTTCTACAATGTACAGTCTGCCTTCTTCAACGTACCACTAGGATCCCCTTTTCCCCGGACACGGCGATGCCACGCACGGCTAAGCTAGGATGCTCGGGTCCGTGGCGTCGCCACTCACCGATATCTGTGTGCTGCAGACGACCCCCTGTGGGGAACTTACCTACCTATGCGTGTGGAAAAGGGGGATGTCCCTGCGGATGCTCGGGAGCCCGTGGTGTGGCCACTCACTGATATCTGTGTGCTGCAGACGCCCCCCTGCGGGGAACTTACCTACCTATGTGTGTGGAAATGGCGCACTGCACAGCAGTGGCTGCACGGCTGGTAGAACCTGAAGGCGCTGTTGAAACATCTGTTTCGCAGCTATCATGCTCAGCTTGGCGCCTCGCTTCAAAAGGAACTTCGTCCTGCGGAAAGGATATTTGCCTGACGGCCCGGCATATCCTGACGCCTACGTAGCATGCAGTGTTATATCGCCGGTTTTTCCTAGCTATTGCTGTTTCGCATAACCGGTGAAAAATGCAAAGGCGGCAGCAAAAATTAAAATAGCTGCGTTGTCGCCCGTTGGGCAACCTAGCCCAACCATTGCTGTTAAACGCAATGGGCGTTACTGCCGTTTTAACAAGCTACAAAATCCAAATACACACATTCGGTAAACTTACAATAATTGATACATTTACATTGTTTTAGCGCTCCTAATAATGCTTTTGCTTCAAAAAACAATGGAGCTAAAAACACTCAACGATGGCAACGTCTACGACGCTTGGCTCTCACCACTCTCTCCACTGCGCCGAAGCCCCGCCTACCGCTTTCAAAACTTCCGCGCACACAAAAATAAACAAATAAAAAAACGCAAGATAGCTTGCACCGATGGTCTGCTGCAGGCCACATCACCCGTTCCTCCTTTGCCTCTTCCCTTTCTCTTTCCTCCGCACTCGTAACGGTCTCTTCACACCGCTCCCTGGCTCCCTCCACGTCCTTCCAATGAGCCGACTCCACCCGTTAGGAACTGCGCGGTTCGTTTCGTGTTCGTTCTTTGTTGAGCTGATAGTTTGTCAGTGTATTATGTTAGGCATTACATTGAATTATATTACAATTCTTTATATAGTTCGTTCCCATAAGCTTGTACAGGTTTACTGGGCGAGAACGCTTATTTTAAAGATGTCGCGGCCCACCTACGTGTATGTTGTTTATCGCGATGGCGCCAAAGCGATCGTCGCCGTTAAGCTCATAAAGCACTATGAGCCAAAGGACGTCAGAGACGTGCAGTGAGGCAAAGAAGTCTACTGGAGCTCAACGCTGCTGGCTCCATTGTCGAAGAAGGGTACTACACTGGGGACATCGTTGTTTTGGGACGTAAGTACCCAGCTATTTCTCACCCACTTGTTTTGAAACCCTTACTGTGATGCGCTGGGCAACACTAATGCCCTGCATCAGCCTGCACACCCTTTTGATCTGATTATGATTCAAATATGCATCTGCAGGTTTGCAGGTACGTGGGCGTGGACAATTCTTTCGTTGCAGCTAGCTTACTTGCTAGACTGAATTCTGTGGCGCAGGAGTCGTGCGCGTCACTTCGCGGTATAAATTCAAGGCGTCTTCCGTACGGGCAGCCAGCGTCACTGTGGAAGCGCACGCGACACTCAGTCTGAATTCCCTACGCGAAGACGCGTCGACATATATCTCTTGATATGCCTTCCTTTGAGCTTGGAAGACACCGCTGCGCGGCGATGTTCCGCCCCGGAGAATTTCAGCCCATCGTCAATATATACTCGCATGTGCAGACACTGTAGCCTATATAAATTCATTCATGCGCGCTGATAGCCTGTACTTCGACCTGCCGCAAAAATTCACGTAAATTTCGGCGCCGTGTCGCACAAGTAGGAAAAAAAAACAGTCTTCCAAATGGACTTTCGAATTGGAAAATTTTAAATTGATGTATTTATAAAGTTTTTTTTCAGCTTCCATATTGAATGCATCAATAATTGGGCATATAAAAGTTAATAATTGGTTCTGAACTGGAAACTCAACATTTTGAAACTTGGAAAGTATTTTTTTAAGGTATCAAATATTTGGAACATCCATGCAGCTGGACTCTTATATCCAAGTGAGCTAGGATTATTTTAAGGTATCAAATATTTGGAACATCCATGCAGCTGGACTCTTATATCCAAGTGATCCAAGTGATTATCATTCTGCCTTTGTCATTTTGCACTCACAAAAGGCGACGCCATCAGCAGAATGCAGAAAAGAAACATAGCTGTGCCAGACACTTCGTCTGCAGCTGCTGCAGGATGCGTATTGCAGCGAACATTGCCAGGCCGAACTGTGGAGCAAGCTGAATAAACAAGCGGCGACGAAAGATTGAAGGGTCGACCACACGACTAACTGGGCATCAAACAAACAAAAAAAAACTCAACCTAGCTGTAGCCAAAGGCACAAAGATTTCCTAGGTAAGGTTCTTATGGCTTGTATCGACTGCAAATTCTTTTAGTGATTGCATAATTAGGTATGTTCCGATACCACTTCCTTCTGCTGTATTTTCATCATCCTTATCAGGTTCACCTGTCTAACAAAGACAAGAAGCGAAAGATTGCTGCGGCTAAAAAAACAAGACACTCAAAGGCATTGCAGCAAAAAAATGGAAAGCTCAACTACTCGAGTCGGAAACCGGCAGTGATGACGATGAGCTAGTGCCGGCTAAAGTGCTGCACATAGCCGAAAAAAAATAGAAATGCCGAGGTTGTGGGCCTCTGAACAAAGCTGGTTAGAAGAGGTGCAGCGCAACCATAAGCTGCAGGACATTTTGGACAGTAGAATGAGTGAGTGTTGCAACTGCCCCACATGAATTTAAAAGGAGAAAAGAGCACAGTGCGTAGCTGCATGAAATTTCTCAGCATCAATTTCTCAGGATCAAACAAATGAACTGAATTGTTCTTTCTCTGTACAAATTTGCAAAACAGTTGAAGAATGTTCTGGCTTGAGCAAATTCACGTTGGTAACATATAAGCAAACGGTGCATTGAAATTGTGTTGCTCACAGTATAGTTGTCCAGCTACAGTGCTGTACATGCAATTTTCACAGACAAACTGGAGACTGCTTTCACGGAGGCACTGAAAAGTTCCAGAGAGTCGACAGCAGTACAGCAGCCCCTGGAGGTACGAATGGTATTCATTATGAAAGCGCTATTTTTAAAAAGAAAACATGGCATTCCTGATTTTCAGGAGACTTTATGCAGAGGGAAATGTCTTGGTTAGGTTATAAGGCTGTTTGCATTATTTCCAACTGTGAATAACCATCAGTATAATGTGGACAAGCTTTCAAAAGATTTAAGACTTTCAAGCAGCTTTGACACTATTCGACACTGATTCACTACTTAACCTGTGCTGTTGAAAAGGAGCACACTATAGGGACACCAAATTTTGGTTGTGTTCTGTTTTTTTGGAGTGATGCACGTCAGTGAGCATTGTGTCGCCAATAATGGAATTCACATGTGCGCAGTGAATAATTTATAACTAGATCTTTTCTTTTATGTTATTCACTGCCAAATAGTGGCTATGAAATCGTAGATGAGTTGGTGAACATTGAAGTCTCGTGAGGCATACGAAATTTGCAATGCATTGTTCGTTTGTTCACTTGTCATTCTGAGCCCTGGGGGAGGCCTATATAGGAGTTGCAGCAATTTAAAATAACAAAGCTGCGATTTCAGCGTAGGTTCCATATATCTTGCGTTACCTGAACATTGTTTCAACTTGCCTGTGACGTGCAGCCACCATACAATGCCTGACACTGAAACAATTTAATAAAAAAAATTGAAGTTAACTTACTTAGCGGACACAGCCGAATTCCATGTGGTGATTTATGCATACTAATGGGTCAGGCTTCATAAAAAGAAAAACTGACACTGATCATGACACTGGGCTGTCATTTGGTATGTTTTATTGAACTTCTTTTAATTATTTGAAGTTTCAAATTATTCTGTGTATGCACATTATTTGCTCTGGCATGGCTTTATTCATTTTATTCAGTGGCAGTGGTGTTCCTTTGCAGTCAAATGCTCTGCATTAGAAATGGGCCATTGTCTGCTGAGCACTGTATTTTACTGTGCACTTCTGAAAAAGGTCACGATGTATTTTGCTTACTGAATGACAGGCAGACCACCAAATGCGGATGCACGTTTGTGCAGTGGTATTGCGGAGCAGCCTGCTGAGGTGTCATCTGGTATGTTTTAATGGAACTGCACGTTATTTTGCTTCCGCAGTACAGACCTCTGCAGCCTTTAGTGCATATTCATTTGATAAGAGCTGGTAATGCAATGGTAATGCAATGTAGCCTGAGTGCCCGCTTCACTGGTAAGAGTATGCCTGCGATTATTTCATTTGAAAAGCAGTTCTTTATACATTTCTGTCACTAATCGTCTTTCCTTTGTTTTAGCATTTGAAAATCAAATGAAGATTCTTCTGGAACTCAGAAGCCTCAGGGTGCTAATCTCATCCAACAAGCCCTCAAAGAGGATAAAACTCCCAGAGGACTGCCCTGCTTTGCCTGCGACAACTGCAGATGAAGTGCTCCATCTGGAAGCGTACATTTCCTCAGAGGAGCACTTTGAGAACCTGGTGAGGTTTCATCTCGCGCATGTGTTCCTAAACGTGTTTCCTAAATGCTATTTCTTCTTAGGTCAGCTACTTTTCCAGTTTTGGAGGTACTGATGTTCAGGATGCTGTCCGGGCGCTCCTGCGTGGCCTGATGGGCTGGCGTGGATCACATGGCCTAAAACACGCTTTTGGCGATTTGAAGAATATCAACAGCATGATCCTCAGTAAGCACTCGTTTCACTCATCATATTAATAAGAGTTATGGGGGGTGCACATTATTTTTTTCCTTTTATAATGGCTGAAAAATTAATTTGAATGCCTGAACCTAATGCACAAACTTTATTGTATATCAGCACAGTGTAATTTGTTACAACAGCTCCAACTCTGTTGAGCGGTTTCCTGTTGTAGTTGTACTGCAATAGTAACAGCTAAATTGATGTCAGTGCCTTGCTGGTCATGTACTTTGTACAAATGGCATGGTTGTGCATTTGTAGTATGAGTACTGCAACTAATATTTTGACTCTTAGAAGATTGACCCACTTGTCAAATTTTCTGCTCATGCAGGTTGCCTCAAGGCTCACTTCCCTGACGAGGCGTGCCTTATGAACGTCAGCAGCGTAATAAAGCGGTGGCTAACCGGAGCCCCTGACCGCGACGGTGGTCGCAGCCAGAGGCGTCAGCTGCAGGAATGCCGGAAGCAGCTGGCTGCTGACAGCTTTGCCAGCCAGTAAATTTCTAAGCCACTGGCAAAAATCTCTCCCAGTCCAACTGGTTTATGGAACAATTCCCAGTTGGTTCCATTTGAAACTAGATTGGTCTCAGTTGAAACTAACTGGGAATTGTCCAGAAATCAGTTGTACTGGGAAAGATTTTTGTCAGGTTCATCAATATATGGGTATCATGTAATAAAGTTTCTCTTCATATGCAGATTGTTTCTTCATATATGGTGCAGTGCTTCAGTGCCAAGCACCTTCAACCACCTGCATGCACACTTTTGCATGAAGCCCATTTTGGAGGCGCCTTAAGGCAAACTAAAGCAAGGTTGGCCTCCGCGTTCGGCCCAGCCTCGGCCCCCAAGCGTGGCCCAGCGATGGCAAACGGTGATCGGCCCGTGCAAGGCCAATGTCAATCCCCAAGCATGGCCGACCGAGTTGGCCAAGCTTGGGCCATGGTCAGCCTGGTTGGCTGCTGTGCATGGGCCAGCGATGGCCCGAGGAAGTTTTTTCCCTTGGGTTGTTGCCTAATATCGTCTGCTAGACCTTCAGCCTTCAAGACATCCAAAAGCCGTCTCCGATGGGGCACCTCTGGTGCAAAGGAAGAAAGGAAGGAAGAGAAAAAGAACCACCTTTTCGCTTTGTGGCGAAACTTTAGTCTCAACTTTCATAGAGCACCCACAAGTTAGTTCTCTGTTATTAGTACCAATGTTCCCAATATATTCCAGGAATCTCTGCCTGCAGTCATGGCTGGCAGTGTGACCTTCAGTCCTACCATTCACAGCGCATAATGGAAACGTGAGCAGCACTTCTATTCTCCAAGACCTGCAACGTGAAGAATTCCAATGCTAAAACTTAAACTGAGAGCATGGAGTGCACAGGAAGCTCACTGCAGATGCAGCATCCAGGTTAATGTCATGTGTTGTACCGCGTTTTTCTCGCCGGCTAGTTGGTGATTGAGGTCCATTTTCGAACTGTGCAAAGAACAACCACAGAGCAAAGGACACACAACACAAGCACAGTGGTTTGCACTTGTGCTGTGTGTGTCCTTTGCTCTGTGGTTGTTCTTTGCACAGTTCAAAAATGAACATCATGTGTTGATCCATGCATAGTAATGTCTAAGGCATCATTGTAAAAAAAAAACATGCAACAAAAATATGGTGCCTGGAATCCTTTAAGAGCAAAAAGGCTTATGGTATTTGGAATCTATAGTCCTGTAAGAACAAAACGGCTTATGCTATTTGCTGTAAATGCTGTACATGTGGGATCCTATGTGTGTAAAAGTAGTGTGCTGCAATTGGTTTCTCCTTTTTTCTCAGGTCCATCTGGGGTCCGACTGCTATATTACGGAGGAGAGGTGGAAGTGGACCCTTTCACGCGGCAAGTTATGAGATGCCTGTGGGAGCCTGCCGTGTTAAAGAATAGAAGCGTTACCGGCAGAGCTTGCCAAACAAAGCTCAAGGACAACGCAGTTCCCAAGCTAGCACTGACGCCAGCCAAGAGCCGAGTGCAGTGCAGAGTGAGTACATTCAATTATTATGCTTTATCTTCACGAATTTTCTAACAGCAGATTGCTTAACATACGATCTATGACTGAGTACAGTTCTTTCAGCTGAGAGCTGTGCTAATGAGTACCTTAGTCACACTACTGGCTGCAGATATGTCACTTTGTTGTCGTCATTGCCGCTGTTATGCTGCCTGCACGAGTTTTTTTTTTTTTAATGAGCCAAATCCAGCCAGACAGGAACTAAAAAAAATGGTTAGTTAGTTAGTTAGTTAGTTATATTGATTTTAATGGCGCAAAAGCAACTGAGGCTGTGAAAGCTTCTTATCCACATAAACCATAGTGCTATCCAAGCTGATATTTGACATATTTAAGTCAAATATCACCAGGAGTGGCGCGAGTAAGGCAGCATAATATAGTATTGCAAGAGGGCTTCACGCCTAAGGGGCCATTGCCGTATTGCGTACCTGCGAGCCCAAGAGCGGAAGTAGGAAGGCAGGTCGAGGAACTTCTGGAAGGGGGTTAATCTTCCCCTGTGAGAGTCCATATGCACACCCTCTGGTTTGCTTACCTAAGGATGGCATGGTTAGAATGGCGACTTCCGCAGATTAAATGCCGGAACCGTGTCCGATGACTACCCAATGACGCTGCAGCAGGAACTGATCATGAGAGTGGGCGGGACGCAATATATTACACTTTTGGACCTCCAGAGAGGGTATTGGCAGATGCCGCTTGCACCGGCAGCCCAGCTGCTCACAGCTTTTTTTCACCTACCATCGGGGGCAGTTCCAATGCAAACTTTCCAACGAGTAATGAATGAGCTGTTAATCCTGCACTCCGAGTATTGCTGCGTGTATCTAGACGACATAGCAATGTTCAGTGGGACGATCGACGAACACGTGAGGCATCTTGAAAAGGTGTTCGGGACACAAGGGCAGGTGAACTTAGGGTCGAACTAGAGAAGTGCCAAGTGGCACACCTTTCTAACCGCTACTTGGGGCACGTTGTCGGTTCGGGGCGGCACGCTCCCAACCCAGAGACATTAGCAGAAATAAAGGGATTGAAGCCGCTAACGACAAAACGGGAGCTTCATAGTGTACTGGGGTTGCGCAGGTACTACTGCAACCAAGTACCAATCTACGCTGAACTGGCCAGGCCGCTGACAGAACTGACAGGAAAAAGAATTCCTAACAAGATTCCATGGTCAGGTCAGGCTGAAGCTGCATCTGAACAGCTCAAGGCAGCGCTGTGTTCTGCAGTCCTAGCTACTCCCGACCCTCGAACGCCATACTGGTTACATGCCGACGCATCTGCTTTTGCAGCGGGTGCCTGCCTCTCACATAAACTCGATGGTGGCTCGGAAGGATACGTTTACAAAGCAATAGGTAAGTAATGCTGCATGACGACGTTAAGCACGTGGCCGGCGGTCAGGGTGTGTTCATTAGTGGTCGCGGCAACAGTAGCGGTGGGTGCTGTGTAAACATTTGAAGTGATCGCCTTTGCCTCTGCAGACGGAGAGCGTGTGTCGGTGCACTGTGAGGCCTCCGAGCAAGCCGTACCTTCTCCGGCGTTATCACCACCAGCGGCTCCCGCCAACGTTGGTGATGCAGGCCGGTCAATCCCTGATCCTCAAGAGGCATCTGCTTCACTAGACGAAGCACCAGAGCTCTGTGGAACCCGGAAGACGTGATTTTTCATTGCGAAATACTCGGAAATGAAAGGCTTGGTGGGCAAAACGAGAGCACTCCGGTACGTTGTCTTTGTCTCTAAAAGTGTTGTGCGTATCATGATATATTTTACGTTACGTAAACATTAGTGACGCTGGTATATATTGTCTCTGGGGTTTATGGTTCCAGTAATGTTTCAAGGAATCCCTTGCAGTTGGTACTTAAAGGGGCACCGCGATGATTTCCTCAGTACCGGTTAATATCATTAAATAGATTCGCCATGCTTTCCAGAGACCAGAGCAAAAAGAATTATATTGAAATCGGAGCATGCAAACGAAAGTTATTCCACTCTGAAAATTCAAAATGAAAAGCTGAGGCGAAAACGCATTTCACTCGCCCAGTACCAAGATTGGACGCTACCAATCAGAACCGCGCCTAGCGCACACGCAGCGGAAGCGTGCATGCAGTTGTTTCTTTGTCGGGGCTGTAGGCAGCCCGTGCATTTTGGGGTGACAACAACAAAGGAAGCTCCCCGATGTTTCTTTTTTAGTCGGACTGGAACGCTGTCGGCAGTAGCCCTCTCCTCCCCAAACTCAACTCCCGGCTCCTGTCCGACCTTTCTCTTCACAATTTTGGGCAAGGTGTGTCGACTGGCTTTTTTTTCGCTGCCGTCTTGGTATGGTCACGGCCGGTCTCGACGCGCGCGCTTTCTGGTTTGAGCCAACGTTTTTTGAACAGCGCTGGCCGCCACGAAGGTTTGAAGCGGAATGGAAAGTGTCGCCCCTAGCTGTATACTTGTTAGTTTTCATTCACTTTCCCTGCTTCTTTCCAGTTTTTGTGGCATCCGAAAAGCTTTCAGTACTCAGAGACATAATATTTTGGATCCATTTCGCAAGTATACAGGAACAATATGCAAACTGGACGCCCAACCAATGAGAAGGGCAGCGCCCTATCTGGATGCCACCTCATTTCTGCTGCCGCAAATGGCCACCGTATCGCGACACCATCGGCTCGAAACAAGCATTTCTAGCGAAGATTAAAATATCAAATATTCTGATTTCGGCGATCTCATTGCGCGTTCAAGACTCACAATGTCCCTTACTCTGCATACAAAGAATAAAGACCCCATGCTTTATATACGTCGCAGGGCACCTTTAAACTGAATATTGCATCAAATTTAAGTCTATATAGGTTGCTTCAAATACATGGCACCTAAAGTGAGAATGCATGCTCTGGTAAATAATACCTGCAGTAGAAAAAAAAATCTTTCCAACAGCTATATGCAAGGCATGACAGCTGCTGTTCCTTATAAAGGTAATTACATTACACACAATAATGTTACTGTATGTTCTGTATTGTTTGTTTAGCACAAGGAAGCTGCTCTGGCAAAAGCTTGCAGAGCTCATAAACTCTGAATTCCAGTGCACAATGAGTGCAGTCCAAATGGAAAACAAGTGGAAATCGCTCCATCGGGCTTACACAAAAACGAAAAAAGACAATGGCTTTTCCGGACACCATCGAGCAACCTGCAAGTATGAAGAGTAAGTTGCTGTTGTTATGGAGCTGTTCCGTGGTACCGATCAATTGTGTGTCATGCAGAGAGCTGTCTGCAGTCCTTGAGAAGGAGCACAGCGTCAACCCGAGATTGCTGCTCGAACCCGGAAGGGTTATTTTGCCCAACGGAAGTACAGAGTAAGTGAAAATTACACATTTTGTACAAAACGTTAACTGATGTGGTACCTGTGCGTGTATGCTTTATAGGACTACAGCTGGAGAAGCACATCTGGATAATGAAAATCTACCGGTGCCAGTAGAGGGTGGCACCACCCCAAAAAGAAGGCGACGCACCAAATCATACCTTGCACCCCTCTTGGATGCGCTGCAACGGCTGGAGGAAAAAAAAGCCCAACAAGAGGACAGAAGGAAAAAAGAATTTGAAGCAAGGGAGAAAGCGAAGGAGGCGAGACACAATGATCGCATGCAGCGGTTTGACCGCCTGACATATTTGCTTGAAAAGTAGCAAAACAAATAAAACTATTTTGAGTGCACAGCACGCTGAATTTATTTTATAGTGCAACCAACTGCTTCTGTGTGAAGCACTACAGTTTGCGTTCACAGGGCCAAGATATGCCACTAACACTGCTCCTTGGCGATGAATTCCCGCAGATTTTGGCTGTAACCTGGGGCACTGCTGTCGAAATCCCCTTCACAGTCATTGTTACCCACACCTTCTTCTTCTTGTGGCAAAGGTGTCAAGTCGTGCAGGATGTCCCGTTCATCATTACACAGGTTGTGCAGCACATACGCACCCATAACTATGTAGCAGCACTGTAGAACACATTTTGCATCACAAAGGTATAGCCGTCTAAGCGCTGTTTGAGCAGCCCAAAAGTGTTTTCAATCACCACTCTTTACTGACTGTGTCGCTTGTTAAAATTCTTTTTCCAAGCAGGAAAAGTGCTTTCATTATCCCTGAACGGGGTGATGAGCCATGGCATCAAGGGGTACGCACTGTCCCCGAGTATGTAATTGTCCCCACAATCCAGAGCTGCACGTGTGAAGAGTGGGCTCTCTCTCAAGACGCGGGCATCGTGCACTGATCCAGGAAATCCAATGAACACGTTTAGGAACTTGTTCCTGTCATCGCATATCCCTTGTAGAATGACTGACGGCCACTTCTTTCAGTTGAAATAGGACTGTGCCAATTCATTTGGGGTCAGTATCTGTATGTGCGACCCGTCTATGCATCCGATGGCATTCCTTGGTCCCTTGCCACCGCTCTTTGCAAGGAAACCAGCCTTGATACGAGTCATTTCTGCGTTACTGGGCCAGCATATGACTTCGTCGCTAATCGCGTGCAGGAAGTAGATTACTCGAGTCACGCAAGCATGCACAGACGATTCGGCGATATCAAACTTGTCTCCTATGGCGTACATAGACATCTGTGAGCCGATGTACACTAGTGCAATTAGGCATGTCTTTTCGGCAGGTATCTGACAACGCCCTTGAACCCCTTTCGGATGGAAGGCTGAAGCCTTGAATTTGCTACTCAGCCAGTCAAATGTCTCCCTAGATAGTGGGAACAATCTCTTAAATTCGTACTCGTGGTACCTCCTTACAACGTTCTCATATCCAGGAATGCGATTGGCATCTTCACACACCACCAATGCGCCGGCGATCAAAATGCACATGTCGTCCAATTCTTCCTTGGAGTCGCTGAAATCGAAGTCATCGTCACTTTCAGAGTCTAATAGATCCATTGCAGCTTCGTAGAGTGCCACCATCACGGTCATGTAGTGGCAGACAATACCTGAGATAAAGGGCGCACCGTGCTAGGCGGCTGCTAGGTTGGCTAGGCTAGGCTAGGCCTGCACTTGCGCCTTTGTTTTGCCAGTGGCCGGTGCGCACTAGTGTCCGGGCTGTATCTGCACTTGTTGAACTGGCGCTGCATGCTCACGTGACTGCTTGGCACCGCTGCAGAACTAGTGCGGCCAGTGCAAGCCAAATCGAAGAGACCTAGAGAGTTTCTGAACAAGTGGTGCAAATGTGGCCAACACAAACTGGTGGGAGACAGCGACACATTTCCCCACGGTTCATGTTGATGTGGTGTGACAGGGTCGCCAGCCCATCGATCAAGGGAGCCAACCCGTTTGTGTGTCCGTTCGCAGAATGTACGATGTTTGAAGTGGAACTGATGTCCTTTCTACACTATGTATACTTGAGAGAGGGTTATGTGCCTTAAGGAAGTTGGAGGGTGGGCCACACGGCTGATAACCAATCTTATTGTGACGAAGACGAAGCTGGCAGTGGCGCGGGACTGGTCATCATTCATCGCGCCTCATTCTTCAGCTGGCCGCCATGTAACATTTGGTGTGAGGTGCTGGGGAATCGTCGGCATCCTGGTCCTGGAGCTTCAGCGTCCTGTGTAAGCCATAGTTGTCAGCCGCGAGTCCATGGCCTGCATCGCCCGGCTTGCCCCAGCCATTCCGACCTGAGCCTACCTCGCCGTTGCTCCCCACACCCCGGCCACCCGACACGACGAACTGGACCCAACGCCATGACCTACCGATCCCACCGATCCGAGATGCTGCACACACGTGAAGACACCATTCCCCTGCCCCTGCTGTTCGGCATGTCTTGGGGCCTCGGCCGTCGGCTCCTGGTAACCTGCGGCCCGGAAGCTTCATGGACCGGGAATCATTCTCTCATCTTTCTCATCGTGGCCAGCACTGCACCCTTTTCTACTTACTGTACAAAACTCCTATCTGTCAACGATCAGGACGATAGCTCTGTGGTCCCTGTTAGTGTGACGAAGACAAAGCTGGCAGTGGCGCGGGATGGAGCGCTCACGCTAGGCCAGCGGCCATTAAATCATCTCTTGTTCATCGTTCACCGTGCCTAATTCTTCAGCTGGCCGCCATGTAACAGTATTAAGAGTTTGACATGATTGGATGCTGAAGAATGTGGGCCAGGCCCATAGGTCTTTAAAACTGGGTCTCGGAGCCCAGGAAAAGGGTTCTGGGCTACGGTCAGACATTATGCACTTTCGGTTATGCCGAGTAGGGGCCTCCCCTAGTGTTAGCCAGTTCTATTTCAGTGTTGTTGGGCTCACTGCTCAACTTGTTGTAAATATGTAAATTTATGTACATAACGCATAAGTTTATATCCCCTGCAAGTCCTCTCTGTTGTTGTTGAATATTGTCTGCTAGACCATCTCTGACGGGGCACCTGTGGTGCAAAGAATACCTTCAGCCTTCGAGTCAACAAGCAGTCTCTGACAAGGCACCCCTGGTGCAAGGAGGAGAAAAAGAACCTAAACTTTACTCCGCAACAAGTGCAAGTTACTGTAGTTTGAACGAGCAAACAATCCATATAAATGACACTGTATATAAATGAAAATGCAACAGTGCTGAAATAAATGAAACCAGATACTCAACCTGTGTCACCTTATTATGCGAGTCATTTCCTTTTCTTCATGCAAATACAACAAGTCTCAAATTAAGACAAGAAACCCAGTTGAAAGGGCGTCCACCATTTGGAAGATATTTCCATGCCTGGATATGACACTGCAAATCAATACTACAATAACACCAATCGTGACAGTAGCCTGTGCTGCCCTACGTAACTTGAGGCGGCTACTCAGTGAGCTGTGCCCACCTGCATCACAGCAACCTCCTTTGGCCAATCACAATCAGCCATCGAGTCACCAGCAGTCGCCAGATGGCTTCAGAGCATGTGCAAGGCTCATTCAAGAACATTTTGCATAAGGCAATGCCAAGCAGTGAATGGAACCTGCAGAATCCATGCAGCCTACAGCCCGTTTCACAGGCTGTTTGCAGCACTGTGATACATAAAGGCAATCTCAGCCAAACAGGGTAGTACACACTGCATGATTGTGCACGCACTCTCCTCTTCCGCTGTCAGCAATAGGAGCACAATTGTGTAGTGCTGCAAAAAGCTTGTGAAACAGACTATAATTTAATGTAACAGCAGTGTCATTGTCACAGTCATTATCAGTCAGTCTCTGTATAAGCAAAGGCCTCTCCAGTATCTTCTCAATTAACCTGTTCACATGCCCACTGCTGCCTCCTTAACCACCAAACTTCATGATCTCACCTGTCCCCTGCTACGCTGACGAACTTGAAAAAGCACTGTACAAATGGTTTGTGGATATCCATGCACAGAACCTACCCATCAGTGGGCCCATGCTGCAGCAGAAGGCGAAATATTTCACGTGCATTTTGAACATCGAAGGATTTGCGGGGGGCAGTGGATGGCTGCAGAGGTTTAAGGCCCGGTATGGTACCACTGGAAAGGTCGTTGCCAGAGAGAGGCAGGCAGTTGACACGGACAATGCCAACAAGTGGATTGAGCAGGTGCGGCACGAGGTGACAAAGTACGAACCGTGAGACATATTCAACATGGACGAGACCGCTTTGTTCCGGCAGATGCTGCCGAGCAGAACTATGGTGCTTAAAAATAAGAAGTGCCACGGCAGCTAAATGAACAAAGCACGCGTGACAGCACTCCTTACAGTTTCGACCAGGGGGAGCCGAGCGGAGCGGACGCGCTTCACATGGGCGCTGTGAACTTTTGCCTTTATTTTCCCAATTACCCACCATAGCGCCCTAAATTCCTACCTCAGGCTTTCGTGAACACCCAAGGGACCTTTATGAGGACTCCTTTGTCCGTGAGTACGCTGTATTTTGCACAAGCACTTTACGAAGATCTCCGAAGCGGAGTCACCGCACTAAGCCTAACCCCTCTCGGCGGCGCACGGCGGAGCAGCGTTCCACGTCAACGCTTCATATGGCTGACGCCGCTGCCTTCCCATCCAGCCACAGCGGCTCGTGCTCACTGTCCACGGCAACGGAGGGAGTCCACGAACTTGCCGACATGGATACCCAGGACGCCATGCCCGGAATTTCTACAACCGACACACCGGAGGGGGGCCTAGCGCATGGGACGCAACCAGACAGGACTGAAGCCTACCCGAAGGCTATGCCATGGTTCAGGATGATCGACGCACGCAAAAAACGATTCAAACCTGTAACGGAGGCAGAAGCACACACACCTGCCGAAAGATCACGACCCGCACGCCCCATCAAATTACCGAGGCGGCCGCATGATGACTACAAGGTGGTAATACGTCTGCGTGGAGGGGCGACGCTGCATAAGAACTCCGGTAGGTCACTTCTCGCTGCTTTGCAATTCAAGCTCAGCCGCCAATCAACCCACGAGGCCAGGGTCAGGTTCAAGCCAGAGCAAAACATCGCTATTCTGAGCACCCCAGATCCGGACCTCACTGAACAGATATGCAACATCCAAGTAATCAGTCTAGGAGGAAAGGAATATTCAATGAGCGCTTATGCAGCCTCACCAGATAACTCATGTAAAGGCATCATTACCGGCGTCTTACCGATACCATCAGAAGAGGAATTACTAAACTGCACGGAAACATATCCCCAACAAATAAACATCATTCAAGCGAGGCCCTTCGGCACCAAAGGGCATGTCTATATACCTTCGAAGGCAAAGCAGTGCCATGGTTTGTCTACCTCAGCGGTATAGAATACAGGTGCAAACCATTCCGACCAGTGATGCAGGTTTGAGGATGCTGCCTGAAAACAGGGCACCATGCTGACATTTGTCCCACTCCGCAGGAGAAAAGATGCTACAATTGCGGAGTACGCAATCCTCCACCAGGACATGTCGATTGCAAAAAGTACTGCATCGTCTGCGACACATCGAACCACTCCACCATTGACACGAACTGCCCGGCAAGACAGAAGAACTACACCACAAGAGCGAAAAAGACAAGCAAAGCTGATGAAGCCGTAATCCGACGCCATCATTATGAAGACATTGCTGCACAGAGCCAAATGCAGAAGAACCAAAAGCCTGAGCAGAAGCAAAAGACGGCGCAGAAGAACAAGACTGAGCAGGAACACAAGCCTGAGCATTGACCCAGGAATGAGCATTGGCCCAAGTTGAACCAAACCCAAGCCGACCGGCTGGGAGAACAGCAAGAATATAGCAACAGCACAACACTTCCCACGAAAGGGCATCAGAACAACGGGCAAAGCAAGGCACTCACCATGCATCCAAAGAAACCTTGGAACCAAAGCACAGAACAATGGCCACCCCTCCCACCACTGAGGAAGGAAAACCCAGTGGCCACCAGGGCTGCTCAGACACCTTTGGAGCAGGCCATGGAGACCGAGAGCTCAGAACCGCCGGACAACCAAGATTGCAAAAACCACACGGAAAAGCGCAGTGTGGACACCGTGAACGCCGGATATAAAACTTTGCAACGCGATTTCGCACAACTTCAACCCCTTCGGGGGCCCAGTGGTACCGAGACAGACGCCACCGAGCCACGGGCCTCTACCTCGAAAGCCAGTGATTGCGCATCCCACATGCAGGAGACCCAGGAGATGCAGTAACTCCGGAACGCTACACCCGAGAAAGAAGCCGGCCCTGCTAAAAAGGGTGAGTTGTCCATCCAAGCAGCCTCCACTCCTACCTCTTTTCGAAACCCTGACCCCCTATTACACCTCAAGAGGCGGTTAAACAGTACATACGTTCCACTGAATTTCGCTCAGAAATCACTACCATAATAAATACTATAGTTGCTGAACAACTCGGAGTGATGCAGCAACAGCTCATACTAGCCCAGGCACAGTTGATACAGTCCATGGCTGACAGGATAGAAGCTACGATTAACACACGCTTGGAAAAACATGAAGCCGGCATCAACAAGCTTTTCAAACTTGTACCGCATCAGGAATTGCCTCGCAAGCAGCGCGCAGTTCAACCCGCTTCTTCAGTATCTGGAGCAGAACAATAGCACGCGAAAAGGTCGGCGGCGACGACAGTCCCCTACACCAACAGAAACAATTATATGGCAATGGAACTGTCGCAGCATACGCCGAAAACAAGCACAACTAGCCGCATATATAGCAAACTCCCCTAATCCCCCCCCATGTCATCGCTCTGCAAGAGACGGAAACAAATCACATTCATATCCACGGTTATCACACACTGAAAGTATGCACGCGCAAAAACAAGAGGCTCTTGATGATGCTAGGAAGCCTTCAAAAAGATATTCAAAAACTGAAAAATGAATCTGCTGCAAGTACTGAAGTGGCACTAGCAGCAAAGATAAACTCTCTACCTTCAAAACAGCAGCTTGCTATCAGGCAGCGCTTCGAAGCAGCAAAAAGGAAGAATTCATGTGGAATGCGATATGAGAATGAATTGATGCTTGAGTGTATTTTGCTTAAAACGAAGCCCAAAGTTGTACCAGTACATGAGGAAGCAGAATATCCTTGCACTTCCAAGCGCAACAATGATACGCAAATACACTGCTCACTATAGGACCGGCTATGGCTTCGATGAAAAGATGCTGAGCGCATTGAAATCAAAAGTAGCTCAGCTTGACAACATGCACCGTCATGGAGGTATCATCATTGATGAAATGAAGTTCTCTGAGCACCTGATTGTGAGCACCGACGGCAAGGTTGAAGGCTTTGTAGATTTGGCACAGTACACGCCTCAGGACCAAGAATCACTACCCTGCAACCACGGGCTTGTTGTCTTGTTTGTGCTACTTGTGGGCAGCTGGACACAGGTGCTTGGGACATTCACAAGCCATGAGAACATTAAGGGTGACCTCTTATCGAAAATCGTGCTGGAGGCAACAGTTTTGGCAGTGTTGACTACTTGGCCTGTGATGCAGCCGGATGAAACAGAGCGATGTGGCGGAAATTCAACATACATGCTTCGTCGAAGGAAGTGGTTTGCAAAACTGTGCACCCTGTTGACAGCAGCCGCTTTCTTCACTCCTTTTCAGATTTTCCTCACCTCGTGAAGAATGTCCGCAGCCGACACCTGAAAACCTCGTTTAATACTCCAGAAGGACAGGTTTCATTGGCCTTTGTGAAAGAAGCCTTCAAACTGGACAGTGATTCAGTAACTTTGAAGGCGATGCCAGGTATCACCACCGTTCATTAAGCTCCCAACAATTTTGAAAAAATGTGAGCGAGTTACGCCTTTCAGCTATTCGGGCACGGTCCACTGCAGGCATTTTTTTTGTACCAGACGCAGCTTGAGAGGCGGTGTGGCAACATTCAAGCTACAGAGAAATTCTTTGTGAGAATGAAGTCTTTGATAGATGTTATGACTAGCAGATATGCCGCGGAAGCCTTGCAACCAGACTCTGCTAATGTCGAAGTCATAAAAGAAATGCTTGATTTCCTAAATAGATGGGAGGCTCATGCCAATAAGCAGCAGTTTCTAAGTGCATCCACTGCAGAGGGGCTAAGGGTGACCCTTACTAGTTCACTTGAGCTGCTTGACCACCTGAAAAAAATGATTGGCTTTAGTTATATGCTGACATCCCGGCTCAGCCAGGACAAGACAATTTTTTCGGCATAGTGAGGATGTCATCGGGCTGCAATGCCCACCCAACGCCACAGCAGTTTCTGCTCACAGTTAACTGTATCGTTTTACAACCTCGCCCGCAGTGTTACAGGTGGCAGTGCTGGGGTAGATACTGTTACGTTTCGCCTTCGTCGTGAGGAAAAATCGGCACGGTTGCAGCGGAATGCCGATGAGTCCCGAAAGGCACGCGGGGTCAGTGCCTGGATTAGCCACGGAAGCGGCGTCAGTAATCCACCCCGCAACTAGCCAGCGCAGCTCTGCAGTGCACCCTCCTCTACAGAAAGAAGTTAGCTGCCAAGGTCGGCAGTACTTGACATTCCGAGGGGCCTGGGGGCCAGCTGAGTCCAGTCATCAAGTTTGACAGCAGCATCCGTCTTCTAGGAAGAAGTTAACAGTGAGCGTTTCTCCTGCACCGCGTGGACTTGCACGCAGCCTGAACCCTGCACGTGTGACCACATGAAAAGCGTGGGAACACCGCTCTCCGACATTCCGGTGTCTGCGTGACGTAGACGGCATCCTCTCTCTCCCCACACGTGTCACGGGCGTGGAAAAGCCCAGGGAAAAGAAACGCTATAAAACTCGGCAACGAGTACGACGGAGTAGCTTCTCGTCATCAAGCTCCTTGTTATCGAGACTCTCTTACTGAGACGTTCTCTCAGTTGCTGTTTGTATATAATGTAAATTTGCCTGTATAAAGTTCTTCTTCTTGTCTTTCCCGTAACCTCGTCTCCGACCTCCCTCATCCCCTCTCCGACCCGACCATGCTACCTGAGCCGCAACAACTGGTGGCAGCGGTGGGATGCTGCTACCACGACTCTTAACAATACTATCAGTTCTCTGCTCAGCGTTGCAAGCAGAGATGAAAATAGAAAGAGATATTTCTAGTTTTGAGAACTAGTTTTGTTACTCGGCAGCAGCTTAAGGCCAGGAAAGCTTTGGAAGGGCACAACTTCCTCACAAGTGGATGGGCAAGCAAGACATGGATGAAAACGGCCATAGCCAATACTGTGATCCCCAAAACACAGGTAAGCACATGAAACTTTTTTTTTTGTTCGTAAAGTACTAATTCCTTTCACTGCCATTGCCATTTGCACCCAGGTGAACCACTCACAAAGCTTGAACAAGCCACCCGTGGACGTGTGGGTCCCCGCAAAAAGCGACAGCCACATTCTGTCAGCACACTGCACCTGCATGGCCGGCAAAGGAGAGGCCTGCTCGCATGTTGCTGCCCTGGTATTTTATGTGGAGTTTGGTGTGCGAGCACGTCAGAACCATCGTTTACAGACGGCCCCAATGCCTGGCTGCCAGCCATCATCAAGAAGATTGTAAAGTGTTCAGTGTCGGAAATGGACCTGTTGTTGTCGACGATGAAAAAACGCCGCCTTGACAAAAAATCCAAGAGCGCAGACTGTGCACCGAAACCATGCCCGCGACCAACAGTGCCAGCACCGACGGCCACAGAATGGCAAAAATTCTTTGCCTCAGTGATCGAAACGGCATCGACCGGCTGTGGCCAGCACAAATCCGTAGTACAGTGACCTTTAGTGCTGCAGTACGAAGATGCAAGGGTGCAGATCTGCGTCTGCTGTATGACAGAACTATGGTCGGTCTAACTTATGATCAACTCTCGGTTCACTGCAGCAAAATTTACGCCACATTGGAAGTAAATGAA